>NC_142444.1:17452500-18680000 GCF_059453495.1 Arachis ipaensis
AGATCCGACATGAGATTCGAAAAAGAGGTTAGGAAGTTCTCACCAACCCCATTCAACAAGTCGGGATCTTAATGGTTCAAGAGTTCTATGCAAACACATGGATCACTAGGAACCATGATCAAAGTGTGAACCCGAATCCGAAGCATTGGCTTACCATGGTTTGGGGGAAATACTTAGATTTCAGTCCGGAAAATGTAAGGCTGGCGTTCAACTTACCAATGATGGAAGAGAACGCACGCCCCTACACAAGAAGGGTCAACTTTGATCAAAGGTTGGACCAAGTCCTCATAGACATATGTGAGGAAGGAGCTCAATGGAAAATTGACTCAAGAGGCAAGCCGGTTCAACTAAGAAGGCATGACCTCAAACCAGTGGCTAGGGGATGGCTAGAGTTCATTCAACGCTCAATCATTCCTACTAGTAACCGGTCTGAAGTTACTATAGACCGGGCCATCATGATCCATAGTATCATGATTGGAGAGGAGGTGGAAGTTCATGAGATTATACCTCAAGAACTTTACAAGGTGGCTGACAAGTCCCCCACTTGGGTAAGGTTAGCCTTTCCTCACCTCATATGCCACCTCTGCAATTCGGCTGGAATTGACATAGAGGGAGACATCCTCATTGAAGAGGACAAGCCCATCACTAAGAAAAGGATGGAGCAAACAAGAGATCATGGACCTCAACAAAAGTATGAGGAAATTCCTCACCATGAAATCCCTGAGATGCCTCAAGGGATGCACTTTCCTCCACAAAACTATTGGGAGCAAATCAACACCTCCCTAGGAGAGTTAAGTTCCAACATGGGACAACTAAGGATGGAGCACCAAGAGCACTCCATCATTCTCCATGAGATTAGAGAAGATCAAAGAGCTATGAGGGAGGAGCAACAAAGGCAAGGAAGAGACATAGAGGAGCTCAAAAGCACCATTGGTTCTTCAAGAAGAGGAAGACGCCACCCTCACTAAGGTGGACTCATTCCTTAATCTCCTTGTCTATTTATTTTACTGTTTTTCGATTTTTGAGCTTTATGTTTTATTTATGTTTGTGTCTTTACTATATGATCACTAGTGTCTAAGTGTCTATGCCTTAAAGTTATGAATGTCCTATGAATCCATCACCTTTCTTAAATGAAAAATGTTTTAAAAACAAAAGAACAAAAAGTACATGATTTCGAATTCATCCTTGAAATTAGTTTAATTATTTTGATGTGGTGACAATACTTTTTGTTTTCTAAATGAATGCTTGAACAGTGCATATGTCTTTTGATATTGTTGTTCATGAATGTTAAATATGTTGGCTCTTGAAAGAATGATGAAAAGGAGAAATGTTATTTGATAATCTGAAAAATCATAAAAATGATTCTTGAAACAAGAAAAAGCAGTGAATACAAAAGCTTGCAGAAAAAAAAAGAGAAAAAAATAGCGAAAAAAGAAAGAAAGAAAAAAAAAGTAAGCAGAAAAAGCAAAAAGCTCTTTAAACCAAAAGGCAAGAGCAAAAAGCCAATAGCCCTTAAAACCAAAAGGCAAGGGTAATAAAAAGGATCAAAGGCTTTGAGCATCAGTGGATAGGAGGGCCTAAAGGAATAAAATCCTGGCCTAAGCGGCTAAACCAAGCTGTCCCTAACCATGTGCTTGTGGCGTGAAGGTGTCAAATGAAAACTTGAGACTGAGCGGTTAAAGTCGAGATCCAAAGCAAAAAAAAAAAGTGTGCTTAAGAATCCTGGACACCTCTAATTGGGAACTTTAGCAAAGCTGAGTCACAATCTGAAAAGGTTCACCCATTTATGTGTCTGTGGCATTTATGTATCCGGTGGTAATACGGGAAAACAAAGTGCTTAGGGCCACGGCCAAGACTCATAAAGTAGCTGTGTTCAAGAATCAACATACTGTACTAGGAGAATCAATAACACTATCTGAATTCTGAGTTTCTATAGATGCCAATCATTCTGAACTTCAATGGATAAAGTGAGATGCCAAAACTATTCAAGAGGCAAAAAGCTACTAGTCCCGCTCATCTGATTGGAGCTAAGTTTCATTGATATTTTGGAGTTTATAGTATATTCTCTTCTTTTTATCCTATTTGATTTTCAGTTGCTTGGGGACAAGCAACAATTTAAGTTTGGTGTTGTGATGAGCGGATAATTTATACGCTTTTTGGCATTGTTTTTACATAGTTTTCAGTATGATTTAGTTAGTTTTTAGTATATTTTTATTAGTTTTTAAATAAAAATCACATTTCTGGACTTTACTATGAGTTTGTGTATTTTTCTATGATTTCAGGTAATTTCTGGCTGAAATTGAGGGACTTGAGCAAAAATCAGATTCAGAGGTTGAAGAAGGACTGCAGATGCTGTTGGATTCTGACCTCCCGGCACTCAAAGTTGATTTTCTGGAGCTACAAAACTTCAAATGGCACGCTCTCAATTGCGTTGGAAAGTAGACATCCAAGGCTTTCCAGAAATATATAATAGTCCATACTTTATCCGAGTTTAGATGACGCAAATTGGCGTTCAACGTCAGTTCCATGCTACATTCTGGAGTTAAACGTCAGAAACAGGTTGCAAAGTGGAGTTAAACGCCAGAAACAGGTTATAAACTGGCGTTCAACTCCAAGAGAAGCCTCTACACATGTAAAGCTCAATGCTCAGCCCAAGCACACACCAAGTGGGCCCCGGAAGTGGATTTCTGCATCATTTACTTATCTCTGTAAACCCTAGTAACTAGTTTAGCATAAATAGGACTTTTTACTATTGTATTCAGATCTTCGGATCATCTTTTGATCATGTTTTGATGATTGAACCCTCCTTGGGAGGCTGGCCATTCGGCCATGCCTGGACCTTGTTCTTATATATTTTCAACGGTAGAGTTTCTACACACCATAGATTAAGGTGTGGAGCTCTGCTGTTCCTCATGAATTAATACAAAGTATTATTATTTTTCTATTCAATTCAAGCTTATTCCGATTCTAAGATATTCATTCACACCTCAATATGAATGTGATGATCATGACAGTCATCATCATTCCTAACCTATGAACGCGTGCCTGACAACCACTTCCGTTCTACCTTAGATTGAATGAGTATCTCTAGGATTCCTTAATCAGAGTCTTCGTGGTATAAGTTAGAATCCATGGACGGCCATTCTTGAGATCCGGAAAGTCTAAATCTTGTCTGTGGTATTTCGAGTAGGATCTGGGAAGGGATGGCTGCGAGGAGCTTCAAACTCGCGAGTGCTGGGCGTAGTGATAGACGCAAAAGGATCAATGGATCCTATTCCAGTATGATCGAGAACCGACAGATGATTAGCCATGTAGTGACAGCGCATTGGACCATTTTCACTGAGAGGATATGATGTAGCCATTGACAACGGTGATGCCTAACATACAGCTTGCCATAGAAAGGAGTATGAATGATTGGATGAAGACAGCAAGAAAGCAGAGGTTCAGGAGGAACAAGCATCTTCATACGCTTATCTGAAACTCTCACCAATGAATTACATAAGTGACCATAGCTTGCTTCAAGCCGACAATCTCCGTGGGATCGACCCTTACTCATGTAAGGTTTATTACTTGGACGACCCAGTGCATTTGCTAGTTAGTTGTGCGAAGTTATGACAAAGAACTAAGATTATGAACGTGCGTATTAAGTTTTCAGCGTCGTTACCAAGGAATGAACCATCACGATTTCTGCGAACCAAAAGTCTTGGCATGGCCGAATGGCCAGCCCCCAAAATGTGATCAAAGGATCAAAAGATAATCTAAAGATGTAAATACAATAGTAAAAAGTCCTATTTATACTAACTAGTTACTAGGGTTTACAGAAATGAGTAAATGATGCAGAAATCCACTTCTGGGGCCCACTTGGTGTGTGCTTGGGCTGAGCATTGAGCTTTACACGTGTAGAGGCTTCTCTTGGAGTTGAACGCCAGTTTGTAACCCGTTTCTGGCGTTTAACTCCACTTTGCAACTTGTTTCTGGCGTTTAACTCTAGAATGCAACATGGAACTGGCGTTGAACGCCTGTTTGCGTCATCTAAACTCGGGCAAAGTATGGACTATTATATATTGCTGGAAAGCTCTGGATGTCTACTTTCCAACACAATTAAGAGCGCGCCATTTGGAGTTCTGTAGCTCCAGAAAATCTACTTTGAGTGCAGGAAGGTCAGAATCCAACAGCATCTGCAGTCCTTCTTCAACTTCTGAATCTGATTTTTGCTCAAGTCCCTCAATTTCAGTCAGAAAATACCTGAAATCACAGAAAAACACACAAACTCATAGTAAAGTCCAAAAATGTAATTTTTATTTAAAAACTAATAAAAATATACTAAAAACTAACTAAATCATACTGAAAACTATGTAAAAACAAGGTTAAAAAGCGTATAAATTATCCGCTCATCAAGAAGCTTGAGGCACAAGTTGGATATCTATCAAAGCAAATCCCTACCCACAATTCTCCTAGTAATACTATGGCAAACCCAAGGGAGGAATGCAAGGCCATTACGCTAAGGAGTGGGAAGAAAGTGAAGGAAGCCTCAAAGAAAACACAAGGGAAGGAAGTTGATGAAAGCATAAGTGACAACGAAGAAACAAAAGCACATACCTCCAACCCACCCCCAAGAAAAAGAAGTCCTGAGACCATATGTTCCAAAAGCTCCTTACCCTCAACGATTGAGGAAGAATGAAAAGGACAACCAATTCTCCAGATTCTTGGAGATTTTCAAGAAACTTCAAATTAACATCCTCTTTGCTGAAGCATTAGAGCAAATGTCACTCTATGCCAAGTTTCTGAAGGAATTAATGACCAAGAAAAAAGCTGGAGAAATGATGAAACAGTGGTGTTAATAGAGGAGTGCAGTGCTATCATTCAACACAAACTACCTCAGAAACTGAAGGACGCTAGGAGCTTCCAAATTCCTTGTGTTATAGGAGAAATCATGGTGGAAAAGGCCTTATGTGATTTGGGAGCCAGCATCAATTTGATGTCCTTAACAATGATGAACAGAATGAAGATTAAAGAAGCCAAACCAACAAGAATGGCTCTCTAATTAGCAGACAGATCATTCAAATTTTCCCATAGAGTGGTAGAAGACTTGTTGGTAAAGGTGGGAGACTTCATCTTTCTGGCAGACTTTGTGGTGTTGGATATGGAAGATGCCAAAGTTTTGATCATCCTTGAAAGACCATTTCTAGCAACAGCTAGAGCCATCATTGATGTCCAAAAAGGAGAATTGGTTCTTAGACTACATGATGAGAAAATGGTGTTCAATGTGTTTAAAGCCATGAGTTACCCAAAGGAATCACTGGGAGAATGCATGAGGTTGGATGCTGTTGAAGCTTCGGTACAAAAAGTCCTTGAAGAAGAAGAACTTGAGGAGGTGTTAGAAGAAGACCCCCCATCAAGCAGTGAGACTGCACCAACTCAACCAACAGATGTACTCATCCCAAGCCCATTAGAGGAGAAGAAGGAAGAGAAGGAAGCACCCAAACTTGAACTGAAAGCATTACCTCCCACTCTCAAATATGCATACTTGGGAAGTGATGAGAGCTACCCAGTGATCATCAATTCTGCTCTAAGTAAAGAGCAAGAGAAGGAGTTAATTAAAGTGCTACAAAAGCACCAAGATGCTATTAGCTGGACCCTTGCTGACTTGAAGGGGATAAGCCCTTCCATGTGCATGCATAAGATCCTGTTGGAAGATGATACCAAGCCCTTCATTCAACCCCAAAGAAGGTTGAACCCGATCATGAAAGAGGTGGTACAAAAGGAGGTAATGAAGCTATGGCAGGCAGGGGTGATTTACCCAATTTCGGACAGCCTATGGGTGAGCCCTGTCCAAGTAGTTCTGAAGAAAGGAGGTATCACTGTGGTGCCTAATGAGAGGAATGAACTCATCCCTACAAGAACTGTCACGGGATGAAGAATGTGCATTGACTACAGAAAGCTCAATGAGGCTACAAGAAAGAACCATTTTCCAATTTCCTTCATGGACCAGATGTTGGAGAGACTTGCAGGGCATGCATACTATTGCTTCCTAGATGGTTACTCAGGCTACAACCAGATTGTAGTTGACCCAAAGGACCAGGAGAAAACATCTTTTACTTGCCCATATGGGGTCTTTGCTTATAGACGCATGCCCTTTGGATTGTGCAATGCACCTGCCACTTTCCAAAGATGCATGTCTATCTTTTCAAACATGAATGAAAATTTCATTGAGGTTTTTATGGACGATTTTTCAGTGTTTGGTGATTCTTTCCCTAGTTGCTTACACCATCTTGCCTTTGTGCTAAAGAGATGTCAATAGACTAACCTAGTTTTAAACTGGGAGAAATGCCATTTTATGGTAACGGAAGGGATAGTCCTTGGCCACAAAATCTCTAATAAAGGCATAGAGGTGGATAGAGCTAAGGTGGAAATAATTGAGAAATTACCTCCACCCAATAATGTTAAAGCAATTAAGAGCTTCCTGGGACATGCTAGGTTTTACAGAAGGTTCATTAGAGATTTTTCAAAAATTGCCAAACCTTTGAGTAATCTACTTGTCTCTAATGTACCTTTTGTGTTTGATCAAGAATGCATGCTGGCTTTTGAAGATCTCAAAAGAAAACTTTCCTTAGCACCCATCATAGCCCCACCTAACTGGGATTTACCTTTTGAGCTGATGTGTGATGCATCAGATTTTGCTATTGGGGCAGTATTAGAACAGAGGAAGAACAAATTAGTGCATGTTATATACTATGCCAGCAAAGTCCTTAATGAAGCTCAAAAGAACTATACCACCTTTGAAAAGGAATTACTGGCCATAGTGTTTGCATTTGATAAATTTATATCATACCTCATTGGTTCTAAAGTGATTGTTTTTACTAATCATGCAGTACTAAAATATCTACTTGCCAAGCAAGAATCAAAACCAATATTGATAAGGTAGATCTTACTGCTTCAGGAGTTCAACATTGAGATTAAGGATAGGAAAGCAGTAGAGAACAAGGTAGCAGACTACCTGTCAAGAATCCCTTGTGAAGAAGACAACGCACACATCTCATGTGTGAATGAATATTTTCCAGACGAGCCATTGATGTTGATTCATAAGGCACCCTGGTTCGCGGATATTGCCAATTTTAAGGCCACTGGGGAGCTACCTTTGGAGATCAACAAACATCAAAGAAGAAAGGTCATCAATAATGCCAAGTATTTCATTTGGGATGAACCATACCTCTTCAAAAAATGTTTGGATGGAATACTTAGAAGATGCATCTCAGAGGAAAAAGAACTGGAAGTTTTATGGAATTGTCATGGTTCCTGTTATGGAGGGCATTTTGGAGGAGAAAAAACTGCAGCCAAAGTACTACAATGTGGATTCTTTTGGCCCACCATCTTCAAAGATGCAAAAGAACTGGTGAAGAAATGCAATGAATGACAAAGAGCTGGAAACTTGCCCAAAAGAAATGAGATGCCACAACACTTCATCTTAGAACTTGAATTATTTGACGTATGGGGGATTGACTTCATGGGACCATTCCCAACCTCATACTCAAATAAATACATTTTGGTGGCAGTAGACTATGTGTCCAAATGGGTGGAGGTCATTGCAACCCCAACAAATGACAATAAAAAGTGATGAACTTTCTCAGGAAAAATATCTTCAGCCGGTTTGGAGTTCCCAAAGCTCTTATCAGTGATGGAGGAAGCCATTTCTGCAACAGATTATTAAAGACTCTGCTCCTGAGATATGGAGTCAAGCATAAGGTTGCCACACCTTATCACCCCTAAACAAGCAGACAAACAGAAATATCCAATAGAGAGCTCAAAAAGATTCTTGAAAAAATTGTGGGAGCTTCAAGAAAAGACTAGTCAAAGAAGTTGGATGATGTTCTTTGGGTGTATAGGACAGCCTTCAAGACACCAATTGGGATGTCTCCATATTAACTGGTGTATAGAAAGGCTTGTCATCTTCCAGTGGAGCTTCAACACAAAGCATTCTGGGCTCTCAAGTTACTGAACCTTGATGATAACGCTGCTGGTGAAAGAAGGATCCTGCAACTACATGAATTAGAAGAATTCAGATCCCAAGCTTATGAAAATACCAAGATTTATAAGGAGAAGGCAAAGAAATGGCATGACCTCAAGTTGGCACCTAGGAGCTTTGAAGAAGGACAGAGAGTCCTCTTCTACAACTCCAAGTTAAAGCTCTTTCCTAGAAAGTTAAAGTCAAGGTGGTCAAGACCCTTTCTTGTCACCAAGGTTTCACCTTATGGGCACATAGAGATCATGGAAGAAAGCTCACAGCGGACCTTTACTGTAAATGGAAACAGACTCAAACACTATCTAGGTAACATGGGGGAAAGTCCCAAGATGAAGTATAATCTCAACTGAGGTAACAATCGTCATGCTAGTGATGTTAAAAGAGCGATTGTTGGGAGGCAACCCAACCAGAGGTAAACCTTCTTTGTGATTCTTTTCTTTCTCTAATAAAAGGTCAAGTTAACATTCTATGCATTGCAAGGAATTAAGTTTGGTGTTTCACACCAAAAGTGATTGTTCCATGAGTTAATAATTCAAGGATGAATGTGTGATATTAAGTTTGGTGTTCCACCATGGATTTCACATGAACACATTGCAATCCTTCAATTAACATAAGAAATCACTAATCCCAAGTAGTCACAGAAGCCATTTGATTTGTGAAATTCTCTTAAGTTGTTTTCTTAAAAAGACTAAAAGCATATGATGGTACATTGCATGTAACTCATTGTATCAAGAAGTAGGCAATGAACTAAGTTTGGTGTTCACACACCAAAGTAAGTTCAGAAGGTTACAAACATACATGAATGCTAACCACTCAAGTGCTTGGGAAGCAAGCAACTTTCAATACCTTTATAGGAAGAACAGTCAAGCTTTTGGAAGGAACATGCATCATCATCTAAGGAGGAAAAGAAGGATACAAGAGCTAAAGGTGGTGATGAAAAAGAGGAAACAAGAGGGCACCAAGAGGTTGTACTATTTCTTAATTAAAATTGTCAATTGAAAGTGCACTTGTACTGCTGTTGATCAATGTCTCTTCAGTCTTTGAGTTAGTTGCATCATTTAGCTTCTTTTATATGTTTTGGCTTGCTAGCTTAAAAATGCTTAGGCCACTGCATCATATCTTACTATATGTCTTGTTGTTGAGCTTCAATAAAAGAAATTGTAAGGAAATGTTGTGAAAAAGAAGAGTGAAGTCCAAAGTTTACAGAATTGAGTCGTAGTATTTATGGTGGTATTTGCTAACTAAGTTGGTTCATCAATAAGGTTGAGGATTAGAATTTATCTTGAAATATGAGCTTCTTACGCACTCTATGAGACTTAGATGAATAAAAAGATCCTGGAAAGAAAAAGAAAATGAAAAGAAAGAAAAGAGCAAGCAATAAAGCTAGGCACCAATAGTTTGAATCCTAAGATATGTGTCTGTGGTGTTTTTGTGCAAGGATATGCTTGGATGATTAGGTTCTGAGGAGTGTTTCATCACTTGATAACTTGGGTTAACTAACCTGGGATTATCAACTGAAAGTCCACTATCAAGAGCAACCTTGTCACAAAACAATTAGTAACCCAAAGAGGTGTTGGACACCAAGGTCTCAGGAATGAATAACAAGCCATGTGCATGTGGTGTGTATGTGTTGAGGAGAGGCTTGAGTAAGTAAGTCCTCAGGAGTGTTTCAACACCTAGCACCTTGAACCAACTAGTTCGGGAGTGCTGGCTGAAAGCTTATCATAAAGAGTTGCCTCAACACAGAGCACTTAGCTAAATAAAGTAATAAGCTTCTAAAGAGAAAAAGAGAACAAAAACATAGCTAAGTTAAGGATCAAGAATAAGAGTCTCATAGAAGGCAATAGAGTGAGTATTTAAGAGCATATTATAGCCTAGAAACCAGCAAGAACATGAACCTAAGTTGTCATGCATGAAACTCTATGAACCAAGGTTTTGAATTCTCTCAATAAGGACTCATATCTCTTTGTATTTTCATTCATTTTTCTTATGTTCTATCACTTGCTTGAGGACAAGCAAGATTTAAGTTTGGTGTTGTGATGCCAGGGTATCTTGGCTAGTTTTACAAGCCATTTTGAGTATGTTTTAGGTTAGTTTCATGCATTTTCTTAAGCAATAAGCAAGCATTTGGATGAGTTATGCATTCATGTCTTGATTCAATCAAACATTGTGAATTCTAAATAATTTCATGAGAATAATGCAAGAATTAATTGATGTAATGAATGATACATTATCTTATGATTGGAGCAAGGCTTTGATGCAATTATTTGATTAATTTCAGGTAAGATGGAAGCAGGAGAAGAACCATATTAGTGGCCAAGTTAGTGCCACTAACGTGGACAAAGCAAGGAGAAGGACCGTTAGTGGCAACGTTAGTGCCACTAACGTCATCGAAGGGTATGCTCAAAAGAGGAAAGCCACGTTAGTGCCACTAACGTGGGAAAAAGAAGGAGAAGGACCGTTAGTGGCAACGTTAGTGCCACTAACGTGAGCGAAGATGTGCTCAAGGGAAGAATAAGCCACGTTAGTGGCCAAGTTAGTGCCACTAACGTGGGAAGCTCAAGGAAGTGGCGTTAGTGGTGGCATTGATACCATTAACGTCATCGAAGGGTGAAGCAAAGGCAAGGATTGAGTGGCGTTAGTGGCCACGTTAGTGCCACTAACGCCACCATTAACGTGGGCTTAGGCAAGGTGTGGCGTTAGTGCCACTAACACCAGGAGTAATGTGGATTCAAGGGGTTTTAGGACGTTAGTGACTACGTTGGTGTCACTAACATCTTCGAGCCAGGAAATTACACATAACGTTACTCACACTAACGGCCTAACTAACGTGACTACTGCCTCAACTGAACTCTTCCAGCAAGCTGAGCAAAGCCCAATGAGTTTGTTAACTGCTTCAACTAAGGCTAAGGGCCCACATCCAAAGACTTGAAGACTCAACTAAGGATTAGAGAAGTGGTATATATAGGAGTAGTTTTGAACTAAAGAGGAATTGGAACCTGGAGGGGATCCAGATTTGTAAACACTCACAATTTACTCTTCTCTGTAATTAGTTGCTTTCCCATGCATTTCACATTTCAATTTCTATTTTCCAGAGCCTTGATCAACTAAACCCCACTTCATTGGGGGAAGAAGCTCTGTTGTAATTCAATGGATCAATCATAGTTCTTATTGTTCTTCTTCTATTCATTCTCTTTGATTTGTTTGAAAGCTTTTGATCTTCATCCAATTGAGCAATTGTCTCGGAAGAGAAATTGTTCATACTTAAATTTTCTTGGAACCTTGGAAGAGGAATGAGGAAATCATGCTAGAAACGCTTTCTCATATTGGATTAGATTGGGGGTTGGACGGATATAGTGACTATAATCCTCTCGATACTTTGATCCAGAAAAACATGTGGTATAATCAGTGATCGTACTTCATCTCTTCCCATGAGCAATTAAATCAAGGAATTGGGCAATTGTTCAAGCTTAGAGAGATTGAATTGCCAAGGAATTGGGATTCAATCACCTAGGATTGCCAAGAGATCAATGAGTTGCATGGATTGAGGAAGAGATGAGAATGAACTTGATCCAGAGAATGCAACATCTCCTGAACCCAATGAACTTCCCTATTCTTATTTTCCCATTCTCTATATTTCTGTTTACTTTAATGTTCATCACCCCATTCCCATCTAATTTCCTGCAATTTACTTTCTGTAATTTACTTTTTGCAATTTACATTCAGCTATTTACCTTTCCGTCATTTACAATTCTTGCTATTTACATTTTCCGCCATTTAAATTTCTGCAAATCTCAATTCAATTATGTTTAGTTCAACTAGACCATTCCTCTGATTAAAGTTGCTCAACCAATCAATCCCTGTGGGATTCGACCTCATTCTACTGTGAGTTTTTACTTGATGACAAATACGGTATACTTGCCGAAGGGAATTTGTTGAGATACAAATTTTTCATATCAGAATCCTGTCATTATCTCTATTCCATTGTGTATTCCATTTTTAACTCTATGGTTTAATGTGCTTGTCAAGCCTCTATTGCTGAGCTGGTGCTAACTTCCCGCTATACCTCCCTAGAATCCTCTTGTGCTTGGTCATTTTCTTCATTATTGTACATCTTATTTCTTCACACGTTGGAATCGACTTCTCCCTAACCTCAACTATCATAGAGTTTCAAACCTCACACATGTTATTTGTGAGGCTATCATTATTCGGACTATGACTAAAATATGCCTTGCACCAAATTCCAGAGTCAAGCTGATTCATATACTCCCATGCTCTGTGGCACACACTCTTAAACTTCTCCGTTGGTGCTTTGAACTGCACCTGAGTAGTGCACTTAGCTGCATGCCATAACAGTCCCTTTACCTGCTTGTTATTGTACCTTTGTTGAAGATTCTTCCAAATGTGCAGCACACAATTTCTATGTTAGAAATAGTGCATGACTTCCTTTGCTGCATGCATAAGTCCCTGCAACGAGAGTTTAAAAAAATGGTAATCCAATTATATGCAACACATGTCTAACTATAGTCAATTATAGGCCAATTATATGCTACAGAGTTCTAATTATAAGCCAATTATATGCTACAGAAGTCTAACTAAAACCAATTATAAGTCAATTATATGCTACAGAATTATTTATACAATCCAATAATCTAAACAACATCAACATTATAATCCAATTATACTCTACAGAATTATAAACAAGATTACATTATATTGGCAAATGTTCTACCTTCTGTTGGTCGGACATGAGATTCCATTTATGCCTTTGATGGTCACCCAAATCATCCTGAAACTGAATTAAGAACCACATCTAATTCTTTGTATTTTTTGCTCTTGTCACAGCATATGCAATAACGAATACATGGTTGTTAGTATCAAGTGACATTGCAGTTAAGAGTTAGCCTCCATAATACCCTTTTAAAAAGCATCCATCTAGGCCTATTAGTGGTCTACAACCCTTAATAAACGCATTTCTGCACGCATTTAAGCATATGTAAATTTTGTCAAACAGGGGTAAAGACTGAAAAATTGGGTCAACACACATGTTAGCCGTGCTACCTGGGTTACTCGTATGCAATTCTTGTAAATAATCCCACAACTTCTCATATTGTGCCTTGTCGTTTCCAACAACAATTTTTCTAACTGCTTTCAAAGCCCTTTGGATCATTTTCGGATGGAGCTGAACATTGAAGTCCTGCTTCATATGCTCCGTTGCTTCCCTCGATGTGAGCTTAGGCTATGTTGCCAACCTTTTTTTCAGCTTATCTGTGATCCATGCCCTATCGGCCAAGTTGCTTTCATAATTCCTTCCACATGTATGCTTGTTGTAGAATGTCTTTATTTCAAATGCCATTGTTTTTGAGTTTCTTGCCACGTATATCAACCATGGGCAGTTCTCCTCTGCACATCTAGCCCTTACCCTCTCTTTCTCATTCTTGATATATATGCAATCTCTTTCATCCCAGACAAATACATCCTTCAAGGCCATCTTAAATCTCTCTATAGTCGGAAATTGCATTCCAAGCTCAAATTGAAGCTCTCTATATTCATTTTATTTATTGAAATCAAGTCCTTGCATTGTCCTCTCATTCTCAGAAGAAACTGGGGTATGACAATCTTTAGAGGCATATTCATAGTTGTAGTCATCACTGTCACTCTTTTCATTAACCACTGTTGGGTCTCCCATATCTGTTTCTACTGGCCCTTGGACAAAACCCAACCCACTAGCAGATGTGTCAGTTCCATTTCCTTTACTAGATTCACCATATAGCACATGTCTTTTCCTCCTCCTCCCGGCATACCTCTTTGAGGATTTCTTATCATTTTTCTTAGGTGACACTTTCTTCTTGTTTGATGGAGACACCAATACTTTTTTTCTTTGCTTTTTTGCCACGTCTTTTTAGAGACTTAGACTCACTACTATCAATCTCATAACTAGGAGGAGGAGGGTTGTGGGCCTCATCCTCGGCAATCTCATATCTATCATCCGATGAAGGATCATCTGTGACCACAACAGGCTCTTTCTCTGGTTCTGGCTCTGCTTGTGGCTCTAGTTCAACTTCCATTGGTTGGCTTATAAGGTACTCAAGTGGATGTAGAACTCATTTTTGCTGGACAACTTATGATGACTTTACACATGTCATTAATATCCTGGTCACCCTCAAGGATATGAAGCCCAAATTCCATGTTTCTTGCTCTTGCATCAAGCCAGCAAATTTCTTTGTATTCTGGATATCCTAATCCTTTAAAGAGTTCTTCCAAGTCCTTCTTGTTGACAAAATCAACATTCATGGGTGAAAACTTCTCAGTCTTTCCATCTACGTACCGTAACACTCCATTTAAATCTTTCTTGAGTATCTTACTATGATGAAAAACAGGGATAACAAACACATACATCTACAAAAATATTAACCACAATTCAGTAACAGAGCTAAACTTCAAAGCTAATCAAGAGCAAATAACTATAATGCTACATATACTTATCAATCTGCCAACTACATGTCTATCAGTCAAGAATTCTTAACTCATTAGTAAACATAAAGGTAGAAATTTTCAAAGTTAACATCACTAATATAGCTTTGCAACAACCCCAAATTATCACACAAAGACAGTACTTAAGTTACCAACAAACCACACTTCATCACATCCACCCATAATCACCATGCATAATACTCGCAAAGTTATCAAAGCTAATTTCGTGGCCACTATCTTACACACTCTTCAACTACACTACAGTAACAGATAAATTAAGTAGAAGGGAACGAAGCATTCCTTAGCGTTTCAAAGAAACTTTCCAAATGCAATCAATGTCTTGCTGCACAGTGATGTAACACGCTTGCACGTCCTCAACGTAACGCTCTTTTCGAGAGAAGGAGAATGATTTTCAGAATTAGGGCCAAATGTAAATGACGAGGGAGAGGAAGGGATTTTATGGAATAAGCCTATTTATAGAACGCAACATTTTGCCAAAGGTCCAGGGGGCGATTTGTCTCTATTAGAAAGGAGAAAAATTCACGTGGACAAGTTACTGACACATTAGCAAGTGACCTATTGGGAACCAGTTGCAGGGACTGGATTGTACATATATGAAAGTAGATAAGGACCGATTTGGGTTTTTATATTTGTTAGGAGGTGCGAAATCCATTAGGCAAATGGTTAGGGAGCAAAAAGGACATTTACTATTCTAGAAGACTTGACAAACTGTGTGTTTTGTAAGGAAAAACTCGAAACTGTCCATCACCTTTTCTTCTCTTGGCATGGCAACTTTTTGGGATCGATTCTAAAATGGAGGAACTTGCAGTGGACATGATCAGGTCAAGTTGGTAATTTACAAATTCGACTTTTTGGATACATTTTTGGCCATTTAGAACTCCACTGCTGCATGCTCAAGTGAAGATGACGATTTGATTTTTAAAGTTCGAAAAATACTTCTGTTTGTTTGGTTGGTTGAGTTTTATTTGATTTTGCGGGAAGAAATATGGTTTTTGATGGACTACCAATAAGAGCTGGTGCTTTAGGTAATCATAAATACATAGGATGAGATTATGGAAGTTTTTTTACTACTAAGCAAGATTTGTTAGCTCTGTGAGTTGTGTTCTGTTTTTGGTTTTCACTCTGTGCGACAATCGGCGGTGAAATCAAGTTCGCGAAGAGATTAAGAGAACTCGAATGAAACATATTTTTTTATGAGGAGTGCTAGGTAGCCAAAAATTAATTACAATATAAAAATATTATATAAAAATTTCCATTCTCTTGATAAGCAAGTGATATACACCTTCTTATCACTTACTCTCTTTATCACCTACTATTTTTCTGCCTGCTTAGAGTCATTAATATTCTTTCCAAAATCAATTTCAGTTTCTTCCAAATTAAATCCCTAAAATTCCTCACTCACATTATTACCCATTAAAATGCAATTTTCCTGTAGAAATTATGGAGGTTAAATTTAAAAATTTTAACAACTTCTACTGTACAACTCATATTTTACACATAAAATATTAGAAAATAAAAAATAAAAGATAAGATATAAAAAAAATTAAAAAATAAATTTTTAAAAATAATTATTAACTCATCATACTAAAATCAATAAATAAGCATACATATGAATATTAAATAAAAAATATTAAAATAATAAAATCATGACCTATTAATACACATATGAGATAATTTGAAAAATACAATAAGACACATAGTTTAAAATTTGGTAATATTAATTATAAAAAATTTATTAATTATAGACATCATATGTATGAAATTATGAGTACAAAATTATGGATGTTATTAATATGAAATTATCGATGTTATGCGTATGAATTTATGGATGTTATGAGTAAATTTATCAATTGAATAAATTAATTTAAGAATTTGACATTTTTTTCAAATTCAATGATGAAAAAATTTAAAAACATATATGTTAATTTAATAGTTACTTATGCAATAACTAAAAAATAATATGTGTATGGATGTAATATCTAATAAACATGAATTTAAATTTTAGATATTAGTTGTATGTAATTATGGATGTTATGTATATGAGCTTATGAATGCTATGCGATATGAACTTAGTTAGTACAATATAATTATAGATGCACATAAACAAAAAATTAAATCAGTTTATTACCATACATCATCAAAGCTAGTGTAGTCTTTCATATTCTCGAAAATTGATTGACGGACAATAATCTCATCGGGTGAGTTTGTCTGTTATTCAAATTATTCTTCAACTCCTTCTTGTAAATTTTCTTGTCCTATTCTAATTGTGCTTGTAATTGAAATAGAGTTGTGATTTTTAGCTGGAGGGAATAAACAACCTTCATGATCCAAATTAACAATGAAAAACCTATTAAACCAAGCTTTCACATTTGTCAGCGTTTGCCATAATAATAAATGAATTAGAGGAAATAAAAATCAATTGTTACCGTTTTTAATTGTCAACGTTTGCCATAATAATTAATATTATTACCATTTTTAATTGTTATTAGTGATTATTATATTCTTAAATTTAAGATTTGAACCTCTTTTTAAAGATGACATTCCATTGGTGTCTATTTATTAAATATGGGAGAGAGAATCATATGACATTATAATATTCAAATTATAAAAAAAAATATTAAATAATAATTACAAGAATGTCTAATAATTAGGGATATAATATTATAATTAATATCATTAATAAGTGGGGCTGATAAGAATATAATAAATAGATTGATAAGAGAATGAGATAGAAAATTAAAATATTATTAAATTATATAAATGAAGTAAATTATAAAAAATTTTGGTTAATTATGGCTTAAAATTTTTGGTTACCAAACTTTTTCTTTTTTTTATATGTGTTTCTTTAGCATGTATAAGATATGATTTTTAAGGACTGAACAAAAGTGTTAATTTTGTTAAGATAATTGTTTTTCTTGCATAAATGTTTACAATTTGGAATAAATGTAGATTGAAAAGAATAAGTGAATAACTGATTATTATGCATATTCAAATGCGTATATACAGTTATGATTGATTTTCCATTTTTATTGGACAAGTTTTAAGATTCTTTGCATTTAAACAACGAAAGATATAAATTTAATTTTTTTTTATAAAGATGATAATGATGGCAAGCTTGGGCACCACAACATCAATGCCGAAAACATTTGTTGTGGTTACGTTGGAATTCATTAGACAAAAAGTCATATAATGTGGTTTGAGGAAAAAGAAAGTTAGACAAGATAATTATTATATTTAGATGTTGTATTTAAGATAATTTTTTTCACTTCACATTTATACTCTTTTTTCATTTTTTATTTTCTTTATTTCACTTTCATACTTTTTTTTTCATTTTTTTTTCTTTTTATCTTCTTCACTTTTGTTTGGACAAGCTCTAGTATTTACAAAATATATTAGAGATAAAAAAAATATTATTAAAATGGTCTCTAAATTTTATATTCCTATATGTCTCAAGTAGAGACTGATATAAAAATTTGACTAAGAAATATATACAAAAATATGTATTTTATCTCTATCTCATAAACTAAACATATTATAAAATGTAGTATTGTCTTTTGTTTTTGTTTCTGTAGTGCATCCAAACATAGCCTAAGACATGGTTATGAGCATCATCGGTCTTTGTTACCACGGTAAAGAAAAAGTATTATAGTGAAAATATTAATAAAGAATGTGTATACTAGTAATTAAATTCATACTTTATAAACTTTTGTTTTTAATATTTACCGTCAATAAAGATCTATTTAATAAATTTAAAATAATTTAGGAACTCACTTGAAAGAAAAAAATAAAATGACCTAATTGTAAATTTAGTGCAAATTTAGGACAAATTTAGTAAAATTATAGAAATTAATAGAATATTTAAATTTATAATAAAATATTATTATAATAGAAATAAAAAAATTATAATAAATTAGCATAAATTATGATAAATTAGGATGTTTATTATATAAATAATTATATAATTAAATGTTGAGATAGAAGTCGATATTAAATTATAAAATTTTTTATTTTTTAGTATATGGCACAAGTAAAGATGTTTAATACTGGATCCAGCTGAAATTCGAGATATATTTTGTCGGGTTTAAATTTATTATTTTATCTGATTTTATTTTTGGGGCATGTTTCAGTTACCTATTTCGATCTAAAATTATATTTTACAATTAAAAAAATATTTTAAAATAAAATTATTAATAAAATATTATATTTTTATTTTAACTAATATTTTTTATATTATAAAATATTGTGTTTATTTTAAACTAATTTATTTTGGTGTAAATATGATATAATATTTGTTAAAAATAATTTTTAAAAGTAAAAGTTTATTATACTTGTATATACAAATTTTATAACAAATTAATTTAGTTTAATACGATTTATTTTAGGTCAATTTAAAATTGAGTTAAAATAGAACAAATAAAATATTAAAATTAAATTTACATCTCTAAACACAAGCCATAATACTTATTCATGAGCGATATCCCTTGTTGCCATCTTAGAAAAATAGATTTTTTCAAAATTTTTTAATTATTTTATTAAATATAAATTTTTACTATTTAATACTTTTTCATATATTTTTTATTTTATTTAAAGAATATATAATGAAAAATATACTTACAACCGTAATTGAGAGAAGAAATTGAAAAAATCCAAAGCTTAGATTGCATTTATTTTTTTAAAATAAGATAAAGACAAAACAAAACATTAAAAATAAGACACAGAAAATAAAAATACAATATTTAGTGTTTTTTATTCTGTTTAGTGATACTATAGAATAAATTATAAAAATTTAATTTATTCTTTTTATTCAAAAAAATTTAAAATAATAATAATAATAATAAATATAATTATAAAAAATTAACAAAAATAATGATAGAAAAAATTAAAAATAAGTTGTGTCTTTTGTTAATGTTTATGTGTCTTTTTTCGGTTAGGATAGATACAAAATATTCTAATTCAGTATTTCAAGACACAATATCTCTATTCATATTTCATCTGTCAAATATAATTTTGTGTCTTTGTATCTTTGTCTCAATATTTTGTCTTTGTAAACAAACACAACTTTAAAATTAGAGGAAGTAAGAATTAATTTAAATTGACTTTTGAAAAAGTACTTATTTTTTTATTTTAAAATTTTTTTAATAGATATAAATTATTTTACATTTGTATAATTTTTTAAAAAAAATTTAAATATTAAAAATGTCTTTTATTTCTAATTATTTTTAAAATAAGATATTATTAATTTTTAGAACAAATAAATAATTGACTTTTTTTTAAAAAGATATATTTAAATAAATTTTAAATTGAATAAAAAAATAAATCTAAACCAACACAAAAATGGATTGAGAAAATTGGAAGTAAAATTTTAAAAATCGGAATCAATGGCTGGAATTGAAATATAATTGAGAGGGATTTGAAGTCCGAAGCTTAACTCACTTCAGCGTACCCGGAAAGCAGACCTAAAAAGTCTATAACCACTGTCAGCTGCGCACAAACTTGCCAAAATAATTGAATTAAAGTAAAAATAAATAAATAAAATTAAGAAAAAAAAATCCACTGTCACTGAAGTTCGAATTCATTTCCTTCCATTTGCTTTATTGCTTAGGTGAGAAGTTTCTTCTCTAACGATTCGTATCCCAACACACTGAAACTCAAAAGATTTGTGCTCTCTGGCGCTTCTGACTCGCTGGAATCGGTCACTCTCAGTGATACTGTTTTACTGCTTCACCTACTGAGTCGACTCGCTCATTTCCTCTATGGTGAGCCAAATTTTCCTTTTTATTATTATTATTTTCTTTTATATTTCATCTAAGTTGCTTTCAATTGAGCTTTTAAGCAATCCCAAACTGCATATTCCTTTTGGGGGTAATATTTTCCTTTCTGTTTTAGCATTTGAACTTGGGATACGATTTTGTGGTATGTCTGTTTGTATAGCATCATATTCATAATTTTTTTATGGTAATTTTGTTTGTAAGTCTTCTGGGTTATGATTGTTTTATGAAAAGTTTCAATTTTTGAAGTTCTAAGACTTGGACACTGCTAATTTTTAGTTTCTTGTTATGCATGCTGCTTATTTTATTTGGGAACAAATAATAGAGGATTTTGTTTCATCCAAGTTTTATTTTTGCTAGCTGTTATCTTCATTGCTTTTTTCTAAGAAAAAGAAATCTGATTTTACTTTATTTACACTCTTTCTTGTTATTTTTAGAATGTGGACTTGAGGTGCATGTGGTTGATATTCCATGGAAACAGTAGTTGCAATTGAACATAATGATGATGATGGAAAACTTGAAGACATTGGAGTTGATAGAAGTAGCTTTTCCTTGTCTTCTCCAAAGCAGATTGCAAACCCAGTTGTGTACAAGCTCGTCCGGGTATGCTTTCAGTGTCTTTTCTTTACTGCTTCAAGGTTTTATTTGTGAATGTGTTTGGGTTTGCAAATTATAGTTAGCTTTGCATTTTTCAGGTGTGGGGAAAGTTTGCAACTTTTTAGTTTATGAGTTCTTGGGAAAACGATCAAGATGAACGGAGTTGCCATGGTGGTACCTGGTGTTCTTTTTTTTTGTATTTTTTTTTCAGGATACCAGTACCCTTTTATGAGTTTTCAAGCATTTTTTCTAGGCCTTTTTAGGTGTGGGTGTGGGTATGTGTGTTCCTCAGCGTTGTAATGCACCTGTTTGCTACAGTAAAGCCTTGATTGTTAGCATGTTCCTTAATTTTGTTTCATTTTTTTTTATGGAAACTCCTTCCATGGCATCCTTGATTGTTTGTTACATTAGCTGCTTCACTTTTGTAATTGTTAATGACTTGTTGACTTGATACATTTTAATATACAGAAAGGCCTTGGGAACTCTTAAACAAATTAACTTAACCAAATGATTTTCCATCTTCCTTTTCTGGTCTAATTATTATTCTATCAAATCACAATCTTCAATTTCTGCTTACCTACTTTTGTTTGTTAATTAAACCAAGCTTCTCTGAGGTTTGGTTACATTGCCTTAACCTGCCCTAGTTTTCTTCAATGAGTGAAATTAAATGCTGAAATTTGAAAATGGATTGTGACAATGTGTTCGGATTCTGTTTTATTAGATGTTTAGAAATTTGAGTGGTTAGCTGTATATGTTTGATTCATATGCTAAATCCACTTCGGCCATTACACTTCCATTCGATCACCTTAACCACATCAAACTGGCAACCTGTGTGCCCTGATCTGATCTGGTTTTGAAAAACTCGGTGATTTTCAACTTTGCTGCTCTTCATGCTCAGCAAAAAACCATGTTCACATCCACGTCTTGCCGCATTCACGCCATTGTCATCACTAGATTTCTTTTGTCCTAGTGATACTGCAAATTCATGCTGTGCTGTTTTGTTTTGTCGGGTAAAAATGTTGTCAATGTCATGTTGTTAATTGCTGTTGAGCATTTGGTGCATCCATCATTGATGCACACCCAACTAAAGGAGAAGGAGAAGTATGTTTGAATTTCAATAACTGATTATGTGTTGCCATCTTTATTTTCGGCAATTTATACTTCTGTCTAGGCTTTGTTCAATATTTTCTTCATGTCTAATTTAATCTTTAGGTTGAAGGTGATGGGAGGTTAGTGCCTGCAACAGATGATGAAGTAATGGAGATGGAGGATTTTCTTGAGCATGAAAACAGTGAAATGCGTGTTGTTGCAGACACTGGGCAAAGTTTGGAGTGCATATCAATTGAAAGATCATCTTCTGGGAAACTTCGATTGGAGTGCCCAAAAGGTATATTCTCAATCTCAGTTGTTTGAACAGCATATTGACGCATTTCAGTAGCTGTTAGTCTGTTACATAAACTTAGCTACTTGTTACTATAGCCCTAACTCTGCTAAAATCACAGATTTGAGTTTTTTTTCCTGCCTTAGTCTGCTCCTTATAGTAGTTCAAAGAATAAATTTTTTATGTTGGTGCCTTTAGTTGTAATGTTTGTATTATAGATAGCCTCTGTTTCCACCCATCGTTAATTTGCAATTGGTTTTCTCTGGTATAAAGATGCTATATGGTTGGATATGCTTCTCACACATAGTGCCTACCGAGACACTCAGTTATTCTTGTTATTCCTTCCTGCAATTATTTTATTTGCTTGTTTTTGACTTTACCTTTTCTTCTCTAATTTAAATTGCTGACGGATGTTCTTAATTTGTTATTATATGGTCTTAACCTTTCTAACATGATAGGCAAGTGCCATGGACGAACTTATTAACTTCCCTTACCAATACATTCTACATATTTTCTTTGATTAATACCATTTCCATTTCACAACTAGGCACTGCAGATGCAGATTTTGGGAAACTAAATGCAAAATTACAGGTATTGGGATCTCTTTTGGTTTCCTTCTCTACTTCTCTCTTTCTCTCTGAAATCTTGATTACTCTTCATTGCTTGTTTTTCCTTTGATTCCAACATTTTTTCAACAATGCAATTATGTTTGTGCATTTTGGAAAACATGGTGCATCTAACTTGATTTTCTCAACCATTCACTGTGTGCCTCTTTTTCAATAGAATTCTTTGGTGCTAACTTAAGGAGTTATCTGTATAGACCTTCCTTTTGTTTAACTATGCGTATAAGATGTGGAACGAATGATAAGCTATTTAATAGCTTACTTGATTTTAAACATTTGTAAAGTATTTGAGGGAAGCTATTTCCTGTTATAAAAACAGTTTTATGAATGGTAGCACTAACTAATTGATGGTGCATCAGTGTGCTGGTACGAGAGCGAAAACTCTGTTTGCATTTACATTTTACATACACTGCAAGAAAGAATTTAAAATAGCTATATTGTAACTATGATCTTTCTTCCATTTATGTGAAAGGTTGGACTCAAGTCTCTTAGTTTCAACTTCTCTCTTTCAAATGTTTTATTGTTGGTGGACTTATCTTAGAAAGTGGCTCATGTATGATCCTCATTTTTTTCCCTTTCCTTTATTCTCCAGTTGGTCTGGGCTTTCTCTCTTTTTTGCTGTATGTCTACAAATCCCATTAGTATTATATTCTGTTTCTAGAATCCTTCTTGACCTCAAAAATTTTTTGTAGTACATTGAGCAGATGTTGCAAAAGGTCAAACAAGAAGAGAGACTTCGATTGTCTTGTGAATCACCTGTTCCTTCTCGTGTAAAAAAGGACAGCCAGTGTTCTGATGATAAAGCTGTCACGGTTGAGAATAATCAATCTGATGCCCCACACCAGGAAATTCCTTCTTTAGCATCAAGCTTAAATTATACACATAGTAATCAATCTGGGAGTGTTGATCAGTGTTCCAGACCTTCAGAAGGAGTGATTGAGAGCGGATCATCTGCTTCTGCTGTCTATTCCGCTTTGAAGTCCAATTTTTCAATGTTTGATGGAGAAATATGCTTGGACAAGCTATCCATCAGAGAACTACATGAACTGTTTAAAGTAACTTTTGGTCGGGAAACTACTGTGAAAGACAAGCAGTGGCTGAAAAGGAGGATTGCCATGAGTTTAACAAACTCGCGTGATGTTTCAGCAACAACTTTCATTATTAAAGATAACAAAATAGTAAGAAAATGTGAAGACAGTTCTGGAAATGGAGATGCTGAAGATGTAATCTCCATGGAAAATGCACCTGTAGAAGCAGATGTTAACTTGAAGGATTCATCTGCTTTGGAGGGTTGTGGAACTGAAGATAATCAAGTTGTTTCTGAAACAAAAATGGGAAAACATAATATAGAACATGGATTGGGAGGTGAGGATCACCAAAAAGCTGCAAAAAGAATTCGGAAGCCCACCAAGAGATATATTGAAGAGCTCTCTGAAAATGAATCTAGAGAGCCCAACCCCATGGCATCGTTAAGTTCAAGTAGAAATATGGGACCTGGACTTTCTACAACTTCATATGTGAGGCTTTCTGGGGATGCTTCTTCAGAGGTGAGAACATTTATCACCAGGGTAGACTCACTCGGAGGTTCTGATGTTCAAGTTCCTTGTGTTTCTCGGGTTCGAAGAAGTCATCCAAGGAAAGATATTACATCACTTACGGTAAGTGACACTGTTTCGTACTTGATTATAAAGCGACACTTAGTTTTAACTTTATCTGCTCCATAGCATGGTTCATGCTTTATTGTAGGACAATCATGATATTTTGTAATATAAACTAGGTAATACACCTAGGAACTTAGTACTTTCTACTTAGTACATTAGTCTTGCACCTGTAGGAAAATGTCTCTTTCTTGCTGTGCTTTTTTCCAGCATTATTGTACTCTTCTTGCGTCTTACTGGCAGTCTCCTAATAGTTCTGGAAACTGTTTATTTTCTGACTAATATAAACCGTTACAACTTTATTTCAGAAATTCCTTCCAATTGACATTGCCAAGACTGCAAAATCAGATAATAAGGTTCTTGCAGAAACTGGTTCTTGTGCTGCTAGTGAGAATCCAGACAAAATCCTGAAGGCAAGATCCGCTCCTGGAAAGCTTCAGCCAGTGAGAGCAACTGAGACTTTGGTAATGCTAAATTGTAGTTTCTTCTTTTCCACTACATTTTATTTTAGTTATTTATTTTATGTTTGTTGCACCCCCCCCCCCCTTTCTTTTTTGTGTGTGTGTGTGTGTGTGGGGGGGGGGGGGGGATAATTTAAGTGGAGCTTCTTTAATATCATGATGTTAATGGGATCTCTGTTCATGACAACTAATGGAAGTATTCGCTTAATAAACTGCGCTATTTGTGCAAATTTTTCCTCATAGTCCTTCACTTTGGTACTTTTAAGGTCCTAACTTGCAAAGGGGAATAGAAGATGGCTAATCTGCTGCTGATATGCCATTTTTTCAACTTGAAATTTGGAAAATGCTCTCTCGCACCCTTCTCTTTGAACGCATGTTTTAGTAGAAGTGATTGAGTAAGATTGATTGAGTTGATTCCAACTACACACACCACTGATTGAAGTGGCCACCAGTCATCCGGGGGGATCATAAAAAACATTTCCTATACTTGGAAGTGCATGCATTCACTGGCACTGCTAATCGTTTCTCTTCTTGGTACACTAGACCACCATAGATGCCACCCCGTGTCCCTCCTTTTCATTCCAAGCATGCTCCTGCACATTGTAAAAAAAAGTATAATGGGTCACTGCCTCGGGTTCTGCACTTCCCCTCTTTCTCTTCTGTTTTCTTTGGTTTCTTTTTCTTAATGAGGCGGAGTGGAGGCAAGCCTTCTGGAGTTGAGGCAGAGAAGAGTTTAAGTGCACTTCCTTGACTCATTGTGTGGTCCTTTTATATAGAATTTCCATATTTACACCAAAACAACTGCTTTGTCCTCAAGCATGTGCATAAAGTGTGGTATAGATGCAGAGTCATGAACTTCTCTTTCCGCGCTGCCTTATATGGGTGAAATATTTTGGAACTGGCCTTTTATAATTTTTGGAGGGTCTTGGGTTTGCCTATATATTTCATCATTTTATCCTCACTGAATTCAGAGATTTCGGAATTGTAAGAAGCGAAGATTTGTTAGCCGTCCCTAGTTTAAAAGTAACTAGAAAATAATTAGTTATAGAGATTTTCTTTGGGGGTTTGGGATATGATTACCTTTTACCTTTTACCTTCTTTTGCTGCTTTGCTCATGGTGTTTTTAATGTTAATATGGTTTCTTTATCAGATGCTCAAAGCTATTTATGTTCTTTAATACACAGTTTATTCACTTAGTTCAGTTTTGGTTTCATTGTGAGGATGCTTTATCCACTTTTGTACTCATGTCCTCTCTCCTGATTAAATTTGAAGCCCCCCAAACATGAAATTGCAGATATGCTGTTGTTTCTTTTTTGATTCAATATCTACCATAATATAAACATTTTTGTTATTTTCATCGTGTTGTTGACGTTTGTTGTACAGCCTTCTTGTGAACCTGAAAAAGAGAAGCAGCTTCCAGGAGTAAGCACAAGCGAACCACAGCAGGAATTGAGACCAAAAAGGGTGGATCCATTCAGCCATACCTCAGAGGACAATATAGTTACTGTTCCCACCGCTAAAGGTGGAATGAGAAGGAAACATCATCGAGCGTGGACTCTTGTTGAGGTAATGAAGTTGGTTGACGGTGTATCACGGTGTGGCGCAGGGAGGTGGTCTGAGATCAAACGGCTCTCCTTTTCATCACACTCGTATCGTACCTCTGTCGATCTTAAGGTAAGCAGTTTTGAGGTCTGGTCGTGTTAAGGCTAGTTAGCAAAGTATGGGCTCGATTTTGTTGTCACTAAATTGCACTGAAAACAGATTTTGCTTTGCAGGACAAGTGGAGGAATTTGCTCAAGGCTAGCTTTGCTCAGGCACCTGCAGATGAAGGGGTAAGAGTCGTGATTTTGCAAAATTAATCTTGCTTATTAGTGAGTTTATATAAACATGATTTGTGCTTAAAAACTATTTGGAAATTAGTTCCTACAAACATTCCAGGAACTGTTTCAACATGCATGCATGTGACTTAAGTTGCTTAATATTTTACTACCTGTCCAAAATTAATTAGGCATAGGAATTAAGGAAATTGGAAACATTTGATTTTTTAATAAACTAGATTGATTTTACAAAACTACCCTCAACTCTCCTTATCCTATACTTATTGCCTCTTTCCTCTTTCCTCTTTCCTCTTTCCTCTTATCTTTAGTAGGATGATTACAATTGGAAAAATTCGACCTAATTCTTCTGCTTACTGAATTCCTGAGTGGTTCTCTGCAGAAATCCGACCTATTATAACTCTTAAATTAGGAATTTGAGTTCCAACTTTATTTTCCTTGTTAAATTTGTTTTCTTGACATAGATGAACGTGCGGAAGCATGGTACAGCGCCAATCCCGGAACCGATTCTGCTACGAGTACGAGAGCTTGCGCAGATGAATTCTCAGGCACCTCCAAATTTTAGCTCAAGCAAGTTTTTAGCTGGTGCCGGAAATGCACTCGGAGATAGACCAGGGTACTTGTAGTATTGTAAATAATACCCAAAAGAAAAAAAAAAAAACGAAAACAAAAACTTTGGAAGAAAGAGCTAACTCTGCATTTTCCTAGGCCAGCGCTTTGTGGAGCATAGGATAAATGCGATCTTTTGTAGGTTTTTTAGTGAACTGATGAATGCTTGTTAGAGTCATGTTATGTTGAGTTGTATGTTTTATTTGTTTTGATGATGGTTGTAAATTGTCCTAGTATGCTATAATGTTGGTTAGAATCATTAAACGGTTATATGTTTAGTCATGGTAATGACGTTATTAATACTACCTACTCCTTATAATATATACCCTTGTAGGCCATTCATATTTCATACAATTTCGATAGATAGGCCTTTTTGCTTTATTTATTTGTGTATTAATTGTTTGACTTATGCGGTTAAAGATTGACATGAACGTGCAGCCGAGGTATTGGATAAATGGCAGCATCATGTCTCACTAGGAGCTGCATGTAGTAGTTGAAATAGTGTGTTGTATAAGACCCCCAAAAAAAAAAAAAATTTGACATGAATGTTAAATAAAATCTGGAAATTTTAACAGAACTGGTGATTCTCTGGTATATTTGATAATTATTAATAATAACAATAACAATGAATAGCCACCAAATTGTTAAATCAATAATGTTACATGAATAATTATCTATAGGGATATAGATTTGGTATTTAGAAAAACAGATCTGCTACATATTCAAATTTTATTGCCATTTAAGTTCAACTTAGTAGGCTCAACATCAATAAAACTACTCTTATTAAAAGAGTGTGTAACACGCATTCGAAATTCTAAACAAATGTTACCTCTTGCTTTATACTCTAATATAAAAAATTATTTACATTTCCTACTCAAAACTGTAACAAAGGAATTTAAAATCTCTCTTAGAAATTTTTTAAATTTTCTGCGAAAATTATAGGAAAATTTGGTTCTGTATTTGAGATCATCAATAAAAAAAAAAAAAAAAACAAAGATTCCTTAAGGTACTGACAAAACTACTTGTTCAGATTTTTCCTTTGCATTTCATGCATTTTTACTAGTTCGGTTTAGAGTTTAGTGGATCAAATTCGTTTATTTAGTAGAGTGAATTTCTCTTATTCAATTTTTTCTTTTTTTTTTTCTGTAATTAGGGCATCGAATGAAACTGTAGTAGTTGTGCTACATTTTACTATAATTTTGGTTTATTTCTTAATTTATTTGAGGTTCATTTGGATCCAAAAATAAATTTAATGTGTTTTTGTTGATGATTGAGTCTTTTTGACTACTTGTTCAAATTTGAACTAATTTCGGCTTATTTGTGAATTAACTGAAGTTCACTTGATGCTACTGTTAAATATTGACCAAAGTTTTATTTCTTAATAAATAAATTAATACATATTAATAAATTTCTTTCAATTGTATGAACAAATTGATGCTTTCAAGCCTGAATATGGTCCAACCATTCTCTTGGACAAGATAAACATACTGAGAAAAAGTCATTGAGTAATTTGAAGATATAAGAATCTCAAAGCCATCTGCTATCCTCTCAAGTCCTTTCTGTAGATTATCATTTGGGGAGATAGAAAGTAAATAGGTTCAATCTTCTAAATTGTAATGAATTTTCATTAACATTCTTGAATACTATTTTGTAAGGAATTGTAAAGAGGCAAACACTTCTTTGACTCTTTGTAAATTATATATATATATATGATGGTTTCAGTGGCTAAGAGAAGGGGGGGTTGAATCTTAGCCCCTTTTTTGCTTGCTAACACTTGCTGGATTCAGAGGAGACTTTTCTGTTTTTAGCTCGTCCCTAGCCACGAGACATTTTCATTTTGTCTCGTCACTTGGCACGAGACATTTTTGTTTTTGCTCCTGTGCAGTAGAAAACAGAAATGGAGTAGGAGAGGAAGAAAATTACACCAAGATATATCCTGGTTCGGCTGCTAAGTGCAGTGCAGCCTACATCCAGTCTCCATCACAACAATGATGGAATTTCACTATAATCGAACAGATTACAACTTGTAAAGTGCTAACCCAACTTACAAGGGGATTCCCACAGAATCATGAAACACAACATAGATGAACAAAGGAACTCTAAGACATCTATGGCTTTTTCTTTTAATTTTGCACTCTCTGCCTTTTTCCGCTCTATGGCTTTTTCATTACAAACCTCACTGTTTGCCTTTTACCATGAGACTCAAGACATGACAAAATTAAACAGAAAAATACAAAACAGAATACATTGAAGGAGAAGAGAAAACTGTTAGCTCAGGTAGCTCTGAGAACACTGTGCCTTGCACTCTCAATTTTTCTCCTTGCTTCAAACAGTGGCTGTCCACCCTTAATATAGAAGAGGGGAGCCTCCACTTATTGAAGCCAAAACTGAACCAACTTCTTCTTCCTTCAACAAAACCGGTTCGGCCACATAGAGAGAGAAGAGATAACCATGCAATAACCAACATGCAATTACCTCTAGTCCTTTCTTGATCATCACCCTTCATCAATCCGAGCTCTCCATCCTTGGCTTGCTCTCCAAGATGAAATTCTGGCCCTTGATGCTTCATGATGATGATGACTTCATCTGCTTCAATCTCTGCCTTCAACCATCACTTCGCCACTCTAGCTACTTCCTGTGGTGGTTGAGCAGAATCGAAGACAAGCCATGCTTCAAGAATCTCTTCCAGCTGGCCGAATCTTCTTCTTCCATTTTGAGCATGAAAGACTCAAGATAACCTCACCAAATCTAACCACATTTGGTGAATATCTTAGCCACAGCTCATTTTTATTTTAGTATGTTTTCTTGCCATCATTGTGATGGTCTTTAGGCTTGCTTTCTCTTCATCTCGGTAGCTTACTTTTGCTTCCATGGCTGCCAATATTTCCTGAGTAATGACCGAAGAGAGAAAGAGTTGTGAGAGAGAAGAAAGAGAATATGGACATTAACTAAAGTGGTTTGATAAAGCAAAGTAAATGTTTACTTCCCTTTACTGAGTAACGTGTAGCCTCAATAATGTCCATCAAATCAAAGTCACTCATGTTCTCTCTCATAGTTCCCATGCAACACATTGCAATTAAATGAATTTTGGAATCCATCTAATGTTTGAATCTTTGGATCCGTTGAAAGCAATTTTGCTTTCTTCCTTCTTTGGTTTCGGATCATGTATGAGGAACTCTTATAAAATATGGGCTTGGTTGCAATAATAAATAAGTTTCTTGACCCATTGATAACATTTGCTTTCTTGATAAAATTTGGAGCATGCATAAAACAAATGGAAAGCATGTAACCCATTTGGGCTTAGAGTAATCAAAATCATTTGGGCCCAAGTAACATTAAATCAGCCACTTTCATTATTTATTATCAAAACCAAGGCTGAATGCAAATTGGGCTAGCATGATAAGTTTGTTTTCGGCCCATGATAAAACCTGCAGCAAAATTATAACATCAATGTATTGAATAAAAATTCAGATCAGTTAATTTTGCAATTAATTAATTTTAATAATGTTTAGTCATCACAAATATTAATTTAGAGTTTTCCAAACTCATCAATCTCCCCCTTGATGACAAACAATATTAAAATTGAAATGGAAAGAAATTTAAAGATAGAGTAAAGAATACTCCCTTTGAAGATTGAATTTCTCCCCCTTTCAAATTGTCACATGGCTCCCCCTTAATATGTGCCATTTTTATCAAGGGAAGCACTTAACCTGTAACTATTTAATCAAGCTTCAAGTAACAATGTTATTCAACATATTTTATTTTGAAATGTTGAATGCTTGATTTATGAGCAGAGTGTGATGATAATCAAAACTCATTTGTTATCAATAAATTGATTATCTGCTCAAACATAAAAACAGTGTTGTTCAGAAAATTTCCAAATATTTTCCAGTCCAGATATCAGAGCAATGTCATTCAAAATAAGGAAAATATTTTTGAAACATATATTAGCACATCAAAACATGGCAGATGTTTAGATATCACAGTTTTAAAAGAACTGCCAAAAATAAATTTTCAATTCAGCAGGTTTATCAAAAATGAACCAATCAGCCAGAATCAGCCAGTTATCACAACAAATCAAACATCATAATAAACCAAATGCCTTCTTTGAACAAGGATAATCATGAATTTTCAATTTGAAAATTTCAACCCTTGTCCCCTGTTTTTCCAGCCCCTGTTTCATTCCAATTTCAATTTTGGAATCTAAATTTCCTCCCCCTTTTGGCATCAAGGGGCATAAAAGACCTGCAACAAGAGACATGAGCAATACATAATATTTATAACAAAGCAGTAATTGTTCAGAGTATCATACGGCAGGGAGTATCAAGTCATGCCTTTACAAAAAACAAAAGAAGGATTGAGCCTATTGTTGCCAATATCAAATAGAAGGTGAGAAATAGTCGCTAATCATCAGAAACATTGAACTCAGAACCAGAATCATCTTCATAATCTCCTGTTCCCATTTCATCATCAAAAGTTTGAATCATGAAACCGACCCTTTCATAGCACTTCTTCCAGGCTTTCTCATTTGCATATGCCAGTTTCCGGGCAGCCTTGCTTGACTTAAGCATCAATTTGGACATATTGCGGAATTCATTGAGAGCCTCTCTGATGGATGCCGTGACCTTTGAGGGTTCAGGGTGACTTTCCAAATCGCTTAGAGAGGGTTCGGAGGCAACAGACTGCTTGCTTTTCTTGTTCGAAACTCCTCCTCCTTTAATCTGTGACACTTTGTTCTCAACAGATTCATTAGACAAATCAACCTTAAAATATTCAAATATACATGTAAGAAACATGCCATAAGGAAGATTAGCCTTTTTTGTGCTTCTTACTGCTTCCCACATATGACGTGTCATAATATAAGCAAAGGAAATTGGAGTGGAAGTAATAAGAGCAAAGAGGATGATAGAATCAGAAACTGTTACTCTATGATGAGAACCACTTTGAGGAGTGATGATATGAGTGATGATACGGTGTAACAGAGAGTTCTCTGGGCCGAGGGATTTGTGAGTTGGGATTAATCCATCAAGCCCTGAGAGGTTGGCACAGATGTGTTGCATGACAGTTTGTTGAGTAACTCCCACTTGATCATCCCATTTATCAACCATATAAACCTTTGGTCCCTCATCTTCATACCCAAGAGCAGCACCAATGGTTTGAGGGGTAAGGGTTATGTAAACACGCTTGACGTAAGAGTGGATTGACCCACCAATCAAACGCATGTTTGCATAAAATTCCCGGACCAGCCCCGGGTAAACCAATTTCTAAATGTGAGTCAGAGGAGTCCATTTCAGAGCATCAAACAGAGACGAAAAGTTTATTCCTTTGGTGGCAAGATTTGGAAGGTTCACCAAGTAAGAGGGGCAGAGATGGCGCTGCAGAAGAACGTCTTTGTGAAATTCATAGAATGCACATGAGTGGAAGCGAGAAGGATCAAAATGTGAATGAGTTTTGTGGAATTTGTTTTTGAACTCTAGAGATTCCAGATTGGGGGGTTCGCTTGTGTCATGCAGAGCAAAGGTTTTCTGTTTCTTTTGAGAGCTTTTTGCATGAGGGGTAGATCTTTTTGGTGGTGATGGAGGTGGAGTAGTATGTGATTCTTCTTCATCTTCTTCAACACTTGGTTGCTTGTTCTTCCCTGTCTTGCCTCTCCCTGAGGTTTTCTGAGCAATAACCTTTCGGCGCATGGTTTCGGTTTTCTTGGAGGGAGGTGACTGAGTAGAGGATGAGGTAGAATGGAGATGGATATGTGTATGGGTTGGAGGTGATGAGAAAGGTGGGTTTTTTGGAATGGGGGTTCGGCTACTTCGCCTAACAGCGGTTTTCTTTTTCATGGTGGATGAATGATGGGTTGAATATGAAGGGGTGAGGGCCGAATGAGAGGAGGATGGAAGGAGGTTAGAGGTGCAATAAATGAGGATTGGAGAGAGATGATGGGAGGTTAATGACCATAATGGCGCGGTTATTATCCAAATGGGAGTTTCAAAAAGTGATAAAGAGGGAGTTTTTCCTTGAATCAAGGGATTTAGTTGGAAGGAAAAGATATGATTTGACAACATGTATCTTCCAACTAGATTTGAAAAGACAATCTAAGAGATTTTGTGATTTTATTTTTCAAGAAAGGAATAACTAACTAAACTGCCATGGTGGGGTCAGAATTTATAAGGTGGGGCCCAGGAGAATTTAAATCTGTGTTGCCTCCCCCTTGAACAAAGCTCCTCTATCAAGCTTGCGTTTTTATCTCGTCCAAACCTACGAGACAAAACTGAACAGAGTTAAAAATTCACAAATTTTCAATGAAACTTAAATCAAACATTCCCAAACTTTTTCTCAAGGTACAAAATCTGTCTTCACAGAGTGGTTTTGTAAAAATATCAGCAATTTGGTCTTCAGATTTTACAAATTGAATATCAATAGTTCCCTTTTGCACATGTTCTCTAATGAAATGATATTTGATTTCAATGTGCTTTGTTCTTGAGTGCAGAACAGGATTTTTTGAGATGTTTATAGCACTCATATTGTCACAAAATAAGGGTATACTATTGATTTTTAATTTGTAATCTTCTAATTGTGTTTTTAACCAAATTAGTTGAGTGCAACATGCAGATGCGGAAATGTATTCTGCTTCAGCTGTGGATAAAGCCACTGTGGCTTGTTTCTTGCTTGACCACATATTGAGTGAGCTTCCAAGGAAGCAACACATGCCGGACGTGCTTCTTCTATCCACTCTATCTCCCGCATAATCTGCATCACAAAACCCTACTGCACAAAATTCATCAGATTTAGGATACCACAAGCCATAATCACAAGTTCCCTTAATGTATCTAATGATGCGTTTAACAGCCGTAAGATGGGATTCTTTTGGGTGAGATTGAAATCTTGAACATACACCCACACTTTGAACAATATCCGGTCTAGAGGAGGTAAGGTACATGAGTGAACCTATCATTCCTCTATACCTTGTTTCATCCACATCTTGACCATCATCATCCTTTTCAAGTTTTGTGTTGGGATGCATTGGTGTACTCATTGCTTTGGAATTTTCTAGGCCAAACTTTTTGATAAGTTCTTTTGCATACTTTCCTTGGTAAATAAAAGTACCACTAGGAGTTTGTTTAATTTGGAGGCCAAGAAAGAAGGTAAGCTCTCCCATTAAACTCATTTCAAACTCACTAGTCATGAGTTTTCCAAACTCTTCACACAAGGAAATGTTGGCCGATCCAAATACAATGTCATCAACATAAACTTGAACAAGAAGTATGTCATCATTAGATGCTTTGATAAATAAAGTAGTGTCGGTGGTACCCCTTTGAAATTGATTTTCCAACAAGAAGGCACTAAGCCTTTCATACCAAGCTCTTGGAGCTTGTCTAAGACCATAAAGAGCCTTAGTTAATTTGAAAACATGATTTGGAAACTCCTTTTGTTCAAAACCGGGGGGTTGTGCCACATACACTTCTCTATCAATAAAGCCATTAAGGAAAGCACACTTAACATCCATTTGAAACATTTTGAAACCTTTATGGGCGGCATAGGCAAGAAGCAATCTAATTGCTTCCATTCTAGCTACCGGAGCAAAAGACTCATCAAAATCTATACCCTCTTCTTGATCGTAACCTTGGGCCACTAATCTAGCCTTGTTACGAACAACTTGTCCATCCTCACCAAGTTTATTTTTAAATACCCACTTAGTACCGGTAACTTTCTTACCATCCGGATGAGGTACTAGTGTCCAAACCTCATTCTTGTCAAATTGAGCAAGCTCTTCTTGCATTGCTTTAACCCATGATGGATCCTCAAGAGCTTGTTTGACATTGTTGGGCTCTATTTGTGACAAGAGAGCAAGATTGCTAGGTTCGGCTTGCCTTTTGGTGGATGATCTTGTTGTTACACCATGAGAGGGATCACCAATGATGAAATCATGAGGATAACCCCTCATAGATTTCCATTCTCTAGGCTTTCGGATGGGTGTAGTACTTTGATGATCTTCTGGTGGTCTCACTGTTTCAGTTGCTCGTGTCTGTTCAGGAGACAAAATGGAAATGTCTCCTCCAATCTGACGAGACAAAACAGGGCTGACAGATTCTTCACTTTGAACAGATTTGGGGTTTTCTTTACTTGTTCCAGCCTCTTCACAATCTGAATCAATATCCTTCACAATACTGGGAATTAAGTTAGAATCACAAAAAGTAACATGTATGGATTCCTCTATTGTCCTATGCTCCTTGAGATAAACTCTATAGGCCTTGCTTGTGGTGGAATATCCAACAAACATTCCTTCATAGGATTTTGGATCAAACTTTCCAAGGTTTTCTTTATTATTAAGCACAAAACATTTGCATCCAAAAACATGAAAATACTTAAGATTTGGAGGGGTTCCTTTCCATAGCTCATAAGGTGTTTTCTTTAACCCTTTTCTAATGATTGTTCTATTCAAAATATAACATGCTGTGTTCACAGCTTCAGCCCATAAGAATTTAGGAATTTCACTTTCACATAACATAGCCCTAGTCATTTCTTGAAGGCTTCTATTCCTTCTTTCAACCACCCCATTTTGTTGGGGGGTTCTAGGACATGAGAAATTATGAGAAATACCTAAGTCATCACAGAATTTTTTAAAATCTTGATTTTCAAATTCTCTTCCATGATCACTTCTTAAATGGGCAATTTTTAAATCCTTTTCATTTTGAATTTTCTTACAAAGGGTGGAAAGAGCATGAAAGGCATCATTCTTATGAGCAAGGAAAAGTACCCAACCAAATCTAGAGTAATCATCTACCACCACAAGACCATAATGTTTACCTCCTAAACTTTGAGTTCTAGTAGGACCAAAAAGATCAATATGTAACATTTCCAATGGCCGTTTGGTTGAGATTCCATCTTTTGATTTAAAAGAGGATTTTACTTGTTTGCCTAATTGATAAGCGTCACAAGTAAGATCCTTATCAAACTTGATGTTTGGGATCCCTCTAACCAAATTTCTTTTAACTAGCTTAGAAATTTGATACATGCTAGCATGTCCCAACTTTCTATGCCAAAGCCATTTTTCAGATTCAAAAGATGTGAAGCATGTTACATTTTGTTCCTTTAAATCCTCAAGAGTTAATCCATACACATTGTTGCATCTTTTAGCTTCAAGAAGAACATTCCCAGTTTTTTCACACACAACTAAACAAACAGATTTCTTAAAAATAACTTCAAAACCCAAATCACAAAGTTGACTAACACTAAGCAAATTATGTTTCAAGCCATGTACAAGGAGAACATCATTTATACAAGAAGAAAAGTTTTTACCAACTTTCCCAACAGCCACAATTTTTCCTTTTGCATCATCACCGAAAGTGACAAGTCCTCCATCATAGTCATCAAGCTTTATGAAGAAGGTTGCCTTTCCGGTCATATGCCTAGAGCATCCGCTGTCCATATACCACACATTTTCCTTCCTTTTGGATGCTAGGCACACCTACAAAACAATGCTTAAGTAACCTTAGGTATCCAAATCATTTTGGATCCTTTTACGTTAAACCATCTTCTATGTCCTAAGCCATTGTAATCAAAAACAATTTTATAAACTTTGTCACCAACCATTCTTTCACCGAAAAAGCATTGAATGGGAAAGTGTCCATTCCGATTGCATAGTCTACAAAACCTTGGAGTTGCCTTTTTGTTAAAGTAGGTGGGATCTTGAAATCTTGTGTCATTAGAAGATGAAGCAATATTTTCAAAATGTGAATTTTCAGATTTATGAAATCCCAACCCAGCCTTATCATAAAGAGGTTTTTGACTAGCCAAGATGTGATTTAAACTTTCAGAACTTTGTGTAAATTTGGCCAAGTCTTCCTCAAGTCTTTTAACCTTTTTAAGCAACTCTTCATTTTGTTTAAAACAGTCCACATATGCAAGAACACAATGGTTACTTTCACAGCTCCTAACTTGGGCTCTTAACTGCTTATTTTCTTCAACAAGATCACAAGCAGTTTCGGCCTCTCTCACTTTTTCTTTTAGAAAACTGTTTTCGGCCTTAAGAATGGTAATTTGCTGTTCAAGTTCTTGATTTTCCAGCAGAAAATATCTTATTTTTTCAGAAAGGTGGTCTATCATAAGATGGAGATCTTCAGTGTTAGGGTTATGAAAGACTACCTGATCTATGTGGTCTGCCATGAGACATGTTTGTGACTTGGTCTCGGTTTCTTCATCATCATCATCATCAGAGTCATTCTCCAAGTCTTCCCATGTGGCCATCAATCCTTTCTTCTTTCCTCTTTTCGGCTTTTCCTCCTTTTTCAGCTTGGGACAATCAGATTTGAAATGCCCCATTTCCTTGCAATTATAGCAAGTTACCTTGCTAAGGTCTTTCTTTATTTTCCTTGTGCTGCTGCCTTTGCCTCTGAGCTTAGCCATTTTCCTGAATTTTTTTGCAAATAAAACAAACTCATTTTCAGAAGAGTTATCACTGGATTCATCATCCAGAGGGTTAGTCACAGAAGAAAATGCAATTCCTTTCTTTTTTGTATCTTTTTTTAAATAGGTATTTTCAAAAGCAAGAAGATTTCCTCTCAAATCATCAAGAGTCATAGAGTCTAAGCTACTGCTCTCAGAAATAATTAAGGCTTTAGTTTCCCACTCTTTTGTGAGACATCTCAACACTCTTCTCACTAGCACAGAATCAGAATGTGTAATTCCCAGAGCATCTAAGCCAACAATGATAGCATTGAACCGTTCGAACAGTTCATCAATGGACTCTCCTTCCTTCATTGCAAACATTTCATATTCTCTATTTAGCATATCTGTCCGAGTCTTCTTGACAATGGTGGTTCCTTCATGGGTGATTTGCAATTTGTCCCAGATTTCCTTTGCCGTTGTGCATCTTGATACCCGTCGGTACTCCTCAAAGCTGATAGCACAATTGAGCAGATTTATTGCCTTGGCATTTAACTCCACCTTCTTCCTATCTTCCTCGGTCCATCTTGCTTCTGGTTTGAGAGAAACAACTCCTTCTGCACTTGTGGTAGTTGGATATTGAGGCCCTTCGAGAATAATCTTCCAAAGTCTGTAATCCACTGCTTGTACGAATATTTTCATCCTCTCCTTCCAATAGGTATAATTTTTCCCATTGAAAAGAGGGGGTCTGTTGCTTGATTGTCCTTCAGTTAGATTATAAGACACCACATTTGCGCCACTGTTTTCTGCCATGAGGATCTTTACTCCAAGCTGCAAAGCTTGATCTCTTTGAGACCAAGCTCTGATACCAATTGATGGTTTCAGTGGCTAAGAGAAGGGGGGGTTGAATCTTAGCCCCTTTTTTGCTTGCTAACACTTGCTGGATTCAGAGGAGACTTTTCTGTTTTTAGCTCGTCCCTAGCCACGAGACATTTTCATTTTGTCTCGTCACTTGGCACGAGACATTTTTGTTTTTGCTCCTGTGCAGTAGAAAACAAAAATGGAGTAGGAGAGGAAGAAAATTACACCAAGATATATCCTGGTTCGGCTGCTAAGTGCAGTGCAGCCTACATCCAGTCTCCATCACAACAATGATGGAATTTCACTATAATCGAACAGATTACAACTTGTAAAGTGCTAACCCAACTTACAAGGGGATTCCCACAGAATCATGAAACACAACATAGATGAACAAAGGAACTCTAAGACATCTATGGCTTTTTCTTTTAATTTTGCACTCTCTGCCTTTTTCCGCTCTATGGCTTTTTCATTACAAACCTCACTGTTTGCCTTTTACCATGAGACTCAAGACATGACAAAATTAAACAGAAAAATACAAAACAGAATACATTGAAGGAGAAGAGAAAACTGTTAGCTCAGGTAGCTCTGAGAACACTGTGCCTTGCACTCTCAATTTTTCTCCTTGCTTCAAACAGTGGCTGTCCACCCTTAATATAGAAGAGGGGAGCCTCCACTTATTGAAGCCAAAACTGAACCAACTTCTTCTTCCTTCAACAAAACTGGTTCGGCCACATAGAGAGAGAAGAGATAACCATGCAATAACCAACATGCAATTACCTCTAGTCCTTTCTTGATCATCACCCTTCATCAATCCGAGCTCTCCATCCTTGGCTTGCTCTCCAAGATGAAATTCTGGCCCTTGATGCTTCATGATGATGATGACTTCATCTGCTTCAATCTCTGCCTTCAACCATCACTTCGCCACTCTAGCTACTTCCTGTGGTGGTTGAGCAGAATCGAAGACAAGCCATGCTTCAAGAATCTCTTCCAGCTGGCCGAATCTTCTTCTTCCATTTTGAGCATGAAAGACTCAAGATAACCTCACCAAATCTAACCACATTTGGTGAATATCTTAGCCACAGCTCATTTTTATTTTAGTATGTTTTCTTGCCATCATTGTGATGGTCTTTAGGCTTGCTTTCTCTTCATCTCGGTAGCTTACTTTTGCTTCCATGGCTGCCAATATTTCCTGAGTAATGACCGAAGAGAGAAAGAGTTGTGAGAGAGAAGAAAGAGAATATGGACATTAACTAAAGTGGTTTGATAAAGCAAAGTAAATGTTTACTTCCCTTTACTGAGTAACGTGTAGCCTCAATAATGTCCATCAAATCAAAGTCACTCATGTTCTCTCTCATAGTTCCCATGCAACACATTGCAATTAAATGAATTTTGGAATCCATCTAATGTTTGAATCTTTGGATCCGTTGAAAGCAATTTTGCTTTCTTCCTTCTTTGGTTTCGGATCATGTATGAGGAACTCTTATAAAATATGGGCTTGGTTGCAATAATAAATAAGTTTCTTGACCCATTGATAACATTTGCTTTCTTGATAAAATTTGGAGCATGCATAAAACAAATGGAAAGCATGTAACCCATTTGGGCTTAGAGTAATCAAAATCATTTGGGCCCAAGTAACATTAAATCAGCCACTTTCATTATTTATTATCAAAACCAAGGCTGAATGCAAATTGGGCTAGCATGATAAGTTTGTTTTCGGCCCATGATAAAACCTGCAGCAAAATTATAACATCAATGTATTGAATAAAAATTCAGATCAGTTAATTTTGCAATTAATTAATTTTAATAATGTTTAGTCATCACAAATATTAATTTAGAGTTTTCCAAACTCATCAATATATATATTTGAAAATTGTTTCTTAAGTTCCTTTTGATTTATTTGTTAAAAATGTTTGGATGTATTGAGATTACATTCATTTGAATGAATCTAGATTCACACTAAATAGATTGAATGTATTTATCAAACTTTAACAGCGACAAAAATACAAATGAACCGAAATTCAGACACAAATGAACCGAAATTTATTCTAATAAACACCTAAACTGTTTACCACAACACAATTACAGAAACTAATTTGAAAAACCAAAAAGTAACTATTCAATAAAATATAACACAAATCAGAAATTAATCCTCATTTTCAGTAAAGGAAACACATTATATGAGTAAAACTCAAATGAACTAAATTCCAACTTAATTTGTCTTGAAAGTCATCCCAACCTTTGGGATAAATTATTCATCGACAACACACCTAGACTGTAAATGAACCGAAATATGATTATAAGTTTATAATAACGCCATTGTCTAATAACAAATGAACCGAAAATTGTGCATTCTACCTTTGGGACAAATTGTTCATCGATAACGCACCAATGAACCAAAATATGATTATAGCAACACCATTGTCTAATAACAAATGAATCGGAAATTGTGCATTCTATAAATTCAGAAACTCCTACATTCTATCCAAATTCAAATTCATAAACAACACAGATTTCAGCAAAGAAAAATGAAATTATTCGTTATCACTTTATTTAATTGCATTAAATTCCATTCCATTATAATATTCCATTCAATTTGTCTTGAAAGTCATCCCAACCTTTGGAACAAATTGTTCATCGACAACACACCTGGACTGCAAATAAACTGACATATGATTATAACACACCATTATGTAATAACAAATGAACAAAAAATTGTGCATTTTATAAATTCAAAAACTCCTGCATTCTATCCAAATTCAAATTCATAAACAACACTGATTTTAGCAAAGAAGAATAAAATTATTCATTATCACTTTATTCAATTACATTAGATTCCATTACATTCTGTTCAATTCAAAATTGTTGAAGAATGAAATTAGATAAAATTAAAAACGATCCAAACCTCGTCCACTTAATTCGATTCAGAAGAATAATCCAAATCGCCCTCATTCAACTGATTTGAACTTGAATAATTCATTATTTTAGAACACGCAAAAACAAAACGATTTTAATTATACTATTCGATTAAAAAAAAAACAAACGCATATCGAAAATCTGAAGAGAAAAAGAGAATAAAATCCAAGGAGAACACAAGAAAATCGAAGAAAAAAACGAAAATCTGAAGAGAAAGAGATGATAATCAAACGAAAACATAGAGAAATCAGAAAAAAATGGAACGTTTACGTTGAAGAAGAACAAATAAGGGGAGGTTTACATTAAAAGTCTGTTATAAGTAGCGCGTAATTTTAAATCACTTGGTTGGACTTGGTTAGTGAAATCACTTAGATGCAGCACATTTTTGTTATAAAAAAAGTTTGGTTATTCTATGATAAAAGCTTTAATTATTATATTAGTTGATTAATAAATATAGTTAAAATTTATTTATATAAATCATTAGATTGTAATATCTGTATAAAAAAATTTCAAGCGATTAAAAGATATATAAATCATATAATGAATTGTCTTAGGAATTATATTAAGTTAAATTGTAAATATTTTTGTACAACAATTTAGGCAAATATGGTATAATTGTCTAATTGAGTATCTTACTTAAAAAAATTAAAAAATGATAGTAGTTGGTATGCTAATAACTTAATATAAAGAATTTAGATATGAATTCATCGTAATTGTTGTGTATGTCAATAATTTGAATATCGCTGAAATTTCTGAAAGTCTAAAATGATCTCACAATCACAAAAGTACAAATGTCTTGAAAGAAAAGAAAAATTTGAGATGAAAGGCATTGAAAAATTACATTTTATCTCAATTTATACATGGACAATAGTTGTTAGATTTTTTTTTGTGTGAAAGAAAAATATTCTTTAAAGAAAATGAAGATGTCTTTGGTCTTAAAATATAAGAACTGTTTTTATTTTCTGTTTTTATTTTTATTATTTTTAGAATTTTGTGCGAAAAGAGAAAACAAGAAGTGAAAATAAAAAATAGAAAATAGAATTTTATTATTGTTATTTTTACAAAATTTAAAAAATAGAAAACATTGAAAATAAAAATTCAATCCAAATGCATCTTAATATTTTGGCATCATAAGAGAACTAATATATCTTGCTAATAATACACAACCCAATATATCATTGTTATAAATTTATTAGCTTACTATAATTTCTCTCCTACTAGAATACATGATTTTTTATTTTAATAAATAAAATAAATGTAATATTTACGAAAATAAATATTTTTTTAGAGAATTTATCGATTTAAATTTTCTTGCCGTATCTCGTTTACACTGTAAACGAGATGATTTTTCACGTATCTCGTTTACAGTGTAAACGAGATACGGAAAGTAAGGCTGGCACATGTATATATATATATATAAGACAAATATTCAGCATCTATAAAAAGATATGTAACCATTGGTATTCTTCACACACATCTATATCCTTTTTCTATCTTCTCTTTGTCTCAAAAACAAAGCTGAATGACCAGTAACAATCCATTCGTAATTGTACTTCTTTGTCTGAATTATCGTATGAGAAATGGCGACAACGGGGTGACATTTGAGTGTCAGGATCCGATATTATTTCACACTCAGCGTGTGGAGACGTTATCGGATTTGAAGAGTTTGATATTGAGCAAGGTTGGTGGGACACAAGCGAGGAAAATCAGAAGGGTGTCGTATAGGTTGCTGGCACCCATGGGAAATGGAGTCTTTCGGTTTCGACTATTCCGACTGCACGGGGACGAGCATGTGCGACTAATGTTCGACATTCATAGGAGGATCATGTGTGAACAGGTAATGGAGCTGTCCGCTGAGGTGGGTCACGGTGGTAGTGGGGTTCTGCACACGAAACCTATGTGCAGGACGACCGACCTCTTGCACCACCGCCCATTCATGTCGCGATTCCGGAGCATGAGGCAAAGGAGGGTAAGGAGGAGTCGGATGCGGATTATGTGGCAGACAGTGGAGACAGAGAGTCTTCCGATGGTGGAGATGAAGATGAGTTTGTGCCGGAGACACCTGCAGGGGCTGTGCCGCGCCATGTGCTGCCTCCACCTCACCCGATTTCGGCGCTATCGGTTGTGCCAAGTCACTATCACAGTCTAGATCTGGATGCCATGCATGAGAGGATCCCAATTTCTGACACCTGTGGAGTGGATTACAACCTAGACGGTGGTGTGGAGTTTCGGGTCGGACACAGGTTCAGAAGCCGAGAGGCGGTGCTTCAAGGTGTGAAGAACTACAGTATTCGCAGGAGTGCTGAGTACCGGGTGATCGAGTCCGACCGGTTAAAGTACCATGTGCAGTGCTGTCAAGCCGACAGTGGGTGTCAATGGAGCCTCCGTGTGGCCCTTTGTCAGAATCTCGGATACTGGTAATTTCAACTTTAATTGTGAATTTGAGTAGTTTTGTATGATATGTTATTTTGGTTATAGATGTTGTGTAAGAATAAATTTTTTGTTGTGATTAGGGAGGTTCGGATGTTTGGTGGACCACACAGTTGTCTGGTACCCACCATGTCTCAAGACCATCGTCAGTTAGATAGCAGTCTCATCTGCAGAGTCATATTGCCCTTGATTTAGTCCAACTCGTCTGTGAGTATCCTGGTGTTGCAGGGTGCGGTCCAGGCAAGCTATCACTTCAAACCGTCATACAGAAAGGTGTGGATGGCAAAGCAGAAGGCAATTGAACGGATCTACGGTGATTGGAAAGAGTCGTACAACAAGGTGCCGAAACTGCTTCAGACACTGTAGAGCTGTTTCTCCAGCACCATATGTGACATACGCGTTAAACCGTACTACGAAGGACACCTCATGGTGCCATCTATCGTACCACTCCTTCACCTTGAGCGGCCACCATACATCCTCACCTCGACCAATAGTAGTCAGGTACCTGTCAATGAAGATGGTGTGTTAAATACCTCCTTTAAGTCATAATAACTGAAATCTTTTAACAGATAAGTAAGTAGAAATATAGCATCAATCTCACCTATCAAGATTTATCGGAGTCCCTGGTACCTGCTACTCTCCAATGAACTGCTGTTTCACCCGATCTACATGGTGAAATCGGACGATATTGAAGCACAATAGGGGAACGGCTGACAACCATGTCCCCCACTCCTCCTCCTCACGAAACCAGGGCGGACACAAAGCCTGCAGGGCAGGGTCATCGTAGACTTTCCATGCAAACTGAAGAAAGAAAGTTTTCAACATAACACAAATACAATTATTATACGAAATCTCTCGAATTATCCATATAACAAGCATACGATATCTATCTAATTATCCAAAATAAAAACATATGTATTTTACAACTAACCTCGTCGAAACGTAGCCGGTCGAGGGAAACCCTCCAACGCAGGACCCTGGCCTCATGCTGATCCCTACTCTGTTGCGGCAATCTAACCAACCTAACACATCGAAGGAGAGCATAAAGGGCTCGTTAAGTAACATAACAAAAGATTTAACAACATTATTTAACTCAAATACATACAAAGACATTTCTCACCTCGTAGCCAACGGATACTGGTAGACGCCTCTATCTGGTGGACACCACTGGGGGAATCTCTGATAAATCCAAGACATCAACAACGGAGTGCAGCCATTGATATCCGTGACGTCCCGCTGAGCCGCCAAAGAAAGGGATTGATACATCCAGACCAGCACAGCCGAGCCCCAGAAAAACGCTCTACACTCCGCAAAGTCCTAAAGCAACGGTAGCCAACGAAGGTGCACCAGATTTGTTGGACTTGTCGGTTATCAGATACCCTCCGATCAGTAACATGATATAACACCTAGCGTACTGTCGGAAGGACTCGGGATCCTCTGTCTGGGGCATCTGGTGGACACGATCCCGTAGCCACACAAGCTTCAGCGTGAACGACTCCTTCCTCTATGCCACCTCCTGTGCTGCCACGGGAGGCCTGACACCGAGGAGCTGCTCCACCAATGCCTACGTCTCTGTATGGTACCACCTACCAAAGTCACGGAGGCACCCCTGACGGAGATACCGTGTGCGCGTAGGCCTAGGTGGTACGCCACATCCTACAGGGTGATAGTGACCTCACCCCACGGGAGATGAAACATGTGCGTCTCTGGACGCCATCGCTCCACCAGTGCTGAAATCAAGGAATTGTCAAAAATAAAATTCCTGAGGGGCACGGTGTCGCCGAATCCGGCCTCAACCAGATACGGGACGATGGCGTCCGGTGGAGGTAAAGTATGGCTCACTCGCCGAGGCAGTAGGAGGCGAGGCCTCTAAATAATGACAACCAAAAATAATATTTAAATTATATAAAATCAATTATAACTTATAAATTATTTTTTAACATTTTAAAAAATTAATTTTACTTTTGATAATATTTATCTCTCAAAAGTCTCAAGATTAATTATTTTTATTATTACTTTTATTACAAATTAAATAATATAATACAACAAAATAAAATCTTAAATTTCTAATAAAATAAAAATATCAAAATTTATTAATGTAAACAGTGTTATACTATAATGGCATTAAATTTATAAATACTAACAACATAGCACATGAATAACAGAGTTCCAAACTAATAATATTTATGTCATACCAACCTAGCACAAGCGGATAGAGTTCTAAATTAAGCCTACAGACCTAACTCCTAACTCATATACCAACGTTCCAGATCTTCATGACTAGCCTAACAATGGCAACATCATTAAATTTAACAACCATGACGAAACTAACCTCGAAGTCGGCCGCTCCGGCGTAATGTGTCGTCTCGTTCAGCCTGTTTATGTCCACGTCATTCTCCACTTGGCGCGCCATCACCGTTTGGGTCAAATGTATAGTCAAAAAGGGTTAAAAGAGGGGAGAAAGATGTTGACAAAGTCAAATTGGAGCCCGCAAGTCAGCTGTAAACAACTATATAGAGGCGTACACAGGTCATATATCGTTTACAGTGTAAATAAGATGACAATGCGTATATTTCGTTTACACTGTAAACGAGATATACACGTGTCACGCTGATGTGTCATATCTCGTTTACACTGTAAACGAGATATGGCAAGAAAATTTAAATCGGTAAATTCTCTAAAAAATATTTATTTTCGTAATTATTATATTTATTTTATTTATTAAAACAAAAAATCCCTAGAATACATTGTAATAAAATCAAGGAAGTTTTTCATTATCTTCCTAAAAAAGTTGATATAGAATTATTTCACTTGTATGAATCCCAGTAACAAATAGTTATGCAAATGCAATACATTTTTTTGATTCCCGTAAATGGGAATTGATGTTCAACAACTTATGCAAATGCAATACATTTTTTTGATTCCCGTAAATGGGAATTGATGTTCAACAAATTACTCAAGTGATAATTTGATAGATTTATTAACAAAATTACTTCTGATATCTTTTGTTAAAAATTTGTTACATAAAATTAGACGTAGACTTTGATATCTTAAATATTATTATTAGGAGGGATTAATCAACTATAATGTCTCCAAATTTTATTATCAACAAAAATATTCTTAAATAATTTTAAAATATGTCAAAACTACTTAAGATAGACATGGCATGTAAACGTTTGAGTGATGTGGCAAACAAAGTAACTTATGTGGCAAACGGAACAATGATGTAGCCCATACTCTCTTCTCCTATCTCTTCCCAAATTCCTCTCGCCCTCCTCCTTCTCTTCTCACATACCCTCTAACTTACCATCCGCAACATTTTTGTCAGTCGTGACAGAGTCGTTGGCGAACTAGCACTTCTTCTTCTTCTTTCATTTTCCCACACTTACTTTTCTTCTCTCAAATCCTAACCACTAACACGACCATCAACACTCTTATCCTCACCTTATAGAACCTTCTTCTTAACCAAAAGTAATCAATTTCTCATATCCCAAGTCATCATATTTCGTTAGAGTGTTTGCATAGAATACTCGGAGGAAAGGAAGAGGACGACAATGACGTTGGGGCTGCAAAAAAAAAAAAAAAAGAACCAACGCTACTATCTCAATTATAGAACTCTATTCCCAAATTAAACATAACCTGATTTGAAATTACTTTTCTCTCAACTTCCATCCCTCCACTTTCGTGGCGCCATAGCCACCGTCGCTGCCAGAGCTTCGTCTTCTTCTCTTCCTAATGCCAGAAGCTATTGTACAACGGCCAACAACCACCACAACACAATAACCATCAACAAAAAGTGAAAAACACATAAAAAGAAGAAGAGAAGATTCGAGAATAAAGAAGAGAGAAGATGTAATGGAGGATGCATGACTCAACGACGATGACACCAGCAAAGATGACTGTGACTTCTTGCCTTGCATCTCACTCTTCCCAGTGGCCTCCCTCCGGCGAGCCCTCTCTCCCTTGGAATCCAATAGTGGAAGTAGTCCAATCGACACCAGCAATGAACGAGGCTTGACAACGACAGGAACAACCTAACCCCTCCTTCCTCTCCTCCATCACATCTTCTTCACCTGAAGCGTCTCTCTCTCTCTCTCTCTCTCTCTCTCTCTCTCTCTCTCTCTCTCTCTCTCTCTCTCTCTCTCTCTCTCTCTCTCTCTCTCTCTCTCTCTCTCTGACGGCGGTCCTTAGCCTTTCCGACATCGCATCTTCCTCCTCCTTTTTTTTCTTTCTCTTCATTCCGTTCTCAACCACTTTTTCCTTTCTGTTCGTTCATCTTCTCTCTGTTTCAGTGTATGTTTTGTGTGAATTAGGATTTGTGAAAGAGAGAGTGTTAGTTAGGAGAGAGATGTCCAAAATTTTCCACGTAACTATCCTGTTTGTCACATTATTCATTTTTGTTAACGAAAAAACTCTTTCTTTATGGATGAACAATTTTGGCATGTTTTTAAATTAATTAAGAGTATTTTTATCGATAATAAAAATTTGGGTTATTTTTGTGAATGCAGGAATATTTCAAAAGCGTTTTTAGTGATTAACCCTAGAATGTACTTTTCGTTTTTAGTTAGGCATGAGACACTAAGACAGAGATATAAAAATACAAAATCGTATTTGATAAATGAGATATAGATAAATATATTATATCTAAAAATATTAAATTAATATATTTTGTATCCATTACGACAAAAATATGCAAATTTTTATGAAATTTAATGCAACAAAAAATTTGGCTTAAATTTGGTCAAGTTTGGTCTACTACCAAATCAATAACCAAATTCTAAATTGTTTAGCTTTGTAATTAAATATTAAATACTAAAAATGAGAGTTTAAAGTCATAAATACTATACAACTACCCACCAAATACCACATAAATATGTGTGGTTTTTATGTAGAGAAAGTTTAAAAACCCAATTTCTAGTTATTTTATATTAACCAATTTTAATAATTAGTATTTATAATTTAAGATATAAAATAAAAAAAATTATAATTTAGAGTCTAAAAATTAAAATAAATAAAAATAATTAAAAAAATTAATTACTTAACCTTACTCTTTTGAATAATATTCTACATTATAATATAAATATATATTATTATAGAATATATATCATAAATCCTTTATTTTTCCGGAAAAAACCCTTTATTCATAGAAAACATAGTACTTACACTCGTACACTGAAACTAAAACAGTAAAACTGGAGTTGCACTTGTGTGAAAATGACAAGGTGATTGATTACGTGTAACTAGGGACACCCGTCCCCTTAGTGTGGATTCCTCTACACACGAAACAGAATAAAGAAATCAACATTTGATTATTCGAACATCTTCTTTTCCATTTGTCCACTGCCCACTTTCTTCTCTTCTCTTCTCTTCATTTCGTTTCTTTTCCGTTACCCCCACCACCGCCGAACCTCGTGAATCGATCAACCACCGCTGGACTCAGAAATCTCAATCGCCGGCGAGATTCCCTGGCCATTGCACAGAAGGCTGACGTTGCAAGTCTGCCATTCTGTTGTTCAGGTACTTCTTGTCCACGTCATCGCCACTCGCGAGTTCTGTCAGTTCCATTGTTGATATAGTCAAATCGTCCATAGTGCTTTGTATTCTATACCAAAATTAATTCCGTGATTTTGTTACTGAGGCGTTGAGTTCTGCTTTGATATTTTTTCATTGGGAAAAGTTTCACCTCACGGGAAGAAGGGTCGATTTATTTCATTTGGGGGAAAATGCCTTAGGTCTTGTTGTAGCTAATGCTGAAGTTACATGAACCTTGCTTTCTGTATTTTATGGGTGAATCGTTGATTTTGATCAGATTACTTTTTTATTATTTTATTTTATTTTATTTTTATCTGATTGAACTTATCCTGCTAAAAGGGTTTACTGCCTTGACCTTAATTTTTACTGCGATGAATTGAGAGACATGTATATTTTTTGTTTAATTCTTGTTCTATTTAACTTAGATCCCTTGTTATCTATATGCCTTATTTTATGTGTAGTGGTTTGTGCCTATTATCTTTGAGCGGATTTAGTTCTCAATATCGCTTGAAACTGCTGTTTATTTTGTTTTAATCTCAAAGTTGCGGTGAGATATAAGTTATATAACTGATATCCGATTTCAAAATGGATTTTGAAACCTGAAATTCGTTTAATGGTTTCCACATTCCTCAAAACTTGTAATATTTTTTGTGAAGCATGATGAAAAGTGAATAAAACTTCAAATTCTTCTAAATAAGGAAAAAAATTGCAGCGCAAGTCTTACAGGAGATTCAGTCATCTCTCAATATTCTGTATTATATTCCCCGCTGCACCTTAATTAATCCGACCTATATGTAGCTCTTTTCATAGACCGATATGGATTCCCTAATCTAGAACTCTAGCTTTTGTGGGTAAAAGGAAGTTATGACTACACTTAACAGAAAATCAAGTCACCAATTTTCTGAAATTTGATTGCGTTAATTCCTAATCTACATTTACAAAATATGTTTCCTTTTGGGAATCGGGTTTTAGTTAGAAACTTAATTTTTTTTATCTTCCCATCCTATGATATTTGTGTGCATCCGGTTTCTAGTTTCTATTATTTGAATTTCTTGACAGCTTTAACATAAAGAATTTGGCAGACTGGTTATGCTGTTGTAATTGTAAGTGTTTCAGTTATTGAAGTTGAAGAATTTCATACATGTAACGAGAGCATGTTTTGTCCTTATTCCGTACATAAACTTCATATCATGTTCTTTTTATTTATCTATTTATTGATTCATTTATATTTGAATGCTATATTCTGTTTTATACTCTTGCCGAAATGGATTCCTTTTCCGCCAATCCTTCTGCATTTTTCTCACTTCATGTTGAATTTCTTTTACTGCTTTTAGGTAAGTTTGTGTGCTGCTTAAGAAGGACCCGTAAATCATCAAAAATAATAAATGGCCAACCAAAATGCTATGCCCTCCTGGTTAAAAAGTCTTAATATCAACAATATATATTTCATGAAAGATCATGGAGAATATGGAGTTGTAGCTGCTATAGTCATAGGCATCCTAGTTCCTATCTTGTTTTCAACTCTTTTCTTGGGAAAGAGAAGAGGAAAGGTACGAGGTGTTCCAGTAAAGGTTGGTGGTGAGGCAGGTTACGCAGTGCGTAATGCTCAGGAAAAGGAGTTGGTTGAAGTTCCTTGGAAAGGAGCTACAACCATGGCTCATCTATTTGAACAATCTTGTAAGAAATATACCAACAATCAATGTCTAGGAACAAGAAAGCTAATCGGAAAGGATTTTGTTACATCTAGTGATGGCCGGAAGTTTGAGAAAGTACACTTAGGAGAGTATGAATGGGAAACATATGGACAGGTTTTTGCTCGTGTGTGCAACTTTGCATCTGGTATCCTTAGATTTGGCCATAATATAGATAGCCGTGTTGCAATTTTCGCTGATACTCGATCTGAGTGGCTCATTTCCCTTCAGGTAAGTTTGCTTTATCAGCTTCATTTCTGTGTGTTATTTCATTTGTAGCCTTGAGGATAAATAATGGTTTTGTTCATAAATTTTTAACAGAAGTCATGCTGATTGCAGGGTTGCTTCCGACAGAGTATAACAGTTGTTACTATTTATGCTACTTTAGGGGAGGATGCCCTAATTCACTCACTAAATGAGGTAGGAAAAGTTATCTCTTGCATAGTTATACAGTGTGTAGTTAGATTATAGTAGTCATAAGAAAAGTATATGATCTAATAATATAAGTGGTATGGCATGTCCTTGCTTGGAATATCCACAGACCCAAGTTTCAACCCTGATATGCGACTCAAAGAAGTTGAAGATGTTGGATGCAATAAGTTCTAAGCTACCATCTATTCAGAACATTATTTACTTTGAAGATGAAGACAAAGATGCTTCCTCGGGAAGTTTGGGCAACTGGAAAACTGCATCTTTTAGTGAAGTTGAGAAACTTGGGAAAGAAAGTCCCGTTGAACCGAGCTTTCCTTCCAAGGATGCTATTGCTGTTGTGATGTATACAAGTGGTAGTACAGGGCTGCCAAAGGTTGGTTTCTTCTTCAAGTTTTCTTGCATGTTATTATTCCTTTTTGTGTGTATGTGTGTGTGCATATCATATGTAAAATCTTATATTTCTCTTTCTAGTTTTCTGTGGGTGTGCTAAATGTTATTATATTTGCAGAATGATGCTTAATAAATGTATCAACTCTCAAAAACCATGTTCTTGTTAAAGCATGTAGTCTAGAGACCTTGGTATTCTGACTGGGGTCTTGCTATGACTTATTATATGCTGGTTTAGGTGGTAAATATGCACAAGATCTGTACCATGGGGTAAAACTCTATTGTTAAAACTGGTATCAGTGAAGAAATAAAAAATATGCTCTGTATATTGACTGGGGAAAAAGCCACTGAATTTACACAAGAAATGAAGAAAAACTCTGTATATCATCACTCTCTTTGGTTTTATCAGAGTGATATCAGCTTAGGTAGAGAAGAACAGAAACAAAAATGCAAGAAAATGTGTAAACAATTAAGGGAGCTAAGCAATCCCACTTTCTAGTGTCACCGAAATGAAGCCTACCCCTCTTTGACCTTCACTCCCTGCTGAGTCAGTAAGCTAGTTTGGCCGTTCTTTGACCTTAACATTCATGTACCTTCTACTTTTTAACATTATTAATTTGTATCGTTCAGCTGAATCATTTCTTGTAGATTGGTATGATACTAAGATCCCAAGGTGAAATACAGTCCAAATGGACTAACAAGTATGGTATAGAAAATAAAAAATGCTTCAAACAAACATACTCCTGGGTGGTAGAAGGGCCTTTCACCTTCCTAGGCCTGCTTTATGTAATATACATTCCCTCATTCATATACCAATCTAGCTAGTAACGGGGAAGAATCACTTTTTAAATACAACACCAAGCATCCCTGCATCTGTGGTACTTTATTTAGCCTGTTGTCAATCAGAAGCCTCATCTTGTCTCCTTAGCCCTCTCTGTGCCACTGACAGTCTGCCTCTGATACCATTGTTGAGTAAGTAAGGAAAGTGGGAAAATCACATTTTGAAAGCTAGCTGCAAAGGGAGAAGAACCATCCTCCTTAAATACAATATTAAGCATCCCATACTGCTACTGATGTGGTACTTTGGACATTTTATAATACCAAAGTCCGTAACTGTTTCCTACCCAAACCGCAAATTCTTTTGCACATTTTCTCTTGTATGCCATGTCAACAAAACTAGCCCCCCTCCCCCCCCCCCCCCCCCTTCCTTCTCCCCACTTTCTTGCTCCATTAGACCCATCTAGTTCCTCTGCTCATACTGATAACTACTATCAAACTTGGGATCAATACTTCCACCTCCCTCCCTAAAATATCTCCTTGTCCTCAAGGTGTGGAGTGAAAAGCCAATGTTTTTGCTGAAAAGATTTCCTCCTAGGTGACAAACCATGAAACTTGGGAGGAAAAAATTCTTATAGTGTAGCTATGTTGACGTTGGTTCCATTGCTTAAAGAGTGCACTTTCTTCCTAAGGAGATATTTCCTGTTCTTGAGTCAGTTAATTTTTGACAATTCTCTGGCAAACAACAGCTTGATCACATATATCTTGATCGTAAACTTTCTTTTCCTCCAAGCATGTGCCAGCACTAGAAATGGGATTTACCTTATATAATCCATTTTAGCCTGTGCAGCTGTGACACCACGTCCATTGCTTCATCTACCTGATTCCTCTTGCATATCATAATATCAATCTCTGGGTCTCCAGTAGAACATTTGTTGTATATTAACATTGTTGAGCCAATATGATCTCCATATGCTCAATATATCTTCCACCGTAATCTGATGATGTGCTAATTATTTGCACTTGTGTAGGGTGTTATGATTACTCATGGTAACATCGTAGCCACTACAGCGGCTGTTATCACGGTGATTCCAAATCTGGGTACCAAGGATGTATATTTAGCCTATTTGCCCCTTGCACATGTTTTTGAAATGGCTGCAGAGGTAATATCTTCTTAACCTTATAGTTGTCTCAATAATTGATGTTGTTAACCCTAAGTTAAAGTGATTGTCCAGTCTGTTATGCTGGCTACCGGGATTGCAATTGGTTATGGCTCTCCTTTGACTCTCACAGACACATCTAATAAAATCAAGAAAGGAACCAAGGGAGATGTTAGTGTATTGAAGCCCACTCTTCTGACAGCTGTACCAGCTATTCTTGATCGTATTCGAGAAGGAGTTGTTTCAAAGGTTTGAACTAAACTCATTCTGGTAGATCTTTTGCTTGTAAATTTACAATTTTTTAAACAATTTACTCCTCCCTCTGTATTCTATTTGTCTTTACTGCACAAAATCCCCCTATTATTTTTTCTTTATTAGCAACTCCAAATGAATTTGATTTTCACATTTTTTTTTGTTCAATATAAAAGGCTAAACAACAATAGAAATTGATTTTGGCCACTGAACGATGAGATAGTGATTCGTTTGATGATTATTTAAGGCTAGTCAATATTTCGCACTCAGTTGTGATGTTATTTGTTTCTTTGTTAACATTTAATCATATTTCCCTTTTTTGATCATTTAAGGCTATAAACAACAACAGGAATTGAGTTTGACAAGATAATGGTGCGATTGGTGATTCTTATGCGAGTGAATATTTTGTACTTAGTGGTTATGTTATTTGGTTTCTTTGTTACAATTTAATAGTGCGAAAATCAAAGAGTTTTGGTAGGTTTTTCATAATAGAGGAGGAAATTGTACTAAAACTAAGTTTTTCAATAACTACACTTAATGTATGGTCTTCCTAATGATTTCTACCAACAACTTTTAGACCTCTGTCCATCATTTTTAATGTGAATATCTTCCTTTAGTTTATCTTTTATTTTCTGGTTTATATTGTTCTCACATAAGCAAACTATTAAACAAGTTTAAACTCTGTCCACAAACAACGTTGTTGATAATGTTATTTATCTTGACCGTCTCATCTGTCATCACTATTACACTGGCTTTGGCTCCTAACTAGAACTTCGCTGTTCAATATTCACCAATATATAATTATATAGCATTACAGTTTTACTATTAGTATTATAAGTAGAGGTTAGAATTCCTCTCGTATAACAAATCACATAAGAGTAATATATTCTCTCTCTCATTTGTTGAGTTATTCTTTAATCTATTATTTTTCTTGTTAATCATGGATTTTAACAGCTGTCAGTAATTGCATTAACTCTGATTTTCTCTATCCACCCATGGATATTCAATGATTTAAACTACTAGGTAAATAGTTATTATTCTTCCTTACTCTTCTTTATATTGTAATTTAGGTTGAGGAAAAGGGGGGAATTGTGAAAAATCTTTTCCAGATAGCATACAATCGCCGACTGGCTGCAGTTAAGGGAAGCTGGCTAGGGGCTTGGGGAATAGAGAAATTGGTGTGGGATACCATTGTCTTTAAAAAAATTCGCCTTTTACTAGGAGGCCGTATACGATTTATGCTTTGTGGTGGAGCCCCTTTATCCGGAGATTCACAGCACTTTATCAATATCTGCATAGGGTGATGATTCCTTTCTTTGTACTATATACTTCATTCAACTAGTCATCTTTATACATGTGCTTCCATGTGTGTTCTACCATACATCTGTACCTTTAGGGGAATGTGGTTCTATTTTAATCTCTACCTTATCATTGAACATGTTATAGTCAACATGCTTATACTTTTTTCTGATTTATACTTGTATTTGTCGAAACACTACAGAGCTCCTATTGGGCAAGGATATGGGTTGACCGAAACATTTGCTGGGGCTGCCTTCTCTGAGTGGGATGATGACAGTGTGGGGCGTGTTGGTCCACCTCTTCCTTGTGCTTACATTAAGGTATGCTATCTATCCTGTCAATGAGAATTTTAGTGTTGAACAACCGACTTCTATTTGTAAATGTTGCTTTCTATTATGGTAATGTTGATTAATTATTATAGTGTCTTGCTGCAATAGAACTTCCTGCTATTGACAGCAAAGAGCTTTAAATGGGGAAATTTTAATCTGTATTAATTTGGTTGTATAGCTAGTTTCTTGGGAAGAAGGAGGGTACAAGACTTCAGACAAACCAATGCCACGAGGAGAGGTTGTAGTTGGTGGATTCAGTGTTACTGGTGGTTACTTTAAGAATCAAGAGAAAACTAATGAAGTGTACAAGGTATGTTCAATCATGCACATATGCATGTCATTTTCTCAATATTTCCTGCTTTGGATCTCCTACTGTTGCTTAAACTGCATTTCACAAATTTTAACTTCTAATAGGTTGATGAAAATGGCTTACGCTGGTTTTATACTGGCGACATTGGGCAATTCCATCCAGATGGTTGTCTTGAAATCATAGATAGGAAGAAGGATATCGTCAAACTTCAACATGGAGAATATCTCTCTCTTGGAAAGGTGACTTAAGCTAATGCTATACCTTAATTCTTCTGGATTCCAAAATTAAGTGCTGATACAAGTTTTACAGTATTTTGCTGGGTTTTAAAATTATATTCCACTTTCACTCAATTGCAGGTTGAAGCAGTGCTATCTACTTGTAATTATGTGGACAGTGTCATGGTTCATGCAGATCCCTTTCATAATTACTGTGTTGCTCTTATTGTTCCATCACGCAAGTCTCTGGAGAATTGGGCTCAGCAAGCTGGTACTGAATACAAAGATTTTCCTGAACTGTGTAGCAAAACTGAAAGTACCAATGAAGTCCTGCAGGCCATTAACAAGGTGAGCTAATAATTGATGACTGCTTGTTTTGCTGCTATAGGGAGTTGTCTAGATTAGCTGATTATCCATTTAATAGAGTGAAACTAAGATAGTTTGAGTTGACCATATCTATGCCAGCTTGGTTAACTGCCACAGCTGCCAGTAACTAACATAAGAATATGATTCTCTAAACTACCGCTAGACTCGCGTGTTGCAGAAGCTATATGCTCTGCATATAAATACATGAACATACACTATAACTCATTGGTTCAATAAATTTCAGAATCCAGAACTCACTTTGTCTCTCTTTCTCAAAACCCAAAAATATCCGTTCATAAGTTATGAATTATTGCTTGTTAGTAGTAGTTCCAGACAACTGTTAGATAGATGAAGTCTGCATTTGCCATGTCTCTCTCTCTCTGTCATGTCTTCTTGTTCTTTTTCTTTATCTTTTTTAGCTCAAGCATAAAAGAAATGAAAAATAAATAAAATATTAACCATTTAAATGTTCATTCATGCCTAAGTTGCCATAGCTTCATGTTGAGTTGACAAACTATTCCAGTGGTGTCGCCGTGTTTGTATTGTTTTGGTTGGCCTGTTGCTGCTGTGACAAGGCTTATCTTCTATTTATCTTTTCATTGCGTAAATCACTAAATCCCTTTCATTTTGTTTATTTATATTTATTTTGCAGGTTGCAAAAGCTGGAAAGCTGCAGAAATCTGAAATCCCAGCAAAGATAAAGTTGCTTCCAGATCCATGGACACCAGAATCTGGATTAGTCACTGCTGCTCTCAAGATAAAGAGAGAACAGCTGAAAGCTAAATTCAAAGATGATCTGAAGAAGCTGTATGAATGAAGCATATAGCATTTTTTGGGCATCAGTATCTTACCACGTTTCTTGACTGTCTTTTCACTGTATGTGATATCCAACTGTTCTGGCTTTACAACCCATAACACCTGGCTTGCTTCGAAAAATGAGCAATTTATGAGCAAGCATTTCATTGAACGGTTCGGTTGTGATTCCGATGACATTTTGTTTGATGTTTAGGCTCTCCCTTGTTCGAGTGAATGGAGGAGGAGGAACTATTTTGTGACGCCTTATAAAGGCTCTTATTATGGTACTATACCATTATGTTCATGTCAATAAGAATTATGGACGGCACTGTAACGTATGACCTGCAAGGCTGCAACTAATTTAAAATATCCACAATTCCTTGCACAGATTTGGTGTTAAAATAACATGTCCATCATCACAACTTTCTTGGCATAAAAAAGAACAGTCAGCTCGGATTTAAAGATTCAGAGGAAAAGTTATTATTTCTTGGCCCTTTAAAGGGATATATATTTCACTTATTTGTTTGCTTGCTATGTCCTTCTGTAAAGTTTAACCATGTCATTCTTTAATTCATTGACACCAAAAAAATCTTTACCCAGAATTTGTATTTCAAAAAAGTATTTCTATCATATAGTCCTCCAAAAGAAGTATAGATTTTGACATAGGATTTTCAACATTTGATTTCAGACTATTTAACATTGAGAAATGTTAGGGGATTATTAGAATTTATTGTTTTTGTCATAATTTAGTTTTCAACTCAATTAATTCTAACAATATACTTTATCCTATACTTTCAAGGGTTTGGCTAATATGTGTTCCAAAGGTACATGATAAATTTATTATTAGTAAAAAGTTTTTAATTTTTATTATTTAATAGATACAAAATAAATACATTGAAAACTTAAATTTTTTGTATTTTTAATAAAAATATACTCAATTTGAAATTTTAATATATGCTTTTAGAACGCAAGATAGATAAATTCTATTTTTAAATATTGATGGTTAACTGATGGCCAAAATGCCAAAATATAAATTTTAATAGTTTTTTAACATTTTTCTTTAACATCATAAAATGTTGAGTACAAAGTTTTTTTCTTGGCACATATATTGGAAATTAATCTATTTTTAACATTTATTTGTATAAAAAGCGATATCGTATAAAATTATCAATTATCTCACTAAATTTATCTTTATTTTAAGAATATATTACTTTTATGTACCAAGATAATAAGTCTAGCATTATTGAATTGCTATTGTTATTACTTTAAACGCAAGAAGAATCAATAATGTCCATTTAATCATTTCAAAATAGCCGCATAAAGAATTTTGATCTTAATATGATTCTTTTATGATGGATTTTTTACACATAAATATTTAAAGGGAAAAGTTCTACATCCATGTAAAAATTACATGGATGGTATCTATGTAACTTTCACTCCACGCCTCACACCCTCGCTTGTTTTACACGCGCCTCTTATAACCTAGATAACGAATCTTTATTTTGCGTTATCAACGTTTCTCAACGTAAACTTTTTCATAAAACGTAAACCTCTTTCGCGTTCTTCTTCATGTTATTCTTCAACCTAATTAAATTCGTTGTTCTCCTCTTTCGCGTTTTTCTTCTCTGCATTATGGATCTGGATTGATTCAACGCAATTATCTTCGTCGTTCATCTTCTTCTTCGTTTTCTTCTTCGATCTGCACTTTTGAATTGAAACAATGAATGAATCAACTTCAAATTAGTTAAATGAGTGCGATTTTGATGATTCTTCTCAAACGCATCAATTTGATGAGGTTTGGATTATTGAATTCTGAAACGAATTTAATAGAATGAAATTTCTAATTTTATTTGAAGTGAATTGAATGGACTGAGGTGATCTACATCTGAATTGAATTTAATTATATTGATAATATGTAACTGTGAGTAATTGTAAGTAACTCTGAGTAAATGTGAGTAACTTTTCGGTTCGGTTCGCAGATGGAGTCTAACAAAAATTAGACCAATATGTTCTGTTTTCTTCCCTAAGCACTATATAATTGTTTCACCGTAATTAAGATTTTGATTCACCATAACTAAGATTTCGGTTCACCATGAGTACTGTGTTCGGTTCATTCTGCATTATTCAAAACTCTTTTTTCTCACCTTCTACTGCTTCTTCACCAGAGAGAGAAGGAGGAAAAGACAAAAAAATACAGCAGCAACAACAACAAAAGAATGACGATAGGGTTTTAGGGTTTAGGGTTTATGGGTTCAGGGTTCAGTGTACAGGGGTTCAGTGTGTTTCAAACTTTCGGTTTGCCCCGTGTATTAATTTTGGTTCACCATGTCCATGGTTGAGGGTTTATGGTCTAGGATTTAGGGTTCAGGGTTCAGGGTTTTAGGGGTTTAGGGTTTACGGTAGGGTTTAGGATTTAGGGTTCAGAGTTTAGGGTTTAGGATTTAGGGTGTAGGATTTAGGGTTTATGGGTTCAGGGTTTAGTGTTCAGGGTTCTGGTTTTAGTGTTTAGGGTTTAGGGTTTAGGGTTCAGTGTTTAGGGGTTCATAATTTTTTGGTAAACTGGAGAGCAATTTGGATTACTCTTCTGAAACGAATCAAACTGACAAAGTTTGGATTATTCAATTTTGAATCGAATTGAATGGAATGCAATTGCTGATTTGAATTGAATTAAATGGACGAAGGTGTATTGAATTGAATCGAATTGAATTGATAATATGCAAATTGTAGGTAGAGTTATTTGAATTTGATTGTATATAATGGATTATGTTTCGTTCACTCAGTACTATACAATTGTATTATTTTCGGTTCATCATGAGTACTGTGTTCGCTTCACCATGAGTACTGTGTTCGGTTCATTCTGCAGAAAGCTGTTTGAATTTGATTTTATATAATGGATTGTGTTTCGTTCACTCAGTACTATACAATTGTATTGGTTTCGGTTCACCATGAGTACTGTGTTCGGTTTACCATGAGTACTGTGTTCGGTTCATTCTGCACTATTCAAAACTCTTCTTCCTCACCTTCTACTGCTTCTTCACTAGAGAGAAGGAGGAAAAGACAAAAAAATGCAGCAGCAACAACAACAAAAGAATGACGATAAGGAGAAAACACGTGAAGAAGAAGGAACGCGAAAAAGGAGAAGGAGGAACGCGAAGAAGAAGGCGAAGAAGAAGAAGACGCTCCGTGCGTAAACGAGCGTGAAAAGAAAAGAAGAAGAGAAGAAGCGTTGGGCGATTATTGGGCGCATGTATTTCACGTTTTATTTAATGGTATTGGGTATTTTTGGTGTTGAGGCAACTTGGTTACATGGTTATATGGATGTGTAGCATCCCCGATATTTAAAATACTGATAAATCTATCTATAAAAAATAAAATTATTATTGTACCGACAAAAAATAAATACAATATTAATTTTGTGATTCTAATAGAGTCGTCATCTAAATTTCATTTTTTATAGATACAATATTAATTTTATTTTTTTACATAAATTTATTAGTATTTTAGATATTTGTGAATAAAAAAATAATTTACCCTTCTTTTATAGAATAAAGTAGTACGAAATAATGTCCAATTTGTATAGAAGGCTAACAAATATATTCCTGTTGTAGAATAAATAAATAAATAAGGAAGAGGAAATAGATATAAAATAAAGAAACATAAATAGATAGCCTTAGTATTAATATTTACCAATATAATAATCTCACTATAGAAATAATTTATATATTTACTACTATTATATATATTAGGAACATATAAAGAAAGAGGAGAAAAATTTTGTATAAAGAGAGAGAAGTTTATTATTCATGTGTGTGTAACTCCTTTGCCTCGTTACATGTATTTATAGGCACACAAAGTTTATATTTCAAACTTCATTAAGTTTGCTTTATCCTAAAAATTTATTTCTTTCAACATAGGGAAAATGTGCCACTCATAAATGGGCATCCATCATCCTTATCCATCCTCGTCACAACACTCTCCCTTGGATGACCATTTAGGATTATGCCTCGTTAAAACCTTACAAAAGAAAAATCCAATGGGAAAAAAATTTTAGTGAAGGAAAAAGAGTACAAAATTCTTTGTGATGAGGACTGCCTCATTAAAAACCTTGTCAAGAAAAATCCAATGGAAAAAAACCTGACCAAGGAAAAAAGAGTACAGTCTCCCCCTCTTGTCGACATCATTTAATGTCTTGAAATCGGCGCATCCCAATTTCATATACCAATCTTTCAAAGGAGGATTTTGGGAGTGACTTTATAAATAAATCTGCTAGATTGTCACATGAGCGGATCTGTTGGATATCAATTGTCCCTTGATTTTGAAGATCATGAGTGAAGAAGAATTTGGGAGAAATATACTTTGTTCTATCACCTTTGATGTATCCGCCTTTAAGTTGAGCAATGCATGCTATATTATCTTCAAACAGGACAGTTAGAGCTATCTTATGATCAATACATGATATATTGGATCAAAATCTTGAGCCAAAAACACTCGCAACTTGCTTCATGTATCGCTAGTATTTCAGCATGATTAGAGGAGGTTACTACTATCGTCTGTTTTGTGGACCTCCATGATATAGCTGTACCACCATATGTGAACAGATATCCTATTTGAGATCTCCATTTATGTGGATCAGACAAGTACTCAGCATCTGCATAGCCAACTAATAATGACTTGGATCCATAGGGATAAAATAATCTCATATCAATCATTCCATGAAGATATCGAAAGATTTGTTTGATTCCACTTCAATGTCTTCTGGTTGGAGAGGAACTATACCTTGCTAGTAAGTTCACAACAAATGATATAGTGGGTCGTGTGTTATTAGCAAGATACATTAGCGCTCTAATGGCACTAAGATATGATACTTCATGACCAAGGATATCTTCATACTCTTCTTTAGGAAGGAATTGATCCTTTTCCACATCCAAAGATCTTACAATCATTGGGGGTACTTAATGGATGTGACTTATCCATATAAAATCTCTTAAAGATCTTTTCTGTGTATGTTGTTTGATGAATAAAGATCCCATTTTTTATATGCTCGATCTACAGGCCGAGACAAAATTTATTCCTTCCAAGATCTTTCATCTCAAACTCTTCTTTTAGAATTTTTATAATTGTTGGAATCTTTTCAGGAGTCCCAATGATATTTAAATTATCAACGTACACAGCAATTATAATGAATCTAGATGCAGTTTTCTTTATGAAAACACACGGGTAGATATCATCATTCTTGAATCCGTTTTTGGCCAGATACTCAGTAAGACGATTATACCACATTCGTCCAGATTGTTTCAGACCATATAAAGATCTTTGCAATTTGACTGAGTATAATCCATGCAAATATTCATTAGATGGTTTAGATATCTTCAGTCCTTCAGGGACTTTCATATAGATATCACGATCTAATGATTCGTATAAGTACATCCATTAAATGCATATGTAGTTTATGATATGCGGATAAACTGACCAAATAACGCAATATTATCGCATCCACTACATGGGAATACGTTTCTTCATAATCTATACCGGGCTTTTGTGAAAAACCTTGTGCCACAAGTCAGACTTTATAGCACACAACTTTATTTTTCTCATTTCGTTTTTTCACAAATACCCATTTGTATCCAACAGGTTTTACATCTTCTAGTGTACGGACTACAGGTCCAAAGACTTCACGTTTTGCAAGTGAGTCTAATTCAGCCTTCATAGCTTCTTTCCATTCTAGCCAATCATTTCTTTGTCGACATTCTTCGACTGATCTTAGCTCAAGATCCTTATTTTCATGCATGATATTTAATGCCACATTATATGCAAATATTTCATTGACAATTGTCTTATTTCGGTCCCATTTCTCTCCTGTAAAGACATAATTTATCGAGATCTCGTTATTTTCCCAATTTTCAGGTACCTGAACGTCTTTGTCATGGCCGAAAACAAACCATGACTGGCGCTCGGGAAAATAATCCTTAAGCAAGCCTAACCGACTCAAATATAAGTTGAATAAAAAAATTTTTCAAATATCTTAAATAAATTTACAGTTTCTAAAATGAATAATTACATATTAAAAAAATAAATAAATAAAATAAATATGGATGAATCCTGCCTGTGACATATGGAACACATGACGTCTAAGAACTCAACAAAGAACAGATACCCATTGCAGATCATTACTCTTGGATCGAAAGGCTCACATAATCAAATATTTAATCCTGAAAAATATTTTTAGAAAATAGGGTGAGTTTTGCAACTCAGTGACTAGACAATACATCTATAATCGACATGAGACCATATAAACATCATTATTAAAGTAATTTTTAATTAGAAAATAATAGTTGATAATAATAGGTGAATCAACAAGGGAGTTCTCATACAGAAATCAAATCAAAAGTCCACACATGGGCGGCTCCACCTCTATGGGTAGCCTTTTCCTCTTGTGTGTCCTAACAGAATAACAGATCTAACGTGTGGCCTACACGTTAGGCTAGCAACACCCCTGCTAGCTGGAGTCTGAGTTAGATGCATCTAAGTTAACGTCATAACCGCCGTTAACTACGGTTTTCTAATACGAGCCTCCCAAACCAATTCAAAACATATAGTTTCAAATACAATAAATCTTTAATCTCTCAAATATATAAGGTATCGAATCAAATTAATCAGATAATACCTTCATATCAGAAATCTTTTCAAATCATATTTTCTCACTCATCAAAAACATATTTCATAATTTCAAAGTGTGTGCCAACAAATACTTTAATATTTCAAAAGTATATATTCGAATAAAAATTAATATTCTAAAATAATATAAAACTTTATCAAACATATATATAGTCTCATGTAAAATTTCTAAAGTATGAATTTCATAAAAATAATTATTCAGCTATAATAAATCAATTATTCTAATCAAATCAAAGTTCTTCAATAATAGTTCTATAAATATAATTAAAAACTCATAATAGCATAAACCAAAAACTTAACGGTTATAAATGTAAAGCCTACTCACAGCATGGTCCTAACGGACCAAAGAGACCAAACCCGGAGTGTCGAATTAAAGGGTACAAAACTGTGCAGAATTTGGACCGGGGTAGCGACATGATGGAGCTGGCGATAGTTTTGAGAATCTAAAACAGGCAAAACTAAAATCGAATTAAAACAAGGACAAGATATATTAAATGTTGGCATAATAGGACATGAAAGCTAGAGCAGAATCAAGGGAAAAGGCTAGACCGGGATAATGATAGGAGCGGTTCAGCTCTAGCAACACCAACAACTCCGGCGGCAAGGACGATGGCTTGGCTTAGGTACATCCGAACGGTGACAGGAACAGCGCAGCAGCGGATGGTCCTTCCTCCTTGGCGTTTCTCTCTCTCCGGGAACTCCTCTCTCTTCGAAGCTCCAAATCTGCAACTACGACAACGGCGGCAAGGCTGGCTTTGACGGCTGCGGCTAGGCATTTATTGGCGGTAGAGGCACGGCTGCCATGGCAGCAGCAGTTCCATCATTGACGGTTTCCTCCAATCATGTAACTCCAATGACAATAGCGACTTTAAAACCAGCAATAACATTATCAATAATCATAGCTATAGGGGCTGAAATGAAATAAAACAAGAATAGGGTAACAAATGAAATAGCAGCAGAGCAAGAATGAAAACAGAGCAAATTAGAGGAAGGGATCTAGACCATATCAGAGGTACTTCGACGGCATCCCTTTTTTTTTAACTGCAACGGTGATCATGGCAGCAGCAGTGGCGGCTGAACAGCCCTCTGCCTCTCAGCACAAGCCTCACACGACTCCTTTCCTTGTTCTCATGGCCCCTCTCTCCTTTTGCACACGTAACAGATGATGGCAGCTATAGTAGCAGTGACGGAACACAACAGCAGTGATAGTTCTAACAGAGACTGGTCCCTCAGTGATGGTTGAACGCGACGGCTCTTCTCCGACGCGGGCTCTCTCCTTCTCGCGACAACGCCGGTGACGACTACCCACGGACGGCGACTGGGCAGCGCGATTCCTTCCTCCATCGCGGTCCTCTCTCTCGCCTCAGTTCTGATCCGTGATGAAGACGACTTCTCGGATAGCAGCCTTGGCCTCCCCTCATCCCGGCGACGGCGATGCGACAACCCTGAGCAGTGCGGCGGCAGCGAGCTGCGGGGTTTCCCCCTCCCGTCAGAAATCTCTGTTCTTCGTGTGTGTGTGGCTGGTGGCTGGGTAAAGGGTTTTAAGGTCAGGGTTTCCCAATTAGGAAACTAGGGTTTCTGATTTGGAAAAAGAGAAGTAAGGGTATTTTAGGAATTTTACAGTCTTCTGGCGTTAAAACTATATTAGAATTTTGGACAACTGCAGGTGTCTCTACTATGTCTTTTCCAACAGTAATCATATTTACCTCTTTTATTTTTCGAGGATTTTTGTCTTTGGAACCGACAGGCCAGCCACGCTTCTGGCGTGTATTGCTTCGGTGGTAATTTGTCCAACTCGGACATCAATTTGAATTGGGGTATTTTTTGCTGGTATATAAGACTTGGTTATCCTCTTTGTATCAGAAAATGCATCCGGCAATTTATTTGCTATTCTTTGCAAATGTATAATCTTTTGAACTTCTAGTTCACATTGCCTTGATCGAAGATCTAAATGCATCAACAATGATTGGTGCACGAATTGTGAATCACACTTTTCACAACGCGTACCACTAACCAGCAAGTGCACTGGGTCGTCCAAGTAATACCTCACGTGAGTAAGGGTCGAATCCCACGGAGATTGTTGGTTTGAAGCAATCTATGGTTATCTTGTAAATCTTAGTCAGGAAGTCAATTATTTTTATCAGTTGAATTACGAATAACCAAGAGAGCATAGATTAAAGGTTACTTGTTGTGCAGTGATGGAGAATATGTTGGAGTTTTGGAGATGCTTTGTCTTCTGAATCTCTGCTTTCCTCTGTCTTCTGATTCACGCACGCACGTCCTCCTATGGCAAGCTGTGTGTTGGTGGATCACCGTTGTCAATGGCTACCTTCCGTCCTCCCAGTGAAAATTACGCTCACGCGCTCTGTCACAGCACGGCTAATCACCGGTTGGTTCTCGATCCGGTTGGAATAGGATTTACTATCCTTTTGCGTCTGTCACTAACGCCCAGCCTTCAAGAGTTTGAAGCTCGTCACAGTCATTCAATCCTTGAATCCTACTCGGAATACCACAGACAAGGTTTAGACTTTCCGGATTCTCATGAATGCTGCCATCAGTTCTAGCTTATACCACGGAGATTCTGATTAAGGAATCTAAGAGATACTCATTCAATCGTATATAGAACGGAGGTGGTTGTGAGGCACACGTTCATGATTTGAGGAAGGTGATGAGTGTCACAGCTCATCACCTCCATCACAGTTAAGCGCGAATGAACATCTTAGATAGGAACAAGCGTGTTTGAATGGAAAACAGAAATACTTGCATTAATTCATCGAGACACAGCAGAGCTCCTCACCCCCAACAATGGGGTTTAGAGACTCATGCCGTCAGAGAATACAAAGTTTAGATCTGAAATGTCATGAGATACAAAATAAGTCTCTAAAAGTTGTTTAAATAATAAATTAGTAGCCTAGGGTTACAAAATATGAGTGGACTATGATGGATGATGCAGAGGTCCACTTCTGGGGCCCACTTGGTGTGTGCTGGGGCTGAGATTTAAGTGAGTCATGTGCAGAGGCCATTTGTGGAGTTGAACGCCAGTTTTTATGCCAGTTTGGGCGTTCAACTCCAGTTTTTTATCCTTTTCTGGCGCTGGACGCCATAATTGGACAGAGAACTGGCGTTGAACGCCAGTTTACGTCGTCTATCCTTGTGCAAAGTATAGACTATTATATATTGCTGGAAAGCCCTGGATGTCCACTTTCCAATTCAATTGGAATCATGCCATTTCGAGTTCTGTAGCTCCAGAAAATCCAATTTGAGTGCAGGGAGGTCAGAATCCAACAGCATCAGCAGTCCTTTTTCAGCCTGAATCAGATTTTTGCTCAGCTCCTTCAATTTCAGCCAGAAAAATACCTGAAATTACAGAAAAACACACAACTCATAGTAAAGTCCAGAAATATGAATTTTTCCTAAAAACTACTAGAAATAGACTAAAAACTAACTAAAACATACTCAAAACTATATGAAATTATCCCCAAAAAGCGTATAAAACATCCGCTCATCACAACACCAAACTTAAATTGTTGCTTGTCCTCAAGCAACTAGACAAATAAAATAGAAGACTAATAGGTTGAGAAGCAATAATATCTCAGAGTTTTTGATTGAAGCTCAGATCCTAATTAGATGAGCGGGACTAGTAGCTTTTTGCTTCTGAACAGTTTTGGCATCTCACTTTATCCATTGAAGCTCAGAGTGATTGGCATCTATAGGAACTCAGAATTTAGATAGTGTTATTGATTCTCTTAGTTCAGTGTGATGATTCTTGAACACAGCTTCTTTATGAGTCTTGGCCGTGGCCCTAAGCACTTTGTTTTCCAGTATTACTACCGGATACATAAATGCCACAGACACATAACTGGGTGAACCTTTTCAGATTGTGACTCAGCTTTGCTAAAGTCCCCAATTAGAGGTGTCCAGAGTTCTTAAGCACACTCTTCTTTTTGCTTTGGATCTTGACTTTAACCGCTCAGTCTCAAGTTTTCACTTGACACCTGCACGCCACAAGCACATGGTTAGGGACAGCTTGGTTTAGCCGCTTAGACCAGGATTTTAGTCCTTTAGGCCCTCCTATCCACTGATGCTCAAAGCCTTGGGATCCTTTTTATTTGCCCTTGCCTTTTGGTTTTAAGAGCTTTTGGCTTTTTCTGCTTGCTTTTTTTTTTTTCTGCAAGCTTTGTTCTTTGCTGCTTTTTCTTGCTTCAAGAATCATTTTTATGATTTTCAGATTATCAATAACATGTCTCATGTTCATCATTCTTTCAAGAGCCAACATATTTAACAGTCTTAAACAACAAATTCAAAAGACATATGCACTGTTCAAGCATTCATTCAGAAGACAGAAAGCATTGCCACCACATTTAACCAATTAGAATTTTTTTTATTAAACTCGAAATTTTATTGCTTCTTATTCAAAAGATCTACTATTTTATTCATGTTTAATGATGATGAGAAAAATAAACTATAGCTTAATTGGAGATAAAATCAAATAAATACTAATTACTATTATATGACTTATAAGGTAAACTTTTTATAAGGACACTGTCACAGAGTTAAGGCAGAAATTGGAAATTAACAACCTTTATTCTGGGGGTATGGGGGTTCCTCTGATCCTTGGGAGGCTTGGTATTACAGAAGACTTTTGGCGCTTCAGTTCCCTTAAGTCACGTCCCTGCTCCTCTTGTTCTTTAAGCATATGGGTCAGCATTTGACTGTGTTCCTTCTGTTGTTTTATTATTTGCTCCATAGCTTCCTGCATCTTGGTGATGGATGTCTCAAGATATTCCCAGTATTCAGCTTGAGGTATCTCTGGAAGGAATTCCTGTGCTCTCTTCTTGATGGGATCCTCCTGTGCCTGTTGTCTCTCCATTGATGCTTTGGTGATTGACTTTTCAATTAGGATATATTCAGTTATTCCCATCTTGACTCCAGCGTCCTTGCAGAGCAGAGAAATCACGCTTGGATAAGCCAACCTGGCCTCTTTTGAATTTTTATTAGCAATCTTATAGAGCTCAGTTGAAATCAGCTGATGAACCTCCACTTCCTTTCCCATCATGATGCAATGAATCATCACTGCTCTTTTAACTGTGACTTCAGAACGGTTGCTAGTGGGCAACAGAGAACGCCCAATGAAGTCCAGCCATCCTCTGGCAGCTGGCTTGAGATCCTCTCTCTTGAGTTGATTTGGGACGCCCTTTGTGTTGGTGGTCCACCTGGCTCCAGGGATACATATGTCCTCTAGAATCTTATCCAGGCCAATGTCTGCTCTCATCATCCTCCTGTTGAAGGAGTCTGGATCATCCTTTAGCTGAGGTAGCTTTAGTATCTCTCTGATCTTGTCAGGGGTGGTATGAACAATTTTTCCCCTGACCATGGTCCGAAATTCGTAGCAGGCAGTTCCAGATAGTCTTTGCTTGTCAGTCTGCCACATATTAGCATAGAACTCCTGGACCATGTTCCTTCCTACTTTCGTTTCAGGATTAGCTAGGACTTCCCAGTTCCTGATTCGAATTTGCTCCTGGATCTCCGGATATTCGTCTTCTTTCAGATCGAATCTAACTTCCGGGATCACTGATCTCAGACCCATTACTTTAAGATAATGGTCTGAATGTTCTTTAGATAAGAACTTCCCTTGATTCCAAAGTGGTTTTGGAACGCTCTCTTTCTTGCCTCTTGGAGTGTATTGTTTCCCTTTGGGAGCCATGATCTTAGTGATCTCGGAAAAACACACCAAACTTAGAGGTTTGCTTGCCCTCAAGCAAAAGAAAAGAAAGGAGAGGGATAGAAGGAGATCGAGGTGCACTTGGTGATGGAGGAGGGGGGAGGCCGAACCCAATTTTAAAGGGGTAGGGGGGTGGCTTTTCGAAAAAAAAAAAGAAGAGATAAGATAAAAAGATTGAGTTGAAAAAGATAAGATAGAAGATAGAGTTTAATTTTGAAAAGATATGATAGATTTTTGAAAAAGATAACTCTGAATTTTGAAAAAGATAATATGGATATTTGAAAAAGATATGGATTAGTTGAAAAGATTTTTGAGTGAAAAAGATAGATTTGTTTTCAGAAAAGATTTTGAAAAGAGTTGGATTGAATTTGGAAAGATGGATTTTTAGAAATTAGGGATTTTAGAAACCAGGGTTCTTGATATGTTCATGTAAAAATCATGCATTGAAGCATAAAATTTGAAATTAAAATGGAAATACGTGTGGGATTACTGGATTTGGCTCCTCCCTGTCCTCCTGGCGTTTGAACGCCCAAACACTGCCTGTTTTGGGCGTTCAGCGCCCAAATGCTGATCTCCTGGGCGTTCAGCGCCCAGTTGCTGCCATTCCTGGCGTTCAACGCCCAGTGGGTGGCCATTTCTGGCGTTGAACGCCCAATTGCTGCCATTACTGGCGTTTTCTTGCCATTGAGCTTCCAATCTCTGTTTTGTGTGCAAATTCCTTCTGTAACCCTGTAAACTTATACAATTGATCCTTTACCTTAGTGTCAGTAAACTTTATATAAACAAATAAAAAAGAAAAATAGGGCAAAATGCTTAGAGGATTAATGCCCCATGGCTGGGTTGCCTCCCAGAAAGCGCTTCTTTATTGTCTTTAGCTGGACCTTGCTGAGCTTTTAATCTAGCTTCAGCCTTGAGCATTCTTGCTCAATGTTGCCTTCAAGATAATGCTTGATTCTTTGTCCATTGACAATGAACTTCTTATCAGAATCAATATCTTGAAGCTCCACGTAACCATATGGTGACACACTTGTAATCACGTATGGTCCCCTCCACCGGGATTTCAGTTTCCCGGGGAATAGCCTGAGTCTAGAGTTAAACAACAGGACCTTCTGTCCTGGTTCAAAGATTCTAGATGACAGCTTTCTGTCATGCCATTTTTTTTTATTTTTCTTTATAAAGCTTGGCATTTTCGAAAGCTGTGAATCTGAATTCCTCTAGCTCATTTAGCTGGAGCAATCGTTTTTCTCCTGCTAATTTGGCATCTAAGTTTAGGAATCTGGTTGCCCAGTAGGCCTTATGTTCCAGTTCCACGGGCAAGTGGCATGCCTTACCATACACGATGGAGAGGTCCCTATAGGGGTCTTGAATGCTGTTCTGTAAGCCCACAGAGCATCATCCAAGCTCCTTGCCCAATCCTTTCTACGGGTATTTACTGTCCATTCCAGGATTCTCTTTAATTCTCTGTTAGAGACTTCAGCTTGCCCGTTGGTTTGTGGATGATATGGAGCGGCCACTTTGTGGCGAATTCCATACCGAACCATGGCAAAGTAAAGCTGTTTATTGCAGAAGTGAGTGCCCCCATCACTGATTAACACTCTAGGGACACCAAACCTGCTAAAGATATGTTTCTGGAGGAACTTCAGCACTGTTTTAGTATCATTGGTGGGTGTGGCAATAGCCTCAACCCATTTTGATACATAGTCAACTGCCACCAAAATATAAGTGTTTGAGTATGATGGTGGGAAAGGTCCCATGAAGTCAATTCCCCATACATCAAACAACTCTATTTCCAAGATTCCTTGTTGAGGCATGGCGTAACCATGAGGCAGATTACCAGCTCTTTGGCAACTGTCACAATTACGTACAAACTCTCGGGAATCTTTATAGAGTGTGGGCCAATAGAAGCCACATTGGAGGACCTTGGTGGCTGTTCGCTCACCTCCGAAATGGCCTCCATATTGAGATCCATGGCAATGCCATAGGATTCTCTGTGCTTCCTCTCTGGGGACACACCTACGGATAATTCCGTCTGCACATCTCTTAAAGAGATAGGGCTCATCCCACAAGTAGTACTTTGCATCAGTAATTAGTTTTTTTTTTTGTATTCTATTGTACTCCTTGGGTATGAACCTTGCAGCTTTATAGTTTGCAATATCGGCAAACCATGGTGCTTCCTGAATGGCAAATAGATGCTCATCAGGGAACGTCTCAGAGATCTCAAGGAAGGGGAGGGACGTCCCTTCCACTGGCTCTATCCGGGACAGATGATCAGCTACTTGGTTCTCTGTCCCTTTTCTGTCTCTTATTTCTATATCAAACTCTTGCAGAAGCAATACCCATCTGATGAGCCTAGGTTTTGAATCCTGCTTTGTGAGTAGATACTTAAGAGCAGCATGGTCAGTGTACACAATCACCTTTGATCCTACTAAGTAGGATCTGAACTTGTCAATGGCGTAAACCACTGCAAGTAATTCCTTTTCTGTGGTTGTGTAATTTTTCTGGGCATCATTTAAAATGCGACTGGCATAATAAATGACATGCAGAAGCTTGTCATGCCTCTGTCCCAATACTGCACCAATGGCATGATCACTGGCATCACACATTAGCTCAAATGGTAATGTCCAGTCTGGTGCAGAAATGACTGGTGCTGTGACCAGCTTAGCTTTCAGCGTTTCAAACGCCTGCAGGCATGCTGTGTCAAACACAAATGGCGTGTCAGCAGCTAGCAGGTTGCTTAGAGGTTTTGCGATTTTTGAAAAATCCTTTATAAACCTCCTATAGAATCCTGCATGCCCCAGAAAGCTTCTGATTGCCTTAACATTGGCAGGTGGTGGTAATTTTTCAATTACCTCTATTTTTGCTTGATCCACCTCTATTCCCTTGTTTGAGATTTTATGCCCAAGAACAATTCCTTCAGTCACCATGAAGTGACACTTTTCCCAGTTTAAAACTAGGTTGGTTTCTTGGCATCTTTTCAGAACAAGTTTCAGGTGATCAAGACAGGAGCTGAATGAGTCTCCATATACTGAGAAGTCATCCATGAAGACTTCCAGAAATTTTTCCACCATGTCAGAGAAAATAGAGAGCATGCATCTCTGGAAGGTTGCAGGCGCATTACATAGCCCAAATGGCATCCTTCTATAAGCAAACACTCCAGATGGACATGTGAATGCTGTTTTCTCTTGATCCTGGGGATCCACTGCAATCTGGTTATAGCCTGAATAGCCATCCAAAAAGCAGTAATAATCATGACCTGCTAGTCTCTCTAGCATCTGGTCTATGAATGGTAAAGGAAAATGATCCTTTCTGGTGGCTGTATTGAGCCTTTTGTAGTCAATACACATGCGCCACCCTGTAACTGTTCTTGTAGGAACCAGTTCATTTTTTTCATTATGAATCACTGTCATGCCTCCCTTTTTTGGGACGACTTGAACAGGGCTCACCCAGGGGCTATCAGAAATGGGATAAATAATCCCAGCCTCTAGTAATTTGGTGACCTCTTTCTGCACCACTTCCTTCATGGCTGGATTTAGCCGCCTCTGTGGTTGAACCACTGGTTTGGCATTATCCTCCAATAGGATTTTGTGCATGCATCTAGCTGGGCTTATGCCCTTAAGGTCACCTATGGACCACCCAAGAGCTGTCTTGTGTGTCCTAAGCACTTGAATAAGTGCTTCCTCTTCCTGTGAATTTAAAGCAGAGCTTATGATCACTGGAAAAGTGTCACCTTCTCCCAGAAATGCGTATTTCAAGGATGGTGGTAGTGGCTTGAGCTCGGGTTTATGAGGTTTTTCCTCTTTCAGAAGAAAGTTCAGAGGCTCTTTCATGTCCTCTGAATCCTCCAAATCAGGCTGAACATCTTTAAAGATGTCTTCCAACTCTGATTCGAGACTCTCAGCCATGTTGATCTCTTCTACCAAAGAGTCAATGAGATCAACTTTCATGCAGTCTGTTGATGTGTCTGGATGCTGCATGGCTTTGACAGCGTTCAACTTGAACTCGTCATTGTTGACTCTCAGGGTTATTTCCCCCTGTTGGACGTCAATGAGGGATCGTCCAGTTGCTAGGAAGGGTCTTCCTAGAATGAGAGTGGCACTCTTGTGCTCTTCCATTTCCAGCACAACAAAGTCAGTGGGAAAGGCGAATGGCCCAACTCTGACAATCATGTCCTCAATCACGCCTGATGGGTATTTAGTGGAACCATCAGCAAGTTGGAGACATATCCGGGTTGGTTTAACTTCTTCAGTTAAGCCAAGCTTCCTGATAGTGGATGCAGGTATTAGGTTGATGCTTGCCCCAAGATCGCATAAGGCTGTCTTGGTGCAATCACCTTCCAATATGCATGGTATCAGAAAACTCCCAGGGTCTTTAAGCTTTTCAGGAAAGCTTTTCAGAATGACTGCACTGCATTCTTCAGTGAGGAGAACTCTTTCTGTTTCTCTCCACTCCTTTTTATGACTCAAGATCTCTTTCATGAACTTGGCATAAGAATGTATTTGCTCAAGTGCCTCTGCAAATGGAATCTTTATTTCAAGAGTCCTTAGATAATCTGCAAAGCGAGCAAATTGCTTATCCTGCTCCTCTTTCCGGAGTTTTTGAGGATAAGGTATCTTGGCTTTATATTCCTCAACCTTAGTGGTTAAAGAAGCCTTCTTAGAGGGGTTGTTATCAGCACTTGTGTGTGTCTGATCCCTCACTGGCAATTGAGTACCAGAGTCAGAAGCTGGAGTGACGTTAGACGCCAACTCACTGTCTGTTCCTGGCGCCTGAACGCCAGAAATGTGCCCATTTTGGGCGTTCAACGCTGGATTATGCCCCCATTTGGGCGTTCAACGCCAGATTCTTGCCCATTTCTGGCGTTGAACGCCAATCCTGCCTTGTTTCTGGCGCTGAACGCCAGTTTTGGGCATGGTCTGGGCGTTCAGCGCCAGCCTTCCACCCATTTTCTGGCATTTTAGTGCCAGAATTATTTTTCTCTGGGCTCTTACTGTCCTCAGGTGAATCTTTGGTGGGTCGCTCATTTCTTGAATTTTTGATGCCTTGAGGTGGGGTATTTAATGTTTTCCCACTTCTTAATTGAACCGCTTGGCATTCTTCTGCTATTTGCCTTGATAGCTGCTTCTTTGTTTGCTTAAACTGTTCGTCCATATGTATATTAGCTATCCTTGTCTCCTGTAGCCTGTCCTTGAATTCAGCTAGCTGCTTTGTTAGAAAATCCAATTGCTGATTGAATTCAGCAGCTTGTTTTACAGTACTGAATTCAGCAGTTACTGTTTTAACCTCTTCATTCATGGAAGGATTACTGCTTAGATACAGATGCTGATTCCTGGCAACTGTATCAATGAGCTCTTGAGCCTCTTCAATTGTCTTTCTCATATGGATAGATCCACCAGCTGAGTAATCTAGAGACATCTGAGCTCCTTCTGCAAGCCCATAGTAGAAGATGTCTAACTGAACCCACTCTGAAAATATTTCAGAGGGGCATTTTCGTAGCATCTCTCTGTATCTCTCCCAGGCATCATAAAAAGATTCATTATCTCCTTGCTTAAAGCCTTGGATGTCCAGCCTTAGCTGTGTCATCCTTTTTGGAGGGAAATACTGATTCAGGAATTTTTCTGTCAGCTGTTTCCATGTTCTTATGCTGGCCTTAGGTTGGTTATTTAACCACCTCTTAGCTCGATCTTTTACAGCAAATGGAAACAGTAATAGTCTGTAGACATCCTGATCTATTTCCTTATCATGTACTGTGTCAGCAATTTGTAAAAATTGTGCCAGAAACTCTGTAGGTTCTTCCTGTGGAAGACCGGAATACTGGCAACTTTGCTGCACCATGATAATGAGCTGAGGATTCAACTCAAAGCTACTAACTCCAATGGAAGGTATGCATATGCTACTCCCATATGAAGCAGTAGAGGGGTTAGAATATGACCCCAGAGTCCTCCTGGACTGTTCATTTCCACTTATGTCCATGATGGATGTATGGATATAACTTGGACTGATTTATCTTTTTATTTATTTTATTTTATAAGAAGTAAACACTTAAATAAAATAAAATAACTAAAAAGAATTTGAATTTTGAAATTAAAATTTTTTTTTTCGTAAAAAAAAAAGATAAAAATAATTAGTTAAAAAAAACAGAAATTTTTGAAAAAGAGGGAAGATATTTTCGAAAATTAGAGAGAGAGAGAGAGTTAGTTAGGTAGTTTTGAAAAAGTTAAGAAACAAACAAAAAGTTAGTTAGTTAGTTGAAACAAATTTTGAAAAGATAAGAAGTTAGGAAGTTAGAAGAGATATTTTGAAAATATATTTTTGAATTTAGTGAGGAGAGAGAAAAACAATAAGATAGTACAAGATTTAAAATTTTTAGATCTAATGCTCCTTGTTTTTGAAAATTTTGGAGGGAAAACACCAAGGAACACCAAACTTAAAAATTTTAAGATCAAGACACAAGGAAAACTCAAGAACACTTTGAAGATTCACAAGAACGCAAGAACATGAAGAAAGAACACCAAACTTAAAAATTTTTTAGAAAACCACCAAAATTTTCGAAAACCAAGGGGGATTCAACAAGAAAACACCAAACTTAAAGTTTGGCGCAGGATTTAATAGAAAAAATTATTTTTGAAAAAGATTTTAAAAAATATGATAGCCAATTACCATGAACATAAACACCACGTTCTAACTAATTGAGCTATAAATTTAAAGTGTTTTAACAAGGGATAAATAATAAAAGACTCTAAACCAAAAAAAAAGAAAGATTTTTCCTAATCTAAGCAACAAAATAAACCGTTAGTTGTCCAAACACGAACAATCCCCGGCAACGGCGCCAAAAACTTGGTGCACGAATTGTGAATCACACTTTTCACAACGCGTACCACTAACCAGCAAGTGCACTGGGTCGTCCAAGTAATACCTCACGTGAGTAAGGGTCGAATCCCACGGAGATTGTTGGTTTGAAGCAATCTATGGTTATCTTGTAAATCTTAGTCAGGAAGTCAATTATGTTTATCAGTTGAATTACGAATAACCAAGAGAGCATAGATTAAAGGTTACTTGTTGTGCAGTGATGGAGAATATGTTGGAGTTTTGGAGATGCTTTGTCTTCTGAATCTCTGCTTTCCTCTGTCTTCTGATTCACGCACGCACGTCCTCCTATGGCAAGCTGTGTGTTGGTGGATCACCGTTGTCAATGGCTACCTTCCGTCCTCCCAGTGAAAATTACGCTCACGCGCTCTGTCACAGCACGGCTAATCACCGGTTGGTTCTCGATCCGGTTGGAATAGGATTTACTATCCTTTTGCGTCTGTCACTAACGCCCAGCCTTCAAGAGTTTGAAGCTCGTCACAGTCATTCAATCCTTGAATCCTACTCGGAATACCACAGACAAGGTTTAGACTTTCCGGATTCTCATGAATGCTGCCATCAGTTCTAGCTTATACCACGGAGATTCTGATTAAGGAATCTAAGAGATACTCATTCAATCGTATATAGAACGGAGGTGGTTGTGAGGCACACGTTCATGATTTGAGGAAGGTGATGAGTGTCACAGCTCATCACCTCCATCACAGTTAAGCGCGAATGAACATCTTAGATAGGAACAAGCGTGTTTGAATAGAAAACAGAAATACTTGCATTAATTCATCGAGACACAGCAGAGCTCCTCACCCCCAACAATGGGGTTTAGAGACTCATGCCATCAGAGAATACAAAGTTTAGATCTGAAATGTCATGAGATACAAAATAAGTCTCTAAAAGTTGTTTAAATACTAAACTAGTAGCATAGGGTTACAAAATATGAGTGGACTATGATGGATGATGCAGAGGTCCACTTCTGGGGCCCACTTGGTGTGTGCTGGGGCTGAGATTTAAGTGAGTCACGTGCAGAGACCATTTGTGGAGTTGAACGCCAGTTTTTATGCCAGTTTGGGCGTTCAACTCCAGTTTTTTATCCTTTTCTGGCGCTGGACGCCAGAATTGGACAGAGAACTGGCGTTGAACGCCAGTTTACGTCGTCTATCCTTGTGCAAAGTATAGACTATTATATATTGCTGGAAAGCCCTGGATGTCTACTTTCCAATGCAATTGGAAGCATGCCATTTCGAGTTCTGTAGCTCCAGAAAATCTAATTTGAGTGCAGGGAGGTCAGAATCCAACAGCATCCGCAGTCCTTTTTCAGCTTGAATCAGATTTTTGCTCAGCTCCTTCAATTTCAGCCAGAAAATTACCTGAAATTACAGAAAAACACACAACTCATATTAAAGTCCAGAAATATGAATTTTTCCTAAAAACTACTAGAAATAGACTAAAAACTAACTAAAACATACTCAAAACTATATGAAATTATCCCCAAAAAGCGTATAAAACATCCGCTCATCAATGATGCATTCCAATTAAGTTCCTTTTCAGGAAGATTATTCTCTCCCCCTAATGTTGAAAATTTTGATTCATCAAAATGACAATCTGCAAATCGGACTTTAAATACATCCCCAGTTTGTATCTCAAGATACCTTACTATAGATGGAGAATCATATCCAACATATATTCCTAATTTTCTTTGGGGTCCCATTTTGGTGCGAGAAGGTGGTGCAATGGGAACATATATCGCACACTCGATTATTCTTAAATGGAAAACATTTGGCTGCTGGCCAAAAACTAATTTCATAGGAGAGAATTGATGGTAACTTGTTGGCCTCAAACGAATAAGTGCTGCGACATGTAAAATAGCTGGTGCGATATTTATAACCACAGAACTATCCGGCAAGTGCACCGGGTCGTACCAAGTAATACCTTACATGAGTAATGGTCGATCCCACGAGAATTGATGGATTAAGCAATAATAGTGTTTGATAGGATTAGTTAGACAAACAGAAAAGAGTGTTTTGGTATTCAAAAAAAAGCATTAAATAGTAAATTAAGAATTTCAGAAAGCAAGCAGCAAATGAGTTGTGAAATATATATGGAAAAACAGTTAAGGCTTCAGAGTTATCTATTTTCTGGATTGACTTTTCTTATTAACTAATTTTAATCATGTAAAATTTAATTCATGGCAAACTATTTGTGACTAGACCCTAATTCCTTAGACCTTCCTAGTCTCCTTTAAAATTTATCAACTGCCAATTCCTTGGTCAATTAATTCTAATTAGAGGGTGATGATCAAATTCTAGTTTATATGCCACAAGAATCCTAATTATCCAAAAATAAAGGGATTATATGTCACGTATCCCGTTAAATACAAATAATTAGAAATTCAGGATAATATGTTTTCAAGCTATGATTCAAGTAAGGAGCTTTTCCAAGTTATACAAGAACTCAATTAGAATATGGGTCATACTTCTGTTCCACTCAAATTCATAAAATGAAGAACGAAAACAATTATTGAAATATAAATCAAAACATGAATTAAAATAGGAAAATAATAATATCAATCCATACAATAGACAGAGCTCCTAACCTTAACAGTGGAGGTTTAGTTGCTCATGGTTCAGAAAGAAAATAAGGATTTAGGTAAAATGTACTGAGTTCCAATCTAATGGATCTAGATCTTCCAGGGAAGGAAAGTTTCTCCCTTTTTATAACTAATCCTAATAAATTTAAAATCTAGTTTTTAAAATTGAAATAATATCTTTTCCTAGAATTCAAATTTGAATTTAAATCAAAATTAACTAAATAATCAAGTCTTCAATTGATGGGTGGGGACCACTTGTTTTGTCCATTCTGCAGCTTCTAATCTGTGTTTTCTGGGCTGGAAACTGGGTCAAAACAGCCCAGAAATCGCCCCTAGTGTTTTCTGTATTTTTCTGCACGTGGCGCATGTCACGTGTACGCGTCGATGGTCTTTTTCACAAGTCACGCGGACGCGTTGCTGTGAAAATCTTCAAATCACGCGTATGCGTCAGTCACGCGTACGCGTCGCTCCTCGCTGCCATCTTCTTTGATTCTTGTGCTGCAGAAACTCCATCAAATTCTGTCGAATGCTGCCTAAAATAAACAAAATTGCACAAGACTCAAAGTAGCATCTATATTGGCTAAAATATAATTAATTTTTTTATTAAACTCAACAATTTAGATGCAAATTCACTAGAAAAAGATAGGAAAGATGCTCACGCATCACAACACCAAACTTAAACTGTTGCTTGTCCTCAAGCAACCAAAACTAATATAAGCTTAGGATGTGAATTTGCATTAGAATGAGAGTTCGTTTAAGCCCATGTCTCCTCTTATAGTAGGGTTTACACTGCAATCCTAAACAATTTTGGCATCTCACTTTATCCTTTGAAGTTCAGAATGATTGGCATCCATAGGAGCTCAAAATTCAGATAGTGTTATTGATTCTCATAGTTCAGTATGTTGATTCTTGAACACATGTACTTTATGAGTCTTGGCCGTGACCCTAAGCATTTTGTTTTCCAGTATTACCACCGGATACATAAATGTCATAGACACATAACTGGGTGAATCTTTTCAGATTGTGATTCAGTTTTGCTAGAGTCCCCAGTTAGAGGTGCCCAGAGTTCTTAAGCACACTCTTTTTGCTTTGGATCACGACTTTTACCGCTCAGTCTCAAGCTTTTCACTTGACACCTTCACGCCACAAGCACATGGTTAGGGACAGCTTGATTTAGCCGCTTAGGCCAGGATTTTATTCCTTTGGGCCCTCCTATCTATTAATGCTCAAAGCCTTGGATCCTTTTTACCCTTTGCCTTTAAAGGGTTCTTGGCTTTTTCTGCTTGCTTTTTTCTTTTTCTCTCTTTGTATTTTTTCTTCTATATTTTTTTTTGCAAGCTTTATATTTTTCACTGCTTTTTCTTGCTTCAAGAATCAATTTTATGATTTTTCATATTATCAATAACATTTCTCTTTTTTTTCATCATTCTTTCAAGAGCCAATAATTTTAACATTCATCAACTTCACTATAAAAAATATGCAATGTTCATGTCATGCATTCAGAATCATAGAAAATACCACCACATTTAAGTAAATAAGACTATTCTTCAATATAGACCCACTTTCTCATGCAATACATCACTCCTGTATTTTTTTATTTGATTTTAAGCTCAATGAGTAATACATAAGACATCTTTTCAAAATTAAAGCAATAAAGAGAAAACTAAACTAGACCTAGGATTCTAACTAATAAAGGATCATGCAACAAACAAAGCAAAATAGCAGAAAACCGGAACATAATATAGTAAAAGCGGGAAGGAATATAGAATGAAAGGAACTCAACCACCTTAGTTATCATAGTGGTCATTTTATTCTTTAGGTTGTGCTCCTTTGTGAAGATGATTCACCTCCCTTAGTGCCATAAAATTAAACAGAAAATCCTTAAGCGAAGCGTCAACACCAAACTTAAAGGTTTGCTTGTCCTCAAGCAAAGAAGAACTGAAAACAAAAATAAAGGGTATGAGGTAAGAAGAATAAAAGGGTAAAAGAACAAGAGAGAATTAGGATTGAGGGGAGTGGTTGATTTGGAATCAGGCGCTGAGGTGATTTAATTAGGCGTCGCATGCGACGCGTACGCGTAAGACACGCGTACGCGTGGACCGCATGAATTTCAAGTGACGCGAACACGTCAGGGACGCGTACGCGTAGACGGCCAGGTTGGGAAAACGAAGCGAACGCGTCAGGGACGCGTACGCGTGGTGGGGCTTGTGCGACCAGCATAGTTCCAGCCCTACACCAGTATAACTCTCTGGCCAAACACCTTTTACGCCGATTTCACTCATCCACGCGTGCGCGTGCTTGACGCGTACGCGTGGAGTGCCAAATCGCAAATGACGCGCACGTGTCATAGACGCATACACGTGAGCCAATTTGTGCGCCAGGCACACTTCCTACGCCACTCCCGCGCAACTCTCTGTTCACTTTATTATTTTTTTCACGCACACCCTTCTGACGCGTACGCGTCAGCGACGCTTGCGCGTCATGTGCTCTTTTTTTTAGCTTGAAGTGTTCGGTTCCTGTGATAAAATAGCTGCATGATCAGAAAATTAGTAAGAACTTAATAAAAATCAAATAAGTAAGAAAACTACTACTAATAAAAATAAAACAAAATAAAGCTAAGAATGAAAAGGAATGATCACACTACGGTGGGTTGTCTCCCTCCTATCACTTTTAGTTAAAGTCCTTAAGTTGGACATGTGGTAAGCTCCTTGTCATGGTGGCTTGTACTTGTACTGATCCAGGAATCTCCACCAATGTTTGTTAATCCAATGGCCACGGGGATTCTAAACTAGGCGCATAACTCCTTCGAGCAAGTTGAAGCAAGTGACAAGGTCCTAATAGTGTTGATTGTGAGAATGAATTCCAGGGTCCCAAACCTTGCTTTTACACCCGTCTTCTTGTGGATCACCATTGTTCCCACCGGGTGGCAATTGATCTGAATTCTCACAGAGACATCCAAACAACCTTCTAGACCCATTCAATTGAGCTCTACACCAATCCTTGTACTTCAATTTGGAGCATGCAACCATATTGAACCTTGCTTGACAACTCTTACCACTAACCATCTTCCTCTCACTCTTAATGCCACAAAGAGCTCTAAGTTGACCATCCGTCTCCAGTAGCCCATATTCAAGTGGAAATGTAAAGGTTAAAGATAGAAATTTTACCCACTTGAATGTTGTATTGGATGGTGATGGCTTTGGGAGAGGTCTTGCAAGCTCCACTCCCTTGTGTTCTTCTTTGAATTCTGATCTTCCACTTCTTTGCAGGCTTCCTCAATTTCAACCTATTTCTCTTGGTAGCTGTCTTCTAATTCAATCTCTTCTTCATTGCTTATCAAGGGCATGGAGGGTTGTGCATCTTCCTCCTTTGTTTTTGCATCTTCCTCTTCTTCCATGTGTGAGGATGGGAAGTTCTCTAATTCACTGGAGTATGAACTCCTTTGATTGATTTCCTCACTTTCTTCTATAGGATATTGTATTATATCTCTTGGGAAGGAAATTGCTTGCTCCTCTTCCTGTGGTTTGATAATCGACTGCACATGCTTCTCTACATTTTTGACACTTGTCTTTATATCATGTAAGAATTCTTTCATGAGAATCTCAAGATCTGATGGTATTTGAGATGAATAAGGAGGATGTGGCTCTTTATATGGGTAGAAAGATGATGGTTCTTGATATGGATAGAGAGGTGATGGTTCTTGATATGAATATGGAGATGGTGGTTCTTGATAGTTAGAACATGGAGCATTGAAGTTTCTTTGGTTTTGACTTTGCCAACCAAAATTCGGGTAGTTCCTCCATCCACAATCATATGAATTACTAGGGTGGGAGTAGTAACCCATGTGATCTCTCTCCATTATTTTTCCTTAGCACAACACACCAAAAAGAATTAAACGCACCATGTGGTAAATAGGAAAGCAAAGAAGAAAGAACAGAATTCTAAGAATTAAAATAAGAAAAATTAAAATAAAACTAAACAGAAAACACCAAACGTAATTTCAGAAATTAAGAAAAATATTAGTGCTATTTATTTATTAAATTTTTTTTTATAAAAAAATTTAAAGACAAAAATAAAACAAAACTAACAGAATATATAAAAAAATAAAAAAAAGTAATGGAAGGAAACAGAAAAAAAAAAGAAAAAAATGAAAATAAAATAAAAATGAAATAAAATAAAAAAAATAAAAACGGAGTAAAAAAAACGAAACAGGAGGGGGACGAAAAAAAAGAAAACAAGGGAAATTTTTTATATATAATAAAATAATATTTAAATAAAATTAAAATTAAAACGTCTAATCTAAACAATCAAACAACTAATAGTTGTTAATCACAGTCAATCTCCGGCAACGACGCCAAAAATTTGGTGCGGATTTTCTTACCACAGACTAATCGGCAAGTGCACCGGGTCGTACCAGGTAATACTTTACGTGAGTAAGGGTCGATCCCACGAGGATTGATGGATTAAGCAACAATAGTATTTGATAGGATTAGTTAGACAAACAGAAAAGAGTGTTTTGGTATTCAAAAAAAACATTAAATAGTAAATTAAGAATTTCAGAAAGCAAGCAGCAAATGAGTTGTGAAATATATATGGGAAAACAGTTAAGGCTTTAGAGTTATCTATTTTCTGGATTGACTTTTCTTATTAACTAATTTTAATCATGTAAGATTTAATTCATGGCAAACTATTTGTGACTAAACCCTAATTCCTTAGACATTCCTAGTCTTCTCTAAAATTTATCAACTGCCAATTCCTTGGTCAATTAATTCCAATTAGAGGGTGATGATCAAATTCTAGTTTATATGCCACAAGAATCCTAATTATCCAAAAATAAAGGGATTATATGTCACGTATCCTGTTAAATACAAACAATTAGAAATTCAGGATAATATGTTTTCAAACTATTGTTCAAGTAAGGAACTTTTCCAAGTTATACAAGAACTCAATTAGAATATGGGTCATACTTCCGTTTCACCCAAATTCATAAAATGAAGAACGAAAATAATTATTGAAATATAAATCAAAATATGAATTAAAATAGGAAAATAATAATATCAATCCATACAATAGACAGAGCTCCTAACCTTAACAGTGGCGATTTAGTTGCTCATGGTTCAGAAAGAAAATAAGAATTTAGGTAAAATGTACTAAGTTCCAATCTGATGGATCTAGATCTTCCAGGGAAGGAAAGTTTCTCCCTTTTTATAACTAATCCTAATAAATTTTAAATCTAATTTTTAAAATTGAAATAATATCTTTTCCTAGAATTCAAATTTGAATTTAAATCAAAATTAACTAAATAATCAAGTCTTCAATTGATGGGTGGGGACCACTTGTTTTGTCCATTCTGCAGCTTCTAATCTGTGTTTTCTGGGCTGGAAACTAGGTCAAAACAGCCCAGAAATTGCCCCCAGCGTTTTCTACGTTTTTCTGCACGTGGCGCATGTCACGCGTACGCATCAGTCACGCGGACGCGTCGGTCATGCGAACGCGTCGCTGTGCAAATCTTCAAATCACGCGTACGCGTCAGTCACGCGCACGCGTTGCCATGGAAAGCTCCAAATCACGCGTACGCGTCAGCCACGCGTACGCGTCGCTCCTCGCTGCCATCTCCTTTGATTCTTGTGATGCAGAAACTCCATCAAATTCTGCCGAATGCTACCTAAAATAAATAAAATTGCAGAAGACTCAAAGTAGCATCCATATTGGCTAAACTATAATTAATTTTTTATTAAACTCAACAATTTAGATGTAAATTCACTAGGAAAAGATAAGAAAGATGCTCACGCATCCATAGCATGCCCCCAAACCGAGGTTGGGAGATTTGTTCTCATAAATAAGGGTCTAGCAATTAATTGCAGGCGTTTAATAAGTGATTCTGCTAACCCATTTTGTATGTGAACATAAGCTACTGGATGTTCAACACTTATTCCATTAGCCATACAATAAGCATCAAAAGTTTGGGAAGTAAATTCACCAGCATTATCAAGACGAATTGCTTTGATTGGATTTTCTGGAAATTGTGCTTTTAATCGAATAATTTGAGCCAGTAATCTCGCAAACGCCAGGTTGCGAGAAGACAATAAGCACACATGTGACCATCTCGAAGATGCATCTATCAAGACCATAAAATATCTAAAAGATCCGCATGATGGATGAATAGGTTCACATATATCACCTTGAATTCTTTCTAGAAATTCAGGGGACTCAAATCCAATCTTTACTGGTGATGACCTTAAAATTAACTTTCTCTGAGAACATGCAGCACAACAAAATTCACTAGATTTAAGAATCTTCTGGTTCTTTAGTGAATGTCCATGGGAGTTTTCAATAATTCTCCACATCATGGTTGTTCCCAGATGACCCAATCGGTCGTGTCAAGTTATGAATTCATCTGGGTTAGTAAACTTCTGGTTTACAGTGGCATGTGATTCAATTGCACTAATCTTGGTATAATATAACCCAGATGAAAGTGAGGGTAACTTTTCTAGTATAACCTTTTTATTTAAATCATGAGTTGTGATACATAAGTACTCATGACTTTCCTCATTCATAGTCTCGATATGATATCCATTTCGGCAAATATCTTTAAAACTCAATAAGTTTCTTAGAGACTTGGTAGACAATAGTGCATTATTTATTATAAATTTTGTTCCTTCGGGAAACAAAATTATAACTCTTCCGGAGCCTTCAATCACATTGCCTGAGCTAATAGTAGTATTAACATATTCTTCTTTTGGCACAAGATGGGTAAAATATATATTACTTTTGAGAATAGTGTGCGAACTTGCACTATCCGCAAGGCATACATCTTAATTATATATCCTTACTATTCTCTTCAAAGACGAATAATAATAATAATAAAATGAGAAAAAGTACATGCACAGTAAAATTATTCGCATGAATACTTAACAAACACACATATTAAACTATTCCATCATTGATCAAATAGCCAATATTTCCTTCAGGATCCTCAAAAAAATTAGATACATCATAATGATGAGTGGTGGAATTTTCATTATTTGAAATAAAATTTGTTTCCTTTTCTTTGTCATTCTTTTTTCAAAGATGCTTTATAAAGATCAACTAGGTGCCTTAGGGTACGACAGGTACGTAACCAATGGCCCTTTCCACCACAACGGAAGTATTTATCCTCAATTGATTTACTTTTTCCATTGTTTCTTTCTTTATCCCACTTCTGGTGAGATCCTTTCTTATAAATATAATTCTTCTTCCTTCCATAATTTTTCTTATTACCAAAATCTTGCCATTTACCTCTTCTGGAGTTATGATTTGCCGCATTTGCTTCAGGAAATGGGGCGGCACTAGCTGGGTGCGCTTCATGATTTTTTAAGAGTAACTCATTGTTGCGTTCAGCAACAAGAAGGCAAGAAATTAACTCTGAATATTTTTCAAATCCCTTTTCTCGATACTGCTGCTGCATGAGCACATTCGAGGCATGGAAGGTTGAGAAAGTTTTCTCTAACATATCATTATCAGATATCTTTTTCCCACATAATTTCATTCGTGAGGTGATTCAAAACATTGCTGAATTATATTCATTTGTGGATTTAAAATCCTGTAGACGCAAGTGCGTCTATTCATATCGGGTTTGAGGAAGTATCACTGTCTTTTGATGATTGTACCTTTTTTCAAGGTCTTTCCACAGATCTACCGGATCTTTTAATGTGGGATATTCATTTTTCAATCATACGTCAAGATGACGACGAAGAAAAATTATGGCTTTGGCTTTATCTTTTTGGGATGTATTATTTTCAACCTTAATGGTATCTCCAAGATCCATTTAATCAAGATGGATTTTAGCATCTAGTATCCATGATAAATAATTGTTTCCAAATATATTAAGAGCATTAAATTTAAGATGAGAGAGTTTCGATATAATGAAAATTTGTTACCTGGAGTCTTCCTAAAATTTGATCAGAGTCTCGTGCTGATAACGTGTTGTAGAATAAATAAATAGATAAAGAAGAAGAAATAGATATAAAATAAAGAAACATAAATAGATAAGCTTAGTATTAATATTTACTAATATAATAATCTCATTATAGAAATCACTTATATATTTACTACTATTATATATATTAGGAACATATAAAGAAAGAGGAGAAAAGTTTTGTATAGAGAGAAGTTTATTATTCATGTGTGTAACTTTTTTGTCTCCGTACATATATTTATAGACACACAAAGTTTACGTTTCAAACTTCATTAAATTTGTTTTATCCTAAAAATTTATTTCTTTTAACATAGAAAAAATGTGCCACTCATAAATAAGCATCCATCATCCTTATTCGTCACAACAATTCCAAATATTTTACTTCAAAGGATACACTAGAAATGTACCCAAAAAATAAATAAAAAATAAAATAACAGCAGCACAAAAACGACAGAGTTTTGAGGACTTTGCAGATTTGTGGGGTTGGGGTCTGGGGAGTCCTTGGGGTTAAAAGTGTTTGTGGTTTTTGGCGGTAGGCCGGTAGCATAACGAATTAACGATGGGAGCACAACCACAGCCACACGGCAACCCCGCCGAACAAACGCCAACAGCAACGCCAACACCTCCTACCCTCTCACAAGATCAATTTCTCTCCTGGAAGCGCCAGAAGGTTCTCTCTCTCTATTAGGGTTTTCTTGTAAACTTGATCTACGACGTTGTTATTTTTCATACAATAATTTATGATGAACTTCTAGGTAAAAAATTAAATTCACAAATTAATCTTTCATAACTCCTAGGTGATTAAATACTGTTCAAATTTCTTGTATTGTAGTGATGATGCTATTAACAAAGTATAAGAGAGCCTTTCTTTGCATGTTAGTGTGGGGAGCGAGTAAGTTGTGATAACAAAGAAGGTTTAGGCTACTATTATGAAAAGTGGTTAACCATCTTGTATTACTGTTTGAATTCCACTGTGCAATAAGAGGCCTCTGTAGTCTTGTTATTGAGCATGGTTGGGACTAAATTCCTCAGGACAGCTGGATTTTCAGTTTATGCGCTGATTTTGATACAGTAAATGTTCACTTGAGGGGTTGTTTGCACGTTGGGATTTTAGAGGGGAATAGAGGGAACTCAAGGATGTGTAGTGTAAAAATTTAGTCAAATTCTGAGTCTCAGACTTTGATCCTCAAAATTTTAAAATATAGATTAGTTTACCTTACATGATGACAACTAAGATAGTATTGAGAATATGTTTAGATTAGTTCACCTATATTACCTTTATTTGTTACCAACATACTTGATTCACATGGTCTTGTAATACATTTTCAGGAATTTCAAGATCTAATTTAGCTTGTCTGTTATCTATGACATGTTAGAAGCCACTGGGGATGCATCCATGTCATCCAACGTGACATATTAATGAACACACAACAACACAATAATGAAAATGAAAGAGAAAAGGACAAATAGGTCCCTGACCTTTTGTCCCGCAGACATTTTTGTCCCTGACCATTGAAAAATACTTTTAAGTCCCTGACCTTCACAAAATTTGGACGGATCAGTCCCTCCGTCCAAATGCCTCCGTCAGGGACTGATCTGTCCAAATGCCTCCGTGAGGGACTGATCCGTCCAAGTTTTGTGAAGGTCAGGGACTTAAAAGTATTTTTCAATGGTCAGGGACGAAAATGTCCACAGAGTAAAAGGTCAGGGATCTATTTGTCCTTTTCTCAAAATGAAATTAAGGACTAATTTGACTCTTTCTGTTAGAAAGGTTATTTTCAAAATTAGAGACTAAAATGACTCGCGTACAAAACTTGATGGACCAAAGGGAATCATATGATTTCCTTTTAGTTTCTAACTTTTTGTATTATCTGGACACTATGTATATGATTTGTTTGATAAACTGCGTTTGGCAGATTATAGTATTATAGCCGAAGTTTATGAAATTAGTACTAAAACAAATTGTTTTCTAATTTCTAAGATAAGATGGCACATGCTGCCGATATAGACTTTTAGTTACAGTAGAGTGGATGTGTATTATGTATTCTGAAGTTTTGGTTGCATTTGTGATATATAATACCTTTGAGATGAAAAGAGAAAAAGCAAGGAACTTAGAATACAAATATATTCAATTCTGGAGTGGATCCTCTCATGTCAATTTTTCACATGACTTGACTCGTGTAATCTTTGATACATCAATTTCTAGTATTGAATGTCATGTATGGTGTATGGGCATAACAAATCAATGTAAAAAATTCAGAAGAGGTTCCATCCCCATTCAATTCAAAAGTCAGGCCTTCTGCTTGAGCAAATTAATTTATTCTATTCTATTCTATATATATATACACGAGTGGGAGGTCGTGGGTTACTTTATATTGAAATGAAAATTGGATAACCATATGGGATGGTTATTTATTAATATTGATATTGGATAATGTGTAATATATTACATTGGTGTATTGGAACTTCCTAGGTGAAAAGACTGCCAAAACAGATTGAAATTCTTTTATGCTAGTTGTTTGTGAGGAACCTTTTTCAGTTGCATGGAGTTTTTCATTTTTTATCCTCCATATGGTGTTGAAGCTGATAGTATTCATGCAAATTTCTGCAGGATGCAGCTGAATCAGCCAGAAAAGCTGAGGCATCGAGGAAACGCGCAGAGGATATTGCTGCAGGAACAGTCCAGATGAATGGCAGGGAGCTATTTCTGCATGAGCCGTGGGTCTTTGATAACTCACGTTATTAAGGTTTCAAAAGCTGTTTATGGTCATGATTTGATTACTTGTTTTATGAATTAGTGTCTTCATTTACGCATGTACTGGGAATGGCGTTCTCTTAGATGTTCATATCTTGGTGGCATTAGTTTTATTTTATCTTACTTCTTCACAATCTGATTAAGGAGCAATTTATGTCTGAAATATAAATTGTGTTCAAACTATAGCAGTAAAGAATTTTTTTCCCCCTTCTCACTTTCATGTTAAAATCGTATCTTTGTACTACCATGAAAATTACAGAATTTTAAAAGTTACTTTTATAAGTTGTTCATGGTGCTTAGAGTAGAACAAAAGAAAATCATTGAATTGCTGATTTCACTTTTCAACTTTATGATTGATTGGTATTTTCTGTTGCTATTTAACATCAATTTCATGAATTAGATTATTATTTGAAAAATGATACGAAAAATTACATGAAGCACTGAACAGGTTGATACACAAAATGGTTAATGAAGTTTGTGAACTTCAATGAAAAAATGATTAGTATTTCAGTTTTGGCCAAAATGATTCTTAATATGACGTGTAGCACATATATAGAATGGCAGCTTAAAAAATTTAAAAAGAAAGAAAAAAATCTTCTAAAGTAAAGAGAATGATAAAATGATAAAGTAATACTTCAATTATTTTTGAATTTGTAATTTTAGCATTTTAGTTCGATTATATTGATTAAAAGATGATTAAAGTATTATTTTATTACTTTATCCATTTTTTAATTTAGTGTTTGTTTGGGTGTGATTAAGTTGGTAAAGAAATATATTTTTTCAATAAAAAAGATTTTGTTTTATTTTTTAGTGTATTTAGTAAAATTTTAACAGTAAAAATAAAAATATTAGAAAAATTAAAAAATATCTATTTTAAGAAGTTATAATTCATATTTTTTTAAAAAAGATATTTTTTAATAATAAATAAACAAAAAAAGTACTTTAGATATGTGATTCTTCTTTTTGTCATTACAAATTGAGAAGGAAGATATGCTTTTCAACTCTCACAGTGAAAATGCAAGGGAATATCTTTGCTAGCCCTAACAATAATAACAAAGAAAATTAGAATAATATTTTCAGAAACCATTGCAATTAGCATTAAATATCTACAATAAACAATAAAATTAAGAGTGGTAAATTAGATGGTGATTTGAGTGTTGATATGAACGGTAAAATTTTCGGAAGAAGATGAAGTTAGGGTGATGGAGCCAGAGACTTTAAACCTGCACTGCTCGTATACTCAACTAGTTGCACAGATACTTGATAACAATGGAACATGAATCAAGAATTGAATGCATAAAGGTAAGTTCAGACTATGAGAACAAAAAATTGAAATGCAGCAAATAGAACTGAAGTTTATTCACCTAGAAAGAAGAATATTGTGTACATTGAAGCATGCATATTGCTTTATATATAGAGTTCACAAGAGCTGGATATAGCAATAGAAAAACAAAAAATATCAGAACACCAGAACAAAATAACAGAATTGGAAAGTTAGTTTTCGGTCTATAACTATCATTTTACATTTATTCACTCATAGCCTCCTTCAAACTTAGCAGTGGGTTGAAGAACCACTTGAAGTTTGTCTCTAAACTTGTGAAACAGAGGAACTGAAAGTGGTTTGGCAAAGATATCCCCAATCTGATCTATGGAGGGTATACGAAGAACATAAAGCTCTTTTTTATCACCATTTTCCTAAGGCAGTGAAGGTCAATTTCCAATGTTTGCATCTTGTATGAAACACTGGGTTGGCAGCCAATGAACATGCGCTTTGATTATCACAATATATGGTAGGTGCTATTGATTGTTGGACTCTAAGTTCCTTTAGAAGTTGCTGAATTGACACCAATTCTGACTGAGTTGTTGCCATGCTTCGGTATTTTGCCTTAGTGCTGCTGCGGCTAACCTTGGCTTGTTTATTGCTTCTCCATAACATAAGATTGCTTCTTAAGTATACACAGTAACCAGTTTTCTGTCCTCCAAGTCCTCTGCCCAATCTGAATCTGTAAAGGCAAGCAATCTCAAGTTAATACATTTTTGAAATCTAATACCTGCTAACACTGTACCTGCCACATATCATAGTATTCTTTTCACCGTTTTCCAGTATTCAATTGTTAATGAATGCATAAACTAAGAGACCTTGTTAACAGAAAAGGAAAGGCCAGGTCTACAGATAGGCAAGTACTGAAGGGATCCTACAACTTCCTTATACTGTCTCAGATTCTGAAAAGGGCAGCACCATTAGATGTTAGCTTCAAGGATAAGACCATAGGAGTTGGAGTTGGATTGACAGCATCCATATTAGCTTTTTGCAACAAGTCCGAGCATACTTTTATTGAGAGACGATGATAGATCCATCTGTTAAATAAGAAAATTCTAATCCAAGAAAGTAGCTAAGTTTACCAAGATTTTTGAGTGGAAATATGTTGTTTAGATCAGAAAATAGTTTATTGACTTCACCACTGTCACTGCCAGTGACAACAATATCATCGACATAGGTCAAGGGGAAGATTGTGAGTAGTATGTTTGAGAAAAAGTGAAATATCACTTTTAGTTCTAGTAAAGCCAAATTGTAATAGAGTTGCAGTCAATGTATTAAACCAAGCTCTCGGAGCTTGCTTTAATCCATAGATTGCTTTGTTTAACTTGCAAACCTGAGTTGGATTCCTAAATTGATAACCTAGTGGTGGAGACATGTATACCTCTTCTTCAAGAATGCCATTAAGAAAGGCATTGTCAAAATTGAATTGCCATAGTATCCATGGGAGAGATAGGGCCACAGTAATCACAATTCTCAATACTGTTGGCCTCACAACTGGACTATATATTTGACTGTAGTCGATGCCCTTGACCTGCGAGAAACCCTTTGCAACAACCTTGACTTTGTACCTAATTATGTTACCAAAAGGTCCTTTTTTATAGCAAAGACCCATTTAGATCCAATAGCAATTTTATTTTTTGGTAAATTAACTAGATCTCAAGTGTTACATCTGGCCAACGCCTGAATTTTAGCATCCATAGCACTCTTCCAGTGTTCCCACTGAAGATCTTGCCTAACATTCTTGGGAATGTTATTGATCAAATCATAAGGTTCTTCTGTACTAGCAACTAAATCTTGAGGTCTTTGACTTTTGGTTTTTGATCTTGTTAGCATATTATGAGTATTAGAAGGTGTAGTATTAGTTGTGTTTGTAGGAAGATCTAAGGGTAAGGGCACTTCAGGGCCAAAAATTGGAAAAGAAGGATTGGACCTAAGACTAGTATGAGAAGAGGTATGGTCTAACGATTGGGTGTTAGGATTGGTGGATGAACCATCACAGCTGCAGAGGAGTTCTGAGGTGGTGGTGAAATGCTAAAAGTGAAAGTGGATAGATCACTAGAGATGGTCGTATCTGCAGCTGTAAATTTATTGCCAAAGAGAGAAATATATGAAAAATCTCTTTCATAAAAAATCACATGCCTTGAAAGCTGAACTTTACCATCCTTAGTCATACACTTATAGCCCTATAGTGATTGTCATAGCCAAGAAATAAACACTTTTCTTATTTAAAGGCAAATTTAACTTTATTATAAGGTCTTAAGTAAGGAAAACAGGCACACTCAAATATTTTCAAATTATGATAAGCTGGTAATTTACCAAAAAGAGTTTCAAAGGGGATTTATTTTCTAATGTAGAACTGGGTAATCTATTGATAATAAACACTGCAGAAGTGAAGGAGTCTTCCCAAAAGAAACATTGGCAATGCTGCAGTAGCTAATAAAGATAGTCCTACCTCTGTTATGTGCCTGTGTCTTCTCTCCACACTACCTTCTTGGTGTGTGTGTATGAGGACATGAAATTCAATGCATAACACCATGTTCAGTGAGAAATTGAGTAAAGGAATGAGACCTAAATTCCATACCCCCATCACTTTGTAACGCTTTAAGCTACAATCCTGTTTGTGTTTCCATAAACACTTTGTAATTTTTCAAAGCTTATAGAGATTGTAATTTATGACTCAGAAAGAAAATAGTAGTGTATTTCGTATGAGCATTAATAAATGATATGTAATACCTAAATCCATTTCTAGAACGCATAGGGGTTGATCCCCAAATATCAACAAAAACTAGATCTAAAGGTGCTGCATAAACATATTCAAATTTAGTAAAAGGCAATTGGTGCATTTTGCTCATAGTGCAATATTCACATATTTGAACAAGATTAGAATCAAAAGAAGCGAAATCCCACATGTTTTCAAAACAGAATTAACAGTTTGCATTGAACAGTAACCCAAATGTTTATGTCAAAGGTCAATAGTTACATTCTTATTGCTTTGAGCTACAAATGCTATTTGAGGAGGGGGTTTGGTGTCACTGCTATTACAAAAAACTGAATTATTCAAAGAACCAAGTACTAAAGATTGATCAGAAATAGGAACAAACAAATTGGTAAAGGAGTATATTCCATTTTTAGCTTTGCCTTGGAGAAGAACTTCTTGAGAATTTTGGTCACGGACAATACAATCATAAGGCCAGATTCAAAATACACATGATTGTCTAAAGCAAATTGAGAGACACTTAATAAATTCTGTGTAATTTGAGGAACATAAAGTAATTTTTGTAAAAGAAACCCGATTTTACAATTTTTATCACAAATAATAGATTTTCCTTGGGCAAGAATTTGTGTAACTTGGCTATTACCTACAAACAATTGTTCAAATCAGAAGTAGAAGGAGTGGAAAGTCAGTAAATTGAGCAAATCTAGTGTCACATGGTGGCTTGCCCCTGAGTTTGGGTACCAAACAGATTCTGGATAGGGATTAGGGTTGGAGAAGTAGGCACGGGGTTGATGAAATTAGGAAGATGGAAGTGGTGGTTGTGTGTTGGAGTAGCCATATACAGACTGTTGTAATTGGGATCCATTCCCATAGGCTTGAAAATTAGGATTGATACGATAAAAACATGTTTGAATCACATGACCCTGACGACCACAAAGTTGGGACAGAGGTCAATTTCCTTGATTGAAAAAGTGACCTCCTCTTCCAAACGTTCTGTAACACTCTATCATACAGAACTTTACGTTTAAACTGTAAAATAAAGGTGGTGTGGTATTACGACTTCTAAAATAATAATAATACACACACACACACACACACACTAGCAACAGGGTGTCAAGGATACGAAATAATCAAGCTCCGAACTCAACCTGCAAAGCTAAGGTTGGCTGGAGAATATTTACATACATACATATAAAATCTGAGTCCCAAAATACACAAAAAGAAACCTTAGTTCTCCATAAAACCTCTATAAGGTGCAAAAGTAAAACAAGTTTATAAGGAGAATTCTATACATATGGATATATATAAACAGAACAAAATATAATATCCCAAAAGTCCCACTTCGCTGCAGAGAACTCCAAACGCCTAGTGAGGTGCCTCTCGACTTGCATTTGAAAAACACAAACATCCGTATGAAATGAGAACCGAGGGTTCTCAACATGGTAAAGGTACCCACATATATAAGATATAAGGTCCCAGAAAAGCCAGAGGTAATCCTAGAACTTTGACACTCAAATCATAAAACTTAAGGATTTAAAACGGAAACCATAAACATGGGTGGTTCTCTAAGGTTCCTAAACTTAACCAAACTCTAGCCCAAAACCCTTAATCCTTCACCTTCCTCCAATCCTCCAACTCCGGTGGAACCACACAGACAAACAAATAGACAAGACAAACACAATTAGAGTACAGGTAATGCAGATAGCATATATAGCAATTAGGCATACTAATACACAAAGGCACTCCCAATTAATGCACACAAAAGCAAATCAAACATATGCATATGATGTATGCATGTCCTATGAATGATGAGTCTGATGTCGGTTATAAAGCTAACCTGACATGTTCGGCTGCTAAACCCTGGACAGTCCCCCGTGCGCGCATCCCCAAGGGTCTATGCATAGCTTTTTCTCATTCATAATTAATTTCTGCTCATTGGGAGAATTTTCGGGGCGTTAAAGTGCCCAGTCACCACTTGCAACATAAGGTCAACAGAGTATCGAGTCTCAATCTGGAGCACGTGGTGGCAAGCCACTGCTCTTACCCAGGAAAACTCGTATCTCAGATAAAAGAAGTGCATAAGCCACATTATCATTTATATTCAGTCATAATCATTCATAATCATTCATTATGGCCATAAACATCACATATACACCATATTTCTGCACTTCTAATACATAATTTATCATATTTCAAGCTTACTTTATTTCCAAGCTACCACCCCTTCCTAACTTCATCTCATCACTAAGCATACAACTAAGGTTTAGAGGCTAAAAGAGTATAAATAGAGGTTTAAAAGTTCAAAATTATGTTTTAAAATACAAAATGCATTTTGCTGAAAATAAGGGTTCCGCATACGTGGGCATGGTCTCGCGTACATGGGGTATCAACCCGAGAGGATTGGCCGCGCTGCGTGCTAACATTCACGTACACAACCCCTCAAAAATTCAGTTCTCGTGTACGCATACACCTGCTCGCGTACGCGAGACACCAAACCCGAAGGGAATGGCCGCGCCGCATGCGAGTGTCTGCATACGCGGATTCTGCAGGGTAGGCCAAATTTTTAAGTGTTGCAGAATTTCAGTTTTACGCACCGAACTTTCGACGCATATAACTTTTTCGTTTTAAAATATTTTTCATCCGTTCTTCAAATGGTGTAAACTTCCTGGACCCAATTTTCATACGAAATATGTTTGAAAGGGTTTTGGAGTCCGGAAGCCGGGTTATGGCTCGCCGAAGATCGGTCAAAAATCGATTTTTCACAAAATCTATCAAACCTCTATTTTCACAAATCTTATAACTCTAAGCTTTTTAACAACATCTAAACATAAAAATCCACATTCCAATGCTCAATTCATTTCATAGTACCCCAATACACAGCTCCAATAATCTTAACATCTTCAACTCACAATTAATCAAACTCAACCTCAAAATTCATATTCAATTCACAATCATATACTCAACTATCATCATTCTCACCTCAAGTACACCATAATCTATATAACATACTTCATTATTCATCAAGCTATCATCATCATGGTTCATCATTATCAATAATTCACTAATTTCAATATCATCAACCCATTCTCAATTAACAATATAATTCAACAAATACAGCAACATCTATAACGCAAGTCGTCATTCTCATCAATCATCATTATACATTATAACAAATTCAATCTTTCACCAAAACCACTAACATTATCAATTTCAGAATGTTCAACTTATCCTAAGTCGTCTAGCCTAAGTTTTTACGACACCGTACATATTATATACAAGAAATCAAAATCATACCTTGGCCCATTTCCTCGTATAACCCAAAGACAACTCAACTAAGCAAGTTTACAAGCTCCACCACCAAAATTCAGCATCCAGTGCTCCCAATCAAGCTTCCATCTCCTCAATTATGCTTCAAATCACATATATACACTACTTATTTCATATCATTATATCCATACATACACACTCAATACCCAAACACATATAATCAAGGAATTCAATAGGATTTGAGAGTTCTCACCTCATCAATGGAGAATTGGGTCAAAACTTGGCAAGCTCACTAAGCTAGCTTGATCCTAAACATTAAAACTAACAAAATCTCAACATCCAATTCATAGAATTTTAAAAAATTAGGGAAGGAAGAACTAAGATTGAGATTGAAATTTTCTTACCAAATTGACTACTGGACTTTGTAGAGCTCAACGCGATAGATGCGTGGCCACAAACAGTGCGGCGATCGGAGCTCGGAGCTAAAAGTTTTGAGGAATTGAATGAAATCCAAGGGTTTGTAAATTTTGATATGTTCTTCCCCATTTGCTGAACTTTCAGGTTTCAACATGTTTGCATGAAGAGTGTAACGGCCTAGCCCCGAAGAAACGGCGCTTTTTCGGGATCAAACGAATTTTTACAGAATTTTTAGAAATTTCTATGCATATAAGCACCTCCACTGCACAGGTGCTGCGTCATCAAGCTGCTGAGTCAGCAGCTTGATTGCACAGGACACCTCTCCTAATCTAAGTAGGCACGTCGCGAAGAGTTGCGTTTTTGAGCCACTTCGGGCCCGAATTTCAAAATTCTGATTTCCGTGGTTAGTCTCTATGTGACGAGCCGGTCACGAATTTCGAGAGAAAAATTATATTAATATAATATTCATATATTATTATTTTATTCAGAATATTATATTATTATCTTCTCTACTGTGATTAATGTTGATCTATGTTTAGTAATATAATAACTGAGCTTAAAATCTACCGGTAACGGATAATACCGGCATTCTTAGATGAACTTAGCACTGTTAATGCTTCATCATATATCTTTTATTCTTATGATTATCCAGTTACTAGTGTCATTTACACTAAGTAACTTAATGTTTATCCATTAGTAGTGTAATTACTTAAGTTTTAATACATCTAGCTTTAGTAATTATCCTTTTCTGAGATATTTTGACAAGTAACTTTTGGATAATCATCATCCAAAAGCCACGGCCTCCCTAGGACAGCTTGGCTATCATTTTTGTTCTTGGAAAAGCTTAGAACACCATGAAATAAAACCATGAAGCTTCCATGAACACCTGAGCTACTTTCTCCGTTCTTTCTCAAACCGAAACCCCTATCAAAAATCTAATCTTACCAAAGTGTTCACCTCTTCCTCCTCTTCATTTCTATGTCACTTTTCATGGAGTAAATCAAGGTATGAAGGCTGCTCCTCCTCCTTGAAGATTCGGCCATGGTGGTTCCTTAAGTTAATGATGTTTTCTTTCTTAGGATCTCTTATTCAATCACCAAAAGCTCCAAGAAAACGTGATTTCTAGTTACCTTAAGGTGAGGAAAACCTTCTTTTCATCATCATGAAGCTTCAGCCTTCATGGTTCATAAGATTCTAAAGTTGTTTTTGATGTTAAAATAGGCGTAAAAGTGCTTATGGAAGCTTGTTTTTGGTGCAATCTCGGACAGCAGCAAAGGAGGTAAGGTTTGGTAAATTAATCAATGATTGGCTGTGTTCTTGAAGTGTTAAACCAGATCTTGTTGCTTGAGATTTGATTTTGGGTGTATGTGTGAGGGTTTGATCATGGAAACTTGTTGTTTAATGCTTGAAAATCATGTTTATGATGGTTTTGAAGTGGCTGTTGGTGCTGCTGGAAAACGTGACATTCCAGCCATGAAAATCATGATTTTTGATACTTATTTGATGTGTATTTGATGGCTGAAAAGTTTCTCTTTGGTTTGATAAAAATCGGGTTCAAATGGTTTCCGAAAAGATTGAAAAACTAGCTAAAAATCAAGCAGAAATCTGATGAACTTTTGGAAAAAAAAATGTTTTTGGTTTTTGGAAGAACATGAAAATGTGTATTCAAGGAGTTTTGGGGTCAAAATGCAATTATTAAAAATTTTGTGGTTGAAAATTAATTAATCAAAAGTTGAGGGGCTAAAGTGCAAATATTAAAAGTTATAGGGGTCAGTGCAATTTCCAAGAAGTTCGGGGGTCAAAATGCAATTTTTGAAAGTTAAATAAAATATTATTATTTTAATAATAAAATATTAATATATTATTTTATTAATAACATTATTTTAATAATAATAAATAATAATAATAAAATATTGATAAAAAGACAGTTTTTCCTGAAAGCCTCAGGAAGGCAGATTTGAGTCCAGAGTTCTCTAATTTCCTTTACTAAACACCTAAGAAGAGGTATAAGAGAAGATATAGAGGTATATGAGGTAAAGAAATAAGATTTTGAAACCTGTGTTTAAGTTAAAAAGAAAAGGAGTTAAAAGTGATATAGCTGTGTACCTGACCTTACAAAGTAAACAGAGAATTGTAAAATGAGCTTTCTGTGATGTTCTAATGCTTGATTTATGATGATTGCTAAGTGATGGAGAGTATGGTTATATGTAAATTATGAGCCTTCAGGCAATGCTTGTGAATGTTGTGCGGGGGCGCCCGTATTGAGATGTTGCTTCCCAGACAGGCTGCGGTAGAGTAGTACCAGCCCTGCAAGCTGAGTGCTTGGTAGAGGCCTGACTCGCATACCTGCGGTATATTGAGATTTGAGCAAATACCAGCCCTGCAAGTCGAGAGTACTTGGTAGAGGGTATGCGGTACTTAATCTGGGATTAAGTTCTGGGAAGGCCTTATCTGACCTGGAGGGTCGGATTGCGTCGGGTGCGGGTCGAAACCGACAAATGAGCTCATTACCTGCAGTAGGGACAGACATGCATCATACTTGTTTGTGCATTATTTATTGCTAATCTTCTTGTGTTCTTGTTCTATTCCTTGTTTGTTTGAGCATAACTGTGTGATTGCATATTAATGTGTGAATGTGCATTTATTTCCTATTTTCTCTCTTGTTCATGTGTTAGTTTATGTTGCTGTTATGTACATATTACTCTACATTTATTTATACTTCTATGACCACGGACATTATAAATGAACTTAACTGTAAACCCCGACCTTACTAAGAACTCCCCAGTTCTTACCCCTTACACCTCTACAGATGGACACGGGAGTCCTATTCTACGAGATTGATCCACCGTACATCCACGAGGACCCGGTGCATGGCGAGTATTACATCTACTGTGCGGTACCTCGTATCTGTAATTATGTAGTTCGTGGTAGACCTTTCCAGTACCCTATTAGGACAGCATACTTTAATCCTGATGCACCCTATGACTTTCCTTTATCTTGGTTACACCCCGGCGGACCTGGGATACCTCATCCTGAGGAGCAGATGCCACCTCCACCTGACCATCCTCCTCCACCTGAACCTCCTCTACCTGATGAGCCTATACCTGCCCAGCTTATCCATGAGGCACCTCCTGCACTTTTTGTCCTTGATGAGTGGGGTGTTCTTGTGTTGCCACCCGAGCTTGATCCTTTACCTGAGCCGATCGAGCCTCCTGTCTTTGATGAGCAGCAGGGACATGAGTATGATCAGATCATGGAGGCGCCACCTCCTTCTCCAGACTGTATTTTGTTTGGTAGCTATCCTTTTATGGTTCCTGTGGCCAGCAGTGGTTCCTCTGCTATCACTCCGACAGAAGAAGAGGACGAGGAAGAAGAAGATCCAGAGGAAGATCCTAACTTCATAGTTATCTCCTCTGACAGCGATGACGATGAGCCAGGCGAGGCGCCAGCAGGCGAGCATCACCATTCGCCCGGTGATTTTCCGTGAGGTACTCTGGACCAGGATTGAGGAGACTTTTTGAGACGCCTAGTCTAACTTCAGTACATTAGAGTGTCTCCCTCACTTTTGTTAGCATGATTAGAGGGAATAGGCATATCATAGAGTTAGGCTAGCCTGGGTGCCAACTTAGGGGCTTTTGGTCAGGCCAGGCCCTGGGGCGTCTTATGTACATATATGTATATACTATATGAGTCACTGACTTAGGGGTGCTGTACTATAGCTCTATGCTTATATAACTGAGCCACTTTTGTAACATGATGTATATTATAGTGTGTTGTTCCATATTCTGTTATCTTTTGTCTTATGTATGTGAACGTTTAATTATCCCTTGATATATGGAAGGTATGCGACTTTAAATTATTCTTGTTTTAAAAAAAATTTACTTGTAAAATTCGCGGGGTTTTAACAACGTACATGCTTATATTTATTAATTAATAATACAAAAAGGAAAAACAAGTTGGTAACATTCGATTTCTAGTATGATCTAGACATGCTAGAAGTTGGGTCGTTACAATTTGGTATCAGAGCGGTTCTTCCTGTTAGAGCCTGGTGAATGGACTGAATCATGCTTTATTGCATGCTCTGTGGTGTGTCTCATGCTTATAGGGTATCTATGTGATATGTGTTGCATGAATGTCTTTGTGCTTTCATTCTGATAATGTTCACGCCCAACTTGAGGTATTAAGACTGATCACCTTGGTATTGATTGTTTGGTATGAACAGAATCAGGATGCCTCCACGGAGACGTAGCGATCGGGAAGGGTCTATTGTTAACAATCCGCCATGAAACGATGATAATCTGTTTGCTGCGATTCACGCTATGGCTGAGGCTGTGCGTGAAACGACGACTGCTACTACCCGAGCAGTTAACCGTCTGGGGGAACGTAATGGAGAGCGTAACAATGACCGTAATGGTGAGAATGGTGGGAACGGTGATGGAGATAACATGAATCATGATAGGCCTATGACATTAGTTGCTTTCTTGAAAGTTAATCCACTGAAGTTCAAGGGTACGACTGTAGCAACTGAAGCTGATAATTGGTTCCGAGGCATAGAAAGGTCCTTGAGGGCACAGCATGTCCCGGATGAACAGTATGTAGAATTTGCTACTTATATGTTGGAAGGGGATGCTCAGCACTGGTGGCAGGGCATTCAACGTTTACTGCAGCAAGATGAGGGTAATATTTTGTGGGATGTTTTTAAAGAAGAGTTCTATAAGAAGTACTTTCCTAGAGCTACTCGTGAGGCAAAGGAGATGGAGTTGATGCAGTTAAAACAGGGAAGTATGTCTGTTGCTGAGTATACAAGGAAGTTTGAAGATTTATGTCGTTTTTCCAAGGTTTGTCAAGGGAATCCAGCAGATTTCAAAGAGTGGAAATGTTTGAAATTTGAAGGGGGACTCCGTGAAGATTTGTTGAACTCAGTGGTTCCATTGGAAATACGGAATTTTGCGAAGTTGGTTAATAAGAGTCAGCTAGTAGAGGACTGTGCTAAGAAGATAGCTGCAGCTCGGATGAATCACCCAGGATCTTCTTTTCAGAATTATAATCGGTATACAGCTCCTCAGGGAAGGAATTTTAAGCAGGGAGCAATGCCTTCACGAAGGTACAATCAGAATAGAAATGTTCATGCACGTCCTACAAGAGGGAATGGAGGAAGAATGAGACAGGATATTGGTAAGCGACCTCAGCAGGCGCAGATGCGACCAGTATGTAGGCAATGCGGAAAGGAGCATGGAGGTAGACCTTGTCAGCTTACAGGCGTTATCTGTTTTTCTTGTGGTCAGCCTGGACATATGGCTAAGGACTGTCCGAAAAAGCCAGTACAAGGAATAGATAGGCCGCGACAGCAAAGACGTGTGTTTGCTATGACTGCTGATGACGCAATGAAATCAGACTCCCTAATTCAAGGTCAGTGTTATGTCAAATCTCGACTCTTAACTGTACTGTATGACTCTGGTGCATCACATTCATTTATTTCTGAGACTGTTGCGCATGAGTTGGGATTAGATTTCACCATGTTAGATTATAATCTAATTGTTCGTACACCCACATCTCAAAATGCCTTGACTAGTCAAGTATGTCAACAGGTGCCTTTTGTTATTGAGGCTAGGACTTTTATACATGACTTGGTTTGTTTGCCTTTTTGTGGTTTAGATATTATCTTAGGTCTAGATTGGTTGTCCAAGCATCATGTTTTCCTTGATTGTTTTAAACGAATTGCTACATTTCCATCATCTGAAATACACACTGAACCAGTTGAGTCTTGTACTTTCTATTTAAATTCCCTAAGAGTTATTTCTAGTAATAGTGGGTTAGAGGGTTATGTTCTACTATCGGCTAGCTCAGAAACTAATGAACAAGACTTGGAGCAAATCCGAGTGGTGAATATTTTTCCGGATGATATACCTGAGTTTCCACCTCAGAGAGAGATAGCGTTTAGTATTGATCTGGTTCCTGGAGCCGGACCAATTTCTATAGCACCGTATCGGATGTCACCGTTGGAACTAGCAGAGTTAAAGAAGCAGTTGAATGAATTGCTGGGGAAGAAGTTTATTTGTCCGAGTGTATCACCATGGGGAGCTCCAGTGTTACTAGTAAAGAAGAAGGATGGTGGAATGAGGTTATGTTTGGATTATCGGCAATTGAACAAGATCACAATCAAGAACAAGTATCCACTCCCAAGGATAGATGATCTGATGGACCAGCTGAAAGGTGCGACAGTATTCTCGAAGATTGATTTGCGGTCAGGTTACCATCAAATCAGGGTGAAGGAATCATATATACCTAAGACTACCTTTCGAACTAGGTACGGTCACTATGAGTATACGGTTATGTCCTTTGGACTGACTAATGCTCCTGCTATATTCATGGATTATATGAATCGCATTTTTCGTCCGTATCTAGATCAGTTTGTGGTAGTCTTTATAGATGATATCCTCATCTATTCCAAGACAAAAGAAGAACATGGAGAGCATTTGAGGATTGTGTTGCAAATATTAAGAGCACGGAAGCTATATGCGAAGTTGTCGAAATGTGAGTTTTGGGCGACAGAAGTGGCATTCTTGGGACATGTGATCACACGAGATGGAATAACTGTAGATCCTTTAAAGATTGAGGCCGTAGTACAATGGAAGCAACCCAAGACAGTTACAAAAGTTCGTAGTTTCTTGGGGTTCGCAGGATACTATCGGCGGTTTATCAAGGGTTTTTCACAGATAGCTTTACCTTTGACTCGCCTTACTAGGAAGGAAGTTCCGTTTGAGTGGACAGAGAAGTGTGAAGAAAGCTTTGAAACTTTAAAGGAAAAGTTGACGACGGTGCCAGTTTTGGTGTTACCAGACCCACAGGAACCTTTTGAGGTGTATTGTGATGCTTCTTCTAAGGGACTTGGATGTGTATTGATGCAGCATAGGAATGTGGTAGCTTATGCTTCGAGACAACTATGACCTCACGAAAGGAACTATCCGACACATGATTTGGAATTAGCAGCAGTGGTCTTTGAATTTAAGATTTGGAGGCACTATTTGTACGGAGTCCAATTTGAAGTCTTCTCTGATCATAAGAGTTTGAAGTATATCTTTGATCAGAAAGACCTTAATATGGGGTAGAGGCGATGGATGGAATTCTTAAAAGATTATGATTTTAAGTTGAGCTATCATCCTGGGAAGGCAAATGTAGTCGCAGATGCTTTGAGTCGAAAGAGTTTGGGCATATCCTGGATGATGATCAAGGAAGAAGAAATGATCTCAGCCTTTGAAAACTTAAAATTAGGAATGAGAGAGACATCAAGAGGAGTTGTTATGGCGCGACTACAATTAACATCTGACTTTAAGATAGCTATCCAGCAAGCTCAAGCCCAGAATTCAGGAATGCTGACATTGTTAACACGGATGAAGGCAGATCAGCCGGAAGAGGTACGCCAAGATAAAGAGGGAATATGGAGATATAGGAACAGAATTTGTGTACCTGCTCAGGAGGACTTGAGAAAGAACATTCTGACCGAAGCTCATGAAAGCAGATTTTCTATCCATCCCGAAACGACTAAAATGTACCAAGATCTGAAGAAGATGTTCTGGTGGCCGGGAATGAAGAAAGATATAGCAACGTATGTTTCAAAGTGTCTCACTTGCCAGAAGATTAAGGTGGAACATCAAAAACCACCTGGAACCCTGCAACCATTGGAGATACCGCAATGGAAATGGGAAGAGATTACGATGGATTTTGTTACTGGGTTACCAAGAACCTCTGCCGGGCATGATGCAATTTGGGTAATTGTAGATCGATTGACAAAATCAGCGCATTTTCTACCAATTCAAATTGGTCACAGCTTGGAGAAACTCGCCCGGTTATACATTCAGGAGATAATACGATTGCATGGAATACCTTCATCAATTGTGTCAGACAGAGATCCAAGGTTTACTTCTAGATTTTGGGGAGCTCTACAGAAAGCTTTTGGGACGAAGTTGCACTTAAGTACAGCATATCACCCACAGACTGATGGACAGATAGAACGAACAATTCGTACCTTGGAAGATATGTTGAGATCTTGCGTAATGGACCAACAGGGTAACTGGGACAAATACTTGCCATTGATTGAGTTTGCTTACAACAACAGTTATCAACAGAGTATCGGAATGGCACCATATGAGGCCCTCTACGGAAGAAAGTGTCAATCACCATTATGCTGGTATGACAAGGAGGAAGGCAGGATTTTGGGGCCAGACTTGGTACAAGAAACTACCGAACGGATTAAGCACATTCAAGAGAAGATTCAAACTGCCCAAAGTCGACAAAAGAGCTATGCAAATATTAGGCGTAGGCCCTTAGAATTTAACGAAGGTGACCATATCTTCTTAAGAGTGACACCTACGACTGGAATAGGTAGAGCTCTTAGGACTAAGAAATTGAATCCACGATATTTAGGTCCTTTTCAAATTCTTAAAAGAGTCGGTCCAGTAGCATACCAAGTAGCTCTCCCTCCTTATTTGTCAAACCTTCATGATGTTTTTCATGTTTCACAACTCAAAAAGTATAATCCCGACGAAAGCCACGTTTTACAACCAGAGACAGTACAGCTGCGAGCCGACTTGACATATCAAACCCTACCAGTCATGATTGTGGAACGAAGTGACAAACAGCTTAGAGACAAGACAGTATCATTGGTTAAGGTAGCATGGGGACAAACTGGAACTGAAGAGTACACATGGGAGCTGGAAGACAAGATGAGAACAGACTACCCGTTTCTCTTTTCAGGTAATTGAAATTTTGAGGACAAAATTTTCTTTTAGGAGGGTAGAATGTAACGGCCTAGCCCCGAAGAAACGGCGCTTTTTCGGGATCAAACGAATTTTTACAGAATTTTTAGGAATTTCTATGTATATAAGCACCTCCACTGCACAAGTGCTGCGTCATCAAGCTGCTAAGTCAGCAGCTTGATTGCACAGGACACCTCTCCTAATCTAAGTAGGCACGTCGCGAAGAGTTGCGTTTTTGAGCCACTTCGGGCCCGAATTTCAAAATTCTGATTTTCGTGGTTAGTCTCTATGTGACGAGCCGGTCACGAATTTCGAGAGAAAAATTATATTAATATAATATTCATATATTATTATTTTATTTAGAATATTATATTATTATCTTATCTACTGTGATTAATGTTGATCTATGTTTAGTAATATAATAACTGAGCTTGACATCTACCGGTAACGGATAATACCGACATTCTTAGATGAACTTAGCACTGCTAATGCTTCATCATATATCTTTTATTCTTATGATTATCCAGTTACTAGTGTCATTTACACTAAGTAACTTAATGTTTATCCATTAGTAGTGTAATTACTTAAGTTCTAATACATCTAGCTTTAGTAATTATCCTTTTCTGAGATATTTTGACAAGTAACTTTTGGATAATCATCATCCAAAAGCCACGGCCTCCCTAGGACAGCTTGGCTATCATTTTTGTTCTTGGAAAAGCTTAGAACACCATGAAAGAAAACCATGAAGCTTCCATGAACACCTGAGCTACTTTCTCCGTTCTTTCTCAAACCGAAACCCCTATCAAAAATCTAATCTTACCAAAGTGTTCACCTCTTCTTCCTCTTCATTTATATGTCACTTTTCATGGAGTAAATCAAGGTATGAAGGCTGCTCCTCCTCCTTGAAGATTCGGCCATGGTGGTTCCTTAAGTTAATGATGTTTTCTTCATGTTCTTTCTTAGGATCTCTTATTCAATCACCAAAAGCTCCAAGAAAACGTGATTTCTAGTTACCTTAAGGTGAGGAAAACCTTCTTTTCATCATCATGAAGCTTCAGCCTTCATGGTTCATAAGATTCTAAAGTTGTTTTTGATGTTAAAATAGGCGTAAAAGTGCTTCTGGAAGCTTGTTTTTGGTGCAATCTCGGACAGCAACAAAGGAGATAAGGTTTGGTAAATTAATCAATGATTGGCTGTGTTCTTGAAGTGTTAAACCAGATCTTGTTTCTTGAGATTTGATTTTGGGTGTATGTGTGAGGGTTTGATCATAGAAACTTGTTGTTTAATGCTTGAAAATCATGTTTATGATGGTTTTGAAGTGGCTGTTGGTGCTGCTGGAAAACGTGACATTCCAGCCATGAAAATCATGATTTTTGATGCTTATTTGATGTGTATTTGATGTCTGAAAAGTTTCTCTTTGGTTTGATAAAAATCGGGTTCAAATCGGTTTCCGAAAAGATTGAAAAACTAGCTGAAAATCAAGCAGAAATCTGATGAACTTTTGGAAAAAAAAAATTTTTGGTTTTTGGAAGAACATGAAAATGTGTATTCAAGGAGTTTTGGGGTCAAAATGCAATTATTAAAAAGTTTGAGGTTGAAAATTAATTAATCAAAAGTTGAGGGGCTAAAGTGCAAATATTAAAAGTTATAGGGGTCAAAGTGCAATTTCCAAGAAGTCCGGGGTCAAAATGCAATTTTTGAAAGTTAAATAAAATATTATTATTTTAATAATAAAATATTAATATATTATTTTATTAATAATAATAAAATATTGATAAAAAGACAGTTTTCCCTGAAAGCCTCAGGAAGGCAGATTTGAGTCCAGAATTCTCTAATTTTCTTTACTAAACACCTAAGAAGAGGTATAAGAGAAGATATAGAGGTATATGAGGTAAAGAAATAAGATTTTGAAACCTATGTTTAAGTTAAAAAGAAAAGGAGTTAAAAGTGATATAGCTGTGTACCTGACCTTACAGAGTAAACAGAGAATTGTAAAATGAGCTTTCTGTGATGTTCTAATGCTTGATTTATGATGATTGCTAAGTGATGGAGAGTATGGTTATATGTAAATTATGAGCCTTTGGGCAATGCTTGTGAATGTTGTGCGGGAACGCCCGTATTGAGATGTTGCTTCCCAGACAGGCTGCGGTAGAGTAGTACCAGCCCTGCAAGCTGAGTGCTTGGTAGAGGCCTGACTCGCATACCTGCGGTATATTGAGATTTGAGCAAATACCAGCCCTGCAAGTCGAGAGTACTTGGTAGAGGGTATGCGGTACTTAATCTGGGATTAAGTTCTGGGAAGGCCTTATCTGACCTGGAGGGTCGGATTGCGTCGGGTGCGGGTCGAAACCGACAAATGAGCTCATTACCTGCAGTAGGGACAGACATGCATCATACTTGTTTGTGCATTATTTATTGCTAATCTTCTTGTGTTCTTGTTCTATTCCTTGTTTGTTTGAGCATAACTGTGTGATTGCATATTAATGTGTGAATGTGCATTTATTTCCTATTTTCTCTCTTGTTCATGTGTTAGTTTATGTTGCTGTTATGTACATATTACTCTACATTTATTTATACTTCTATGACCACGGACATTATAAATGAACTTAACTGTAAACCCCGACCTTACTAAGAACTCCCCAGTTCTTACCCCTTACACCTCTACAGATGGACACGGGAGTCCTATTCTACGAGATTGATCCACCGTACATCCACGAGGACCCGGTGCGTGGCGAGTATTACATCTACTGTGCGGTACCTCGTATCCGTAATTATGTAGTTCGTGGTAGACCTTTCCAGTACCCTATTAGGTCAGCATACTTTAATCCTGATGCACCCTATAACTTTCCTTTATCTTGGTTACACCCCGGCGGATCTGGGATACCTCATCCTGAGGAGCAGATGCCACCTCCACCTGACCATCCTCCTCCACCTAAACCTCCTCTACCTGATGAGCCTATACCTGCCCAGCTTATCCATGAGGCACCTCCTGCACCTTTTGTCCTTGATGAGTGGGGTGTTCCTGTGTTGCCACCCGAGCTTGATCCTTTACCTGAGCCGATCGAGCCTCCTGTCTTTGATGAGCAGTAGGGACATGAGTATGATCTGATCATGGAGGCGCCACCTCCTTCTCCAGACTGTATTTTGTTTGGTAGCTATCCTTTTATGGTTCCTGTGGCCAGCAGTGGTTCCTCTGCTATCACTCTGGCAGAAGAAGAGGACGAGGAAGAAGAAGATCCAGAGGAAGATCCTAACTTCATAGTTATCTCCTTTGACAGCGATGACGATGAGCCAGTTGAGGCGCCAGCAGGCGAGCATCACCATTCGCCCGGTGATTTTCCGTGAGGTACTCTGGACCAGGATTGAGGAGACTTTTTGAGACGCCTAGTCTAACTTCAGTACATTAGAGTGTCTCCCTCACTTTTGTTAGCATGATTAGAGGGAATAGGCATATCATAGAGTTAGGCTAGCCTGGGTGCCAACTTAGGGGCTTTTGGTCAGGCCAGGCCCTGGGGCGTCTTATGTACATATATGTATATACTATATGAGTCACTGACTTAGGGGTGCTGTACTATAGCTCTATGCTTATATAACTGAGCCACTTCTGTAACATGATGTATATTATAGTGTGTTGTTCCATATTCTGTTATCTTTTGTCTTATGTATGTGAACGTTTAATTATCCCTTGATATATGGAAGGTATGCGACTTTAAATTATTCTTGTTTTAAAAAAAATTTACTTGTAAAATTCGCGGGGTTTTAACAACGTACAGGCTTATATTTATTAATTAATAATACAAAAAGGAAAAACAAGTTGGTAACATTCGATTTCTAGTATGATCTAGACATGCTAGAAGTTGGGTCGTTACAAAGAGTGAGAGAGAATGAGCTGAAGCTCATATAGTTAAGTGGGTTGGTTGGGCCCTTTGATCCGGTTCATCCAGTTCGGCCCGTTTGACATAATCTTGGGCCAAATATTTTGAAATTAATGTCAAAATTCATATTTTAATTAATTCTACCTTATTTAACTATAAAATTCTATTTTCTAATTTCTTTGATTAATAATTAATTTATTAATTAATTAATTATTCGTTAATTATGCGGGATTTACACCTTCCACCTCTTCCTCTTTGAGACAAAGATCCTCTTTCTGATGGAAAGTTAAACTGTGATGGTGTTTGTGTAAGATTAGCCATAGGAATTCTACCGTGAGGTTTCTTATATCTGCCTAGCATGTCATCGTAGGCTTGGAGAAATGACTCAACTTCAGGAACCTTGTAAGTTGATAATTTTGACAAGAAAAAAGTGTTAAAGACTGTGTACTCATCTGATATATCAAGAATTGTTGAAATATGGTCATCTTGCTGAATCTGATTTTCAATGGATTGCAGGGAATTAACTAGGTCTTGGATTTTTTAGAGATAATTCGAAATGGACCCAGTTTTTCTTACTGATTTCAATTGGGCTTTCAAGCTTTGGATTATTGTAGCTGACGTTTCAGAGAAATAATCATTGAGTGTATTCCAAACCTCATGAAATTGGTGACAATGTAGAATCTTGTTCTTGAACGGCTTGTATCTCATGCAAGAATCCAAGTTGATAGAGTAAGATCATTAAGTCTCCATTGTTTGAAGGCCACAGTTTCATCTTGGTCTTCTTGGTAGCATCTTCTTCATATTGTTGCAAAATTTTGGTTTGGTAAAGGTCATCTTCAAGACTGAGGCTCTGAATTGTAAGCAACACCTGATGTCTCCATGTACTATAGTCATTGTTATCCAGCTTATCAGAGATTGGAGAGATGAGTTTCTTTGCTGAAAATTCTGATAAGGTGATTGACATGAGTGAATTCCAATTGAAGAAAGCAGAAATGAAGGAAAGAAAAAAATCTCAAAATAAAGGATGGTACACAAGAAAGAAAAGAAAGTGTGATCTACAAAGGGCAGGATCTCAGGCTCTGGATACCATGGTAACAATGGAACATGAATCAAGAATTGAATGCATAAAGGTAAGTTTAGACTATGAAAACAGAAACTGAAATGCAGTAGAATAAAACTGAAGTTTATTCATTGAGATAGAAGAATATTGTGTACATTAAGGCAAGGATATTGCTCTATATATAGAGTTCATAAGAGCTGGACATAGCAATAGGAAAATAGAAAATACCAGAACACCAGAACAAAATAATGGAATTAGAAAGTTAGTTTTGGGTCTATAACTACCATTTTACATTTACTCACTCATAATACTCTCCTCTGCTCTCATTACCTTCTACTCATAGTGTCTGTTGCTAAGCCTTCTTCTTCATCTCGATTCACTGAGTTCTTTCTCCTTCGACACTCTACTTTCTCTTGCTTCCATAGGCGATGACATTCACAACTTCTAGCTCTATTATGATGCACAACTTTCCAGCCGTCTCTGGTAACTTGAAACACAATTTTTTGTTAATGAGATAAAGATAAAAATGAGGAAGAGGATCAGAGAAGAGAGAAAGAGAGAAAGGGTGTCGAAGAGAAGAAAATGATTCTGGGAGTAAAGGAGAGAGAAACCAGAAATAGATAGGAAAAAGGAAAGGATTGAAATTTGAACATTTTTAAAAAATTGCACCCAAAATTTGCCATCTCAAAGAAAAAGATCCCGCTTAAATGATTGCAGTTTGCTATGGAGGAAAAATCAGTTCCTCATCTATTCAATACACATGTAAACAATATATGTAGCCACTTGTCAATCAGCTAGCACATTTGAGTTTGCTACACTGTTCTGCTATTCTACTTTTATATATATAAAGATAAAGATAAGCATATAATTATAGTTAGGGTATTTTTATAGATTTAATATTGTTATACATGAGTAAAATAGATTATGTCTTAGTAACATAAAATAGTTTAGTTGCGAGATTAGCTTTTGTTAGATGGTGGAATGTATTATTAGTAAGTTGTTCGACTGAGTATTAATTGTAATATTATCATATATAATTTTTAAATGTTTGATTTATGAAATTAGTTTTTTTAGATGGAATTATTAATTAATTTAATTTTGAAGATAATAAATTATGGGATGTAAAATAAATGTTTATTGTATTTTTTATTTCTGTATTTCAAATTTTAATTTCTTTTATTTTGAATATTTGTTGCAATGTAATACATTTTTTAAATCTTTGATTTACGAAATTAATTTTTTTGAATAATTAAGGATTTAGGTTATGCAATTTTAAATACAACTAAATAAGAAAATGTGAAATAATTGTTTATTATAATTTTTTATCTTTTTATTTCAAATTTTAAACTTGTATTTTTTTATTTCAAATATGCCATATATTAAATAGATTTTTTACTGAAATATTTTATATTTTAATAGAGGTCTCGCTTACTACTCCTTAGATGAGTTAGCCATACTCTCATACCATCGGATGCCATTCTCCCTTACTTAAGGGATGCTGGATTTGGCGACACGGTGCATCTCATGGACCTTATGTTTGACAACACTTTGATTACTGTATTCGTAGAGCGTTAACGTCCAGAGACCCACATGATATTGTAGATAACATTGGGGTGAGTGCACCCTCACCTTGTAGGATGTTGTATACCACCTTGGGTTACGCACACACAAAAAGCAGTATGTAGGTGCTTGTGTGACTTCCAAACATGGTACTAGCACCCGACCTGGGAGTCGGTAGAGGAGCTCCTCAATGCTAGGCCTCCGCAAGCAGGGGACGCAGAATAATGAGTCATTTTTCATCAAGCTGACATAGTTTAGGGACCGAGTACAACATATGCCAGTTGGTGCAGATCCAGCCACCCTCCAACAGTACATGAGGTGTTACATCCTGTTGCTGGTAAGGGGTTACTTGATGACAGACAAGTCAAACAACTAGGTCCATATTAGGGGATTGCCATTATTAGAGGATTTCGAGAGCTGTCGCGGTCTATCTTGGGGATCCACTATACTTACATGGACGTACCACTCTTTATGCTCTACAGCACATCAGACTACCACTGGCATTGCTGGATGCATGTCGCTATTAGTCTCATGGATATATCATCGATTTTTAGAGTGGTGCCCATCTGATAGGAAGATTCCGAGATATCTACTTGTTGTGAAGTATATATTTTTATGTATGGTTTTTCTCTTGTCGATATCTCTAATTTAAATTTATTTTGCCTAAATTGATGCATTGCTTGTTATTGTTGCACATGTCCACATGTTGATAGGTATGATCTAGTAGAGTAGTGACCAGTTTGACAAGAGAGTCCTTCGATGACATCTTGCATTGGATTGGTTGCCATTGGATGTAGCATGCAAACACGGTTTAATTTAGTTCTCTTTACATGATTTGTAGTTCTCTTTAATGAAAGTCACTTGATGTGGTATATTACAATTTACTTTGCAGTTCCAGTAGACATTATATGACGATCCAGACTTGTAAGTCATGACTCCGGGATGGCTGAGAGATGATTGGAAGAGGGAAACATGGTTGTCTGTAGTTCTCCTTGTCTGCTTTAACATTATTGAGTTTCATTATGTTGATAGGGTGAAATGACAGTTTAGTGGCCAGTAGCCAATACTTGGAAATCTAATCAATATCGACGGTTCATCACCACTATAGGGAGGAGAGAGAATGTATGGTGGCCCACTCGTCATAGAGAGTGGTACGATAGATGGAGGTCTCAGTTCGAGGGTGGCCACATGATCTCTATACAGTCATTTACAAATTATCGTCCTACGTAGGAGTATTTGGCCTAGTATCAGCATGCTTTTCGCATTAGATATCTGTCTGATCAAGATGTGCTTAATGATCCTAATCTTTCAGTTCTCTAAAATGACGTGTAGCCTACTGCCAGTCAGTCTAATCCTCTAAGAACATATTTAACCTTTTCTGGACGTGAATATCATTTAATTTTTTCTACAAATTTTTGCCAAATTTTAGATCTTATCTCCTCCTATGACAATTGTTATATCTATAGAATGCCATCACAAAGCTATATCTATAAACATCAACAAACCATCTACAGAGTAAAACTTGCATAAAAACTTTTATTGGTCCTTTTTTATGCAATATATGACTTTTTGTTTATTCCTTGATATTTATTTTTTGGAGAAAAATTTTTATACATGTGCGTAAATACAGGTTTGCTAGTATACTAATAATCATATATAATACACCATTCGGTTGATTTTTTTTTATATAGAAGAAATATTGGTGTTTTTTTGGGAAATGAGATTATTTGTTGTAATTACAGATGGATGGATTTTGTAGGTGAAAAGTCAACACGTGGGGACGTGGTGCAACACGTGGGGGCGTGTTGGCCAACACGTGGGGGGCGTGTTGGCCAACACGTGGGGGGCGTGTTTGACACGTAGCAGCGTATTGGCCAACACGTGGGGGGCGTGGTGCAACACGTGGGGGCATGTTGAATGAGTTCCACAATACTGTAATACATTTCAAATATCAATATTCAACCAAAACACCATCTCTATTTTCATATTAAAAATAATTTCTGACACCATTCCTATTTTTTGATAGAGTAGTTATTCACACAAAAATATTTTTATATAATAATTAAAAATTATTTAATAATTTAATTAAACTGCTTAAAATCAGTAGTGTCAGTGTTGGGGTATCAGTATCACTACACTGTATGACACAAGATTTGACAGGGGCCAATTTGGGCTTTTGAGGGCTTGTTAGTTAGTGTGGAAACATTGAATGTGGCCCAATATGAAGAATTGTGGCCCTGAGGGGCCCAAACTCGTTCGTGAGACCTACACTCTTCCTCACTCTTCATTCCACTCCCTTCTCTCTCTCTCTCTCTCTCTCTCTCTCGGAGGTTGCCTAATACCTTCGCTCACTTTTGTTTTCTTCATATAATAGATTGCACCTTTTCCATAAAAAAGAAGCATATAATTTAACATAGCTGGGTAGACGAAATAGCAAGGCAGAATGGGTATCATTGAGAAGATCAAAGAGATTGAAGCCGAGATGGCTCGGACTCAGAAAAACAAAGCCACAGGTACTCATTATGTGCCACTTGCACAGTTGCACCTTTCTAAATCTTGCATATTTCATTATTATGCGTTATAACCAGCTCTGGACTAAGTTTACGATTTTCGTTATTATGATAACTGCTTTTGAATTTGTTTGTTACGCAGAGTATCATCTCGGGCAGCTCAAGGCAAAGATAGCCAAGTTAAGGACACAATTGTTGGAGCCTCCAAAAGTATTTGAAAACACTTTTTTTTTTTTTGTTTTCCCTTCTCATGCCTGTATTTACTGCTTTGTGCTGTTATTAATTGTTAGTTATATCATTTTACATTTACTTTTAAGTTCAATATTTTGTTTTCCTTCACATGATTAAGTTTGTGACATGATTCTTATTGTCTTTTGGCATATGTGTTTAGTTTTAGTATGATTAGTTTTGCTTTTTGTCAAATTAATACTTGGATCCTGAATTCATATTGCTTCTATCACTATACTGTATGAGTATACGTATTTAGCTGAGATGAATAAAAGATTCCAAGGGAGGGGTATATGATTCTTTACTCTGTTTATGTACTCGCTGTAGTTGAAGGTGCTAAATTGACACCTGAAGCCTAAGCAATAATGTGGGGTGCGCAAGGCCTAAGTGTTTTACACTGGCTCTGCAACTGTCTCTTTAATGAGGCATTTATTAATCGTGATAGTTGTATCATTTTGTCGAAGTGCTTGCTTACAATTGGAGAAATTTTGTTAGACTAGGTTTAGGGAATTAGTAAGGTAAAGTTAGAAGCCAAGACTACAATGAAATGCTCAAACTCAATTCCTATTGTTGAAGAGGTTGATTCACAAATCTACGATGATGGAGAAAGAGATGTAGATCAAAGTGTTAAAAATTATGTAATATATTTGATTGCGATGCTATGAATGCACTTTGTGGTGAGATCCAGGAATTTTTCAAGACTTCAGGGCTGCCAATTCATTTACCTAAGCCCAAATGAAATCTTATCTATTTCCCACAGAAAAGAAACAGTATAAAATGCTTTAACCCAAGAATGTATCCGATATTGCTAAGTACTAATGTTTAGAAATGTCTGGCGGGTGAATCTTTTTATTTACATATTATTTTCATGTTTAGTTCAGCATGCATATGTTTCTCAATTACTCGTCTGTCACTGTTTGATATCCTCTGGTACATAGTTTCACAAGCCATTGTATCTTGTCAAATTATGTGATAGGGATCTAGTGGAGGTGGAGAGGGATTTGAAGTTACAAAATTTGGCCATGGGCGTGTTGCACTGATTGGATTTCCAAGGTTTGCATTCTAAAATTCTTTTTCTCATTAGTTTTGGTTATCAATGTTTTATTATTTTCTTTTGCTATCGAAATTGATTAAAATATTAAAGGTGTATTGGACTTTATACCTTCACATGTTTTGTATCTGTGATGGGTTTACATGCTTTTGCTGTCTATATGTGTAAATTTCATGTGTTCCTAAGATTTCACCCTTCCAATGTTTTTTGTCATTTTCCAGTGTGGGAAAGTCAACTCTTTTGACAATGTTAACGGGCACACATTCAGAATCTGCATCTTATGAGTTCACAACTCTTACTTGCATTCCTGGCATCATACACTATAATGATACTAAAATCCAGTTGCTTGATCTTCCTGGAATTATCGAGGGTGCTTCTGAAGGCAAGGGACGTGGGAGACAGGTAAAACGCAAATTTGTTGTTTCAATCATTCCTGTAGTTTTCAGGGTATTGCCTTTGCAATTAAGAATTGATAAACGACTTTTAAATAGTGCTGCTATCTTATTACCTAGTACACACTAAAAAGAGGTGATGTGGCTAGTCACTTGCATTTCATGCTTGGTTCTTTCTCCGATCTATATCCCATTTTCCTCCAAGTCAGAAACCATGTTTTTTTCCATATTACTAACCATGGAAAAGTTTTGATATGTGAATGTTCTCCCAGGTTATTGCTGTTGCTAAGTCTTCTGACATAGTATTGATGGTTCTTGATGCTTCAAAAGTAAGTTCTTCTTGGCATCTCCTACTGCAGTCTTTCAATCTTATTGTAATTAGTCTTGGTAGTTGAATGTTCTATGATGATAAGATGATATGTTAATTATTATAATAAATTACTGCTCTAACTGGCAATAAATATAATAACTAGCTAAGATATTGATGATCATTAAACATTATTGTTTAAAGAGACACCCTTCAATCAAGGTGAGAAACTAACCAAGTTTTTTCGTTATATAATAGTTATTTTGTATTCCCTTAAATTATTATTGTCCAACCCTCTAAACATAATGTGACTTGCATAACTCTTATGTGCCTGTTTAAGATCATTATTTTTACTGAATCATGTTTGTTACTTCATGTTCCACTTGGATAGAAACATATTTGAGTCTTCAACATATTCTCCTTTACTCATTTTTTCTTTTCTTTTTTTCCTCCCCGTTATTACTGTTTATGGCATAGCCGTACAAAGAATATGTTATGGTAGAGCAACACTTGTGTCTAATAGAGTGAGCTATGAGAGCTTAAGAGAGCAGTAGAACAGTTTAGAAAGCAGTGTGCCAGCTAGGATGGGGACATAGGGCAGCTGCAACTACCATAAAGCTGTCATAACTAACTTATGAATATAAAGACAGTATTCCCTTATGATAGTTTAATTTTTCCTTGTTTGGTTCTCCCGGATACCCAGCTGTGTCATTTATTTCCTTCTTTTGTGAATACACTTCCAAAAAGACTGATATCACACTGATATCTTGTTCTCGAGCATTAGTGCTTCACTTTCCCTTGCGTTGTTTCCAGTTTTTACACCATGTTGCATGTTGGATTGTTCTGAGATAGTTCTCTATTTGTTATTTGTACCTTAATTGTGTCAGAGTGAGGGCCATAGGCAAATATTGACTAGGGAGCTTGAAGCTGTGGGCTTGCGGTTGAACAAGAGACCACCTCAGGTATGTTTCTAGCCGTGTCCCCGAGGATGTTTTGGGACTTAACATAAGCCTGTATTGGGTTTATATATATTTTTTCTGTCTGTAACATTGGAGCTTTCTTACCTGGCAGATATATTTCAAAAAGAAAAAGACTGGTGGCATCTCATTTAACAGCACTCTGCCTTTGACTCATGTGGATGAGAAGCTTTGTTATCAGATTCTGCATGAATACAAAATTCACAATGCAGAGGTACATAGCAAACTCTAGTGTAATGTCATTTAAATTTCCTTTCCAAGGATGTATGTGTATATATATATATATATGAGTTGTAGTTATTTCTATGATAAATATACACTTGTACTACTGCCTTAGTTTGTTTCAATGTGGCGGAACAAGTGCGATGAATAGATTGATAGCTTGGTTGGTGATGTGAGGTTGCTTTGATTTCTGCAAACCATGATTTTATGGTTGCGTAAGCAAACTCTAGCTAAGACTAAAGCTTAGGTGGAAATCCCAATTATGGATTCATATTTCATATCAGCCATGCACACGAGTATTTTGGATTTCAGACATGGATAATGCAGTTTTCCTGGTGCTGAAATTGAATTCAATTACCAAAGAGCAAACTCAACAAACCACATCATTGTAGAGGATTTGACACTTTGTTAAACACTGACTGTCCTAAACTTTTATGCAATTGTGCAGAGTTCCAAATACGTTTAACAATAGAATTTGAATCCTCTAAATTTTGAATTTTCACTTTAGAGAATAAAGTATGATCTCTCACCCTTGAATAGTTTCTCTCTCATGTTTTCTCTTGGTCCCACCTATAAAATAAATGGTGAGAGATCACACTTTACCCTCTAAAGTGAAATTCAAAATTTAGAGGATCCAAATCCAATAACCCCAATGCCCCTAAATAATTCTTTATCAAAGTCATCATTTACCCAATCGTTCCTTTTCTTTCTGAGATGTGAAGAAAAGTGTTTATATATTGATAAAATGTGAAATGTGTTTGCTACATATAATTGATGAATTCATTGTCTCTTATTAAACTTCTCTTTGCATTCTCATTTATGTTGCGTTCTCACTTCTCAGGCTTCCCTGGTAACCAGTAGTAAGTTTAGTTCCTTTTTTTTATTATTATTTCTTTAACATTTATTATTAACGCCAAATGCTTCAACAGAGTGCATCTATTACATTGCTCATATTAACCCTCAATATCAGTGTTCCTTTCCATCTATGTTATTCCAAGTAGAAGTGAAATTGGTCGATAACTCTGATTATGGACATTTGCAGGCTTTTCTATTTATTTATTTTTATTTACATGATGATAAGTATATTAAAATTTAAATGTAGTAAAAATATTACTGAGATCTGATTCTGCTTATAATTGCATATCCGTGTAAAGGGACTTGGACTGACAACCTCTTTTTCAGATTCTTTTCCGGGAGGACGCCACAGTCGATGATCTCATAGATGTCATTGAAGGAAACCGTAAATACATGAAGTGTATATATGTCTACAACAAGATAGATGTTGTTGGTATTGACGATGTGGACAGACTAGCCCGCCAACCTAATTCTGTTGTCATTAGCTGCAATTTGAAGGTAGATTAATATTTTTAGTGTCACTTGAAGAATTTGAGACAACACATAATTTTAACCCTTTATCTTTTTAAAATGTACTACAATCTAACTATTCCGAAAGCTATATATTGTTAATTTTACACGGTTATGTTGTCGGTAACACTTTGTTTCTTGTAAACAGCTGAACTTAGACAGATTACTTTCAAGGATGTGGGACGAAATGGGTCTGGTTCGAGTTTACACAAAACCCCAAGGGCAGCAGCCTGATTTCTCTGATCCTGTGGTTCTTTCCGCGGTATGTTTCATCATGTAATATTCTTGCTAAGGAACAGTCTGCCATGTTCATTTTAAAAATTGTCATCCTTCAGAAATTTCACTTCCTCTGGCACATTATTGTAGGATAGAGGTGGCTGCAGTGTAGAAGACTTCTGCAATCACATACATAGAAGTTTGGTGAAGGATGTGAAGTATGTTCTCGTCTGGGGTATAAGTGCAAGGCACTACCCTCAACATTGTGGCCTTAGTCATGTTCTTCGCGATGAAGACGTGGTTCAGATCGTTAAGAAAAAGGTTTGGATAGAAACCCTTTATCTTGTTTTCTATTCTCTCATTCACTTGTACATCATTTACCATGAATTTGTGATCATTGGAGATTGAACTTGAGATATATCTCTGTGATGATGAGAGTGAACTTGACATGTGTATCGTTCAGGAAAAGGAGGAGGGAGGAAGGGGCCGATTCAAGTCGCATTCCAATGCTCCGGCTCGGATATCTGACAGAGAAAAGAAGGCACCACTTAAGACATAATTTTATGCAAGCGTGGTTTTTGAAAAGTTACTACAGGCTAAAGGACATATATATCCAAAGCAATGGACTTTTTTTGAGTGCTCTTGCTGCATAGGGATCAAGTGCTCTTCATGTGAGCTCTTACTTTGTGAAGTCCTAGGTTGTAGCCACCCATGTGTTGTAATCCCCCCACCCACACCCCCTTTCTTTCTCTCTCTCTTTTTCTTTTATAATAATTTCTATTGTTTGTGAATCTTGCATCTGACTTGAAAAATGAAATAGAGAGCAAAAGAAACCTGTACTGCATCTTGAAAATTTGCTGTCATATTTGCTTGTTATCATAATCCCCTTTCTCTTGTGATGCTTTGGTTTATTATAAGGCGCTCAAATACCTATTCAAAGGTGAACTGATCAAAGATATTACTCTCTGGGAAACAATAATTCACATAGACTTTATTTTACTGATATTCTTTACTCAATTATTATTTACAATGCACGTTTTCTCTTGTTCATTCTTTCACTAATTTGATCTCTTCGATAATGAAGGGATCGATTAACTTGGTTTATTTTCTGATACCTCTGGGTTAAAATTAAATATCGTTAAAATAATACAAAAATGTTATTTGTACATTATTTTTCAGCCACTAATTCAGCCACTCTCACTAAAATATAGTACAAAATACGTTACGTATAAGGAAGTAAAAAAATACGGTTTTTTCATCACGCTGGGAGTGCGTTTCTTCATCGCGCCAAAATCTCTCGCATTTTTTTCTCTTCTCATAGAAAGGGTTTCATTGCATGCACCTCAATTCTCTTCTCTTCTCTTCGATTGCGCGAACTTCACTCCTCACTTTCTTCTCTTCTCCGCGGTTTCCTCTGCTTTGCTTCACGCCGTTTTTGGTTCTTGTTATCTTAGGGTTTTGATTATAACTTTTGATTCAATGAAATCCACAAGCTCGAATGATGAGGTGTGTGTTTAATTTACTTCATTTTTTAATTTTTTATTCTTGATTTGATTTTAATTTTTTGATTATCCATGTTTTATTTCTGATTTGATTTTAATTTTGTTGATTATTTAGTTATACAAATGCTTATGATTTGGCTTATGCTTTGATTTGAGCGATATCACCGATTTAGTAAATTACTATACACCGATCAATATTACTTCTCGAAAAAATTTCAGTAGCATAGGCCTGTTAGAAAGAGGAGCATGTCACAAGCTTATGCCAATGGAAGCATTTGCATATACAGAAGTAATTGCTTTTGATACACAAGCTTATTCCATAGGCAAATTCCTAATAGTTATGCTTCTGATATGTGGCTTTATTATGTCATTTAGATCCTTTTACATCATGTACGTTGTGTAATTATATCCTGAAAAATTTATGTTATAAATTTGTGTAATGAGAAAAATGTTTAGCTTTTGGATTGGAGTCAAATTGGTAGTTTGCATGTTTAAAATTCCTTCATTTGCTTAGATTAGATGATGATGCTGATTCTATGAATGTGTTAGAGTTTAGTATTATATTTGACTATTGAGTTTGATTATACATGTTTACCGAGTTTGATTATATTCAGGTTCAGTGCTATATTTAACTGCTGAGTTTGATTATAAATGTTTACTGAGTTTGATTATACTCAGGTTCAGTGCTTAACTACTAATTTGTCTTGTTCATTCATAGAAAAGGAGGAGGGTTGTGTTAGGTCTTTGACAACCAACATAAAAATATAGTCAAAACCCCCATGACATGAATCAAGGACATTATTGCGCTAAAGCTAGGTCGTTGCCCGGAAGCAATGCGCTGTATGGCTCGAGTACAGTGTCAAAGCAAGAGCAGCTGCATCGGTGCCCGGATATAGTGTTAAATGAGCAATGGTTCTCGCGTTTTCGTGAACGGACGAGGGTAAATAAGCTAGTTCACAAAGTAAAAGGTAAAGGTCGAAGCGACAGAAGGTTGAGATTTGGGACATGGAACATAAGCACTCTAACGGGAAAGTCCATGGAGGTGGTGGACACCATGACAAGGAGGAAGATTAACATTATGTGCCTACAAGAAACAAAATGGGTGGGTGCAAAGGCTAGGGAGCTGGATACTTCTGGTTTCAAACTTTGGTATACAGGAAAGGTGAAGAATAGGAATGGGGTTGGAATAATTGTGGATAAGCAGTGGAAGAAGGACGTAGTGGATGTCAAGAGGGTGGGAGATCGGATCATCTCTATCAAACTTGTGGTGGAGGGAGGTGCTTTCCATGTGATTAGCGCCTATGCACCGCAAGTGGGTTCGGACGAACAACACAAGATAAGGTTTTGGGAGGATCTAGAGAGTTTGGTTCAAGGCATACCTTTGGGAGATAAGATTTTCTTAGGAGGAGATTTAAATGGCTATGTTGGGAGAGAAGTGACTGGATATGGGAGTATTCACGGAGGCCATGGTTTCGGGGTGATCAATGCCGAGGGTAAAACTATTTTGGACTTTTCCTCAACCTTTGATCTTCTCATCGCAAATACATGTTTTAAAAAGAGAGATGAACATCTTATAACCTATAAGAGTGGCATGACAAGCTCTCAAATCGACTTCTTCTTGTTGAGGAGAGTCGACCGAAAATTTTGCATTAACTGTAAAATTATCCCAGGAGAGAGTTTGACAACACAACATAGGGTGTTCGTCATGGATTTTCGTGTTGAGCAAAAGTTGAGGAAAAGATATCATACGAAGAACCCAAGGACGAGGTGGTGGCGGATGAAAGGTGAGGAACAAAGAAGCTTCCTAAGACGGGTAGGAGAAGAGGCAAAGTGGGATGGGAACGGAAGCGCGGAAGAGATGTGGAGGGAGATGGCAGAAGTTATTAGAAGAACAACAAAAGAAAGTTTTGGTGAATCTAAAGGAATAGGACCAAGAGACAAGGAGTCCTGATGGTGGAATGCAAGTATACAAGAAAAGATAAAGATAAAAAGGGAGTGCTTTAAAGAGTGGTCTTTATGCCGTAATGCAGATAACTGGGAAAAATATAAGGTGGCTAAGAAAGAGACAAAAGTGGCTGTAAGTGAAGCAAGAACAAGAGCATATGAGGGTCTCTACCAGTCTTTAGGCACGAAAGAAGGAGAAAAATGTATATATAGAATCGCAAAGAGTCGGGAAAGAAGAACGAGAGATTTGGATCAGGTTAAGTGCATAAAGGATAAGGATGGAGAGGTGTTGGCTCAAGAGGAGAAGATTAATGAAAGGTGGAAGAGCTATTTTTACGAGTTATTTAATGAGGGACAGAAGACTCTTCCGAGCCTTGGTCGATTATGCACAAGGGAAGAAGATCAAAACTTTGACTACTATCGAAGGATTCGAGACTTCAAGGTAAAAAAGGCTCTAAAGCAGATGAAAAATGGCAGGGCAGTAGGACCTGATAATATCCCGATTGAGGTTTGGAAGGGTCTTGGAGAAAAAGCCATCAACTGGTTAACCAAGCTTTTTAATGAGATTTTAAGGTCAAAGAAGATGCCTGATGAGTCGAGAAAGAGCACCTTGGTACCTATCTACAAGAATAAGGGGGATATACAAAGTTGAGAAAATTATAAAGGGATTAAGCTTATGAGTCATACTATGAAGCTATGGGAAAGGGTGATAGAACGGAGGTTGAGAAAAGAGACACAAGTAACAGAGAACCAATTTGGATTTATGGCAGGCAGATCTACCACTGAAGCGATATACCTATTAAGAAGGATGATGGAGAGGTATCGTAGTAATAAAAGGGATCTACATATGGTGTTTATTGATTTGGAAAAATCGTATGATAGGGTACCAAGGGAGGTCTTATGGAAGGTTTTAGAAAAGTGGAGAGTAAGGATCACATATATTCGGGCAATTAAAGACATGTATGATGGGGCCACAACTAGTGTGAAGACTCAAGGTGGTGTGACAGAGGAATTTTCTATTGGTATAGGATTACACCAGGGATCATCCTTAAGTCCATACCTTTTCACATTAGTCTTGAAAGTACTCACAGAGCACATCCAAGAGCCTGTGCCATGGTGCATGCTTTTTGCCAATGATATCGTCCTTATGGGAGAGTCAAGGGAAGACCTAAATAAGAAGTTGGAGTTATGGAGAGAAGCTCTAGAAGTGTATGGTCTGCGCATAAGCCGTAGCAAGACGGAATATATGGAATGTAAGTTCAGTCTGAGAAGGGAAAACCCCAATATAGAGGTGAAGATTGGAGAAAACATCATACGAAAAGTTAAAAGTTTTAAGTATCTTGGGTGCATCATACAGGATAATGGAGAGATTGAACAGGATGTAAATCATAGGATCCAAGCAGGTTGGTCAAAATGGCGGAGTGCATCTGGTTTTATATGCGACAAAAAAGTACCTTTAAAACTTAAAGGTAAATTCTATCGCACCGCTATAAGACCGGCTATGCTTTATGGTACGGAGTGTTGGGCGGCTAAAGGGGAGAACGAACATAAGCTGAGTGTGGCAGAGATGAAGATGTTGAGATAGATGAGTGGTCATACGCGATTGGATAAAATAAGGAATGAAGATATAAGGGAGAGAGTTGGAGTAGCACCCATTGTGGAAAAGATGGTTGAATCGCGTCTTAGGTGGTTTGGACATGTGAGAAGAAGACCGATAGAACATCCAGTCAGGAGGGTGGATGAGATGGAAGATGGACAAAGGGCGAAAGGCAGAGGAAGACCTAAGAAGACCATCCATGAAGTGGTCAAACGAGATCTACACGTAAACGGTCTCTCTGTAGATATGATACATGACAGAGCACAATGACGTCGTTTGATTCATGTAGCCGACCCCACTTAGTGGGACAAGGCTTTGTTGTTGTTGTATTCATAGAAAATTGAGAGCATTTTTATACCTGATTTGATTTTATTAAATTTTTTATTATCTATGTTTTTAGGTTGTTCCAAACATAGGAATGGCATTCTCCTCTGTGAAAGATTATGAAACTTTTTATACCAATTATGCAAAAAGGATTGGTTTTTCATGGAATATAAGAACTACTAAGTGGGATCAAAATAGACAAATTACATACCAAATCTTGGTATGTTCTAGAGCTGGTTATCGAAGATCACAAATTGATCCACTAAAGAAGACAAATCCAACTTCTGAGCAAAATTGTAAAGCTAGGATTATTGTGAAAAGGGATAAGAAGATGAAATATGTGTTAACCTTTGCAAATATCCAGCACAACCATGCTATTAGTCCTAGCATGGCAAAGACTCTAAGAAAGAACAGAAAACTAAGCTTGCATGCCAAATGGATAGCTGAGATCAATGATCAAGCTGGTGTTACAATAAGAAACACCTATCAAAGCTTAGCAACTACTGCTGGTGGCTATGATAAATTAACTTTTACTCAAAAAGATCTTTGGAATCATGTAGCAAGAAGTGTCAGAGTGATAGAAGAAGAGGGTGATGCACAATCATTAATGCAGTATTTTCATAGGATGCAAGAACAAAACCGCAACTTCTTTTACGAAGTTAAATTGGACGAGCAACATCACATAAAGCATGCTTTTTGGGCTGATGCTAGAAGTCGTGCTGCTTATGAGTACTTTGACGACGTTGTGAGTTGATACGACGTACCTAACAAATAGGTATGACACCACAATTATATATTTCAAGTTAATTATATGCACTTTGGTTTTTGCATGTGTTTGATGTATAGGGATAGGCAGAATAGAATGAATTTGCTGTTGCTGTGCATGATATACTGAGTTTGATTATGTACTCTTGTTTTTGCATATGTTTGATGTATAGATAGGTACAAATACAATAGAATGATTTTGCTACTGCTGTGCATGTTATACTAAGTTTGATTATGTACTCTTGTTTTTGCATATGTTTGATGTATAAGGATACGTACAATAGAATGAATTTGATTATAGGTAGAATAGAATGAAACTGAGTATGATTATGTACTCTTGTTTTTATTATAGGTATGATATGTCTTTTGGCACATTTGTTGGGGTTAACCACCATGGCCAATCATTGCTACTTGGTTGCTCTCTTCTTTCATGCGAAGAAGAGAATTTCTTTGTTTGGTTATTTGATTGTTGGATACGATGTATGGGTGGCAAGCCGCCTATTGGCATATTGACAGATCAATGCAAAGCTATGCGGAATGCCATTGAAAAATCGTTGCCAATGACACGACATCGATGGTGTATTTGGCATATCACGAAGAAAATTTTAGAAAAACTAGGAGCATGCAAGCAATTTAACGAGATTTGTGCTGATATGACACATATTGTGTGGGATTCTAGGTCTAAGGAAGCATTTGAGAGCTCTTGGACTGATTTTATCAACAGATTCAGTTTGCATGATAATAATTGGTTAGTAGGTATTTTATATAAGTTTGATTATCTTATATCTACTGTTTGATTATTTATCATTTATTAATCAATATGCTTTACAAGTTTGATTATGCCCATTTTATGGTTTTAGGTTTGTACGAAGAACGTGACAGGTGGGTCCTTATTTTTCTTAGCAACAGTTTTTGGACAGGCATGAGTAACACTCAAAGGAGTGAAAGCATGCACTCATTTATGAAGGGCTACCTAACCTCAAAGAGCAACTTGCAACAATTTGTAACACAATATGACAACTGTCTTGCAAATAAAGCTCAACAAGAATATGAATTGGATGCTGCTAGCTTCAATACCATTATCTCTTGTGCTACTGCCTCTGCTATTGAAAAACAGTTTCAAAAGGAATATACTCATGCAAAGTTTAATGAGCTTCAAAAGGAGTTTAGAGCAAAGGCTAATTTCTTTTCAACAAAAAAAGCATGAAGAGGGATATGTTGTTACTTACAAGGTTATAGAAGAGATTGAGAATGTTGATAAGATGTTTGATGTTACTTACAAGGTGTCATTTGATTCTTCAACTTCAGATGTTTCTTTCCAATGCCATCTTTTCGAGTCAAAGGGAATCTTATGCCGCCATACTCTTTCAGTCCTTGGTCTTGAAAGAGTGAAGAAATTGCCAAATAAATACATTCTTGATCGGTGGAAGAAAACTTTAAAGCGCAAGCACAGTAGCATCAAGTGTAGCCATGATCCAAGTCGTTTAGAGCCCGTAAAGAAACGTTATGATGAGATGTGCAAGCAATTTTACGATATTGCTAAAGTAGCCGCTGCATCCGAGGAGCTCACCGAGACCGTACATCGTATACTAGACTCGATTTGGGTTATGTTGGTGGAACCAAAGGCCTCCTCAATGGATAATGTAGATAATCAAAATTTGAATGAGGTAGATGAAAATGCAAATGATTTAGAGATTCACAACCCCCAACAAGTATCACGAAAAGGTCGTAGGCGTAAGAAAAGGCTTCAATCTACTGTAGAAAAAATTGTTAAACAAGGAAGGAAGAAGCATACAAAGAACGTGAAAGAGAGATCACATGCAAGTTCAGTGTTTGATTAATTTTATTATTATTGCTAAATGCTCTATTATCACTTTATTGATTGCTATTTTTTTTAGCCACTTGTGGAGTTACCTTCAGAGTTGAGCATTACCTCTAACCAACCATATGGCTTTGTATCCTCGCTGAAGTCAATGCAACAAATCCACTATTTGGAAGAATAATAGTTTTATTTTTTTTTGTAATAGATTTGTTACATGTTGCAATAGAACTCTTACATTTTTTCCAGTTGTAATAGTTTTTACATGTGATTAGTGAATTTACACTCAAATATTCTGAGTTATCTAAAATTTTGAGTTATTATTGGCTTAGGAACAAAATGATTAGTGATCTCTATTCTCTAAGTCGCAACAAATATTTAACTATACACTTCCAGCTATGGTGAATTTAATAAATAGTAACATCTAACAAGGCTTATTGAATATTACAAATGAAATCCACAACTTCTTACTGGAATTTTATTATAATCAAACTCAGTAGTCAAATACAGCACTGAACGTGACTATAATCAAACTCAATAAACATTTATAATCAAACTCAGTAGTCAAGCACTGAACCTGAGTTTGCACCGAACCTGAATATAATCAAACTCAATAAACATTTATAATCAAACTCAGTAGTGAAATATAGCACCGAACGTGACTATAATCAAACTCAATAAACATTTATAATCAAACTCGGTAGTCAAATATAGCACTAAACCTGAGTATAATCAAACTTTAAAATATCTATAATCAAACTCAGAGTATAATCAAACTTTGTAAATATGTAAACATGTATAATCAAAGTTAGGGTATAATCAAAGGAAGCAAGTAATTATTAATTTTTAACATCATGTATGAAAGTGAATATAGTATACATGAGTACTGAAAAGTCAAAACAAAGAATGGTGGGAATGCCAAAGTAACTTACTTTTCATTGGAACTTGTGTTTGCTCCTCCTTCTTGCTTCTTTTCTTTCTTTGATTTCGTGGAGTCTTCTTGCCTCAATTTCTCTGTTGTTTTTTCTTCTTGCCTCAATTCTTTTTTGCCCTTCTTAGGGCTGTCGACCAATTTTTTCTTTTCACTTTGCTCTTTTTTCGCTTTAGTAGCCTCTTTTACAACCCTTTTCTTTGGTCGAACTGGTCGTTTAAGCACATGTTGCTCTTCCTTTGACTTAACCAGCCCCTATAACACATGCATAATTAGTGAAAATTCATTCATTATGGATAGAAAATGAAATTTTAGAGAACGAATAATGTAAGTACCGATGAACTTTTTCTTTCTAATGCTATTTGGGCAGAAAGGAGTTCTTTTGTCCAATGGGGAAGCCAAGGCGGTTGTGATTCTTTCTCAAAATCAAAGGGTCCATATTTTTGCTTATGGAAGTATAATATCTGAAATTCAATTAATTAAAGCTATATTATAATCAAACATGCTTTAGATAATAGTCTAAGAAAAAATTAGTTTAAATGAAAAATACCTAAAGCACATATATGCACCCATTCAAACTTGACACCAATCCTTCTTTATAGTTGTTAACTCCATCAGCAAGGCCATCAACAATGCATCTAATCCAATTGTAATTCATTGGATTATCAACATCAATTACAAATGGGAAAATTTTATCCCGAGTCATTGTTGTATTTATTGGTAACAAAAATGTTATCAATGCATACAACAAAAAAGCTCTCCTAAATGTTTTTTGGTGTCCCTGTTTTCTGGTTCTTTTTCTACTCATTTTGGTGTAGTCTTCTTTCGCATATTTCAAAACTAGCAAATTAAACAACTAAAATCAAATCAAATTCAAAAAGTAAAAAAAGTTATACATATAATCAAATATAGCACTGAACTTGAGCATAATCAAACCCAGCAAACACATATAATCAAACTCGGCAGTTAAATATAGCACTGAACCTGAATATAATCAAACTCAGTAAACATGTATAATCAAACTCATATTATAATCAAACTTAGTAAACATTTCTAATCAAATACAGTAGTCAAATATAGCACTGAACTTGAGCATAATCAAACTCAGCAAACACATATAATCAAACTGAGCAGTTAAATATAGCACTAAATCTAAATATAATCAAACTCGGTAAACATGTATAATCAAACTCAAATTATAATCAAACTTAGTAAACTTTTTGTTGTTTACTTTGAAGCCTTATGCCTATGTTGCTACTACACTCTCTGTTTTATTTCTTAATTAAATTAAACTACGATGCTTCTTTCCCTTATTTGATTCATGAATATGTTAATTAGATTGATGATTAAAGAATAAATTTGATTTTTACTTTTAAAATTGAGACTAGATTGGATACATGTTTAAATTCAGGACAAAACTTATAATTAGATGGGGGAGTTCTGCAGTTATCCTTTCTGGTATGGGTATATGAACACTCATAGGGTAGATAATGAACTAGCTAATGACTACAAGTGTGACATAGCGGTAAGGTCTTGCTCGAAGTAAAAAAACACCCTACCCATTTTAATCAATCCATACTCTATAGTGGTAAATTAATGACTTTAGAGTGAGACCAATCCAAATTTTGTGCATATCCTGAAATCAAACAAGACCAGAAAACAGTGTTCCTTTGGGGCATTTCAGCAAACAGCTTCTGTGCGCATACTAATCAAACTGAGTATAATCAAACTCAGTCAGTATAATAATCAAACATACTCCAACTCATATCACAAAAATTCAGTTATAATCAATTAATAGTCTACTAATAATCAGTTGTTAAAATTAGCTAACTGAGACTTCAATTCAAAACCCTAACTTAAATATTTTTAGTACAAACTATGCACAACACAAATTCATTTATAGAAACTCAAAATGAAGAAGGAAAATGCAATTGAAGAAGCTGATAGAAGCTCAAAACGAACAAGAAAAATGCCATCGAAGAAGCTGATAGAATAAAACAAGAAAAATGCAAGGAAAATGCAGAATCAAACAAGGAATAGAAATTTACATTGTAGAATCAAACAAGAAAAATGCAGTCGATGAAATTCACGCCTGAGATAGAGAGCACCACGCCCGAGACAGAGGAAGGAGAATCGCAACCGCGCCTGAAAGAGAGCGAAGGAGAATCGTGCCACTGGAGAGAGAGAGAAGGAGAGTCGTGCCACTGGAGAGAATCACCATTGAAAATGAGGATGAGGAAGGAGAATCACCGTCGGAGAGTGAGAGTGAGAGTGAGAGTGAGAGTAAGGGAAGTAGAGAAGAAGAACGTTATTTCAGCGAGCGCGTGAGAGTAATATTGAGAGTGAGGTATTTATTTTTAGGTTTTGAATTTTGTATTTTGTATTGTATATGTATAAAAATACAGTGGCTGAAAGTGGTGTGCATGTAGCACAACCGAAAATAATAATAGTACACGATTGAAGTATACTCTCTATTGTTATTAACGGAGATCCCAATGGGAGATCGTAACTAGGAATGGCAATAGCAATGGGTGTTATTGGGCGGAGTTTTGGGTATCTATAGATATTAATTTTTAAAAAATTTAAAGAAAAATGAACACAATTATAATATACTTTAAATATAAATTTAACATAATTTATATATACATAAAATTTTCAATATACACATTAAAAGAAAATTAAATAGAAATAATTTTCAAAATAATATAGCATCAAAATAATGATGATGTGATTGACAAATTTTTATTGATGTTTGTCTATACTTTTTTTCCCATTCATCTGCTGTTTCGAATGTATCCCTACCTAACACATTTACCAACTCTCATTGCCATGAGTAGAATCATTGTTTGGGGTAGTTGATGACTGCCTTCCCTATGGTTTAATGACATGTAGGTGCACTGTAGTAGGTATGGTGTGATATCTCAATTTTTGGTCCCTATTTCTTGATTTCTTGAAAGTTTCACCTGTTTTTCCTGTTTTTGTGTTGGTTCAGATTTTGCTCCTATGATTAGTTGTCTCTATGCCATTGAATGGAGATGCATATGGACTGAGATTTTGTTTTCCCTCCATTTCCATCCTCAATTTGAATTCAAAAAGGTGAGCCTTGTGTCCTAGATTTTTTCTATAAAAGGATGGTTGGTGAACCACATTCAATGCACAAACATTCTGCTGTGTTCTATTTCCTCCTAAGCTCTGTCTATTTCAGAATTTTTTTGTTTACATTTTGATCTATTTCATCAACTCTGTTTATCTCCTTTCTTTTTTCTGCAATGCCTCCTCCATTTGATATGATTTCTAAGATGCATCCTCCTAGAGAGGCTTGGAGGCTGAAAGTTAGGGTTCTAAGGCTTTGGGTTGTACCCTCTTTTGGTAACCATGAGGTTCTTAACTCAATGGAGATGATTCTCCTTGATGAGCATGTTAGCCCCTATTAGCTTCTCTTTTAAATATGGTGTTAGTTGTTGTTTTTTAAGTTTTCAACTTTAAATTATGTGTTTCACTAATCTGATTTTGTTCTTTTGTTAGATTTCCAGTGTGAAAAAATTCAAGCTACAATTAAGAAACCATTCCTTAATAGGTTTAGGGATCATATAGTTGAAGGTCAAGTTTATAGAATGGCATACTTTACTGTTGTGTCAAATCATGGTAGTTATAGAGCAACTTCTCATGAATTCAAATTGGTTTTTCTTCACCAAACCACTGTTGTAGCTGTTGATGAAGATGTTATCCCTAAGACTTATTTCAACATGTTTTCTTTTTCTGAGCTGCTGAACATGACCCAAGATTACGATTTTTTAGTTGGTGTGTATCTCTTCTTGCTATTCTATTATTCAAGTTTTTTTAACAAATTCTTTGAATATTTAATAGGTTGTGTTTATTTGGAATAGATGTCATTGGTTTTTTAACTTCAGTGGGAGAAGAGAAAGAATATGCAAAAGAGGGGAAATTTGTGAAAATGATTGTGCTGGAATTAACTTCAAAAGAGTATGTTGATTGAGTCATTTCTCGTGGTTTCTCTTTATCTTTTAATTATTTTTTCCTTATTTTCTGTTTCATTCTTTGTCATCTTTTGAGTTCCAGTCTTACAGTGTGATGTGCATTGTTTGGAGACTATGTTAATCAAGTAAATCATTTCCTTGCCTCTGGCTATGTGGAGCAGCCTGTTGTTGTCATTCAACTTGCAAAAGTCAAGTTCTTTAGGGGTACATTGTTTGTTTTCTAAATATCTCCTTGCTACTCTAGGTGTTGTCTCCAATAAACTTTGCTAAACTCTTTCTGTATTGCTGTGTAGGTCAAGTAGGTCTTCAAAATGTGATGTATGTCACTCAAATGTTATTTAATTCCTGAAGTTGTTGAATTCAGGCAGAGGTTATCATGGTTTATTTTGTTGATTTTTATTGTATTCTTTATTTACAACCAATCTGGAGTAACAAGTACAAGTGTCTGCCATCATTTTTTTAGTATGATTGAGCAAGGTGTCAATGGTACCCAGCCACTGTTTATTGCAAATGAGGGTAAAGTTGTCTCCTTGGAAGATGATTTCATGCGTTTAACTAGAAAATGCACTATTGAAGAGCTTCAAGATAACAATGAGGTTGTCTTCTTTTGAGTTAGTTGTGTTTATGTTTATTTTATACACAAATGAACTGAAAAAGAAAATCAAAGAACAATTTCCAGATCTGTTTTTTCATTCATATTGTTAACAAAATTTGAAATGCCCATTGCATAGGAGGGTTCTTTTATCATTTTTGGTACAATCCGAGGTATTGTTGAGGATGGAGGTTGGTGGTATTCTGCGTGTGTGTGTGGAAAGGGTATCTATCCTCAAAATGGTGCATATTACTGTGATTTTTGTTTGAACCACATAACTAATGTGACTCCAAGGTCAGAAATTTTGTTCAAAATGTCTTTTCATTTTGTCTTGTGGATTGTTCATAAAAATAATGTTTCTTGGTATTATTTATTCCAAATCATTGTGTTCCTTTTTTTTCTCTCTGCAGATTTAAAATTAAAATAACACTTGAAGATCATAGTGGGGAGGGTATTTTCCTTCTCTTTGATCGTGAGGCATCTTATTTGCTTAAGAAATCATGTGCTGACTTGTTTACTAAGGTTCAAAGAGATGCAAGTGTATGTTCTTAGTTTTCTTTTGTGTGTTGTTCACTTTATGGGATGTGATATGTTTTATTCAAACTATGTATTTCTTATGTATTACTTTAAAAATAGCTTATATGTGGGGATACTTATCCTCCCATATTCCAAGGGCTCATTGGAAAGAAGTTACTGCTGAAGGTTGATACCAAAGGTGCCACACATGATACATTTTATGGCACTTTCCGAGTTAGGAGAATATGTGATGATCCCAATATTATTGCCATGTTTGAACTTCTCGATTATGATGCTGATGACGAGTCTACTCCAAAAAAGGTTACATATACATATAATTATTTTTAGATTGTGTAAATTCATGATTCATTTCTTTTTTTTTTATTGTGCTGTAGTGAATTTTTGTTATGGTCTTATCTATTTTTAAACTCTTTTGGCATATGAATAGGAGCCTGATTTAGACAAATTTGTTCCCTGTGGAAAAGGGGATATTGGTATTAAGAAGGAGTCATCAAAGACTTTTATCAAAAGTGACAAAGTTACTGGTGAGTGTTATGGGATTTTATCTAAATCCCCAGTTCTTATAGATTTTCTGGCTGAAAAATAGCCTGCTGTTTCTGGAGGGACTGAGTTTGCTGCCTTAATTAATGGTGAAGATGTAAAAGATGAGAAAACACCCAGCAATGATACTGTTAGTGATGATCTTTCTGCTGAACTGGATATATTACTTAGCTCACCAGAAAAAGAAACTCAGGTACTGTTATATAATATTTTTTTTCTCCTTCCTATGTGTGCTATTTCTAAATGGATTTTGCATTCTTGAGTGAGTTTCATAGCTTTTGTTAATTTCTTTGTCATAGGAGGTGTTGTCCCACGTTCTCGATGCACCTTCCCAATATGGAGAGAAGCTTATTCATGAAAATCATGTTGTCACCTCGAATGGCAAGAGGAATTTGAATCCCCAATTTGAAGAGGCAGCTGCTGATGTAGATGGGCGTGGGTTCAAGATTGCCAAGGTTAATGGAGTTTGATTTAAGGTGTGGAATTGAGCTGCTGTGTCTAGGTGTAGGTGTTTTATATAGTATATCTATAAGTATTTAGGAAGGCTTGTGATTCCAAATAGATGGAAATGTAATCATGCTGGCTGGATGCTGTTTTGATTTGACTTTTTTGGATTGTGTCCAACAAATAGGATTGTCAGATATAGGGGTTTTCCTTTTGTGTTGGCTCGGGCCATATGCCAACTAGGTCTATTCTCAACTCCTTCTTTTGTAATAGTGACTTTGCTAGGGATTGGACACATTTTCAATGTTGTAGCCTGTTTAGGTTACATACTAGGATATGTAGTCAGTTGTTGGAATCCTCCTTATCATAGGAGAGATAGCCATATGTAATTGTGTATATCACTATCAATATTTTAATGAAATGCAACAGTTCTTATTTGTATTTGTTTATTGTTGTACAACTTTATCTTTTCATGTCAATTAGTTATTGGTGTTGATTATAATACTTTATTTTTTTCATTTTCTGCGTTATCAAAGGTGTGCATGGTTATATAAGTTCTTTGTTGGTGTGTTTCACAAGTTCTGCTCCCAGCCACCCCCCCTTTTTTTTTTCACCTGTTGCTTATAGGAACTTAACAATGTAGATGTCTTTTTGGCAATGAATTAGGGGTAGTTCTTGCGATTTATGTTTCAACCTCTTCTTTTGTTTAGTACGAGTAACAAAGATGTCTCATAATTCTGTTCGTGCTAGAGAATATAGGCAAAATTCTTTGAAAAGAAAGCGAATAGAAAGTGACCATCGAAATGCAAGAGGTCAGTACTGAATTGACCTTCGTGATATTTTTAGTGTTTTATGCTCCAATTTTCAGTGATTTGATATCTATGGGAGTCTTTGTAATTTATTTTCGTTTTGTAATATTTTAGAGGTCCTTGATTTCTCGATGCCTGCTCTCTCTCTGAATGATTATATGGGTAATTTTTATTGCTCTACCTATATTTTTGTAGTTAATCTTTGTGTTTCTAATAATTTATCTGTTTATTTTATATGTTTTCAATGTTTCTATTTTTTTTTATTTTTTAGAAAATTTAGTTGAGGTGTCCCAGAATGTTAATTAGAGTTCAAATCTTATTTTGCAGGTATAATAATATCTTTAAGTATTTTATCCCTGTCCAATTTTGTTTTTGTTAAATTATATTTTAAGTTATTTTGATTTATATCTTATAACAGATTGGTTTGTTGATTTATTATTGTTTTTTTACGCTATTACACCTAAAAGATTTACTTTAACTATTAGTAACGTAGAGAATTCCTAATTAAACATATGACCAGACTTCTGTACTTGGTCTCTTTTTAATTTGACAACTCAATTAATATTTGTAAAATCAAACATGATATAATAATTCTAAATATCATTTAAAATAATTATAATAATCCTAAATTGTGATAAGTTGTTATTAAATTAGCTAACATAATCGTGAAATTGTTTAGTTGTTGTTGTTTACATGGCTGAAAGTGATTAAAATAGTTAATAATTGATTCAAAGCGCACAGTTACTGAAGGTAATTAGATTAGCTAGCGTAAGTCTGACCAGTTGTCGCATGTGGTTGAAATAATTAATGCCATTATAAAATTCTTTATGGAATCATTTAGATCAGTAGATAGGTTTAATTTATATAGTTTTTTCAAACATACACAAGTACTAGATGTTATTAAATTGTTTAATTAGTGTTTATTCTTGTCTTGGACAATATGAAAAGTTTTTTGGTTATGTGATTGGATTCATATAATTAGTTAATTAATTAACTTTTCTAGCTAAATAATAGACGAGGGGTATTTGTTGAAACTTTCTTAATTTGATGTCATAATCAATAGTTGTATATTAAAAAAAAGTTTAATTATTCTGTCTGTTCCTCTAATTTTTGGAAATCTTCTATTAGTTCCATATAAATATTTTTTCTTTTAGTTCTGTTCGTCAAAATTTTTTTTTTTAGTTTTTTCAATTATGCCTCTCTTGATAGTGATTCAGTCAATTGTATAAAGAGATGTTTACAACAAAGAATATGGTGCATGGATTCAATTAAAAGAAAAAGAAAGCCTTGGCAGCCAATTAAGAAAAAATATTGTGCAATGACTCAATTAAAGTTAAAAAAAATATAGGCACTTGGTTAAAAATTTTACAAAATTCTAAGGACCAATTGAGTCATTAACGTCTAAAAAAATACAAAATGATTCTAATAGTAATTTAAATTATTTAATTTGAACCTTGATAGTTAGTATGGGTGATTAAAATAATGAAACAAAGTCTATTCTAATGTTAACAAAAATCAAACTGTTCTTGAATGTACATTTAGCTTTATTTATATTTAATTAGTTGATAAATCAATGTTTAATTTTAATTGGTTTTCATAGTTTATTACATTTTTAGTGTTCAGTTTGCATGCTGATTATTAGATAATTAATTGATTTCTTATTTCATCATTAATTTTTTTTATATTTGGTTGTCGAATATATATTTACATAAGTTTGTGTTATTTTAAATCAAAATGGATGATATAGACCAATCAAAAATATATGATCCTTCGATAAATTTATTCAGTCAAGTTGGTTCTGTTATTGATCATCCTCTGTTCTTGCAAAGTGAGATATAAGGTACGCTCTCTTTCTTAAATCATACATTATTCAAGAATAGTAAAATAGAATTCTTATTTATTTAGTGCTAAAAGATTCCATTGTGCTTCTGTGATAAGATATTATTCAGTCAGTGTAAAATAGAAATAGTGTTTTGTGATATATTTTTCTGACAAAATTTAAAGGAGTCAAGTATTTAGTCTATATTATATCTGTATGCTAATGGTTTATTCATTTTATGTTGAATCTATTTCGTGTCATATAATTGAGATGAAATTCTTTTATTGTTGTGCATATTTTTTTCGAATTTATCTTTACCAGGTTGCCTTGATGTTGGTGATCCTAACTATGAATGTTCAATTTGTGGCGCATGTTTCTGGTTATTAGAACGTGTTGAAAGAGACTCTACAGTTAATCGTCCTGTTTTTACTGTTTGTTGCTCAAAAGAAAAAATTCAGTTACCTTATCTCCGAAAGCCCCCATATCTGTTATATAATTTGATTAACGGACATGATAGCAAGAGTTTGTACTTCCAAAAAAATATTCGATCTTATAACAGTATGTTTGCCTTCACGTCTCTTGGCGGTAAGGTATTGGATTTAGTGAATGATGGGAGGGGTCCACCGCAGTTTATAATAAGTGGTCAAAATTATCATCGGATTGGAAGTTTGCTCCCAAATGCTGGTCAGGAGCCTAAATTTGCGCAGTTATATATATATGACTCTCAGCATGAGATAATGCATAGGCAGTGAATCTTTGGGTATGTGTGTTTGAAATTTTGTTTTTTAGTCTTTTTATTGTATTTTCTTGATGTTTTAGTGTTATTTGTATTGGAAAACAGGTTTATAGCTGTGATTTGATAGTTATACTGTGTTTTGTTCCAGTTATAATGTGTTATTAGTCATTTTTTGCTAATAATGATATATCAAAATATATTACAATTGTATTCTGTGTGGTTTTTAAATATATTTTTGTGGTTAATGTATATTTGTTTTAGGCAAACATCTGAGATAGATAAAGAATTGATAACTGAGTTGTTGCAAATGATCGATACTCATAATGTTATAGCACAGTCATTTCGAAGAGTCAGAGAATTCTATCAGTGTCATCCATCTGAGATTTTCTCTTTGAAGTTGTATTTGCAAAGGAACGTTGATCAAAGAATTTACAGTGCTCCCTCTTACGATGAAGTTGCTGCTTTGATTGTTGGAGATTTTGATTTGTCCGATCATGGTCGTGACATTATTGTTCGATCTACTGGTGGTCAGTTGCAATGTATTTATGAAACTCATGCTCTGTATTGGCCCTTACAGTATCCTCTGTTGTTTCCATATGGCGAGGATGGTTACCAGCTGAACATTGGTTATCGAGGTGAACATCCTGGATATGTTCCTAGAAGGAGAACAAGGGTTTCCCTTAGGGAATTCATATGTTTTCGTCTCCAGATTAGGGAGCACGAAGATGGAATTATTCACAAGTGTAGGCGGTTATTTCAACAATTTGTTGTTGATTGTTTCACCATGATTGAGTCCCAGAGGTTGTATGAGATTAGAATGAAGTAAAGTACAATTAGAGGAGAAGTCCTTCAAGGAATAGAGGGGGCTATGCGTCGTGGCGATGATGAAGCTTCTTCAATTAGGACACGAATCATTTTGCCTTCTTCATTCAATGGTGGTAGAAGTTATATGTTTAACCGTTGTCAGGATGCCATGGCAATTTGTAAACATTTTGGCTATCCAGATTTATTCCTCACTATTACGTGTAATCCAAATTGACCTGAATTTTAGCAATTCACAGAGCGAGAGCAAAATTCCCATCGCTGATCGTCCTGATATCTCTTGTCGTGTGTTTCATGCCAAGTTGAAGTTCCTGCTTAGCGATATCAAGGAAGGTGTGCTTTTTGGTCCACTTAATGCAGGTATATTCTTTTCTCGCTTAGCATTTCAATTTCTGTCTGTCGTCTTCGGACATGTAGTTATCTAGCTTCTTTAGGATGTTTTTGTATTTTTTAAGTATGTATACTATTGAGTTCCAAAAAAGAGGTTTACCGCATGCACACATGTTACTTTGGCTTAACGGGGAAAGCAACTTACAAAGTGTTGAAATTGTTGATGAATTCATCTGTGCCGAGCTACCCAATCCCCAGAAATTTCCATCTCTTTATAATGTCGTCACCAAGTACATGATCCATGGTCCCTGCGGTCAACTTAGACGGAGTTCTCCTTGCATGAAAGATGGTAAGTGCTCAAAATTTTATCCGAAAAGATTCATTGACCAAACGAGCTTTGATGAAGATGGATATCCAATATATAGACGTCGTAATATAGGTGTGACAGTGAAGATCAATGATGTTGATATTGATAACAGATTTGTTGTGACCTATAATCCACTGCTGTTAATGAAATATCAAGCTCACATAAATCTTGAGTTCTGTAACAAGTCAAACGTCATTAAGTATCTTTTTAAGTATGTCAATAAGGGTCCGGATCAGGTGACTGCAATTGTTGGAGAAACATATGATGTTGGTGAATCTTCTCATGTGGTTGATGAGATCAAACAGTATTACGATTGTCCTTATTTATCACCGTCTGAATCCATATGGAGAATTTTTGCTTATGATATTCACCATAGATGGCCATCGGTACAGAGGTTGACTTTTCACTTGCCGAACCATCAACATGTTGTATTCGATGATGCTGATATCACTACTCATGTTTATTTGCGCAACAAAGATTTGCTGACAATGTTTACGAGTTGGATGATGGCCAACAGGCGGTTCCCGGAGGGGCGGTCTTTAACATATGTTGAATATCCAGGCAAATTTGTTTATTGTTTGAATAGCAGGGAGTGGAAGCCAAGACAGAGGGGATTCTCAATTGGAAGATTGATTTTCGCTCATCCCTCATCTGGTGAACTTTTCTACATGCGGATGCTTTTGAATGTGCAGAGAGGTTGTAACAGTTTTCGAAGTATAAAAACCGTGAATGGTGTTACTGATAAACCCATATTTCATGAGTTCTTTTGTGCTTAATTTGAGTGATTTATACAATCTTTCACCTACTTATTCACATTAATTGCATGGTTTTACTTTCCCTTCCTTATTACGTGATGTATGTGAAAAACATGTTTCCTAAGCTTTAAAATTAATTATTTTAATTACCTTTATTTCCATTCGATGCTATGATTAGTGTGTTGAGTAGTTTCAGATTTTCTAAGGCAGAATGACTTAAAGGATGGAAAAGGAAACATACAAAATGGAAGGAGAAGGAAAAACGGAGCTTTAAGGAAACTGGTATCCACGCGACCGCATGGACGACGCGATCGCATGCCAGAAGCGAAGATGCAGCGACGCAGCCGCATGACTGACGCGACCGCGTGCCTTAAGCAGAACGCACATGACGCGGTCACATGACTGACGCGACCGCATAAGCGACGCGATCGCGTGACAGAGGCCACGCACCAGAAATTACAGAAAACGCTTATAGCGAGTTCTGAAGCCCTTTTTGGCCCAAATCCAAGTCCAGAAGGCATAGACCAGAGGTTATGAAGTGAGGGAACGCATCCATTCAGAGAGAGCTCGCATATTTTATTTTTCAATGATTTAGGTTTTAGTTGAGAGGGAGATCTTCTCCTCTCTCTCTTAGGATTTAGGATTTCTTCTTGCTTTAAGAGTAACTCTCAATCCAGGTTTTACGTTTCTTTGTTTTAGCTTCCTTTTACTTTTATTTATTCCAGCACTTGAATTGATCAGTGAATTTATGAATTTATTCCATGTTATAGATTGTTATTTGAATTAATAATATTTGAGGTATTTTCAGTTTATGATTGTTCTCTTTGATTTAAGTTACCATTGCTTCCCATCTAAGGACATTTTTATTATTCTAGTAATTTTACTTTTTCCCCTTTTGGTCCTGGTTAAGAAATCAGTAAATCAACAGTTATCAAACTCAACATATTTGATAATCGTTATCTTGCTAATTGAGCTGAACTTAAGTAATCCCAACCTTTTCTTAGGAAATAAATAGGATTCAAAGGTCAATTTAATTAGTCCCTTGACTTTCCTTTGCTTTAGTAAAGGTTGACCAAGTGGAATTTAGATTCAACTTTCATTATAGTTGAGAGAGATAACTAAGTTGGACCTCTAATTTCTCTTACCTTGCCAAAAGTTTGCTTTATAGTATTTATTTATTTTAATTGCCATTTACTTTACTTGTCATTCAAATCACTTGCTTCTCACCTTTTAAACCCCGCTTACAACCTTAATAGCCAATAATAAGAACATACTTCCTCGCAGTTCCTTGAGAAGACGACCCGAGGTTTGAATACTCAGTTAACAATTTTGATAAGGGGTTTGTTACTTGTGACACCCAACACGTTTGTACGAAGGGATTTTTGTCGGTTTAGAGACTATATCTACAACGCGACTGTTTTTATGACATTCTTTACTGGCAAAAATCCTAACGTCAAAATGGCGCCGTTGCCGGGGAACTGCTAACGTGTGCCTTATTATTGGTTATTGTAAATATTTTTCTTTTGCTTGTTTATTTATTTTTGTTTTTCCTTTTTATCTTTATTTGCTACTATGAACTCTCACCCCTCTCGCTTTGAGTTTGGTTCTAATATTGTTAAAGGAAATAGAGGTTACAGCAGGAATGTGCATCAAGGTCAGACCAATCAAGGATGGATGGAACCAAGAGGATCTAATCAACCCTTTTGGCAGCAAGACCCTTCGAGATATCCTGGACAAAGACCATTCTACAGTGCATACCCAGATGAAAGACATGGTGGACAACCTTGTAACTACCAACAAGCCCCACCCCGTGCATATAAACCATCCTTTCAACATAACCTCGAACCACCACACTCACAAGCTTCTCTTCACCATTCGCCACCATATGATCCTTCCCTACCCCGCTACCAATCCAACCGCTCCCAATCACCACCACTTTCCTTTGTATCATGTCCAAGTCCAGCAACCCAAGAAGCAGAGGCTCGCCTAAAGGAAACGGTAAGTAAACTTCAAACAACCATTCGACAACTGGAGCAAGTAGCAATTCAATGGGTTTCTAGGCGATCAACTACACAAGGATCACCCATAATTCCATGTGGACAGCCCAATGAAGAGCAGAGCATGAAGGAAATACCAGAAACTCCAGTGAACAAGACAGAGAATGAATTTGTACTAGAACAATTAGAAGAAGCTGTCGTTGTTCAAGAAGAAGAGTTGGTTGAAGACCTAGGAGATGCTGAACTTCCATGGGAATCCAGAATTGAGGAAAACTCCATCCAGGATGCTACAGTTGATGCTAAGGAGGATACTGTACAATCTCCAAGGCAAGTCGTTTATGAGAAATCAGACGGAATAATCCCAGAAGCAAATTCCCTTGATGATGATAGTCACAAGTCTAGCTCTCTTGGTGATGAACTTGCATCCGCAAGTGAATTCTCTGAGATCGAAGAATCTTTCCCAAGTGAATATGAAGATGATGCGGAGGTAGATTTCTCTCAACCTCCAATCTATGACTCAAGTGATGAGGAAGACATAGAAGACTTTGACCAGGACACAGATACAATTGAAGATCTTTGCAAAGAAGTGGAGGAATTCACAGAAGAGCACAAGGAAATGGAACTTGCAGAACCACCAAAAACACCTATCCCAAGGCCATTACTACCTAATACAAGCTTCAAGTGGGTACAATCCTTAACTTATAACTTTACTTATTCACTTGAATACAGTTTGCTTGAAACAGATGGCCAACTTAGAGCTCTCTGCGGCTTTAAGAGTAAGAGGGAAATGGCTCATACTCAGAGCTGGTGCACAAGGTTCAATAAGGTTCCACGCTTCACCTCGAAGTACACGGATTGGTATCATGCTCAATTGCATGGATCACGGAGAATGTTTGGTCACCACGGTGAGATTTTACTTTTTAAACTGCCCGGATGGAGACATGTAGATCAAGACGGAGGCGGATTTAAAAGCAAGGCTTGGAATCCTGGAGTTTATTCTAACATTTGTCACCCCGGGAGCCTAACAATATATTTGAAGCTGTTCAGAAGCTTTGCGTGCCTAGTTTGGGACCCCGGAGGCTATTGGCATTCCAAACACTGGTGGAGATTTTTGGACGAATTTAAACATAAACCACCATAACAGGAAACTCCTCCAATGTCCAACTTAAGGACTTTAACTAAAAGTGCTAGGTGGGAGACAACCCACCATGGTATGGTCGCTTCTTTTTCAATTTATTTCTTGTTAATTGCTTTCATTTTTCCTTTTTCATTTTAATATTAAACCTGGAATCATGCATAGCATTCATGTTAATCATTGCATTCTGCATTTTTCATGCATATATATATAAAGAAAAAAAAAGGGGGTGCACGACGCGACCACATGCCCTATGCGATCGCGTCAAATTGCGAAAAACACCACCCGCGCGACCGCGTGACCCACGCGGCCGCGTGATATATATCAGCGTAAGGATCCAACGAACAGAAAGTTAGGCTGGAATCGTGCGGCCCTTGTGCGTTTCGCACAAATTGGCCCACGCGATCGCATGCCCCATGCGATCGCGTCACTTGCACAATACCAATCCCACGCGACCGCGTGAGCGACGCGATCGCGTCGCATGGATTACACATCACCCCAAAAGGAGACAGAGAGTTGCGCTGAAACGGCGCTGGAGTCGTGTGTTTAGCACAAATTCCAGCGACGCGATCACGTGACCCACGCGATCGCGTCACCCCTCTCCCACCCGTCTCATGCGATCACGGGCCCCACGCGATCGCGTCACTCCCATTTTTCACCCCAACCACGCGACCGCGTACCCCACGCGGCCGCGTGGATTCAAAGATATAACCCCCCAGCCACGCGAACCCTATCAGTCGCGCAGCCCCCCACCCCCAACCCTCTTCTCCCTCCATGCTTCCTTTTCTTCCAGCCACCACCCAGCACCACCCAGATGCCGCCACCGTCCAGACACCGCCGCCGTACCACCCCCACCCCTCCCCCTCTTTCTTCTTCTTTCTTCTTCTCTTCTCCCCTCTCTGCCACTGCCCTCCGAACCACCACCCACCACCGCCGGCATTCCAGCCATTGCTCTAATGCACGATTCTTCATGGCGGGAGAAGAACTTCACACAGCAGGAAAAAGCTGACCAGCTGCTCCCTGCAAATGATCCAATAAAATTTGCAAACCGGTACTGTGAGCTGAAGTACCCGGCTTTTGCAAACTCCAGGAATCTATACCTAGAGCGAACTCTGAAGATTCCAGAAGCACTCCAGCGGTACACCACTGAGCAAATCAAGCAAAGGGGCTGGTTCTTTCTGGAGAGAACACTGACAGAGGTCAACGCATCTTGGGTCCGAGAATTCTACTGCAACTACTACCTCACCACCCTAGATGCCGTAAACCTGAGAGGAAAACAAATTCTGGTCACTGAGGAGGCCTTAGAGGACATTCTCCAGCTCCCAGCCAAGTCCGATAAGCCTGATGGTTATTCAAAGGCTGAAGAGGACATGCGCCAGATGCAGTTTGATTGGGATGCTATGAAGGCACGGATAGCTCTCGACCCGACTGTTCCTTTGGAGATGGGTCAGGACACCACCATGCCTAGAGGGATCAAGAGAGCGTACTTAAATGATGAGGCTCGGTTATGGCACCAGATCTTGAGTAATTATGTGATGCCGAGTACTCACGAGACGGAGATCCCGGCTACTATGATCACCCTCCTTTGGTGTGTGCTGGAGGGTAAGGACCTTTATCTGCCACGTTTCATTCGGCACTATATGGCCAGGGTCCACGTCCGAGGCACCCTCCCTTTTTCGTATCTAGTTACAAAGCTTGGCCGTCGAGCTGACGTGCCATGGGAGGTTGCCGATGAGAGACCACCTGCGGCGGATTGCAGGAAGATCATTCCGCACAGCTGGAACTTCGTAGCTTTGGGCCACAGACCACCACCCTTCACTGCGACTGATGAGACAGCCCCACCGTCCGCTGGACCCTCTTCCTTCACTGCTGCACCACCTACCCCTGCTACCACCACTGCACCTTCACCTGCCACAGAGCCCGTCTATCATCTGGTGCACCGCTTGTTTCGACGACTTAATCAGATGGAGCGTCGCAACAAGCAACGCTATGAGCACCTAAAGCTGATGATACGATCCGGTGACATCCCCTCCGAGCCTGACACACCATCCGAGGCATCTGAGGAGGAGGCGGATGCGCCCGAGGCAGAGACCCATCCCCAGGGAGAGGTAGTGTCGGCCGCATCACAGGCAGCGGTCCCACATTAGATTGAGGCTGCGGATCTTGAGATCCCGATCCAGTCAGCCCCGCCTCTACAACAGCCAGACTCCCAGCCCACCACCACTGAGACTCTAGCTACCATCCCTACCATTGATGACACCCCTTCACACCCGGCTTGATTGAGCATCGGGGACGATGCTTCCTTTTAAGTGTGGGGAGGTCGCCATCTCTGGCGTTTATTTTGGTGAACCACTACATCTTTTTTCTTTTATTTTGGATATTTTTCTGTATTTTTATTTTTACTGTTATTTTCTGAGTACTTATACATTGCTTTTATGTATTTTTACTCTATTTTCTGCATTTTGCATCTTTAGTTCATATTTTAGCCAATTTAGTTTATTTTAGTTATTTAGTTTAGTTTGCAATTCTGATTTATTAGTGGATTAATTAGTATAGTTTACCCTTTTTAGCATAAGATAGTATAGTTTAAATTGAAAAATATAAAAAGGAAGTAAGCTAGGAAATTGAACATAACAGATTTAAATCCATAAACCTTGTATATAGCATTACATGATGTAGTTAAGCTGACAATATTTCATCAAGGAGGAACATTAAAACTTTAAAAGCCACCCTAAATATTTTTTTTATGAGAATAATGGGAATGTTCAACTAAACCTGCATAACATATATGAATGATATATGATGCTTGAGTTAGAGAACACACAGCATGTGAGTCTTGAGCTTAATTGTATGGTTGCATTCAAACCATAATTTCATTTCTGTGTGTTTCGCTTCTTTTTATTCTGATGTTCTTTACTTTGCCTTAATCTATATGTCCAATTATAGAATATAGAATGTAGATACATATCAAAAGAATGATTGAGGCCATCGTTTGATTTTAGCTCACTTACCCCAAAAATAGCCTACCTTTTACATCACCCTTGTTAGCCCCTTGAGCCTTTTAAAACCCTTTTATTCTATTTAGCCACACTACTAGCCTTAAGCAGAAAAACAAAATAAAATCCCAAGTTGAATCCTTGGTTAGCTTAAGATAGAAAATTATGAATAGATTAGAACATGGGAAACTTATTGGGAACATGGATGATAGAAACAAAAGGGTAGAAGAGTTAAAAGAAATAAAATAAATTTGGGAAGCATGCTCATGAGAAATCAAAATGATTCAATTACCATGTTCACAAAAAAAAGTTATTTTTCAGCATTTAATAAAAGGGGATACAAAAGAAATTCCCCAATGCAAAAAAAAAAAAAAAAACAATGCACATGGGATAAAAATAAAAAGTGAAACATGAGCATGTAAACAATAAGTGGGATAATATGGGAAAATAGGTAAAGAAGTTTTGTTTTGCTAAATATGTATGTTAGGTGAGATCTTAGTCTAATTAAGGATTCACTTATTAGCTCACTTGATCCTATACATAAATCCTTACCTTTACCTTGACCCCATTACAACCTTAATTGAAGACCTCATGACTTTTTGGTATGACTGTACTCTATAATTGTTGATTAGTTAGATGAAGAACAAAGCTATAGAAAGTAAGAATAAAAAGAAAAGTAGAGTGAATAAACCCAATAAACACTGAGTGACTAGAGAGTAAACAGAAAATCCAGTGAGGGTTCAATAACTCATCAACATATATCTGTGCTTAAATTTACTAATTGTTTTGCAAGTTTTTACAATGTTTTCTTTCCCATCTCATTTGCTAAAATGCTTTATTATTTAAAGGTTAGCTATATATATATATACATGACTCCTTGAGAATGTGAATTAACTTGGCTACATGTAAGCTTTATATATGAGTGAATAAATTAGAGTTGCATGATGCATCATTCATTTAGGTAGTTGCATTTAAATTAGGTTGCATTGCATGACATTCCATCACTTTAACCTTAATTATCTACCTTGGATTTAGCATGAGGACATGCTAGTGTTTAAGTGTGGGGAGGTTGATAAACCCATATTTCATGAGTTCTTTTGTGCTTAATTTGAGGGACTTATACAATCTTTCACCTACTTATTCACATTAATTGCATGGTTTTACTTTCCCTTCCTTATTACGTTATGTATGTGAAAAACATGTTTTCTAAGCTTTAAAATTAATTATTTTAATTACCTTTATTTCCATTCGATGCCGTGATTAGTGTGTTGAGTAGTTTCAGATTTTCTAAGGCAGAATGACTTAAAGGATGGAAAAGGAAACATACAAAATGGAAGGAGAAGGCAAAACGGAGCTTTAAGGAAACTGGTATCCACGCGACCGCATGGACGACGCGATCGCATGCCAGAAGCGAAGATGCAGCGACGCGGCCGCATGACTGACGCGACCGCGCGCCTTAAGCAGAACGCACATGACACGGTCGCATGACTGACGCGACCGCGTGGCAAGGAATTGCTTCGAATGACGCGACCGCGTAAGCGACGCGATCGCGTGACAGAGGCCACGCACCAGAAATTGCAGAAAACGCTCATAGCGAGTTCTGAAGCCCTTTTTGGCCCAAATCCAAGTCCAGAAGGCATAGACCAGAGGTTATGAAGTGAGGGAACGCATCCATTCAGAGAGAGCTCGCATATTTTATTTTTCAATGATTTAGGTTTTAGTTGAGAGGGAGATCTTCTCCTCTCTCTCTCTTAGGATTTAGGATTTCTTCTTGCTTTAAGAGTAACTCTCAATCCAGGTTTTACGTTTCTTTGTTTTAGCTTCCTTTTACTTTTATTTATTCCAGCACTTGAATTGATCAGTGAATTTATGAATTTATTCCATGTTATAGATTGTTATTTGAATTAATAATATTTGAGGTATTTTCAGTTTATGATTGTTCTCTTTGATTTAAGTTACCATTGCTTCCCATCTAAGGACATTTTTATTATTCTAGTAATTTTACTTTTTCCCCTTTTGGTCCTAGTTAAGAAATCAGTAAATCAACAGTTATCAAACTCAACATATTTGATAATCGTTATCTTGCTAATTGAGCTGAACTTAAGTAATCCCAACCTTTTCTTAGGAAATAAATAGGATTCAAAGGTCAATTTAATTAGTCCCTTGACTTTCCTTTGCTTTAGTAAAGGTTGACCAAGTGGAATTTAGATTCAACTTTCATTATAGTTGAGAGAGATAACTAAGTTGGACCTCTAATTTCTCTTACCTTGCCAAAAGTTTGCTTTACAGTATTTATTTATTTTAATTGCCATTTACTTTACTTGTCATTCAAATCACTTGCTTCTCACCTTTTAAACCCCGCTTACAACCTTAATAGCCAATAATAAGAACATACTTCCTCGCAGTTCCTTGAGAAGACGACCTGAGGTTTGAATACTCGGTTAACAATTTTAATAAGGGGTTTGTTACTTGTGACACCCAACACGTTTGTACGAAGGGATTTTTGTCGGTTTAGAGACTATATCTACAACGCGACTATTTTTATGACATTCTTTACTGGCAAAAATCCTAACGTCAGTTACTTATGATACATTTTAAGAGGCATGTTCCGCCATGTGATTCTTGATAGATGATAAGGAGTATGTTTCTGCTATTAAGGAAGTCGCTGAGTTAGCGTCAGCTGCACAGCTAAGGAGGCTTTTTGTGATGTTGTTGCTATCTGGTTCCATGGGAAGACATCTGTCAGTTTGGAAACAAACTTGGGCTTATTTGTCTGATGATATTCTTTATCGCAGAAGACATGAGTTGCAATATCCCGGTAAAAATTTTGTTCATGATGAATTTATTATATGACAGGCAAGCACAGACGCACGCACAGAGTATAGAAATGATATTATGGTGCTAATATTTATTAATTATCATTAAACGTAGATCTAACGATGAGTCAGGACGAGTTGCAAATATTTTGTTTGTTGGAGATTGAGAAACTATTACAGAATAATGGAAAATCATTGAGAAATTATGCTGGCATGCCGGTTCCTAATAACTCTTTAGTCTCTCAATTTAGCAATTTGATGCTGTTGCGTGAGTTGCAGTATGATATTGTTTCTTTGACTCGTGAGCACGATGCAAATATCTTAAAGTTAAATGAAGAACAGAGAGTGATCTATGATAAAATTATTGATTGTGTTTCAAATAAGAGGCACGGGTTCTTTTTTGTGTACGGGTTTGGTGGCATTGGAAAAACTTTTTTATACAGAGTTTTGTCAGCTAGATTGCAATCTGAGAAAAAGATTGTTATAAATGTTGCTTCTAGTGGTATTGCTTCTCTGTTGTTACCCGGTGGTAAGACGGTGCATTCTATGTTCAATATTCCTGTTGAGCTTATTGAAGACACTGTTTGTCGGATTAAGAAAGATAGTCCAAAAGCTGAGGTATTCCGATTGACCGATTTGATTATTTGGGATGAGGCACCGATGACTAACAAATTAGCATTTGAAGCGCTCAATAGGACGTTGCATGATATAATGGTTTCGGTCTCTAATAGGAATAAAGATTTACCTTTTGGTGGGAAGGTGGTCGTTCTTGGTGGTGATTTCAGGCAGGTCTTGCCAGTTATTCCAAAAGGTTCTCGTGCTGAGATTGTGATGGCTTCCATAAATTCTTCTATCCTCTGGAAATACTGCGAAGTTTTGCGACTGACAAAAAATATGAGGTTAGCAAGTGGATTGGAACAATCAACTGCTCAGGAGTTAAGGTCGTTTTCAGATTGGATACTTCAAATTGGTGAAGGTCGATCTGGAACTATGGTCAATGATAAACTTTTTGTTGATATTCCTTCTGATCTAATCATTCCTGTTTTGGAAAATCCAGTGGAAGATATTGTAAATACAATCTATCCGAATTTGGTTCAGAATTTTCATGTTCTAAGTTTTTTCAGGATAGGGCAATATTGGCTCCAACTGTCGAGAATGTTGAAGAGATAAACAATTATATAGTTAACTTGTTGCCCGGTGAGGAGAGAAATTATCTCAGTGCTGATTCGATATGTGGTAGTGATGCCTATTCTGATGTTGATGTTGATTGGATAAATGTTGAATTCTTGAATCAGATTAGGTGTTCTGGTCTACCTAATCATTCGTTGAAGTTTAAAATAGGCATGCCTATTATTTTGTTGAGGAATATTGATCCAGCTGGGGGTTTGTGTAATGGGACTCGACTTGTTGTGCGAGATCTAGGGACAAATATGATCGGTGCAGATATTGTTTCTGGTAGCAATGTTGGGGATAAAGTTTTTATCACCAGAATAAATTTGATTCCCAGTGATATGATTATACCGTTTAAATTCCAACGCTGTTAATTCCCAGTTTCTTTGTCGTTTGTGATGACAATCAACAAAAGCCAGGGTCAGACATTATCAACAGTCGGTTTGTTCTTGCGTCGTCCTGTGTTTTGTCACGGTCAACTTTATGTAGCTCTTTCCCGAGTTAGGAATAGAAATGGTCTTAAGATTTTACTTTGTGATGAAGGATTAGTTGATCCTACCAGCACTGAAAACGTTGTATTTAAGGAAGTTTTTGATAACATATAATGTAGTTTTTTGTTATATTTTCCAATCTATCTGTGTAATTTATATTTTTGTTTTGGTCTACGTTTTCTTTAGAGAGGGACATCTTCTTTGAGGTATGTCTAGAATCGTCTCAACCATTTTGTGTGCACTAAATGCACCATTTTTTATGAACCATTAGATTCTATTAAATGAAAATTAAAGGATGTTATGAAAGAAGAGTATTCATACACTTTATAAATATAGAATATATTAGTATATATATACATTAACACCATTTTAATACATAATATTTTAAAAATGGCAAGTATAATCTTTTACTTTAAAATGAATATAAAACATATCAATACATATAAAAATATTTTTCATAAATTAATTATTATACTATACTATTTTTAATAACATAATGTAAGAAATTAAATTATTTTATATTATTTGGAAATAATTAAATTATTTTACATTATTTTACATTATTAAATTATATTTCTCATGGCCACCGTCACTCTTCGAGGCCTCATTCTCGCTTATCTGATTCTCCGATGACGTACCACAACTCTTGTTTGAGCCCTATGCACTTTCACTCTGGCGGCCGGGGCTTCCAAAGCCCGCCACGTCGCTCTCCCAATAGGACTGTAGGTTTCAACCCAGTCGGCCCCAGCGACGGGTTTGGACCGATGAATGGTGACGGTTATGGAGAATACTGGTTCAACACTTACCAGGCTTCTCCTCAGTAGCTGTCTGGTCAAAAGCGACAATTTCAAGGAGTTTCGCCCGGTGAAGTGCTATACTTTTCACTGTGATTTGGATCTTGGTTGCCCCTCTCCTATTATGATTTTTATCATTTCTTACATTTTTTCAGTTCTTTTGAGCATAAGCGGTCATTCTGAAATATATATTTTTGTTATTTCTAAAATATATATTTAAGTAATATATATTATTAGTAGTAACTTTTTTATAATGTCATATATCAATTTTCCTTGGCACCTGTTTACATAATTTGTAAGAAATACGAAAATACAAGTTAGAATATACCTTTCTAATAATTAACAATAGCATACGCGTGGTTTCATCTCCGATGTGGAGAGCTCTCCGCGTTTTAGGTCCACACACGTCCAAGGTGGACGTTCTCCTCTAGCGTGGCTTCTCCTCAGGAAGGGTGCATGTGCTCCTCTCTGCTTTCGTCGCCAGCTATCTTTTCTCGCGATTCCTTCACGCAAGCTCCCTTTTTCACGGATTTGGTTGATCAGGTAATCATCAAATCGAACCCTAGCCCCTTTGTCTTCATCTCCTAATTTCCTTTCCTCTGCCCTACCAAACGTTGTCTACAGCCTCTATTTCTTGGGACTTTGCTTCCCCGTCTTTCATCACAGGTTAGGGATTTTCCCATAGAGTCTCAAATTGAAAATCTGCAATCAATCAATCAGGTACACTCTTCTGGTCCCTTTAGTTCCAAACCTGTTTTCCTCTTCGTCATTTTTCTTTTCCATCATTGTGTATATCTTTGTTATCAAATTTCGTATCTCTTACACTGTTAATCCAGATTTTACTATCTAGGGTTTGTGAATCTGCTAATTTGCAAATTATCTATCTGCTTCGTATGTTTCTGGGTTCGTGTTCTTTTTTACATTCTTTGGAAGTTGTTGTTAATTTGAATATAGTCTACGAATTGGATTCATCTTCTTTATTTCATTGTTTGCAATTTGGTGTTAATTTGATTATCATTTCTCTTTTTGCTAGCGGTTGAATTTTTTGTTGCATGTGGTTTGTCTATTTTATCAATTTTTTGGATTTTATAATGATTACAAAGATGAAATTTCTACTTATGTTTTCTTATATTTATGGATCATGGGTTTGGTTTTGTGAATCATTGTCTAGGTATGGGATTTCTACCTAATCTACTTCCTCAGTGGTGATGTGATTGCCAGAGTTTTCTAGCAAAGTGAGTTTATAGATCCACCCTCTCCTATTCGAGTTTTGCATTCCCATTCCCATTCTCATTCAATAATCCATTTGAATTTTTTGTTATATTGTTTAATTTTATTTTTATATTTTTTAATAAAAACTATTTTATATTTTATCTCTTGCATTTCATGGACATAAAGTTGTTTGTGTTGAATTTAATAGCTTCATTGAGAAAGGAATGGGTGTTGTGACACCAAGATGGCATCACGGTCCTGTGTTATCTTCCCTTGAAAATGTCTTCTGTACACATAATGATGTTCTGCCATATATTCTTCACTGAAAATGTGGGAATCCTTATCAACATATGGGGTTTCTATCTAATCTATTTCATGAGTGGTGATGTGATTGACAAGAATTGATTGATAATTTTTTGGTCATTTATTTGCATTTTAATGAAACCTTTGGTTAGTCAACTCAATTGCATTTCATTTTTTTATTGGTTATGAATCCAATTTTTTTGTTCATATTCAAGAAATCCTTTAACTTCACATAAAGTGAATTGCTGGTTGCATGTGGCTTATGTGAATCATTATCAAAGTATGGGGTTTGTACCTAATCTATTGTATGAGTGGTGATGTGATTGAAAGAAATTGATTGATAGTTTCTTGGTCATTTATTTATATTTTCATTTGATGAAATCTTCAGTTATTCACTCAATTGCATTTCATTTTTTTTATTGTTTATGTGAAAATTATTTTATATTTCAGCTGTTGCATAGACATAAAGTTGTTTGCCCTGCATTTAATAGCTTCATTGAGAAAAGAATGGGCTTTGTGACACTAAGATGGCATCACCGTACTGTTTGTCTAACTAGCAAATCCCCTCCTTCAAAGAGAAATCCATGGAGCAGGTTATCTTCCCTTGAAAATGTCTTCTGCACACTTAATCATGTTCTGCCATATATTCTTCATTGAAAATGTGGGAATCCTTATCAAGGTATGGGGTTTCTATCTAATCTATTTCATGAGTGGTGATGTGATTGACAGGAATTGATTGATAGGTTCTTGGTCATTTCTTTGCATTTTGATGAAACCTTTGGTTAGTCAACTCAATTGCATTTCATTTTTTAATTGGTTATGCAAAAACTATTGTATATTTCACCTCTTGCATAGAACTATAGTTGTTGGCCTGAATTTAAGAGCTTCATTGAGAAAGGAATGGGCTTGTGCCACTAAAATGGCATCACGGTACTGTTTGTCTAACTAGCAAATTCCTTCTTCCTAAGAGAAATCCATCCAGCAGGTTATCTTCCCTTGAAAATGTCCTCTGGACACATAATCATGTTGTGCCATATATTCTTCATTGTAAATGTGGGAATCATTATCAAGGTATGGGGTTTCTATCTAATCTATTTTATGAGTGGTGATGTGATTGACAGGATTTTATTGATGTGTGCCTATAATTTTTTTCACATTCATTTGCTGTTTGGAACCTATGTTTACCTAATACATTTACCAACTCTCATTGCCATGAGTAGAATCAGTATTTGGGGTAGTTGATGACTGCCTTCCCTATGGTCTAATGATATGTAGGTGCACTGTATTAGGCATTGTGTGATATCTTCTTTTTTGGTCCCTATTCCTTGAATTCTTCAAACTTTGACTGGTTTTTTTTTGTTTTTTTGTTTTTGTTTTTTTATCATATTTTCATCGTGTGATTAGTTCTCCCTATGCCATTGAATGGAGATGCATATGGACTGGGGTTTTCTTTTCCCTCCATTTCCATGTTCAATTTGAATTCAAAAAGGTGAGTCTTATGCCCTGAATTTTTTCTATAAAAGGATGGTTGGTGAACCACATTCAATGCACAGGTATTCTGTTGTCTTCTATTTTCTCCTAGGCTATGTTTATTCCATATATTCTGTGTTTATATCTTCATCTATTTGATATGATTTCTAAGATGCATCCTCGTAGAGAGGCTTGGAGGCTGAAAGTTAGGGTTCTAAGGCTTTGGGTTGTGCCCTCTTTTGGTAACCATGAGGTTCCTAACTCAATGGAGATGATTCTCCTTGATAAGCATGTTAGTTCCTTTTAGCTACTGTTTTAAATATGGTGTTAGTTGTTCTTTTTAAGTTTTCAACTTAAAATTATGTTTTTCACTAATCTGATTTTTTTTGTTGCATTTCCAGTGTGAAAAAATTCAAGCTACAGTTAAGAAACAACTTAATAGGTTTAGGATCATATAGTTGAAGGTCAAGTTTATAGAATGGCATACTTTACTATTGTGTCAAATTATGGTAGTTATAGAGCAACTTCTCATGAATTCAAATTGGTTTTCCTTCATTGGACCACTGTTGTAGCTGTTGATGAAGATGTTATCCCAAAGACTTGTTTCAACCTATTTCCTTTTTCTGACCTGCTGAACATGACCCAAGATTATGATTTTTTTGGTTGGTATGTATATCATTGTGCTATTCTTTTATTCAAGTTTTTTTAATGAATTGTTTGAATATTTAGTAGGTTGTGTTTATTTGGAACAAATGTCATTGGTCTTTTAACTTCGGTGGGAAAAGAAAAAGAATATGCAAAAGAGGGGAAATCGTGATGTCTAATATTTTATTTTTGTTATTTTAATCTTTAGGCCAAATTCTAATTTGATGTCTAATATTTTAAATATTTTATTTTAGTCCAAAATAATTTTGGACGAGTTTAATATTATTTCACTCTTAAATTTGATACAAATTCTTTGTGTTAGAAAAGCATAATAAGCAAAAGTTTTTTGTAATGCTTTTTTTTTTCTGTACAAGATATCTCAAACAACTAACCATCAATCATCAGTACTCCAAAATCAACTAAATTGTGAGTACTCTGGGTAACCTGATAGTTTCTGGAATATAATGTGGTTTCATATTCGATGTGGAGAGCTCTTCGCGTTTCTGGCCCGCAAACATCCAAGGTGAACGTTCTCCTCCAACGTGGCTTCTCCTCAGGAAGGGTGTAACTGCTCCTCTCTGTTTTCGTCGTCAGCTGTCTTTTCTTGCGATTCCTTCACGCAAGCTCCATTTTTCATATATTTTGTTTTTATGTATTTCATATTTAATTGTTTCAAAATAAAAGATTCTGTTACTATTTAAAAGATTTTGTATTATAGTATTGTTATTTAAAGTACTTAATTATGCACTAAAATATTATGTATTTATTAGAGTCTATCAATGTTCTTCTTTTATATTAACCATTGATTTCTATGTAATATAATTTAATGGTCTATACAAATATGGCATATTCTATAAGTACATAATTGTTGTGCTCATTTAATGTAAAACCCGGTTAATTAATGGTTAATTAACCATAGATTAAAATATATTCTAGAAAGTGAGAAATGAGGTTTTTATGGTTTAATGTGGTAGAGAAATTTAAGACGAGAATTTCGACACCAATTTTAAAGAAATCGGCCCAAGATTGGACCAAACAGACCAAACCGGGCCAACCGGACCCAATTTGGGCCCAAGGGCCCAACCAAGCCCCCTTTAATGAGAGAGCTCAGCTCTCTCTTCCCTTCCAAACACAACAAACACACTGAAATTCACCATGGGAGGAGAAAGGAGAAGCAAACCCTTGGTTTGATTCAAGGTGGCATAACTTTTCGCTCCGACCTTCGATTGACGCACCGTTTGCGGCCACGCAACCGCGGCGTCGAGCTCTATAAAACTCACCCAAGCAATCTTGAGGTAAGTCACAGAATCCTTTTCGAACTCTCAGCCCTCATTTTCGAAAATTTGTGGGTAAGTGTTGAGATTTTTGAGTTTGGATGTTGTAGGCTCAAATTAACTTGAAGGGAAGGCTTTCTCTAGCTCTCTTGGTCTTTGGGTAAGGTGAGAATCTCAACCCTAAGCTAGAGACTTGAGATTTTGTGATTTAGTGATTGAGTTATTGTGTTTTTATATGATATTTGGCTTAGGCTTTGTATATATGTGTTTTGGAGCTTGATTGGTGGTTTTGGAAAGCTTTGGTGTGGAATCCCAAGCTTGGAAATCTGTTGGTGAGGTTTTGGAAACCTTGGAAGTTGATTTGAGAGTGTTCCAGGTGGAACGAGAATCGGCCAAGGTATGGTTTCGGTTTTCTGTATCTAAAATGTAATGTGGTGTGAAAATGTAGGCTAGAGACCCTAAGATAGGAGTTGAATCATTAATAATGTGGATGGTTTGATATGAATTTCGTTGTCGTATGTCAATTTAGTGAATTGTGGAATGATGATAAATGTTGGTACTGTTTGTGAAAATTGGGTGTGATATGGTTCAATATGTAGAGTTGGTGATAGCATTGAGGCTCTTGTTGAGGAGCATGAGTTGAAATGTGAATTTGTTATGTGTGGATATATATATATATATATATATATATATTGTTGGAGATTGAGGTGTGAATTGTTGATTTTGACGCGGGAATAGTCACCTTGAAATTTGATTAAATATGGTGGAATTGGTGGGTTGATGATTCAATGAACGGATGTAAGTATTTGGTATTGAAACATTGAGTTTGGCTGGTTTTTGAATGAGTTGGTAAGTATATGCTTTGAGATTGGAAGTTTATGAGTTTTAGTAAAAATGAAAATTTGATGAACTTCCACGGATCATATCTTGAGTTATTCTTTTCAAAACTTAATGATTTTTATATCAAATAAAAGATAATTTCATAAGCTTTAAAATGGTTTAAATTTGGTTAAAATCTGAATTTTATGGAAGGAGATATGATTGTGGGAAGTTTGGGCCAAAAATCTAAATTCTGCAACTTCTGCAGAATTTGTGATTTCTGGTTTGTGTGCGAATGCACAGCCCTGTGCGCACGCATACTCGGTGAGAATTTGATCCTGTGCGCACGCATAGACTGGTGCGTACGCACACGCCGAGACAGGGTTGCTGGTGCCAGCGCCAGCATGCCTTGTGTGCACGCGAAACCAACGAAGGATTTCGAGCTGTGCGTACGCACAGGCGTGCACCTGTGCGCACGCACACGTTGGGAATGACGCACTGGTGGCAGGGCTAGCACATGTTGTGTGTGCGCCCCACCCTAAAGATTTTGCTTTCTGTGCGTACGCACACGTCTAAATATTTTTCTGGGCGTGCGCACGCACACCCCCGTGCGTCCGCACGCGACCCATTTCTTTTCTAACACTTTGTTTTCAAGCTCTTCACATTCCCAACAAGCTCGTAACCTTCCGGATTATTATTTCACACTTATAAGCCCCCAATTTCATTCCTTAAGTCTTAATTTGATGTTAAATGCCTAGTGATTGAGAGAAGGCTAGGAAAGGGGTAACTTGTGGGGGAAGGAAAGGGATGTAATGATAAGTATGATGTATAATGATGATGTGAGTGGTTGGGAAGGATGGTGGAGTGCTGAATATGTTTTGAGCCAAAAGGGCTGAGTATGAAATTATGATTGGTAAGCCGGAATGGTTGAGATGTATACTAATGTATGGCTGTGATTTTTGCATATATGCTGAATTGATGATTATTATGACTGTTGCACTTCACCTATCTGAGATATGAGTTTCCCTGGGTGAAAGCAGTGGCTAGCCACCACGTGCTCTAGGTGGAGACTCGATACTCTGCTGACCCTATGTCGCAAGTGTGGCCAGACACTATGAAAGTTCCGGATGAGCTCGCCCCCGTGAATATACACCAGTGAGGGTGTTGGATATAAATTATGATTATGTTTGTGGATAACTCAAGTTGGGGATGCACGACAGAGGGACAGTCCAATGGTTAGCTACCAGGACTTGTCGGGCTGGCTTTATAACCGACAGATGAGACTCATCAGCCACTAGGACAGGCATGCATCATATGCATTATATGTGATTTTTCTGAATTGCCTAATTGACTGCATCATTACTTGCTACTTGCTTAATTGTTCTATCTGCTTCCTACTTGTACATTTCCTTGCCTGATATACTTGTGCTTGCATCTGTTACTGTTGGCGGTTGGGAGGTTTGCAGGATTTGGAAAGGGGATATGTATAGCTAGGCCGAAGATCCTTAAGTTAGTCGCCTGTTTACTTTTGTTATGGTTTAGTTATGTTTATACGCTTTGATTATAATTTGGAAGTTCTAGGATTGCCTTCGGCTTTCCCAGGACATTACATGTTAGATATTTGGGCACTGTTACCATGCTAAAAACCTCCGGTTCTCACCCATGCGGATTTTGTGGTTTTTCAGATGCAGGACGTGAAGCTCCTCGCCGAGGCATGCCGGAGACTTTCTTTTGAAAGAGATCCTTGTATCTTGGGGTTTTGTTTTGGTTGTTATATGCCTGTTTAGATACTATGTTCTCCACTGTATATGTATTTTGTATTGACTCCTCCTAGAGGTTATTTTGGAGAAACAGGACTTGTATATTGTCTTTCGGGTTGTCTTTTGGGATTTCCTTATTATATATGTATGTATACTGTATGCTCGGACCGGTTATCTTCGCAAGCCGAGTTCCGAGTCTTGATATATGTATTTTGGCACTCTTTTGTATATCTCTTCGCTTTAGCTTAATCTCTAACGGTTCGTTTACGTTATCGATCGGAGTGTTGCGCTTTTGATTTAAAACGGTTTTGATTTACCTATTTTCTTCAAAGGCTCGTAGTTATGAACATTTTTGCAATACTATACGTACTAAATTTTATTTTAGAGGTCATAATATCTCACCACCTCTGTCTTATGACTTAAGCATAAGACTCTGTGTGGTAGGGTGTTACATTATGGTATCAGAGCAGTTCATCCTGTAGAGCCTGAGGGATGGACTGACTATGCTTCTGTGCATTCTCTGTGTTTGTGTTTTTGTGCTATTAGGATATCTGACTGATATAACTGGCATAAACATTCATGAGCATACATTCGGGACTTTGAGCACTAAACTCTCGATATTGAGACTGATCAACTTGATATCGCTTGTTTGGTGTGTGTAGGAATAAGATGGCGCCTCGTGGACGCAGTCGAGGTCGTGGGAGAGGACGTGCCGGTACTCATGGGCCGGAAACTAACCCGAATGACCCTGTGGACTTCATGGCTGCATTACAGAACATGGCTGTCGCTATGCAGGCCACTGCTGAGGCACTCAGACAGCAGATGAATAACCATAACCATGAAGGAAATGGTGGGAAAGGTTAATCCGTCGAAGTTTAAGGGAACTACCAATCCAACTGAAGATGATACTTGGTTCCAAGCTATGGAACGAGCCCTGCAAGCACAACTGGTGCCTGAAGAACAATGCGTTGAGTTTGCCACTTATCCGCTCACTGGTGAAGTATCACATTGGTGGCAGGAGACCTGACATATCATACAGCAAGGTGATGATCCTATCACCTGGGATACCTTTCAGGAGGAATTCTACAAGAAGTATTTCCCGAACTCCGCTAGGACGGCCAAGGAACTAGAGTTACTGCAGCTGAGGCAGGGAACTATGTCTGTATCCGAGTATACGGATAAGTTTGAGGAGTTATTTAGATTCTCCCGCATGTGTCAAGGAGCTCTGGGGGGACTTTGAGGAGTGAAAATGTATCAAGTATGAAGGAGGGATCCGAAGTGACATCTACAGTTCAGTAGGGCCTATGGAGATCAGGACTTTCTCTGAGTTGGTTAATAAAAGCAGAGTTGCCGAAGAGTGTGTGAAGAAGGCAGCTGCAGAAAGAGGAAGCCAGAGGGGATCATTCCCACTTAGCCGAGGGAAGATTTTTGCTCCTAGAGGTCCGCCCTTCAAGCGGGGAGGTTTTGTGCCACAGAGGACTCAGGGTCAGAATAACTTCAGAAGGCCCAACAACAACAACAACAATGCTTCGGGGAGAAGTTTTCGGAAGCAGGCCCTGAATGAGCAAGCTTGCACTAGGTGTGGGAGTTACCATCCTAGTGCTCCGTGCATGGCCGGTTGGGGTTTATGTTACTCATGTGGGGAAGTTGGGGCACTGAGCCTCCAACTGTCCAGAGAAGCAGAGACAGGGTGCTGGGAGAGCATAGCAGCCCGGTCGGGTGTTCACTACCTCCACTGTGGGTGCCGAGGGGTCCGAGACACTTATTCGAGGTAACTGTAAAATGGCTGGTCAGATTTTAAATGCTTTGTTTGATTCTGGAGCATCGCATTCATTCATTGCATTTGAGAAAGCTAGTGAGTTAGGATTAAAGATTGAGGTTTTGGGCTACGATCTGAAAGTGTACAATGCCACCCATGAAGCTATGATAATTAGGTTAGGATGTCTACAAGTTTCCTTTAGAGTCAAGGAACGTGATTTCGTTCATAACTTGATCTGTTTGCCGATGACTAGTCTCGATCTTATCTTGGGGTTGGACTGGTTGTCTGAGAATCGTGTTTTGTTGAACTGTTTTGAGAATTCGTTGCATTTCATGCCGGAAGGGTCAGAAGGACCAGTTGTGGTGACTGGTTGTTACTTGAACTATGTGGTAGTGAATTGTTCAGGGCAGGAATGTCAGGGTGTTATATTATTAGCTGCTAGTGTATCGGGTGAGGAACAGAGCTTAGAATAGATCCCATTTGTTTGTGAGTTTCCTAAGGTGTTTCTGGATGACATTGAGGAATTCCCTCCTAGCCGAGAGGTTGAATTTGCGATTGAGTTGGTGCCGGGAACAGGGCCAATCTCGATTGCCCCTTACAAAATGTCGCCTTTGGAAATGGCTGAACTCAAGACTTAGTTGGAAGACTTAATGAGCAAGCGCTTTATTCGCCCTAGTGTTTCTCCGTGGGGAGTGCCGGTGTTATTGGTGAAGAAAAAGGACGGGAGTATGCGGCTTTGTGTGGATTACAGTCAATTAAACAAGGTCACAATAAAGAACAAGTACCCACTGCCAAGGATTGACGATCTCATGGATCAGCTGCAAGGAGCTGGAGTTTTCTCCAAGATTGATTTGCGATCCGGTTATCACCAGATAAGGGTGAGAGATGAGGACATCCCTAAGACCGCTTTCAGAACTCGTTATGGCCACTACGAGTACACTGTAATATCTTTTGGGTTGACAAATGCTCCTGCAGTGTTTATGGACTATATGAACAGAATCTTCCGCCCATTCTTGGATAAGTTTGTTGTCGTCTTCATTGACGACATACTAATTTATTCTAAGACTGAAGAAGAGCATGCCGAGCACTTGCGAACCGTGTTACAAATCCTGAAGGAGAGAAAGTTGTACGCCAAGTTATCAAAGTGTGAATTCTGGAAAAGTGAGGTGAAATTTCTGGGTCATGTGGTGAGTAAACAAGGGATAGCCGTAGATCCTGCTAAGGTGGAAGCAGTGATCGATTGGGGGCGACCGACCTTAGTTACTGAGATAAGAAGTTTTTTGGGCTTAGCTGGATACTATAGGAGGTTCATTAAAGGCTTCTCGCAAATGGCATTACCGTTGACCAAGTTGACCCGCAAGGACGCGCCATTTGTTTGGACTTTTGAGTGCAAGGAAAGCTTTCAAGTGTGAAGCAAAAGTTGACTACCGTGCCTGTGTTGGTGTTACCCGAGCCAAATGAACCATTCGAGGTGTATTGTGATGCCTCACTAAAGGGTCTAGGGTACGTGCTGATGCAACACCGGAATGTGGTGGCGTATGTCTCACGGCAGTTGAGACCTCACGAAGTTAACTACCTAATGCACGACCTGGAACTTGCTGCGGTTGTGTTTGCATTAAAGGTGTGGAGACATTACATCTATGGAGTCAAGTTCCAATTTTTCTTTGATCATAAGAGCTTGAAATACCTCCTTGATTAGAAAGAGCTCAATATGCGGCAGAGGAGGTGGATGGAGTTGCTAAAGGATTATGACTTCGAGTTAAATTACCATCCGGAGAAAGCGAACGTTGTGGCAGATGCGTTAAGTCGGAAATCGATGTATGCTTCTTGGATGATGCTTCAGGAGGAGGAATTGCTTAAAGCATTCAAGAACCTGAAGATTAGAGTTCAAGAAGTTTCGGGAACTCTGTGTCTGAGTCGGTTACAAATCTCAAGTGATTTTAAGTCCGAACTCTTAAAGGCTCATCAGAACGATGATGTGTTGCCAAAGGTATTACCTACTATTAAGCAAGAGAAGCAATGGAGAGTGTCATGGGATCCAAATGGATTATGGAGATTCAAGGGTAGGATCATTGTGCCGGATGTTGGGACCTTGCGTCAAGATATTCTAAAGGAAGCGCACAAAAGTGGATTTTCTATCCACCTTGGGAGTACCAAGATGTACCATGATTTAATGGCTATGTTCTGGTGGCCTGGTATGAAGAATGATGTGGCGGAGTATGTCTCGAAGTGCTTAACTTGTCAAAAGGTGAAGATCGAACATCAGAGACCTTCCGGGACGTTGCAACCCTTGGAGATTCTACAATGGAAGTGGGAGAGAATTGCAATGGATTTTGTGTCGGGGTTGCCGAGAACTAGAACCGGTTTCGATGCTGTCTGGGTCATTGTGGACCGACTGACAAAGTCGGCTTACTTTCTACCTATTCGGATGAACTATACTCTTGAGGAGTTGGCGCGTTTATATATAAAGGAGATTGTGAGACTTCATGGTGTGCCTACGACTATAGTTTCTGATAGAGATCCCCGTTTCACTTCGAGGTTCTTGGGTGCGTTTCAGAAAGCTTTTGGAACCCGTTTGAGCTTAAGTACTGCTTACCATCCCCAAACAGATGGTCAATCTGAGAGGACAATCCAAACCCTAGAGGATATGTTGAGGGCTTGTGTTTTGGACCAGCCGGCGAGCTGGGATCGGTACATGCTGCTAGGGGAGTTTGCGTACAATAATAGCTACCATGCGAGCATCGGGATGGCTTCGTATGAGGCTCTGTATGGAAGGAAGTGCCAATCTCCGCTATGCTGGTATGAAGCTGGGGAGAAGAGTCTTTTAGGGCCTGAGATGATAGCCGAAACCACGAAACAAGTTAAGAAAATCAGAGCTAGAATGCTCACTGCTCAGAGCCGTTAGAAGAGTTATGCCGATCAGAGGCAGAAGCCCTTAGAGTTTGAGGAAGGGGACCATGCTTTCCTTAAAGTTACTCCAACAACGGGGGTAGGTAGGGAGATTAAGACAAAGAAGCTGAACCCTCGATACATCGGTCCGTTTCAAGTTCTGGAGAAGATTGGACCGGTGGCGTATCGGGTGGCTCTACCACCTCATCTTTTGTACCTGCACGACATATTTCACATGTCGCAGCTTCGAAAGTATAGCCCTGATGCTAGTCATGTGTTAGAACCGGAATCGGTTCAGCTAAAGAAAAACTTGACTCTGTCGGTGACTCCGGTCAGGATTGATGACACAAGTATTAAGAAGCTGCGTGGAAAGGAGGTTTCATTAGTGAAAGTGGCATGGAGTCGAGCCGGTGTTGAGGAGCACACCTGGGAGCTTGAGTCAGAGATGCGAGCAGACTACCCACACCTGTTCTCAGGTAACTAATTTCGAATTTTGTGGGCAAAATTTCCATTTAGGTGAGTAGAATGTAAAACCCGGTTAATTAATGGTTAATTAACCCGTAGATTAAAATATATTCTAGAAAGTGAGAAATGAGGTTTTTATGGTTTAATGTGGTAGAGAAATTGTGGTATATGTGCCCTGTCACCATAATATGTGCCCTGTCACCATTAGAGGGTATCTGCGCCCTGTCGCCATTAGAGGGTATCTGCGCCCTGTCGCCATTAGAGGGTATCGGTGCCCTGTCACCCTTACAACCAGAGAGAAAACACAAGCATACTTACATTCAACATTTTCCATCATCATTCATTTATCATATTTTTTCATTTATCATACATGCATTTATACTCAGCCATAATCCATAATGGCTTTGCCGGAACCTGGCAATAACTCAGCCATCCGGCTCACAGTTCAATCCAGAATTAGCCAATTTATCAACATGACTCCGCCGTATCCGGAAATAACTCAGCCATCCGACTCATGGTTCAATCAAGAACCAGCCATTTATCAATAAATACAACCCTTCGGTTCATGGCATACACGGTACTTCCACCGTCATCCTCCATATCTCATATAATCATCTTTGATCATCATTGATCATTACTTTTCCCCTTGCTTCACTCACAAGTTACCACATTCACTAGCTCCTTTTCTCATTGCTAGGCATATCATAATCATTTAAGACATAAGTGGTGAGATCGGAGGCTTAGAAGTATGAAATTTGGCTTTTAAAACTCAAAAAACCAACTTTGGCACGAAAACAGAGCCACGCGTAAGCGTACTCCACGCGCACGCGTGGATGGCCACAAAACTCATCGACGCGTATGCGTCATGCACGCGGACGCGTAGATTGAAAATTAGCCGAACGACGCGCAAGCGTTAGCCACGCGTACGCGTGGGTGCACTTGCGCCCCAGGCACAAAACTGGCACAACTCTGGCGCAACTCTCTGGAAAATGGCTGGGCAATTGGTGCAGCGCATCGACGCGCCCGCGCACAGCACGCGCACGCGCGGATGGTGCTTTCTTGAAGATCGGCGCGTACGCGCCAAGTGCGCCTACGCGCGGAGGGTCATTCTGCTAAAAATTTTCTAAGTTAAAAAGCTGCAGAATTCACAGACTAAACCCCCAATCTTCCGATGGACATAACTTTCTCATTTCAAACCGATTTTCGCCCGTTCTTCGAACGGCATGGACATCCCGGATCCAATTTCTTTTCTAAACAAGTTTTGCACAAAACGGAAATCCGGAGTCCAAGTTATGTCCCGTCAGAGTATGCCCAAAAACCATGTTTTCACACAAAACCACAAGGTGCCATTTTCAAAACAAGCCATTTCAATTCTTTTCGAAATCAACCAAAACATGCCAATTTCAACCCTTTTTGAAATCAATCAAAATGTACCAAAATCAACATCAAGCCTCCTCAATTCACACATCAACACTTCACCACAACTTACAAAACATCATCCCACTAATTTAACATTTCTTAATCAAATGGCTAAGAGACAACACATAGACATGTCATACATATTTTCTCATCCCAATTTCCAATAATACCATTTCCAATTAATCATCATTACACACACTCAATATCATCATACCATCAAGGCATCAATAATCATAGTCACATATATGACCACATAAAATATCTCAACCAAAACCAAACATACCTTATCTATATAATTTCACCCAAAATTACCAAATTCCACACTTCAACTCCTCAAACCTTATTATTCAATAACCAACCCAATCATTCATACATTCATTATCTAAAACTCATTCAATCACTTGCATCATCATATAATGCACACATCAACTTACCTTTCTTACCTCTTTCCGGCCTCCGGCCCAAAATTCACGGCCTCCGGCCCAATTTCACAATTTAAAAGCATAAACCACAAATCAATACTCATTACCCAATACATTCAATTCTCAATACACCAAGCATACAAGGCCACACAATTCTCAACCCAATCATTAATTCACATTACATACCAACTATGCATATTAGCACCAACCATTTACACAATCCGAACTTAATCCTAGGGGCATCTAGCCTAGGAATTCTCATCACACCACACGGTATTTAAATGAAACTTAAACCGTACCTCTTGTAGCCAAATCAATTGAGCCTCTTCTTTGAAAGTCTCCACCAACCTTAGCTCCAAGCCTCACCAAAGCTCCTCAAGCAACACCAATCTCCCAATTGTGCATCAAAATCACCAATACACTAACATAACCAATTTCACATATATACATCAACCTAGGGCTCATGAAAATGATAAATCACAAGGGTTTGAGTACTTCTTACCTCAGCCCATATGAAATAGGGATAGAACCCACTTAGAATCCATGTTAGAGTATCCCTAAACACCCAAAACCACAAGATTTCAACACTAACTACCCAAAAACGTGTAACAGTGGGGAAATTCGAAAACTGGGCAGAGATGAATGGAATACTCACCACAAAACTTAGATAGAATTGTAGAGGATGAGAAGAGCGACGCGTGACCACAAACGGCTTGTCAATCGGAGCTCCGTAGCTCAAGTTATGGTGGTTTGAAGATCAAAGAGAGTTAGGTTTTCTCTCTTCTCTTCTCTCTTCTCAATTTCAGCACCCCAACCCTTCTCTTTAGGGTAAAATGAGCTGAAATGCTCATAACTAATGTTTATATATGTTGGGTCTTGGGCCCACTTAGGCCCGGTTCACTTATTTTTGTCCGTTGACCCAATTTCGGGCCAAAACCTTTAAGATTAGCGCTCCAAATCGCATTTTAAATATTTCTACTTTCCCTAATTAAAATTTCTCCTTTCTTAACCTTATTTACTTATACTCAATTTTCTCAATTGAAGTACCAGACAGATCTCGGCCGGTACTGCCGGTCAAAATTCCACTGCGCGCTTTTACGCAGAAAACTATGTTTTCCGACTCGGAAAAATTCACTGAATCTAATTATCATATTTAAATTATCAAATTCCAATTGCCAAATCCTCCAACCATATTCGCTCCTGTTTAATTTACTATTTAATTAATTTCGGTTAGACCGGGTATTACACTACTCATGTGTATGTGGTCATGCCGTTGTCGAGCATGAAGATCTCTACCTTTGCGATGCTTGTGGTTCATGCATTGAGCATGCTATGGTCAAGTAAGGTTCATATGTAACTCTATTATGGAATAGATTAAGTATGAATCTTTTGGATTTTTTGTTAGTTCTTTGTTATGCACATCTCTGTCTGTTGTTAAACAGATTTCTTGGTTTTAGTTCTTATTCTTGGTTGTTAATTGTGTTAGACATGGTATTCGGGTAAAGATTCACCCATGGTGGGTGTGCTGTTTTGTTTGTTCTGCTTGATAATGCAGCAACAAAACTATTTGGAAAAACCTGTTCTAAAGCATTTCTCAGGATAGAAGAAGAATTTCCTATTGATCCTAATGTGTTTGCAGTGTGAACTCTTTCATAGCGAACCTCATTTAATCTTTACTATTTTTTTTTTTGGTTTTCAAGTTTCTTGATATTTTTATATTGATCTTCGAAGGTCCATCGGTCATATTCTCCACATATGTTTGATAATGTTGTTAGAGAGGAGAAAATTTTCAAGGTTGAAATTAATTCTGCAGTTGATCGAGATTACTCCAGGTGATTTAAAATTGTAAATGTCTTTAGTCATAATCCGGAACCAGCTGCAACCGATGATTATATCAAGGTATGATTCCTCACCCTATGTTACAACATGTTCATGCAAAAATATATATATCTTGTCTTCATTTAAAATTTTATAACATTTGAAATTGAAATTTAAATATGAACTTAACCTTCATTGTTGGCGAAAGCTAGTGCACTCCAGGTAAAGTAGAGAATGCAGTACTCTTTAAAAGTTAACATATTATCAAAAGTTTTCAGGTAAATTAAATTTACTTATTATTGTTATTGTTTTTTTCTTTTTTTTTTTTTATGGGCTGAAAAAACAAATTGAAAAACTAATTCCCACTTTTAACACAGGACGACCTTTACACCACAAAAGTACTCAGGAAAACTTGATTGAATTCTTCCATTACTCTGCTATTGTCGATTTAATGTCTTCAAGCATCTTCACTGTTTTGTTTGCTGGCGGTGCTTCCACTATCGTTCTGGCTAGCCACAGATTTTGACGCTCTTGAACCCACTCCCTTCCACTTGTGCCATGAATAACCTTTAAAACCCGAAAATTATTATATTTTGTTTGCTTCTTACGTTGTATATATGTTTTTTAAATTAAATTTATATAATACAAAATCTTTTATCATTCACTTCATATTTAATGTTATAATTTTGTTTCATTGTTGCTGGTTTTATTTTCTTTTAATTACAATAATATTGAATTAATCTTATCCACTATAATAATGTTGGAATGTTTAGTATTGGTTTATTTTGGTTTAATTACCTTGTTCGGTGCTCAATGGGTTGAAACATTAGAACTCATGTTCCTCATAACTTTCTCCTTCTTTACCGAGACCTCAGCCCTACCTTTCTCTTTTCTCCTTTTGCTAGTTGTTGCCACTCTCGCCTTCCTGCCTCGATCCTCTCTGTGGGTGTTGTGATCCCGATTCTTCTGTCACCACCGTCAACCCAGTTTTCTTTATCCCCATCCAGTTTGTGATTCTGGATCCTTTCTTGGATTATTCCAGTTTTCTCTCTCTCGAAAAATTGTGCATCAAGGCTACCGACTTCGATCGACGTTTTCTGTCTCAAACGACCCCTCAGAACGGTATTGGTATCATCATCGTGTTTTCTATGATTTGTTTGCTTTTTTTTCAAATAGAATTCTAATTTACTAATTTTTATACTGTAATCTGTTGGTAGATGAAGATGTATAAGAGATCAATTGAGAATGCAGCTGGTTTTGGATCTGAAATTGCAACCCAATTCTACTGAAAATGGAAATGGGGTCAAAAAATTTGCAAGAAAGTTAAGTTAAATAATTTTTCTTCTGACCTATTTGTGTATAAACTATGTTCAATTGTGATCAGTTTTTTCATTTTCCTCACCAACTGTTTGGGTGATTTGGTTTCTTTGTGAGTGTGTTCAGGTAGTGAAGGAGACAAGGGATTCAAGTGGGAAGCATGCAAGGGACTATACCCTTTACACAGGGGCTCTTGGGACAACATACTTGTTTCTCCTTTGTAGATTTTTTTTCCTGTTTGATCTCAAGAAAATGGTGTCATTAAAATCTGTGCTGATAAGAATCAAACTAGGATGTCAAGATTTCTTCAATTGAAATATCTCCAAAGCCTGTTGTTATTGGGAGCTCTACTATCTTTAAAAGCGAATTATTTGAAAAAGGGATACCGCTTTTTATGTTCATTTCTGTGTCAGGTTAAAAACAAAATTATCAATGAGAAAAAAAGTGATTAGTTGATTTTGAATTAGTGTGGGTTGGTCTCAAATTTATCTTTTTTTGGGTGTAGTTTTAACTTTGTTGGAGTTTCAGCTGAGTTCTTCTGCATGATTGATAAAAGTTTGTAGCTTTTATTTTATTTTTATTTGGGTTAATGTTGATCATGTGTTCTATTTCACTACTCATACTGATCCGGAATAGTATAATTATATAGTCAAAGATAGCATGAATCAATAGGTATGGTTTATTTATAGATAGATATATAGATGTATATAGATTCATAGATAGGTTGATATGACATAGCTATATATAGAGGTATGAGTATATGTAATTTAATTAGCTATGGACACATTGAATGTCATATGTCAATCAATCAATCAATCTATCCAAGGACTTCAAGAGAAACGTATTCTACAAGCTTTGCCTTACAAACTTGCTCATTTCTCTGCTATAAGTAGTGATGAGGTGATGGAGTATTGTGCTGATCTCTCAAAAGCTATCAGTTGTTCCTTACTTGCCTTTCTTCTTTTGCATTCCCTTCCATTGAGATAAGACTCAGATCCGACACAGTTTTCTCTTGCCAAGATTTTGCTTTTTGTTTTTTTCATCTACATTCTTTCATCTCTACTATTTATAAGATGAGTCTTACTATTGATGCTCTTGGGAAAATCTCTCCATGGAAGAAAGCTTGGAGTATTGAGGCTAAGATCTTGACCATTTGGGAAGATGCTAGCATTGTTAATGAAAATATGCAGAAACTCTTACATATGGTCTTGATGGATAAGCAGGTGAATGTGTGTGTGTGTGTGTGTGTGTGTGTGTGTGTGTGTGTGTGTGTGTTCTATCAAAAACACACTTTTTAGTCAACTAAATTCTGTTTTTTAAAATTGTGTATGTGATAATTTTTACCATGTAATATGTCATGGTATAATATTTATAAAGGCTGAGATGATTTTTTTCTCTTTTTTATTTTTCAGCACCACAAAGAAATGTCTCATGGTATTCTATGTGAGGGTTTAATCTTGTCTGCTATAATTTTACTAGCAGATTTTGTTGGGGTGCTTTGCGGATTGAAAAGGAAAAGGGATGTTGAGTGTAATGGAAAGATATTGAAAGTTATGATCCTTGAAGTTTTTGCTGATGGGTATCCATTATCTTTCTGTTTCTGATCCTTTTTTTTAAATTACGTTATGACTATTTTTCTTGTTTTTTTACTGCTCTTGAATTATTCTATTGTTGTCCATGCTTTCTTATAATCATTACCCAGGAAGAAAATCTCCTGCAATCTTGTTGGTGATTGTTCTGCTCTTATAGACATCAATAGTTTGAAAAAGTATCAGAGACCACCTGTTGTAATTCTACAATCTTTCAAGATCAAAGTCAATGGAGGTGAAGAGTTGTCCATGTTGCACACATGTCTCAGTTTGATTTGTTTAAATATTTTTTTTACGAATGAATAGTTTCTTTATGAATTAATTTCTTCTTATTGTCTTCTGTGATTTGTAGATAAAGTCAGTCTCCAAAATGTGATCAATATTTCTCGAGTTTCGATCAACCCTGATATGCAGGAAACTGTGAATTTTCTAAATCAGTTAGTTGTATTCAATTCTCCTTAAATTTTGTCTCTCTGAACTCAAAATTTGCACCTCTCTCTCTATCACTCTCTCTCTCACTCACTCTCTCTCTCTCTCTCTCTCTCTCTCTATAACTATCTCTCTCTCTCTCTCTCTCCCTCTATAACTATCTTGCTGAAATTCTTTTATCCTAATATTTTTTTTTTACATAGATACGGTATAGCAAGCCACCATTTCAGTAGACTCTATAGTAATGAGGTTGGGGATTTAGTATCTGTAATTGATGATGAATCTTTTGATTGGAAGCTAATACGGACTATTAATAATCTTAAGGGAAACAATGAGGTGTGCACTATTAGTTTTTTAACATCTTTTAGTGCTATGTAAGAAGTACTCATGTTTATTGATTTTTGAATATTGTAGACATTACTTACCCATTCAATTCATTAATTCTTTTTTTTTTAATAGGATGGACAATTCTTTGTGGTTGGAAAGATTAAGGAGATTGTTGAAGATCCAGAGTGGTGGGTCTTTTCTTGTGTTTGCGGTCATCCTATTGTAGGTGATGATAATGTGTTCCATTGTCAGCTGTGCAGCAGAGAGGTCCAGCATTTTATGATCAGGTAAATCCAGGTTATGATTTACAAATTTTCTTTCGTGTGTTCTGATTCAATAATATAAGTAGCCTTCATGTATCAGTCTCTTCTTAGACTCACAAATAGGTTAATCTCATATTTACTTTCTTTGTTATAGTTACAGGATTAAGATACTTGTTGAAGACGGGACTTCTTGTGGAATGTTTGTCTTGTTAGACAGTGCAGCCACTAAACTATTAGGGAGAACCTGTTCTGATGTCTTCTTGTTGTTAGAAGATGAAATGGATGTATGGTTTATCCACTTAAATTTTATTGCTATATACTCTATGAATAACTATTTCCTATACTTCAATTTCGTCCGCTAATTAGTGATCACTTTTCAATATCTATGATAGAGAATTGAGTACCAATACTGTCCACAATTTTTTCATCAACTCATTGGAAAAGAAATTATTTTCAAAGTTCAAGCAAAGAGGATTAGTACTTAGGGTTATTGCGGTACCTTTAAAGTCATCAATGTCATTAGTGATGCACGTTTTTTCAACAAACTTCAGGCTGATCAGTGCATCAAGGTTAGTACTCTTTCTTTATGTTAGATATGAATTGGAGGAATCATTTTTAGATATACTTTGTTGATCCCCAATTTCTAATTCTTTGGCTGTTGTTTTAAATGATATCCTTTACATGCCAACATGATTTTGCCTCATACTTTAAAAAGTTGGTTGCATTTTATAATTCATGTTTTCCTTTCAAATTTTAAGGATGTTAGTTCTGATTCGGCTTTTAGCCCAATATTTGAAGACTTCTCTCAGTATGGACAGCTTGAAAATGATGACAACCAAGTCATCTCTGGTGTTCCAATACAAGTGCATACCATTAAAGAGATGCTTGCTGACATTCTTTGTGCTAAAATATATGTTTCCGCATCAAAAAATGTTAGTATTTATGTTTATGTTTTCAACCATGTCAACTGTGTTTCAGCATGTGTAGTATGATAAAAACATGTATGATAATATACGAATTACTGTTTGTCTACAGGATCATATCTGTTTTTTTATCGGTGAGATTATTGATGTGTTGAAACATCATAAATGGTGGTACTACTGCTGTTTGTGTGATGCACCCGTTTGTCATGTTGGGAATGTGTTTTATTGTTATCTGTGTAGAGTTGAGTGTGTTGATGCCATACGAAGGTACCTATTTTATCTCCCGGAGTTGTTCGTGTCAGTTTTCTGTTTCCTTTATTGCATCTTCTGCACATGTTTCTCAGTGTATATCATTCTTTTGTTTACATTATTTAGGTATCGTATCAAAATTATTGTTTCCCATTCAAATGGCAGCAATATTTTCATACTTCAGGATGATGAGGTGATGCAAATACTCAAAAAGAGTTGTTCAGAATTTTTGATAGACGAAAGAAATTCCTCCCCAGTAATCATTTTGGTCTAAATTTCATTTAATTGTCCTTCTTTTCTGTTTCTGTTTAGTATTTACGGTTCAGGTATGTGGATTTCGCAAATGGACATTTTCTTTCTTTTTTTCTTAGTCGACCGATGATTACACTGTTCTGAATAGCATCATTTCTCAGTTGATGAACAAGAAGATTGTCTTCATAGTGGATCCTAGACCCGTTGGATATGAATTGAATACATCTCTTCACATTGTTCGTGCAATATGTGATGATATTGATATCGTGAAGTTTTTGGAGGACTCCACCCATGATAATCAACAGCAGGTGATAAGATTATTATGTGAATCTGATGTTAAGTTAGTCCAATTTGTTTCTAATTAGGTCAACCTGAATTGGCTATATTGTTTTGTGTTTTCCATATGTCATGTGTTAAGGGTTACTGATGTTATTCCTCTGTTGTTCGATTTAGAACTTTGATCTGGATCCCTTTGTTCCTCATTTTCCTTTTGAATTTAAGAATCCAGTTCAGTTTCAGTCCAATGCAAGCATTCAATGTTTGTCAAGCTCAAGTCCTCCAGTGGGTCAGGCTTCACCGATTTCTGTTCTCAACTGGAATTGTTGGGTATTTCTTGACCTAATGGACTTTGATTCTTTATCTCTTAGTAAACTATGTAAACAGTAATACATATATGCATACATGTATATCGCTTAAATTTTTTTCTTTATTTGTTTAATATTTGTTTTATTAGTCTTCAAAGTTTGATCATACCTGATTTCTTTCTCATCTCATTTTTTTTGCTTCTGCATTCCTTGTTCTTATATTTTGTTGTGTTATCTGTAGACTGTTAACCATGATTTTCATGCAAGAATTTCGTCCTCACAAGGTTCCAATTTATTTGGGAATCATCAGCCTCTCACTATTAGGGAAGAGCTTCGGAGTGCCTTTGGACAATGTGAAAATACTGTCGAGGCTGTTGAAAAGATGGATGAGTGTAGCGGCTAATCATTTGTTACATTACAATATATATAGATATCTATAATATAATTCCAAGTCTGTAAAGAATTGTCAGAAGTTTGCTTAGTTGTGTTAAGTAGTTGGAAAATTGGTAAAGTATGTTGTCAACAGATCTATTTTGGTATGTAATATGAACTCATTTCCGAAGTTGTGATTCTTATGAAACTTAATGTTCTCTTTCGTATACTTAAATTTCTATGTGTGAGTATGTTTCTCTGTGTATTTTAATAAAGCATGATTATTATATATAGACATGTGCTTTGTTTGGTATATATATTTTTTTCTTACAACTTATTAAAATGTATCGAATAATTTAAATAATGAACCCCAAGATCATTACATATATTTAAATATCTCATGTAAAAAGATATTTTAAGTCAAATAAGTTAAAACTACTCTTTTATTTATTTATCATGTGAAAAATATCTTTTTAAAAAAAATTCAAAAATATAAATTGTAACTTCTCAGAAAAGATATTTTCTATTTTTTAGTACTTTTACTTTTATTATTAGAAATTTACTAAATACACTAAAAAATTAAAAAAATATTTTTTTAATAAATCTTTTTTATCGATTTAATCATGCCTAAACAAATACTTAGTTGCTTTTATTAGTTTATCGATGTATTTAACATTATTAATTTTCTATCTTAATACTTTAAGAGTCTAGAGGTAGACATCTTTTGGTGAAGAAAAGTTAAAAATTTCTAGCATACTGGATCCATTAGATCAATAGATGTTGACCGTACGATGGTGTTGGAACGATTCTGATTGGGAAAAGGCATGTTCCATTGAGAACACATTATCTCTTCCTCACTACTTTTCTTTTCGTGAAGCCGATTCTGATTCGGAGCCCTCTCACTCAGACATCTCTTCTGATTCTCTCTCGAATTCCGACGAAGATAGAGTCCGATCAGAAGAGGAAGAAGTCTCCGGTGGTGCCAGCGGAGCAGAAGGAGAAGCATAAGGAGCATTTGAAGAAGACGAAGAAGATGTCGTCATCTAGCAACAGACATGGTGGTGATGGAGGTGAGGTTAGGGCATCGGACATACTGGTGAAGCACCACGGTTCGAGATGCAAGGTGTCGTGGAAGGATCCAGAAGGCCAGGTCATCAAAAAGACCACCAGAGACAGCGCCATCTCTCAGCTAAAGGCCTTCCATGACGACATCGTTTCTGGCAAAGCCAAGTTTGAGGACATCGCCTCTCGCTTCTCCGATTGCAGCTCTGCCAAGCGCGTTGGCAATCTCGGTCAGTCCCTCTCTTCGTATAATTCCAAGTTTAACCAGAAAAATATCTATTTACTTAGTAGAGGAAGTGAAAAGCGTTGTTAACATTTCCTATTATGTTTAGATCTTGCTTGAGCAATTAGGTATCATTATGAATTGTCGTTGTTCAATCTGCAGTTTGTTATTTGTTATCAACTTATCACGATAATAAGGAAGTATAATTGAGTTTACGAAGTGAGATTGTTTATCCTAATTATATTAGGGATTATCTATTTTGGAATGATTGCTCTAACATGGATGGATAATTTGATACCATAAGAATGTGTGTGAGTACTCCTGATTTACAGGGTCTTTAGCATCCAGTGGTACCCGACGCCTTTGGTTAGTGGGAGCTCTACTATCTTTAAAAGCGAAGAATTTGAAATAGGTATTCCGTTTTTTATGTTCATTTCTCTGTCAGGTTGAAAAGAAAATTATCGATGAGAAAAAAAGTGATCAATTGATTTTGAATTAGTGTGGGTTGGTCTTAAATTTATCTTTTTTTGGGTGTAGGTTTTACTTTATTTTTCAGCTCTGTTGGAGTTTCAGCTGAACTCTTCTGCATGATTGATGAAAGTTTGTAGTTTTTATTTTATTTTTATCTGGGTATATCTTCATAAATTTGATACTTAAAGGGGTGTTTTCATTTACACTGGCTTTTACTTTGTTTTTCAGCTCTCTTGGAGTTTCAGCTGAACTCTTCTGCATGATTGATAAAAGTTTGTAGCTTTTATTTTATTTTTATCTGGGTCAATCTTGATAAATTTGGTAGTTAAATGTGTGTTTTCATTTACACTGGTATGTGATCGATTGAGATTTGTGTTGGAACTATTCCAAAATCCAAAGGGCACTGTGTTTGAATTTGGATGGCTTGATTTGTTGGTTTGTTACCTTTTGGATTGATGCTTTTTTTTCTGATTGTTTGTTAATTATGTGTTTTCAGAATCAATTTTAGGCTTATTAGTTTGTACGAATGAGATAAGCCTCAAAGTGGTCCCTGAAGTTGCACTCGAGCCTCATAGTAGTCCCTGAACTTAAAAGTTACCCATATTTGTCCCTGAAATTGCAATCCGGGACTCAGATTTGTCCTTCCGGCACATTTTGTCCACCTGGCACCACCGGAAAGGTGAGCTGGACTCCTCCGTGACATGCTGGCCAGGTAACGGCTAGCTGACGTGGATTAGTAAACTTTTATGGTGCAATTTATTCCCTAAATCAAAATTAAAAATTTTAATGCCCAAATTTAATCATCATTCTCTTCTCTACAGCAATCCCTCTTTTCTCTACAGGCATTGATCTTCATATCCCAAATTCACAAGATTTTTCTTTTTGTTTATTTTTAGTTGAAGTATCTTATAACAATAACAACAACTAGAGTCTTCTTAACAACCATTATTTGAACAAGTTTAACCACTTTTATCCCTTTTTTTCTGTAAGAAAGATGGTGAGATTATAACATAAAAAAAGTTATGTGATATATATAATTAAAGAAATAATGCAAAGTTTAGTTTCTAAAATTGTGAACGTTCATAAAAATTTGTTGACTTTTAAAAATGATTAAATTGATTCCTAAATTCATAAATTGTGAATCTCAACTCATCTCTAATGCTAATATAAAATTTTAAAATGTCAGCATGACATTTGCAAACAAAAAGATGATATGATTAATATTTTAATATGATCAAATTAGTGTCTTAAATTAGTTAATTATATTTATTTTTCTTAATTAGTTTTTTATTTATTAGAGACTAAAATAATAAATATTAAATTAGGTAATTTTTTTGCTATTTTTTTGTTTCTCTAATATTACCCTTAATTAATTTAAAATACCTATTGAATTATAATAAAATCTTAGACACGTCATTTTAATGGAGATGTCATACGATTTGAAATGCCATAATATAACACTTTATATTAATACTATGTGAATAACAGTTAAATTAAGATGATGCATGGTTATTTTGAAACAGGATTCGAAAGAAAATGTAATGTAGTATATAATAATAATGATGTAACTTTTTAATTCCATAAATACAAGAGATAGATTTTTGTAAAATCATATAAAAATATAAAATTGAATTTTGTAAAACATTTTAATTAAACTAGAGTTAAATGAGTGCATAAAATGTTAAATACAAAGACATAGTATGTGACTTTTAATTAACAAAACACATGCGTGCTTTCAATGAAGTTGTAATTTGTAGTCTTTTTCACATCCATATGGAGAAGAGAAGAGAAGAAAAGAAAAGAGAGGGATTACTACTACAGAGAAGAGAATAATAATTAAATTTGGGAATTAAAATTTTTAATTTTGATTTAGGGACCAAATTGCACCATAAAAGTTTACTAATCCACGTCAGCTAGCTGTTACTTGGCCAGCGTGTCACGAAAGAGTCCAGATCAGCTTTCCGATAGTGTCAGGTGGACGGAATGTGCCAGAAGGACGAATCTGAGTCCCGGAGTATAACTTCAGGGACGAATATGAATAACTATTAAGTTCAGGGACTACTATGAGGCTCAAGTGCAATTTTAGGGACCACTTTGAAGCTTATCTCTTGTACGAATTCATCATTAACATTAATTAAAGCTATGTTTGTATATCTTCTAAGTTCTTATTATGATTTGATACATGATAAATAGGTCACTCCCAATTTGGATTGGAGAATAGTTCAAGTACTGCTAGAGGATGGGAATGATCTTGATCAATTTGGTTGTTAAAAGGGTGTTTTCATTTACACTGGTATGTGATCAATTGAGATTAATTATTTATTTATTTTATTTTCTGTTATTTTCCATCATTTTTTGTTTCTGATTTAACAATAGAAAATAAAAATGAAAAAAATTGTGAAAATTACTTAAACTTTGGGGGAAATCAAATTTATTGATATGAAAAACTCTGAAATGAATAAAAAAATTATATTATGATATATTTTTTCTCAATATTTAGTTCTTTTTAACTATCAAATTTATTGGATGAGGCCTTCTCCGGCGACTACTATGATTATACCTCTTCGGACGGTGGAACTTGATCGGGGGTATCCAAGGACATTGTCTCTGACAAAAATAGCATGAAGCAGATGAATGAAAGCCCCTTTTCACTTAGAACGGTCGATTCCCAACATCACCAAGGTATATAGATTCAACCAAGATATTTTGATAGTAAAAAAAAATTTCCTAAAAACAGTCAAAAATAAGTTTATTTGAATAAATATTAAATAAAACAAGTTTAAATTTTTTTTCCTTCCTAATATTATAGTAGATTTAGAATTATTCTTTGTTTTGGACAATCTTTGAGATTTTTGAATTTCAATTTTAATACTTTATTTGAAACTAGTTGTGCCTTCTTTTTAATTCTGAATACTTTCTTGTTTGCCTTTTCTAGTGCTACATTTTGGTCTTGATCCCTTGAATTTTCACTATAGTAATCAATTGGCCTTTATCCCCATTCCAAAATGCCCTCAATACTTACAATCTTAACGAAATTAGAAACTGCTTTGACAATAAATTCTGGACATATTTGCTTTTCAATATAGTATTTTTTTTCTGATTGTCTGCAAAGTATTCATTGCTCTCACTTTGGACTTATGTCAATGATAGGCTCATATATATCTATTCTGCGGTACAAGAGCATTGAATGTTTGAAGCCTATTGGAAAAGATTCACTTCTTGGTGCCAGTGGGGAAATAAGTGATTTTTAGGAGATTCTACGCTACCTTGATGAACTTATGTGAGCATTTTTCCCCCAAAGCAAAAATTGTTACCGAGTATGCACTGGAATTTCAAATTAGGGAACAATAGAAGGGTCTGCTTGATTAAATGATTTAGCTTTACATATTCTTGGTTATTCATATGTTTTGGACATAGAGTAAAGAAGTATATTTTTCACCTTTTCAATGTTACAAGTTGAAATTTACCAAGTAACTCTGATTGAGTTTCGAATCGTTGCAAAATGATATGTTGCATTCACGAGGGAGTGTCTATGGTATTTTTGTTGTGCTTATTGTGATATTGAATATACAAGGCTTGATTTAATCTCCAATCATGGAACTTCTTTTCTTCCTTTCCTAATTGTGACTTTTAGGTCAATTTCAATTCTGCAATTTGTCAATTTTCTATTTCTTTTTTTTTCTCTCTTCTTTTAATTCTTGTTGTACGATCTTTTTTCAAAACTTTCTTTTATTCTGTTTTTATAATATGTACAACTATGATCTCATAAATTTTAAACTATTATTGCATGATTGTTGTGCCTCTGTACGGTTAGGAGGTGCCCTACAAACTTTCCTTGGGCATCAATGGAACAATGGCTGACCTAGCTACTCTTGCTTCCTCCCCTTGAGCTATAGAATCACGTTGCCACTTTAAGTGCAAGTAAGTTGACTTTGATCATTCTTTTTAATTAGCAAGAGAGTCATAAATCAACCTTCAAATAGAAGAACTTACTCTCAGTTTCAGTTCATTCTTTTCGTGACTACTGCATACATAATGCTTTTGTCAATGAGTAAGCCTTTGTATTAGGTAGGTGTTTGATATTCACAGAGGGGACAGGATAACGTGTTGGGAGGGTTAAGCTTTTGTTATTTTCTGTAGTTAGCCTTTCTAAAAGTTGCTTCCTGACTCACCACCTGTGAAACATTTCTGTTGAGGCATTTTTATTTTAGTTTTCAGAGTCTCTAATGATGCTGAGTACTGTCTACACAATCTTGTGCATTATTATGATTTCTAATTTGGAATGGTCCTGTTTGAATGTAGATAACGTCCGTGGCTTTCCCAGGAAGATCTTCATGCATTTTAATTAACAGCGAACTCCGACCGTGCGAAAATTATGCTCTTGTTAGATCCATTTCCTCTTAGTGTGATTTTGCAATTTGTAAGTGTTCATTCGATTTGCAGCATGATATATTTTGCAGTGTGGTTCTTATTGTTTCTATCTGCGATCATTTGCACATTGGATTATATAAAAATCACTTTTCATAGGTATTGAAGTGTCATTCTGCTTTTACTTATGTGGTGGAGAAAGATTCCTAAGATTGTACCTATGCTTTCATACTCTGGTTAGAAGTTGATAACATGGCACTGACATAGACCTCTCTGCAATTCAGGCACCACCTCTGATAGTGTTCTCTTCCGGTTATGCAGGACTCATAGGTAATTTACTTGATGGTTGTTTAGCATGATTTATATATTCTTACAAAGTCGTTTGGTATCGGTTCAAGCTTGAGCCACGTTTGAGTTTTTAAGGAAAGTTTCACATGAACACAAGAATATCTGTTCAAAAGTGAAGAAAGATCTGATTGTTGGTGATCTGAGTAATAATTTTTAACTAAAATACTTTTCATTGTGGTCTATAGATTTCATTCAAATCATTAAAAAATAAGTATTACTTTTTTCAAACTATAATTATGGTGAATATTAGTTGGTTCTAATTTTCTTTGAGTTGATTAAAATTTTATAAAAATGTGTTAATTTTATTCTGCTACAAGATTATATAAAAAAAATATTTAATTAAAAAGAGAGAAGTTGAGAATAGAAAAGGTCAGTTTTTTATTACTTGAACTCAAGATCATTAATTAAGTCCTATTAAAAAGACTTTTAATACCAAAATTATAAACAATAATCAATTTTTCTTTTAACATGTATCATATTTAAGAAGGACCAAATATTTTATAAAAAAATAAATATATTCGTAATTATTTTTTATCTAATTTTCATAATTTGTATGTTAATGATTTTTTTGTCACGTAAAATTTTGATCAATTATTTACTTATTTATTGTTTTTTCTTTTTAGCTTTTTGTGATTTTTTGTCATTTTTTATGCTCATTAACAACAGAAAAAAAAGTTGAAAAAAATGTGAAAATTACTTAAATTTTAGGATAGATAAAATTTATTAATATAAAAAAACTCAGAAATAAATAAAAAAATAATTCACGATATATTTTTTTCAAGATTTAGTTCTTCTTCTTAATTGTCATAAATACTAAAAAAAATAAGTAATTCTTAACAATTCGAATATTAAAAGTCTTTTTAATCATTAGTAATTAATTCTTCATAACGGTCCAGTGTAATTTTTTTAAAAAAAAAATATGTAAATATCTTTTATTTTATCTTTCTTTAATTTTTCACTATCTTTAAGAAGATCAGAAGTAATCACCAACAAAAAGTAAAAAGCCAAACGTCACCACCCACTTGCCCCCACCATTCCCCAAGACAAAAAAAAAAAGAAAGAAACGTGACAAGAGCAATATACTTCACCCAAGTAACAAGGGACGTGCTGTTCAGGTAAATCCTCTAAAAACTGAAAACCGAAGAATCAAGTTCAGCTTTTGCCCTAATGGTTGCCCTGGTAACGCAATTTTTTGTTTAGTATTTTTTCTTTTGCTTTTCTTTTCAGTTTTGCTAGCTTTCTTTGCCTTTAAACTTTTTTTTTTTGGACATGCATGTATCATTCAATGAAAGCTTAGCTGCCAATTTAAAGCGACAGAAAGAAACAGTTGATTTTCAGAACAAGACATGTCTCATACTTCCATGAGCGCAACATCTCATTCTTATTAAGTTGTTTTTATTTATGTTTTCTGTTACCATGATTTTAATTTTATATTTAAAGTCTTTTTTCTTATTTACAAGGATCAGTTATTTTGCAAAGTACTCCAACTATTAATCCCAATTTCATATTATCAGGTTTGGCTTTATTCTTTTAAGTTTTGTAATCTCTTCCTCAACTTAAAAAATAGTCATTGTTTACATTATTTTATCGATTATTTTAAAATATAAAAAGGATTTTTTTGAAATCACTTTTATCATATTTATAATTTTTGAAAATTCATTTTGGTCTTTTATATTTTATTATTGATTTAATTTTTGTATATTTTCTTTTTTTCATATCATTTATTATGCATATTCTAATTAACAAATTCATAATTCATGATTGTTTGTTTAAATAATTATTAGTAATAGTAGTTAGCTTTCTGAAACTTCTGAACATTATAATTCGGATTAGTAGAAATTCAACTTATTAGAATAAATAACAATATTTTTGTTCATCTATTTCTTCTTTTGTTTATCAACGGTTGCTGTTCCTTCTTTATGTTTCTGGATTCAATTTTATCACTTGTTTTTCCTGAATTTGTTGAAATCTTCTATTAGGATTTACTTTATTATAATACTCTGTTTTGCAGTAAGAGACAAGATCTTTTGTTTGTTCTCGAATCTTTATACGAAGTCTATCTATCTCATAAGGCTGAATGGCGATGCATGCCGATAGAGAAGATCCAAACAGGTATGTTGCTGAGTATTAGAGAATATCTTTTCTTTGGTACGTTTTCAATTTCATTGAAGTCTCATCTACTTTTCCATCCAATATATTTCACATTAGCTTGTGAAAATTTTAATGTCAATTAAATATCGATGTTATGCCATCTATAATTTTTTTAAATTCTTACTCAAATATTTTTCATGTTGTAATTTAATTTTATTGGCTTTTCATTTATATGTAGGCCACATTTCATAACTTGTCGTAATCTCTAAAATATGTTGTATAGTAGTTTTTCAAAGTGGTTTCTTGGGTATTTTTCATAAATATGCTCTTAATTTGTTACTTTTTTTTGTATACTTAGTTAGTTGGTTTCTTGGTTAAAAGTCTCAGTCTTAACCTCTAATGATACCATTTTGTGTTAATAGGAAGTTTTTAGCAACCCAAGAATATTGGCCCAACGGAAAAAAAACGGATTTTCAGATTTTGCCTTTTCAATGACCAGGTAACCAAATATATTATGGAATATTATATCATGCATGTTAACTGATTAAAGAGGTGGGTTAAATCTTTAACTTCGAATGCTTTGTTTTTAATTTATATTCAATTAGTCGTCTTTTCTACTTTCCTCTTCTTGTTAGTTTCTTTTGCCTATTAGATAACTTGATTAGCTAACTCTGAGTTCCTGATCTTTCTAATCTAAAATGGGTGTAGACTACAACAACTTTAAGAAGATTAATTTTGATAAATTATCAATGTACATTCAAAATAAATAATATAATATTTACTAATCATACATATAATGAGAGTAACTTTGAAAATTCAGCATTTATTAATACGTGAAAACATGATTGAATGTTTATGTAGGTGTTTTGGTTTCAGAATCCATCAAGATAACAGCAATTTCTTTTTCATTGTTTCTTTCAAAATTTCAGTATTTTTTCATTTATGTGTTTCTTACTTAGTTACCTATTTTTGTGATGCTCATTATAATGCCAGTTCATTTAGATGATTATTTTTCTCTTGTGTTGCTCAGTTGGTAATAATGATAGATTTAAATGTATATATACATCTCTTTACTAAATGATTATGTAATATTATGTGATGCATTTTTAGCATGCTTTGTTAGACATGAATTAACTTTAGGAAGAAAATTGAATATAGGGTGAGAGAACTTTTCCCCCAACTTTTGTTTCAACTCATGGCGAAGAATTAAGGACAATGTTCTATGTCATTGATGAGCTAGATAATTGTTTACTGCTGGAGCTGAGAAAAAACAATGATCAGTTGCTTATAACTGATACCTCATTTGAACAAATTAGATCTTTCTATTTTATCAATAGAGGGGCATCTGATCAATTTAGATATGTCGATTTCGAAATTTTTTTTATTTCATTATTAAATCACGACAACCAGCCTCTCCAAATTCACCTTAATACCCAGAGACACTTGATAACATATCAAGAGTGTTTCACATAAAATATACCAGGATTAATGAGGACTCATCACCTGATGTGATGGTTCTATCTGGATCTAAACCATCTGATGATGAATTTTTATCAGACATGAAAACAATGATGAAGATGGGACACTGGAAGGGGATAATCCCATAGATTTGTGTGGTAAAAGCACTTTATCAATGGAGGTCCACGAACAAAGTAATGAGACAAACGAATTCTCTGATAATGGGTAATGCTAAATGTAACTTTTTTTTTTTCTTGTGTTTTGGATTTTAATATCATGGTATAAATCGGTATTTTTTTAATGTGATGACTAACATGTTTAAAATATCTTGAATCAGATACACTCTAGAGGTTTATTATCAAAAGACCATCACTTCGGATCTGGGTCAATCTAGACTGGTAAGTTGATCTCAAAAGAGTGATTTCTTTATTTTTTTTTTCTTACAAGCTTATTAAATATTCTTCCTAAATCTGTTATTTATTGTGTATAAAAATACTATTTTTATCTTAACTAAGAATTATTCATTACAGTATCTGCCTTCAAAATTTACTGCATATCTTAAACTATCTGGAGATGGTTCGATTTGGACGAGCACTGGTCCACCTTCCAATGTATAGAAGAATGTGTTCTTTTTCAACTTACTGAAAAGTGGAGAAAGAGATGGAGAATGCAAGTTTGGGGTCAGGTGGAATAAATCTTTTCGAGTATACAATTTAAAGGAGGGAGAGAAGATTACCTTAAAACTCGACTCGCTACCTAACCGCCAAATAGAGTTGTCGATTCAACGATGTTAGACCTCCTATGTATAACTCTGTTTAATAGATATTTTAAACTATATGTTAAATTGTTTTGGCCATATTTTGTTTTTTGATTAATGAACAAATTTATATATGTTGTAAATATTTTGTTTAGCTATCAATCTTGACAATCTATGTTTTTAAGATTATGCATAATAGTAAACTACATAGATTGTCAAGATATCTATTGACAGCAAAAGAAAATATTTACAACATATATAAATTTGTTCATTAATTAAAAAACAAAATATGTCGAAAACAGTTTAACATATACTTCAAAATATCTATCAAACAGAGTTATACATAGGAGGCCTAACATCGTTGAATCAACACTCTATCTGACGGTTAGATAGCGAGTCGAGTTTCAAGGTAATGTTGTCCCCCTCCTTTAAATTGTATTCTCTGGAACGTGGACTAGTGATCGTCCAAATCGAACCATCTCCAAATAGTTTAAGATATGAAACAAATTTCGAGGACAAATACTGCAATGAATAATTCATAGTTAAGATAAACATAGTATTTTCATACACAATAAATAACAGATTTAGGAAGAATATTTAATAAGCTTGCAAGAAAAAAATAAAGAAATCACTCTTTTGAGATCAACTTACCAGTCTAAATTGACCCAGATCCGATGGTCTTTTGAAAATAAACCTCTCTGATTTAGGATATTTTAAACATGTTAGTCACTACATTAAAATATTAAAATCCAAAACACAAGAAAAAAAAGTTACATTTAGCATTACCCATTGTCAGACAATTCGTTTGTCTCATTACTTTGTTCGTTGACCTCCATTGATAAAGTGCTTCCACCATACAAATCGATAGGATTATCCAGATTATCCCCTTTCAGTGTCCCATCTTCATCATTGTTTTCATCACTGTAAACTCATCATCAGATAGTTCAGACCCAGATAGAACCATCACATCAGGTGATGAGTCCTCATTAATCCTGGTATACTTTATGTGGAACATTCTTAATACATTATCAAGTGTCTCTGGGTCCATTACCTCAGGCACACATGAGTCAGGATCGAGGTGAATTTAGAGGGGCTGGTTGTCGTGATTCAACAATGAAATAAAAAAAATTCTGAAATCGACATATCTAAATTGAACAGATGCCCCTCTATTGATAAAATAGAAAGATCTAATATGTTCAAATGAGGTGTCAGTTATAAGCAACTGATCATTGTTTTTTCTCAGCTCCAGTAAACAATTATCTAGCTCATCAATGACATAGAACATTGTCCCTAATTCTTCGCCATGAGTTGAAACAAAAGTTGGGGGAAAAGCTCTCTCACCCTATATTCAATTTTCTTCCTAAAGTTAATTCATGTCTAACAAAAGCATGCTAAAAATGCATCACATAATATTACATAATCATTTAGCAAAGAGAAGTATATATACATTTAAATCTACCATGATTAACAACTGAGCAAATAATCACCTAAATGAACTGGCATTATAATGAGCATCACAAAAATAAGTAACTAAATAAGAAACACATATCAGGTCTTTTTGAATGTCCAGGAAAAAATACTGAAGTTTTGAAAGAAACAATGATGAAAGAAACAATGAAAAAGAAATTGCTGTTATCTTGATGGATTCTGAAACCAAAACACCTACATAAACATCCAATCATGTTTTCACGTATTAATAAATGCTTAATTTTCAAAGTCACTATCATTATATGTATGATTAGTAAACATTATATTATTTATTTTGAATATACATTGATAATTTATCAAAATTAATCTTTTTAGAGTTCTAGTCTACACCCATTTCAGATTAGACAGAAACTCGGAGTTAGCTAATCAAAGTTATCTAACAGGCAAATAAAACTATCAAGAAGAGGAAAGTAGAAAAGACGACTAACTGAATATAAATTAAAAACAAAGCATTCGAAGTTAAATATTTAACCCACCTCTTTAATCGGTTAACATGCATGATATAATATTCCATAATATATTTGGTTACCTGGTCATTGAAAAGGCGAAATCTGAAAATCCGTTTTTTTCCGTTGGGCCAATATTCTTGGGTTGCTAAAAACCTCTTATTAGCACAAAATAGTATCATTAGAGGTTAAGACGGAGACTTTTAACCAAGAAACCAACTAACTAATTATACCAAAAAAAAGTAACAAATTAAGAACATATTTTTGAAAAAATACCCAAGAAACCACTTTGGAAAACTACTATACAACATATTTTAGAGATTACGACAAGTTATGAAATGTGGCCTACATATGAATGAAAAGCCAATAAAATTAAATTATATGAAAAATATGAGAAAGAATTTAAAAAAAACTATAGATGGCATAACATCAATATTTAATTGACATTAAAATTTTCACAAGTTAATATGAAATATATTAAATGAAAAAATAGATGAGACTTCAATGAAATTGAAAACGCAGCAAAGAAAAGATTTTCTCTAATACTCAGCACCATACCTGTTTGGATCTTCTCTATCGGCATGCATCGCCATTCAGCCTTATGAGATAGATAGACTCCGTACCAAAGATCTTATCTCTTACTGCAAAACAGAGTATTATAATAAAGTAAACCCTAATAGAAGATTTCAACAAATTCAAGAAAAACAAGTGATAAAATTGAATCTAGAATCATAAAGAAGGAACAGCAACCGTTTATAAACAAAAGAAGAAATAAATGAACAAAAATATTGTTATTTATTCTAGTAAATTGAATTTCTATTAATCCTAATTATAATGTTCAGAAGTTTCAGAAAGCTAACCACTACTACTAATAATTATTTAAACAAACAATCATGAATTATGAATTTGTTAATTAGAATATACATAATAAACGATATGAAAAAAAAATATACAAAAATTAAATCAATAATAAAATATAAAAGACCAAAATGAATATTCAAAAATTATAAATATGATAAAAGTAATTTCAAAAAAACTATTTTTATATTTTAAAATAATCGATAAAATAATGTAAACAATGGCTATATTTTTTAAGTTGAGGAAGATATTACAAAACTTAAAAGAATAAAGTCATACCTAATAATATGAAATTGGGATTAATAGTTGGAGTACTTTGCAAAATAACTGATCCTTGTAAGGAAGAAAAAAAAAGTTTAAATGTAAAATTAAAATCATGGTAACAGAAAGCATAAACAAAAACAAATGGGATGTTGCGCTCAAGGAAGTATGAGACATGCCTTCTTCAGAAAATCAACTATTTCTTTTGCTTTAAATTGGCAGCTAAGCTTTCATTGAATGATACATGCATGTCCAAAAAAAAAGTTTAAAGGCAAAGAAAGCTAGCAAAACTGAAAAGAAAAGCAAAAGAAAAATACTAAACAAAAAACTGCGTTACCAGTGCAACCATTAGGGCAAAAGCTAAACTTGATTCTTCGGTTTTCAGTTTTCAGAGGATTTACCTAGACAGCACGTCCCTTGTTATTTGGGTGAAGTATAATGTCTCGATCTGTCAAGAGCTCAAGAAAAAGAACTATTCGCCGAGAAAATGCGGGAGATTGGTCTGTCGGACGAATTGGAAGCGCTGGGAGCCACCGCGGATGACGACAGCTTCGTATGTTGTAGGAGGATATGGGATTTTGAATCTGGAAAAGTACGGTGGTCGGGTTTGCGGGTTGAGTGACGTGAGACGACATAGAGAGACGAAGGAGGTTCAGTAGGTTTGCTCTTGTCACGTTTCTTTCTTTTTTTTTTGTCTGGGGAAAAGTGGGGCAAGTGGATGGTGACGTTTGGCTTTTTACTTTTTGTTGGTGATTACTTCTGATCTTTTTAAAGATAAGGAAAAATTAAAGAAAGATAAAAATAGATATTTACATTTTTTTTTTAAATTACACTTAACTGTTATGAAGAATTAATTACTAATGATTAAAAAGATTTTTAATATTCGAATTGTTAAGAAGCACTTATTTTTTTTAGTATTTATGACAATTAAAAAGAACTAAATCTTGAAAAAAATATATCGTGAATTATTTTTTTATTTATTTCTGAGTTTTTTATATTAATAAATTTTATCTATCCTAAAGTTTAAGTAATTTTCACAATTTTTTCAACTTTTTTTTCTATTGTTAATTAGCATAAAAAATGACGAAAAATCACAAAAAGCTAAAAAAAAACAATAAATAAATAAATAATTGATCAAAATTTTACGTGACATAAAAACTATTAACATACAAATTATGAAAATTAGATAAAAAAATAATTACAAATATATTTATTTTTTATAAAATATTTGGTCCTTCTTAAATATGATACATGTTAAAAAGAAAAATTGATTATTGTTAATAATTCTGGTATTAAAAGTCTTTTTAATAGGACCTAATTAATGATCTTGAGTTCAAGTAATAAAAAACTGACTTTTTCTATTCTCAACTTCTCTTCTCTTTTTAATTAAATATTTTTTTATATAATCTTGTAGTAAAATAAGATTAACACATTTTTATAAAATTTTAATCAACTCAAAGAAAATTAAAACCAACTAATATTCACCATAATCATAGTTTGAAAAAAGTAATACTTTTTAATGATTCGAATGAAATCTATAGACCACAATGAAAAGTATTTTAGTTAAAAATTATTACTCAGATCACCAACAATCAGATCTTTCTTCACTTTTGAAGAGATATTCTTGTGTTCATGTAAAACTTTCCTTAAGAACTCAAACGTGGTTCAAGCTTGAACCAATACCAAACGACTCTGTAAGATTATATAAATCATGCTAAACAACAATCAAGTAAATTACCTGCGAGTCCTGCACAGTCGGAAGAGAACACTATCGCAGGTGGTGCCTGAATTGCAGAGAGGTCTATGTCAGTACCATGTTATCAACTTCTAACCAGAGTATGAAAGCAAAGGTACAATCCTAGGAATCTTTCTCCACCACATAAGTAAAAGCAGAATGACACTTCAATACCTATGAAAAGTGATTTTTATATAATCCAATGTGCAAATGATCGCAGATAAAAACAATAAGAACCACACTGCAAAATATATCATGTTGCAAACCGAATGAACACTTACAAATTGCAAAATCACACTAAGAGGAAATGGATCCAGCAAGAGCATAATTTTCGCATGGTCGGAGTTCGGTGTTAATTAAAATGCATGAAGATCTTCTTGGGAAAGCAACCGACGTTATCTACATTCAAACAGGACCGTTCCAAATTAGAAATCATAATAATGCACAAGATAGTGTAGACAGTACGCAGCATCATTAGAGACTCGGAAAACTAAAATAAAAATGCCTCAACAGAAATGTTTCACAGGTGGTGAGTCAGGAAGCAACTTTTAGAAAGGCTAACTACAGAAAATAACAAAAGCTTAACCCTCCCAACATGTTATCCTGTCCCTTCTGGTCTGTGAATATCAAACACCTACCTAATACAAAGACTTATTGATAAAAAGAATTATGTATGCAGTAGTCATGAAAAGAATGAACTGAAACTGAGAACAGGTTCTTCTATTTGAAGGTTGATTTATGATTCTCTTGCTAATTAAAAAGAATGATCAAAGTCAACTTACTTGCACTTAAAGTGGCAACGTGATTCTATAGCTCAAGGGGAGGAAGCAAGAGCAACTAGGTCAGCCATTGTTCCATTGATGCCTAAGGAAAGTTTGTAGGGCTTCTCCTAACCGTACAGAGGCACAACAATCATGCAATAATAGTTTAAAAATTATGAGATCATAGTTGTACAATTATCAAAACAGAATAAAAGAAAGTTTTGAAAAAAGATCGTACAACAAGAATTAAAAAAGAGAGAAAAAAAAAGAAATAGAAAATTGACAAATTACAGAATTGAAATTGACCTAAAAGTCACAATCAGGAAAGGAAGAAAAGAAGTTCCATAATTGGAGATTAAATCAAACCTTGTATATTCAATATCACAGTAAGCACAACAAAAATATCATTTTGCAACGATTCGAAACTCAATCAGAGTTACTTGGTAAATTTCAACTTGTAACATTGAAAAGGTGAAAAATATACTTCTTTACTCTAAATATACTTCTTTACTCTATGTCCAAAACATATGAATAACCAAGAATATGTAAAGCTAAATCATTTAATCAAGCAGACCCTTCTATTGTTCCCTAATTTGAAATTCCAGTGCATACTCGGTAACAATTTTTGCTTTGGGAGAAAAAAATGCTCACATAAGTTCATCAAGGTAGCGTAGAATCTCCTGAAAATCACTTATTTCCCCACTGGCACCAAGAAGTGAATCTTTTCCAATAGGCTTCAAACGTTCAATGCTCTTGTACCGCAAAACAGATCCATATGAGCCTATCATTGACATAAGTCCAAAGTGAGAGCAATGAATACATTGCAGACAATCAGAAGAAAAATACTATATTGAAAAGCAAATGTCCAGAATTTATTGTCAAAGCATTTTCTAATTTCGTTAAGATTGTAAGTATTGAGGGCATTTTGGAATGGAGATAAAAGCAAATTGTAACATCCTAACTATCAAAACTCACGCTTCCGGCTGCGCGACTCTGATAGCTCGGACATTACGACTCTTATACTATTTAATACTAAAATATGAGTCTGTTTGAAACTTTAAACCACAATACCGCTCCCAAAATACTTTTATTATGAAACATGCATCCATACATACCATACAACTTACAAAAACTCACAAAGAGTACATACATATATATATTTATATATAATAACTTTACAAGCATTAACCAATACAATTCCTATCCCTCGTACATAATGTATAAAGATAAAGGCGAGGGAACAATATATAATAACTAAAGCAATACAAACATCACGACGACAACTAGATAAGCTCTTTGTGACTTCTACATCCATATCCTGAAAGGGGAAATTGTAGGGGGGCGAGAACATCATCCTCGAAAGGGTTCCCACCGTAGGGTTGCAGAATTACTATAATAGGATACGAGAGATAAAATCGTTACAGTGATTGCTAACCGCCTTATGTATCTTTTCAAAATCAACGGTTTATTATAAAAGAGAAATCCAAAAATCTTTTCTGAAAGAGGAGCTGTTCAATTCTTAAAAACTCAAAAGCCTTTCAAAAGGTTTATCTAAGCTGAACCAAATACCCTTTCATATTTTTCCAAATCAGAAACACAAAATCGAAACCAACCATCGGTCCATCTGATTTCAACCACGGCCCTAGGCCCAAATAACCCAACCAATAATCACAGTCCAACAAAGTCCCAGTCGCAAACACAGATAGGAAGTTCAAACACAAACAAACAGTTACAGCAAGTAGAACAAATAGCAGTTAATCACAGGTAATCACAAATGCAAACCAAGTACAATATGCACACCTAAACAATGTCACACAGATGCATATGATGCATGCCTGTCCTAGTAGCTGATGATATCATCTGTCGGTTATATAGCCAACCCAACAAGTCCTGGTAACTAACCATTGGACTATCCCTCTGTCGTGCATCCCCAACTCGAGTTATTCTCGATCATCATCGTGATCATAATCATAATCCATATCCAACACCCTCACTGGTGTATATTCATAGGGGCGAGCTCATCCGGGACTTTCACAGTGCCCGGCCACACTTACGACATAGGGTCAGCAGAGTATCAAGTCTCAACCTGGAGCACGTGGTGGCTAGCCACTGCTACTATCCAGGGAAACCCGTATCTCAGATAGTGGAAGTGCAAAATCACAATTATCAATATTTCAGCATATATGCATTCATTCTCAGCCATGAATCAACATTCATCTTAGTCATTCCGGCTTAAATTCATAATTCATAGTCAGCCATCTAGCCCATAACATATTTTGCAATCATTATCATACACAGTCATTCCAGCTCATAACAAAATAGCACTTCCACCACTCAACATCATCAAATTCATAAAATCGGCATTTAAGCCATAAATCACTTTTTCTCAACTCATTTCACTTTGAAATCAAATTTCAACTCTTTTCAACCTTGGCTTTAAAGATCTCATTTCTCAAATCATCTCAAGCTCATAAGCCACTTGTACTCAAAGTAAGTTTCCCTTTTAAAACAAAGCCACCATCGGCATTCTCTTTCCAAAACTTCCAAAAACATAGCAAGTTAAGGATCTCTTTGAAATATTCAAAATCACCCATCCAACAATGAGATTTTATAACAAAAGTTCCTCGACAGAGTCCCAAGTCTTTAGGGAAGGACAACCTATCTCAACTCCTTAGAAACTCATTGAAACTCTTAAAATCATGGATTCTCGGTTCAAGTAAATAAAAACTGAATTTATTATGAAACCGAGTCATACAAAATCACGAGTTCCAACCCAATCCAAAAATCCATTCACTTGGAATGGAACCAGTCCATTTGAATCAAACCACTTTCAGATTTCTTCTTGAAACCAATTCTCTAACCTCTTACAAAAAGGTATTAAACGTAATTATTCGATCAAAAGTCCCATTTCCTTTAAAGTCACAAAGAGCTCCTCTGAACTAAGCCTTTAAGTATAACCAAAAGCAAGAGCCCCTTTTTATATTAAAACCAATATTAGAAGATAATACTTTCATTCAGGGATTCAAATGGTAAAATAATTCATTTCCAAATAAATCGAACTTGAGGCATATAGTTTACTTAAATAGATTAAGCTCGAAAACATAAATATTTTCTTAATAAATTAATTAATACAATTTCTCAAATATTTTACTTTTCCAAATAACTTGTCAAAGTCTAGGATTTTATAGAAATTTCGGCAACACCTCTCCTAAAACTTGGACTTTGCCACCCGGTTCGGGTCCCAACTAAACCGTTCCACAATCCTTTTCAACAGCCCAAAATCCAAAATCAGTTTAAAGGCAAGCTAAATCCAACAGTCACCTCATTTTCGTATTTCAAGGAAACCGTTTCAAAATCAAATCATTATCAGTCGATTAAACTCATTTCTAACGCTTTAAAGAAACGGTTCAGCAACAATCATTTATCAAAACCAGATCATTTAAAGCAAACCAGGCTGAATCCAAAAGAGTATTCTATTTTTCACATTATTAAGAAAATCAACTCCGCTCAAATCAATTCCCAACGGATCAAACTCGACCTCAAATCTTTAAAATAGTCAACTTCAAAAACATTTCGTTTCGCAAGCCGCACAGCAATCCAGTCAAACAAACATTCATAATCATTCAAGTCAACCAGACAATACATAAGACTAATACAATCACCACATATACCATGTCTCACATCAGTATCCATATGTAATAACCCCAATATGTAAAACAGAGTTTTCGGAAAAAGCCCCTACCCCAAAATGCATAACCATAACCCAAAAGCGTAGCAGGAACCCTCTCTCTCAACCCAAAATCACCGGCAGCTTGCATCCCAGCTTTGTTCACTTTCGCAGCAGCAGAAACAACCCTTACGCGCAACATGTGGCTCCGACAACTTAATCCTAGAAAACATTATTATTGCAAAAACCTTAAAACACATAACGGGATATGAACGGGGAAGGTTTCACGGCAGAGATACTTACTGTACTAAGGGATACTGACCGAACCCAAGGACAGAAGCTTCAACAATGGTCCCGAATGCCACATAACCGTCCTCGGCAGCCAGAATCACTGTGACTCAGCCTGCTCTATTAGTAATTTCCAGGACCTGTTCCCATGGCAGCAATCGTGACAAGGTTAAACGCCTCCTCTCCTCTCCTCTCCGATTTGGGATTCCAGAAGTAGCAGCAATCTTTAAACCGAACCAGCAACAACGTGAAGTGGCCATGGCAGCAAGCAGAAACGATAAATTCAAATCGGATAACAGTAACAATTCTGGAAATTCAAGGCTAACTCAAACTGAAGCAGGAGCAAGAATGCCTTACATCAATTAGACAGTAGTAACAGAACGAAGAAGCGCGGCAGCAGTACGGGCGACTGCAGCAGCAAACTCGGATGGTGGCACAGCAACCTCCTCCATCACGTGACAGCGACGGGCTTCACGGCGAGCAGCGACCGCAGCAACCCAAGCCCCGCGAAGACGGCAGCGGATGCATGGCTACCTCGCGGCGGCGATTGCACGATGGTGACGGTAAACTGGAGCCTGAACGGCGGCGAGTTCGACGCGGTTCTGGGCAGCGCAGTAGCTTCTCCTTCTCCAGCGTTTCTCCTGGACGACCGTGGCGGCGCGACCCTCTCCCTCTCGTGTCTGTTTCTCGCTCACTCACCCTCCCTGATGCAACACGGCGGCGCGGCGGCAGTGACGCCCGCCGGCGCCGTGCTTCCTCATCTCCCCTTTTCTCCGTTCGGCCAACAGTGCTTCGTGGGTGTGTGTTGTGTTTCTGATTTCCCCCTTTCCTGCCTCTTCTCGCTCAAATTTCTGTTTCCTTTCTTCTTCAGATGGCTGGGTGTGTGTTTAGGGTAGAGGGGGGAAGCAGCTGCGGCTGCGTGGGTTTGAGGGAGCTAGGTTTCATTTTTAAAACTTAGGGTTAGGAACTTAGGGTTAGGAGCACTTTGGTAAATCAAATAAATTTGATAATAATATAGTAATTGAAACTCAAATTAAATCTAACATTAATTGTATATAGAAAATACTATTTGTTTATCTATTTTATAATTTATTTTTAATAAAATATCTAAATCCAATAATTAAAAATAACATAATTAAATCTTTTATTTTTTTAAAATAGTATTATTAATATTTTAAAATATTAATTACTATTTAGTTCAAATTATATAAAATTTTTATTATTTCATAATTATTAATTTTATAATTTAAATATAGAAAATAATTCAATAATTGTAAAATAGGATAATAATCTTAATCTATTTCAAATTCAATTAACCGAAACTTGTTCTAATTTTCTTTAATAAAGAAATTTTTGAAATTAAAACTACAGAAACACTGAATTTGAAATTAGCTAATGATAGCCATTTTTCAAAAGTTATGGGTCTTACACCAATTGAATACTATAGTGAAAATTCAAGGGATCAAGACTAAAATGTAGCACTAGAAAAGGCAAACAAAAAAGTATTCAGAATTAAAAAGAAGGCACAGCTAGTTTCAAATAAAGTATTAAAATTAAAATTCAAAAATCTCAAAGATTGTCCAAAACAAACAATAATTCTAAATCTACTATAATATTAGCAAGGAAAAAAATTTAAACTTATTTTATTTAATATTTATTCAAATAAACTTATTTTTTACTGTTTTTAGGAAATTTTTTTTGCAATCAAAATATCTGGGTTGAATCTATATACCTTGATGATGTTGGGAATCGACTGTCCTAAGTAAAAAGGGGCTTTCATTCATCTGCTTCATGCTATTTTGTCAGAGATAATGTCCTTGGATACCCCTGATCAAGTTCCACCGTCCGGAGAGGTATAATCATAGTAGTCGCCGGAGAAGGCCTCATCCAATGAATTTGATAGTTAAAAAGAACTAAATATTGAGAAAAAATATATCATAATATAATTTTTTTTATTCATTTCAGAGTTTTTCATATCAATAAATGTGATTTCCCCCGAAGTTTAAGTAATTTTCACAATTTTTTATTTTTATTTTCTATCGTTAAATCAGAAACAAAAAATGATGGAAAATAACAGAAAATAAAAGAATAAATAAATAAATAAATAAATAATCTCAATTGATCGCATACCAGTGTAAATAAAAACATCCCTTTAACAACCAAATTTATCAAGATCATTCCCATCCTCTAGCAGTACTTGAACTATTCTGTAATCCAAATTGGGAGTGACCTATTTATCATGTATCAAATCATAATAAGAACTTAGAAGATATACAAACATAGCTTTAATTAATGTTAATGATGAATTCGTACAAACTAATAAGCCTAAAATTGATTCTGAAAACACATAATTAACTAACAATAAGAAAAAAAAAAAAGCATCAATCCAAAAGGTAACAAACCAACAAATCAAGCCATCCAAATTCAAACACAGTGCCCTTTGGATTTTGGAATAGTTCCAACACAAATTTCAATCGATCACATACTAGTGTAAATGAAAACACACATTTAACTACCAAATTTATCAAGATTGACCCAGATAAAAATAAAATAAAAGCTACAAACTTTTATCAATCATGCAGAAGAGTTTAGCTGAAACTCCAAGAGAGCTGAAAAACAAAGTAAAAGCCAGTATAAATGAAAACACCCCTTTAAGTATCAAATTTATGAAGATTGACCCGGATAAAAATAAAATAAAAGCTACAAACTTTCATCAATCATGCAAAAGAGTTCAGCTAAAACTCCAACAGAGCTGAAAAACAAAGTAAAACCTACACCCAAAAAAAGATAAATTTAAGACCAACCCACACTAATTCAAAATCAACTGATCACTTTTTTTCTCATCGATAATTTTCTTTTCAACCTGACAGAGAAATGAACATAAAAAACGGTATACCTATTTCAAATTCTTCGCTTTTAAAGATAGTAGAGCTCCCAATAACCAGAGGCGTCGGGTACCACTGGATGCTAAAGACCTCGTAAATTAGGAGTACTCACACACATTCTTATGGTATCAAATTATCCATCCATGTTAGAGCAATCATTCCAGAATAGCTAATCCCTAATATAATTAGGATAAACAATCTCACTTCGTAAACTCAATTATACTTCCTTATTATCGTGATAAGTTGATAACAAATAACAAATTGCAGATTGAACAATGACAATTCATAATGATACCTAATTGCTCAAGCAAGATCTAAACATAATAGGAAATGTTAACAACGCTTTTCACTTCCTCTACTAAGTAAATAGATATTTTTCTGGTTAAATTTGGAATTATAGGAAGAGAGGGACTGACCGAGATCGCCAACACGCTTGGCAGAGCTGCAATCGGAGAAGCGAGAGGCGATGTCCTCAAACTTGGCTTTGCCAGAAACGATGTCGTCACAGAAGGCCTTTAGCTGAGAGACGGCGCTGTCTCTGGTGGTCTTTTTGATGACCTGGCCTTCTGGATCCTTCCACGACGCCTTGCGTCTCGAACCGTGGTGCTTCACCAGTATGTCCGATGCCCTAACCTCACCTCCATCACCACCGTGCCTGTTGCTAGACGACGACATCTTCTTCGTCTTCTTCAAATGCTCCTTATGCTTCTCCTTCTGCTCCACCAACACCACCGGAGACTTCTTCCTCTTCTGATCGGACTCTATCTTCGCCGGAATTAGAGAGAGAGTGAGAAGAGATGTCTGAGTGAGAGGGCTCCGAATCAGAATCGGCTCCACGAAAAGGAAAGTAGTGAGGAAGAGATAATGTGTTCTCAATGGAACATGCCTGTTCCCAATCAGAATCCTTCCAACACCATCGTGCGGTCCACATCTATTGATCTAATGGATCCAGTATGCTAGAAATTTTTAACTTTTCTTCACCAAAAGATGTCTACCTCTAGACTCTTAAAGTATTAAGATAGAAAATTAATAATGTTAAATACATCGATAAACTAACAAAAGCAACTAAGTATTTGTTTACTCTCAAAGTATTAAGATAGAAAATTAATAATGTTAAATACATCGATAAACTAATAAAAGCAACTAAGTATTTGTTTAGGCATGATTAAATCGATAAAAAAAATTTATTAAAAAAATATTTTTTTTTATTTTTTAGTGTATTTAGTAAATTTCTAATAATAAAAATAAAAGTACTAAAAAATAAAAAATATCTTTTCTGAGAAGTTACAATTTATATTTTTGAAATTTTTTTTTTAAAAAAAGATATTTTTCACATGATAAATAAATAAAAGAGTACTTTTAACTTATTTGACTTAAAATATCTTTTTACATGAGATATTTAAATATAAAATTATAATACGGTTGAAAAAAAATTACATTTTTTTAATGATCTTGGGGTTCATTATTTAAATTATTCGATACATTTTAATAAGTTGTAAGAAAAAAAATATATACCAAACAAAGCACATGTCTATATATAATAATCATGCTTTATTCAAAAACACAGAGAAACATACTCACACATAGAAATTTAAGTATACGAAAGAGAACATTAAGTTTCATAAACATCACAACTCCAGAAATGAGTTCATATTACATACCAAAATAGATCTGTTGACAACATACTTTACCAATTTTCCAACTACTTAACACAACTAAGCAAACTTCTGACAATTCTTTACAGACTTGGAATTATATTATAGATATCTATATATATTGTAATGTAACAAATGATTAGCCACTACACTCATCCATCCTTTCAACAGCCTCGACAGTATTTTCACATTGTCCAAAGGCACTCCGAAGCTCTTCCCTAATAGTGAGAGGCTGATAATTCCCAAATAAATTGACCTTGTGAGGACAAAATTCTTGCATGAAAATCATGGTTAACAGTCTATAGATAACGCAACAAAATATAAGAACAATGAATGCAGAAGCCAAAAAAAATGAGATGAGAAAGAAATCAGGTATGATCAAACTTTGAAGACTAATAAAACAAATATTAAACAAATAAAGAAAAAAATTTAAGCGATATACATGTATGCATATATGTATTACTGTTTACATAGTTTACTAAGAGATAAAGAATCAAAGTCCATTAGGTCAAGAAATACCCAACAATTCCAGTTGAGAACAGAAATTGGTGAAGCCTGACCCACTGGAGGACTTGAGCTCGACGAACATTGAATGCTTGCATTGGACTGAAACTGAACTGGACTCTTAAATTCGAAAGGAAAATGAGGAACAAAGGGATCCAGATCAAAGTTCTAAATCGAGCAACAGAGGAATAACATCAGTAACTCTTAACACATTACACATGGAAAACACAAAACAATATAGCTAATTCAGGTTGACCTGATTAGAAACAAATTGGACTAACGCAACATCAGATTCACATAATAATCTTATCACCTGCTGTTGATTATCATGGGTGGAGTCCTCCAAAAACTTCACGATATCAATATCATCACATATTGCACGAACAATGTGAAGAGATGTATTCAATTCATATCCAACGGGTCTAGGATCCACTATGAAGACAATCTTCTTGTTTATCAATTGAGAAATGATGCTATTCGGAACAGTGTAATCATTGGTCGACTAAGAAAAAAAGAAAGAAAATGTCCATTTGCGAAATCCACATACTTGAACCGTAAATACTAAACAGAAACTGAAAAGAAGGACAAGTAAATGAAATTTAGACCAAAATGATTACCGGGGAGGAATTTCTTTCGTCTATCAAAAAGTCTGAACAACTCTTTTTGAGTATTTGCATCACCTCATCACCCTGAAGTATGAAAATATTGCTGCCATTTGAATGGAAAATAATAATTTTGATGCGATACCTAAATAATGTAAACAAAAGAATGATATACACTGAGAAACATGTGCAGAAGATGCAATAAAGGAAACAGAAAACTGACACCAACAACTCCGAGAGATAAAATAGGTACCTTCGTATGGCATCAACACACTCAACTCTACACAGATAACAATAAAACACATTCCCAACATGACAAACAGGTGCATCACACAAACAGTAGTAGTACCACCATTTATGATGTTTCAACACATCAATAATCTCACCGATCAAAAAACAGATATGATCCTGTAGACAAACAGTAATTCGTATATTATCTTACATGTTTTTATCATACTACACATGCTGAAACACAGTTGACATGGTTGAAAACATAAACATAAATACTAACATTTTTTTATGTGGAAGCATATATTTTAGCACAAAGAATGTCAGCAAGCATCTCTTTAATGGTATGCACTTGTATTGGAACACCAGAGATGACTTGGTTGTCATCATTTCCAAGCTTTCCATACTGAGAGAAGTCTTCAAATATTGGGCTAAAGGCCGAATCAGAACTAACATCCTTAAAATTTGAAAGGAAAACATGAATTATAAAACGCAACCAACTTTTTAAAGAATGAGGCAAAATCATGTTGGCATGTAAAGGATACCATTTAAAACAACAGCCAAAGAATTAGAAATTGGGGATCAACAAAGTTTATTGATGCTCGGTTTCTTGTACGGTTTAGAATTTCCTCAAATGAAACCTCGTTGCAAGTATAGTCCTAAACCGACAAAGAATCCTCACATGCAAAAAATTAGTTTTGTCACAAGTACAAACCCCAATGAAAATTAACCGAAGTATTTAGACTCCGGGTCGTCTCACAAAGAATTACAATGAAGTGGTCAATTATTGGCTATGAGAGAACAAGGGGTTTGATTGATAAAAGGGCAAGAAATTAAATGACAAGAAAAGTAAACCAAGCAAGTAAAGAAAGAAATTAATAAAGAGAGACATTCATGGCAAGGATTGAGATCATAGGCTTTCCATCATAGTCACTAATAACAATGATTAACAAGAATTTATCCTATTTCGTCATCTCCAATGTTGGAAGAAGGTGTAAGTTATCTTCCATAAGAGAAAGTCAAACAAGACTAGTTAATCTCAATCCAAAATTCCTAATCAACTCACTAATGGAATTAGCAATAGATTAGAGTAAATGGAAATCATATTAACTAACAACTCTAGATCACCGACATGAGTTGGGTATTAATGACTCAAGATCACCCAATTTCTCTTTCCAAACCAAGAATGCTCAAGATCTACTCTAACATCCTTCCAAGCATTTTGTCAAACACTTGGAAGACATACAAGGAAAAATAAAATCTAACAACTACCAATTGCATGAAAAGTAAATCAACAACTCAAATCATCAATAAAAGAGACATCAAACATTAAATTGCATTAAAATAGATCCAAATCCAACATGAGTGCATGAACATAAAAGAGACATAAAAGTAAAATTAACATCACAAACTAAGAAAATGAAGGTGTAGAAGCATGAAATTATAAAGAAAACAAGATGAGAACAATAATCAAAACCTAGATCTAAGATGGAAATAAGCCTAAGAATCCTAATTCTAGAGAGAAGAGGGAGCTTCTCTCTCTAGAAACTAAACTACATGATGCTAAGCTACAACTAAGTGCTCCCCCTTTGCTCAATCTTCATATCTGCATCAAATACCCTCAGAAACAAGTTGAATTTGGGCCTGGGCAGCTCAAAAATCACCCCCAGCGTTTTTCCTTTAAGTGAGTCACATGCGAGCATCGACGCGTACGCGTAGGTCACGCGTGCGCGTCGCTTGGCAATTTTCCTATCCACGCGTATGTGTCATGTGCGCATACGCGTCGCCATGCAACTTCACTTCCACGCGTGCGCGTCTTCTGTGCGTGCGCGTGGGTTGATGTACTCCAAATCCTTGTTTCCTCATGCATTCTCCACTTTGTATACTTTTCTCTTCATTTCTTCCATCCAATACTTGCCTTATGAACCTGAAATCACTCAACAAACACATCAAGGCATCGAATGGAATTAAAGTGAATTAAAATCACCAATTTAAGGGTCTAAAAAGCATATTTTTACACTTAAGCACAATTTAAGGGAGAATTACAAAACCATGCTATTTCATTGAATAAATGTGGGAAAAGGTGATAAAATCCCCTAAAATAAGCACATGATAAACCACAAAATTGGGGTTTATCAAACCTCCCCACACTTAAACTAAGCATGTCCTCATGCTAAAATCAAGAAAGAAGCAAAGGGTATCAACATTTATTCAATGTAAACTACCTAAATGCAACCTATCTATATGCAATCTATCTACTTAAATGCATCTACTTGGTCAAAACAAATCAATTTCTAAGAATGCATGTACAAGTACAAGGGCTAAAGCAATAGTAGTCAAAGCAAACCCACAATTGAATTGAGTTATTGAAAGACTTTACAAACTTGCAAGAAAAGATGATCATGGGTAGAAACATGTAATTGAGCAATCGAATCCTCACCGGATGTGTATCCGCTCTAGTCACTCAAGTGTATGGGGTTGATTAACTCAATTCTCCCCTAATCATGCTTTCCAAGATTTGTTTTTCATCTAACAATCAATAATGATTTCATGCATGCATACAAATATCATGAGGACTTTTCCATAGGTTGTAATGGGGTTAGGGTCAAGGTAAGGGTGCATATGGTCAAGTGGACTAGAATTTGAATCTTTGATCAACTTAAACTTCCCACCTAACCTATGACAACCTATACAATTCAAAGCTAACCTAACTACCCATTCTTCACTTTTTCACACACTCATGCATTCTCTTTTGATCACCACACATATGCATTGATTATTATTGAACTTTACTTTGGGACATTTTTGTCCCCTTTTTATTGCTTTTCTTTTTCTTTCTTTTTCTATTATTTTTTTCTCATTTTTTTCAAACAAAAATATATACAAGAATATCAATGCATATGGTTTAACATTCAATGCATGAGTATGTACCCAATTCCCAAAATTTTCAACAAAAATACAAAATACACTTTTATCCCAACTAATGTTCCCAACTCTCCCAAAATCAAATGATAGACACTCTCACTAGCCTAAGCTAATCAAAGATCCAAATTAAGGACATTTATTATTTTTCGCTTTAGGCTTGTAATGTGCTAAAATTAAGAACAAATGGGTTAAACATAGGCTCAAAATTGGCTAACAATGGAAGATAAAAGGTAGGCTATTTGGGTAAGTGAGCTAATTAAAACAATGGCCTCAATCATATAAGTGCATGTATACACAAAATAATGGACATAAAGAATCAAACAAATCAAATATTGCAATCATAGAAAGAGAATAATGCACACAAGAATGAAAATAAGTGGTTATATGATGTAACCTCAGTCTCAAAAATCATGTTCCATAATGTATAATTCAAGCAAGTTCTAAAAATTTTTTTTTTCAATCAATTGGGGTACCCTATAGATAAAAATCCTTGGAGAGTCTCATTATTTGACTAAGTTTATTATATACATATGCAAAATAAGAAAATGCAACTAAAAATTCCTAAAATGAAATGCAAAGTGTTGGGATTAGAAACTTGTCACCCAAAAGCAAAGCGCCGACTGGTCGGACGACCTTCCCACATTTAGAAGTTTGCACCGTCCTCGGTGCACTCAAAGATGAGCTAGGGGGTACGGCAACTCTCCGGGTTGCTACCTTCAGCTGGTAGGTCAACCGGTTGCTGCGTGTTCTTCCTTCCGCTTCCGTTCTTGCTTATGGTGCATCATTCATGAAAAATAGAAAATAACACCGTAAGAAGAGAAAACATAAAAGCAAGGAAGCATAAATTGTTGGAATGAGGTGAGTCACTAGAATTGAGTGAGTGAATTAGTGTGACATTGATGAAAGATAGGTGTGTGAGTTCTAAATTAGGCGCCCTTTAGAATACACACACATTAGCATAAAAAGTTATGTCACAAATGCGCAAAGAAAGTATACACTTCACTCATTCTAGTGTGCTTGATATACTCTAAAAGACTTGTCAGTTAAGGCAACCAAACAAGTAGTAAAGAAGCATAAAAGCATTCAAGCAAAAATCAAGCAATTGTGAAATTGGATAATTGATGGACATTGATTGATGTGTAAGTAAACTTAGTGAACAAAATGGTATATGAAGCTTACACAACAATCAATGACACATATTGAAGTTGTTGCAACACCTAAGTGACATAGAGGTGGAACACATAAGTGTTATGGAACTTAGAGGAAAGAATATAAAAGTGAAACTCAATCACATAGCAAGCATGGTCTACAAAGCTTAGAAAGCTAAAAAATATGTCACTAGGTAAGCTTTCGATCCAATTTCACAATTCCAAAATCTCAATGCATGAAATGGGTGATATGAATAAGGGTCCATCATGAATAAGCAACACCTAAGAAACAATGCATCGATAATGTACATTTGCCTAATCAATAGATACTGAATGCATGGTGGCCAAAACATGCAATTCAAAGAGTTAAGATGCATAAAGGCAATGTAACATGTACTTGGTGTTCAAAAACATTAAGCATGAAAAGTTCCAAACCAAGTAACCAAAATATAACCTCAACAAAAGGATCCAACGGGGAATATAAACAAAATTGATGTTAAGATAATATCCTATTAGCAATCAGCAGTAGTAAACAGTAAACAAGATTAGTAATCCAACACTTATAATGGAAAATAAAAATTAAAAAAAATTAACTAACTAACTAACTAAAAGAAATGGTGTTAAATGGTGTTTGGTAGTGTTGGATGATGTTTGAAGGGTGGAAAGAAAAGAGGAGAAGAGAGAAGAAGGAAAGGAATGGAAAGAAGATGGTTGATGCAGGGCAGGCCACGCGTACGCGTCAGTGACGCATGCTCGTGGAGTGGTAAAATGGGCACGACGCGTACGCGTAAGTCACGCTTGCGCGTCGATGGGTTATTCCGAGAGCGGCGCGTACGTGTGAGGTGCGCGTACGCGTGACCAGCTTTGCGCGAAAGGTACAGTGTGCGCTCGCTGTTCGTATAACTCTCGGGAAAATGGCTAGGAAGTGGCAATATACAATCCACGCGTACGCGTGCATGATGCGTGTGCGTGGATGGTTGGAAATGCTTGAATCACGCGTACGCATGGAGCACACGTACGCGTGATTTGGTGCTCTATTTTTTAAAATTTTTCTATGTTTTTGCACCAAACCAAGGATTCCAAACCTCCAAACAACTACCAAAACATCATAAAACCTTATTTAACCTACTAGACTCCCAATTAAACTCAACTAACTAAACAAAACATGAAATTAAACCAAAATTACCAATATTTACAAAAGAGAAAAAGGAAAGAGTTTACCATGGTGGGTTGTCTCCCACCTAGCACTTCAATTTATTGTCCTTAAGTTGGACTTATGGGAAGCTCCTCATCAAGGTGGCTTGTGCTTGAATCCATCCTTGAACATCCACCAATGCTTGGACTTCCATTGTGCTTCATCATTCAAAGTTAATAACTCCAAGCTTTGATGGAGTTCTTCACAAACCATAGGCTCCCAAGGTTGATCCTCCTTTTGTAAGCTGGGATCCCATACTTTGTTTTCACACCTGTCTTCAATTTGATCACTTTGATTCTGTCCGGGTGGTAAGAAAGTCGAATTCTCATGAAGGCGCCAAACTACTCTCCTAGACCCATTCAATTTAGCACTACACCAATCCATGCTCTTCAATTTCGAGCTTCCAACCACAATGAGCCTAGACTTTCAACGCCAACCACTAAACATCCGCCTTTTACGCTTAATTCCGCAAAGCGCCCTAAGTTGGCCATCCGTTTCAAGAATACCATATTCAAGTGGGATAATAAAGCTAAGCGTTAGAAGTTTTACCCACTCAAATGAATGATTGGATGACAATCTAGGTGAAGGAGTTCCCAACGGTCTTGACAAAGCACGCTCCACTCCCGTCCATCCTCTTCTAGAGGTTTCCACCACTTGGCAAGGTTCTTCAAGCTCTACCTCTTGCCAAGTCTCCTCAAGTTCACATTCTTCTTCCCCATCACTCAAATCATAAATCGGAGATTTAGTAAAGTCTACCTCCTCATCAATTCCAAGCATAGTGTGGAAGGACTCATCATACTCGAAAGGATCATATGTTGATGCAGAATCATCATAGATAGGAGGGCTTGTTGCTTGGAACACTTCTTCCAATTCTCCACTCACATTATGTCTTGGAGGTTGCACATCCTCATCAACATTGCTTTCTAGTCCAATGGAAGAAGGCTCAACAAGATCATCAAGGGGATTGATTAATGTGGACAAAAAATCACTAATGATGGAATCCACTTCTTGATCAATTTCCCTCAACCCTCTATCCACTTCCTTAATATCACTCTCCTCTTTAACATCCCCGACAACGGTGCCATTTTTTATGCTCGGTTTCTTGTACGGTTTAGAATTTCCTCAAATGAAACCTCGTTGCAAGTATAGTCCTAAACCGATAAAGAATCCTCACATGCAAAAAATTAGTTTTGTCACAAGTACAAACCCCAATAAAAATTAACCGAAGTATTTAGACTCCGGGTCGTCTCACAAGGAATTGCAATGAAGTGATCAATTATTGGCTATGAGAGAATAAGGGGTTTGATTGATAAAAGGGCAAGAAATTAAATGACAAGAAAAGTAAACCAAGCAAGTAAAGAAAGCAATTAATAAAGAGAGACATTCATGGCAAGGATTGAGATCATAGGCTTTCCATCCTAGTCACTAATAACAATAATTAACAAGAATTTATCCTATTTCGTCATCTCCAATGTTGGAAGAAGGTGTAAGTTATCTTCCATAAGAGAAAGTCAAACAAGACTAGTTAATCTCAATCCAAAATTCCTAATCAACTCACTAATGGAATTACCAATAGATTAGAGTCAATGGAAATTATATTAACTAACAACTCTAGATCACCGACATGAGTTGGGTATTAATGACTCAAGATCACCCAATTTCTCTTTCCAAGCCAAGAATGCTCAAGATCTACTCTAACATCCTTCCAAACATTTTGTCAAACACTTGGAAGGCGCATAATAAATTGCAAGGAAAAATAAAATCTAACAACTACCAATTGCATGAAAAGTAAATCAACAACTCAAATCATCAATAAAAGAGACATCAAACATTAAATTGCATTAAAATAGATCCAAATCCAACATGAGTGCATGAACATAAAAGAGACATAAAAGTAAAATTAACATCACAAACTAAGAAAATGAAGGTGTAGAAGCATGAAATTGTAAAGAAAATAAGATGAGAACAATAATCAAAACCTAGATCTAAGATGGAAATAAGCCTAAGAACCCTAATTCTAGAGAGAAGAGGGAGCTTCTCTCTCTAGAAACTAAACTACATGATGCTAAGCTACAACTAAGTGCTCCCCCTTTGCTCAATCTTCAATTCTGCATCAAATACCCTCAGAAACAAGTTGGATTTGAGCCTGGGCAGCTCAGAAATCACCCCCAGCGTTTTGCCTTTAAGTTAGTCACGTGCGAGCATCGACGCGTACGCGTGGGTCATGCGTGCGCGTCGCTTGGCAATTTTCCTATCCACGTGTACGCGTCATGTGCGCGTACGCGTCGCCATGCAACTTCACTTCCACGCGTGCACGTCTTCTGCGCGTGTGCGTGGGTTGATGTACTCCAAATCCTTGTTTCCTCATGCATTCTCCACTTTGTATGCTTTTCTCTTCATTTCTTCCATCCAATACTTGCCTTATGAACCTGAAATCACTCAACAAACACATCAAGGCATCGAATGGAATTAAAGTGAATTAAAATCACCAATTTAAGGGTCTAAAAAGCATGTTTTTATACTTAAGCACAATTTAAGGGAGAATTACAAAACCATGCTGTTTCATTGAATAAATATGGGAAAAGGTGATAAAATCCCCTAAAATAAGCACAAGATAAACCACAAAATTGGGGTTTATCATATATCTAAAAATGATTCCTCCAATTCATATCTAACATAAAGAAAGGTACTAACCTTGATGCACTGATCAGCCTGAAGTTTGTTGAAAAAACGTGCATCACTAATGACATTGATGACTTTAAAGGTACCGCAATAACCCTGAGTACTAATCCTCTTTGCTTGAACTTTGAAAATAATTTCTTTTCCAATGAGTTGATGAAAAAACTGTGGACAGTGTTGGTGCTCAATTCTCTGTCATAGATATTGAAAAGTGATCACTAATTAGCAGACAAAATTGAAGTATAGGAAATAGTTATTCATAGAGTATATAGCAATAAAATTTAAGTGGATAAACCATACATCCATTTCATCTTCTAACAACAAGAAGACATCAGAACAGGTTCTCCCTAATAGCTTAGTGGCTGCACTGTCTAACAAGACAAACATTCCACAAGAAGTCCCATCTTCAACAAGCATCTTAATCCTGTAACTATAACAAAGAAAGTAAATATGAGATTAACCTATTTGTGAGTCTAAGAAGATACTGATACATGAAGGCTACTTATATTATTGAATCAGAACACACGAAAGAAAATTTGTAAATCATAACCTGGATTTACCTGATCATAAAATGCTGGACCTCTCTGTTGCACAGCTGACAATGGAACACATTATCATCACCTACAATAGGATGACCGCAAACACAAGAAAAGACCCACCACTCTGGATCTTCAACAATCTCCTTAATCTTTCCAACCACAAAGAATTGTCTATCCTATTAAAAAAAGAATTAATGAATTGAATGGGTAAGTCATGTCTACAATATTCAAAAATCAATTAACATGAGTACTTCTTACATAGCACTAAAAGATGTTAAAAAACTAATAGTGCGCACCTCATTGTTTCCCTTAAGATTATCAATAGTTCGTATTAGCTTCCAATCAAAAGATTCATCATCAATTACAGATACTAAATCCCCAACCTCATTACTACAGAGTCTACTGAAATGGTGGCTTGCTATACCGTATCTATGTAAAAAAAATATTAGGATAAAAGAATTTCAGCAAGACAGTTATAGAGGGACAGAGAGAGAGAGAGAGAGAGAGAGAGAGAGAGAGAGAGAGTGTGAGTGATAGAGAGGGAGGTGCAAATTTTGAGTTCAGAGAGACAAAATTTAAGGAGAATTGAATACAACTAACTAATTTAGAAAATTCACAGTTTTCTGCATATCAGGGTTGATCGAAACTTGAGAAATATTGATCACATTTTGGAGACTGACTTTATCTACAAATCATAGAAGACAATAAGAAGAAATTAATTCATAAAAAAACTATTCATTCGTAAAAAAAATATTTAAACAAATCAAACTGAGACATGTGTGCAACATGGACAACTCTTCACCTCCATTGACTTTGATCTTGAAAGATTGCAGAATTACAACAGGTGGTCTTAGATACTTTTTCAAACTATTGATGTCTATAAGAGCAGAACAATCACCAACAAGATTGCAGGAGATTTTCTTTCTGGGTAATGATTATAAGAAAGCGTGGACAACAATAGAATGATTCAAGAGCAGTAAAAAAACAAGAAAAATAGTCATAATGTAATTTAAAAAAAGGATCAGAAACAGAAAGATAATGGATACCCATTAGCAAAAACTTCAAGGATCATAACTTTCAATATCTTTCCATTACACTCAACATCCCTTTTCTTTTTCAATCCGCAAAGCACCCCGACAAAATCTGCTAGTAAAATTATAGCAGACAAGATTAAACCCTTACATAGAATACCATGAGACATTTCCTTGAATTCTTATTAATTTCAATTTAAAACACCTTTATAATGATTCATATTTGAAAAAGTGAAACTTACCTATTAAGTACTCATAATCAATGCGCTTTTGAAGAATCTGGTCCATAGAAGTTAGACTTAAACCAGGATTAGGTATGATTGTACTTGCAGCTGCAACAACAGAGGTACTACACTTGAAAAGGATGCGAAACCGATGTGTTGTAACCCTGACCAATCCACCATTAGGTATCACTTTGAAGTCGGAAATAATGAATACATCTCCTTCTTTTAACTGATGAATAAAAGTTGTGATCAAATCATCCTCAACAGTTGTTTGGATCTTGTGGTGCTGAAAAATACAAAAGAGAAAAAAATCATCTCAGCCTTTATAAATATTATACCATGACATATATATTACATGGTAAAAATTATCACATACACAATTTTAAAAAACAGAATTTAGTTGACTAAAGAGTGAGTTTTTGATAGAACACACACACACACACACACACACACACACACACACACACACACACACACACACATTCACCTGCTTATCCATCAAGACCATATGTAAGAGTTTCTGCATATTTTCATTAACAATGCTAGCATCTTCCCAAATGGTCAAGATCTTAGCCTCAATACTCCAAGCTTCCTTCCATGGAGAGATTTTCCCAAGAGCATCAATAGTAAGACTCATCTTATAAATAGTAGAGATGAAAGAATGTAGATGAAAAAAACAAAAAGCAAAATCTTGGCAAGAGAAAACTGTGTCGGATCTGAGTCTTATCTCAATGGAAGGGAATGCAAAAGAAGAAAGGCAAGTAAGGAACAACTGATAGCTTTTGAAAGATCAGCACAATACTCCATCACCTCATCACTACTTATAGCAGAGAAATGAGCAAGTTTGTAAGGCAAAGCTTGTAGAATACGTTTCTCTTGAAGTCATTGGATAGATTGATTGATTGATTGACATATGACATTCAATGTGTCCATAGCTAATTAAATTACATATACTCATACCTCTATATATAGCTATGTCATATCAACCTATCTATGAATCTATATACATCTATCTATCTATCTATAAATAAACCATACCTATTGATTCATGCTATCTTTAACTACATAATTATACTGTTCCGGATCAGTATGAGTAGTGAAATAGAACACATGATCAACATTGACCCAAATAAAAATAAAACAAAAGCTACAAATTTTTATCAATCATGTAGAAGAACTCAGCTGAAACTCCAATAGAGCTGAAAAACAAAGTTAAAACTACACCCAAAAAAAGATAAATTTGAGACCAACCCACACTAATTCAAAATCAACTAATCACTTTTTTTCTCATCAATAATTTTCTTTTTAACCTGACACAGAAATGAACATAAAAAGCGGTATCCCTTTTTCAAATAATTCGCTTTTAAAGATAGTAGAGCTCCCAATAACAACAGGCTTTGGAGATATTTCAATTGAAGAAATCTTGACATCCTAGTTTGATTCTTATCAGCATAGATTTTAATAACACCATTTTCTTGAGACCAAACAGGAAAAAAAAATCTACAAAGGAGAAACAAGTATGCTGTCCCAAGAGCCCCTGTGTAAAGGGTATAGTCCCTTGCATGCTTTCCACTTGAATCCTTTGTCTCATTCACTACCTGAACACACTCACAAAGAAATCAAATCACCCAAACAGTTGGTGAGGAAAATGAAAAAACTGATCATAATTGAACATAGTTTATATACAAATAGGTCAGAAGAAAAATTATTTAACTTAACTTTCTTGCAAATTTTCTGACCCCATTTCCATTTTCAGTAGAACTGGGATGCAATTTCAAATTCAAAACCAGCTGCATTCTCAATTGATCTCTTATACATCTTCATCTACCAACAGATTACAGTATAAAAATTAGTAAATTAGAATTCTATTTGAAACAAAAGCAAACAAATCATAAAAAACACGATGATGATACCAATACTGTTCTGAGGGGTCGTTTGAGACAGAAAACGTTGATCGAAGTTGGTAACCTTGATGCACAATTTTCTGAGAGAGAGAAAACTAGGATAATCCAAGAAAGGATCCAGAAACACGAACCGGATGGGGATAAAGAAAACTGGGTTGACAGTGGTGACGGAAGAATCGGGATCACAACACCCACAGAGAAGATCGAGGCAGGAAGGTGAGAGTGGCAACAGTTAGCAAAAGGAGAAAAGAGAAAGGTAGGGCTGAGGTCTCAGGTAAAGAAGGAGAAAGTTATGAGGAACATGAGTTCTGATATTTCAACCCATTGAGCACCGAACAAGGTAATTAAACCAAAATAAACCAATACTAAACATTCCAACATTATTATAGTGGATAAGATTAATTCAATATTATTGTAATTAAAAGGAAATAAAACCAGCAATAATGAAACAAAATTATAACATTAAATATGAAGTGAATGATAAAAGATTTTGTATTATATAAATTTAATTTAAAAAACATATATACAACGTAAGAAGCAAACAAACATATAATAATTTTTGGGTTTTGAAGGTTATTCATGGCACAAGTGGAAGGGGAATGGGTTCAAGAGCATCAAAATCTGTGGCTAGCCAGAACGATAGTGGAAGCACCGCCAGCAAAAAAAACAGTGAAGATGCTTGAAGACATTAAATCGACAATAACAGAGTAATGGAAGAATTCGATCAAGTTTTCCTGAGTACTTTTGTGGTGTAAAGGTCGTCCTGTGTTAAAAGAGGGAATTAGTTTTTTTTGTCAGTGTCAATTTGTTTATTCAGCCCATAAAAAAAGAAAAAAATAATAACAATAATAAGTAAATTTAATTTACCTGATAACTTTTGATAATAGGTTAACTTTTAAAGAGTACTGCATTCTCTACTTTACTTAGAGTGCACTAGCTTTCGCCAACAATGAAGGTTAAGTTCATATTTAAATTTCAATTTCAAATGTTATAAATTTTTAAATGAAGACAAGATATATATTTTTTAATAACAATTAAATTTAACCTTAGCTTGAATACATTTAAAAATGTAAATGAAAACCATTTTATTAACCAGCATCTATATCTTTTTGGCCGATTATCATTTTTTCTTTTTTTTTGGATACTAATTAATAATTAATTAATTATTGCACCGGTTCATTTGAAATTAGTAAAATAAACGCATATTTTCTTTTGCTGTAATTAAAAAGAAATTTCATTAAATACATAAATATCATAGTTATATCCACATTAGAATTCAAAACACACTAAGTATTACAAATCAAACAACAATTTAAAGTAGTATCTGAACATATTAAACTAAAAAGCATGCAGATCCTCCACAGCCTCATGATCGCTTCCACATTAGCTGAAAGCATCTTCAACTTCAGGAATAGAATCAACCAGAACATGAATCTGAACAAAATTCAAATCCTCTCAGTTATTGATATTTTTAAATACTAATAATTGAACAAATTATAAAAGCTATACACTAGACCTTATGCTCATTCATCTCAGCAGCAACCTCAAAAACATTAATAACAGAGGCATCATCCCAAATTTGTTGAACAATATACACAGATCGATTCATCTCATAACCCACAGGCCTAGCATCAACCATGAATACAACTTTTTTGTGCAAAAGACTTGATATGAGTTTCAATGGAACAACTTTGCAATAAGATCCCTAAAAAACAAAAAAAAAAAAAACAAAATAGTTAACAAATAGAATAATAATAATTTATGTTTTCGTTAGGAATGTCAAAAGATACAAACTAACTATATCTATATCTATATACTAATTAAAACCACAATTGGATGATAACCTGATTCAACTCTGGGTGATTATCCAAAAAACTCGAGCATCTTGTCTTTATTATTTGCACGACCTCACGATCTTTAAGAACAAATATATTGTTGCCATTTGCATGAGACACTACAATCTTCAAGAAGAATCTTGAAAACCATGAGAAAACAAGGAAAATTTTAGTTAACATTGAAATAATAATTAGTTACCAAAACAGAATAAAATTAAAGAACAAAACACATTGGGACAGCATCAATGCATTGAAACTGACATAGATCACACGATAAAATATTTTTATTAGCTGACACAAGAGAACCATATAAACAAGTTGAGAACCACCACTTATGATTCTTCAAAACAGATGATATAATTCCCAAAATAAAAACGAAACCACTCTGCCAGCAAAGAAAAAATTATTACAGCATTTCAAATTTCAAATAATTTACAAAACTATCATTTACTAACTTTTCAGCGTATGATATAACAAGAATAACAAAAATGAATGATCTAAGAGATTTTATTGCAAATGAGGAAAAAAATATACGTTCTCAGCATCAGAATAGCAGTGATTGGGTGAAATAAGATCAGTAATAATATCTTCAATAGTTTCATATTGAATACAATTATCATACACTACTTGAGTCTTGTAATCTTCCCCAGTTGCATACTTCAAATAGGTGTCATAGATTGGTGGAAAAATGGGACCGTGAAGCCTTGCTTGGGATAAGTTGGTTAGAATAAGTATCCGATGCATAGATTCAGAAAAAAAGGAAAAAAAATTGCATGAACATGTTATAACATAGGGTGAGGAATCATACATTGATATAATCATTAGTTGTAGCTAGTTCCGGATTATGACTAAAGACATTTACAATTTTAAAGCACCCGGAGTAATCTCGATCAACTGCAGAATTAATTTCAACCTTGAAAATTTTCTCCTCTCCAACAATATCATCAAACATATGTGGAGAATATGACTGACGGACCTTCGAAGATCAATATAAAAATATCAAGAAACTTGAAAACCAAAAAAAAATTAGTAAAGATTAAATGAGGTTCGCTATGAAAGAGTTCACACTGCAAACACATTAGGATCAACAGGAAATTCTTCTTCTATCCTGAGAAATGCTTCAGAACAGGTTTTTCCAAATAGTTTTGTTGCCGCATTATCAAGCAGAACAAACAAAACAGCACACCCACCATGGTGAATCTTTACCCGAATCCCATATCTAACATAATTAACAACCAAGAATAAGAACTAAAACCAAGAAATCTGTTTAACAATAGACAGAGATGTGCATAACAAAGAACTAACAAAAAATCCAAAAGATTCATACTTAATCTATTCCATAATAGAGTTACATATGAACCTTACTTGACCATAACATGTTCAATACATGAACCACAAGCATCAAAAAGGTAGAGATCCTCATGCTCGACAACAACATGACCACATACACATGAGTAGTACCACCAATCTGGTTCATCCATAACTTCCTTAATTGTCCCAATAACGAAGTAATGACCATCCTATAAAATTTTAAAAACAATGATATACTATAGAAATGATTTAACAAACCAGATTTCGAAAATCGACACACATGTTTAATAAATTGAAGTTTAAATATTAAATGGAGAGCTTGTGAATCTTAAATAGTACCCCGTTATCTGCACAAAGATCTTGAATATTACTGATCTCCTTGGGATTGAAAAAATCACCATCAACTTTAGAAACTAAGTATCCAAGCTCATTGGTCACAAGTCTTGAGAACCCATAACTGGCAACACTAAATCTACATACAAGATACAATAACTAATCCTCATAATACAAAACATATACACGAATACAACCAAAATAAGCATACCAGGTTCTACCTTAACACTTTTTTTTATCACAACTAACCTACTCAGGAACTCAACAGACTCAGGAATGTCAGGATTAATGAATAACCTAGAGACATTCATCACATTCTGCAGCATTACCCCACCTGCATGCAAGAATTCTATTCTATTAAACTTAAACCATATCTAAATTAAAAGGGCAAAAAACAGAAAAGCAACTATTAGATTAAAAATTCACTGAATATGTCTCAAACTAACCTTCAATTGCTTTGATTTTAAAAGACTCGAGAACAATCAGCAGAGATCTTGGATATTTTTGTAAGTTATCATATTCCAACAGATCACAAGCATTTCCAAACACATTGCATTGTACCTTTTTGCTGAACAAATAAGTTTCAACAGATCAAAAGAATCTAACTATATATTTAGCGTTACAAAAAACTGCAACAAAAAATAGAATTAATAGAAGATAACTAATGATATGGGAGAAAATGAGAGAGACAATACCCATCAGAAAAAACTTCGAGCACAACTGCTTTGATCATCTTGCCATATGATGCTACATCTCTTTCTTTTCGAACACCAGTAATGATCCCAACAAAATCTAATAATTAGATTGAAACATATACAAATTTGAATCAGAAACCACATTTTTTAAAACAAAATACTATGTTTCTAAGAGGGAAGAGCAAGAAAGTTGTACGAACCAATGAGGAAATCGTCGTCCTTTGTCCTTTGATCAATTTCATCTATTGATGTAAAACACAAACCCGAATGAGGTATCCTTATAGATACCACAGAAACAACAGAGGTCTTGTATTGGAACAAAAGTCTGAACCGATGTTTCACCGCTCTGTTCAAACCAGTGTTTGGTACAACCGTAAAATGGGTCATCAAGTACACCTCTCCCTCAGTTAGAGACACAGCAAAATTTGGTATAAGCTTATCTCTAATGGTTGCTTGGATCTTGTGTAACTGTAGTTGAAAAAAAAAATATGCTTCATATTTCAAGTTATTTAACTTATTTAGGTATCCAAACACCATAAAAACATTTGATTAAAAAAATAAAACAACAAAAATATATCACTTTGCAACAAAATAAAAAATTCCTTCTGCATATTTAAAAAAAAAAGTTGCAACAACTTAAAGAAATCCTAACATCAAATAAAACTGACCTTCTCATCCATTAACACCATATGCAACAGATTTTGAGAAGGATCCAAAGCAGGATTCTTGTGGTACCACAACTTCACAACTTTAACATGCACTTTCCATGATTCTCTCCACGGAGTGATTTTCTCCACCAGATCAACACGGTTATTCATTCCCAACATATATAGAATAAGAACACCAAAAGCAGAAAATATAGAGAGAAAAATTCAGAACTAAGATGAGAAGATAAACAGATGAGTTGGAGTTATAAATTCCTGAAGTTAACAGACACTAAAGCTTACAATGTAAGCTTCACATATGGGACAGAGATAGACTAATAGGCATATATAGATTGATATGGCTACACACATCATTTAGGAAGATATCACAAGTAACCAAATACTCATGGGAAAAGAGCAAAAACAGTATGAGAAGAGCCCTCTTCCAAATTACCAAATACCTAACACATATAGTTGATTTGACAATTCACAATAAAGCAAAACAAAATTTGATCAGTCAACTATACCTACCACTACAGTTAACTTCAGTCCAATAGCACAAAGAAAATTATATAATTTATAATGAGCAAACCCCCGAACAAGAAAATTATTTCACACAAACACCAAGAGCACAAGCATAGAAGAGAACCATTGATTTACAAAAACAAGTAACAATCACGATGATTAAATCAGAAACCAAACAATTCAAAATTAAAGGATGAATCCAGAGAAAAATAACAATTTACACACACAAAAAATGAAACTGGAGAAGGAATCGAGGAAGAGATTGAAAAGTAGGAGAATGGAACAATAGCCCACATATACCTCCTGAACACCGGTGGCAACCTGTGCTATCCAAAACGGAGAAATCGAGATGGAGAATGAGGTATGATAGAGACAGAGAGATAGAGGCACGTTGGGGAGAAGGGACAGACGCGACAAATAGAACAAGACCCTCATGGTGGGATCGAATGGAATCGCAGAGATACCTATAGCTTCTGTGCATGTGGCCAAAGTCGAGGAGAGAAGCCGAACCCTCAACTGAGGATGGGGGTGCGGACATGGTGCGTGGGATGGAGATTGGGTTAGGGATGGAGGAGATGGGGTGAGATAGTAACGTGTTTTAGGGTTCCCTAATCAAGTGAAACTGATGAATTTGGTAAAAAAAAATTAGAATAACTCAGATTATGTCAATTTAATTACGCTTATGGTTCAATTGAGATGATTATATTAATAAAAACAAAATCCTGCAACCAAGTGTTTTTAGACTCATAGTAAAAAAAATTATCAATACTTTTAGATATTTAATTTTTTAATTTTATGCAAATTCAATGTATTAAAAAAAACAATTTGAATTGATTTTTTTAAGAAACAAAAATCTAGTTCATCTGTTAAAAGAGATACGTTTTAAGTAACAAAAAAAAAAAAACAAAATCAATTGAGATCTGGATAAATTCACAAAAACTAAATTTAAAATATTAACAATATATTTTTTTTAAAAAAAACAATATTAAATTTAAAAAAGTAAATAATCAAGTTTTTTAATAAAATTTAATATTTTCGAAAAGACATAGTCAAGTAACTTTTTGATATTAGATAAAATAATTGTATTTAAAAAATGACTTTTTAAACGAAGAAAAGAAATCAAAGTAAAATATGAAAATATGAACCATCAATTCTATTCACTAAAGAAGAGGGTATGTCTTAAATGAGCACAACAATATGTACTTATAGAATATGCCATATTTGTATAGACCATTAGATTATATTACATAGAAATCAAAGGTTAATATAAAAGAAGAACATTGATAGACTCTAATAAATACATAACATTTTAGTGCATAATTAAGTACTTTAAATAATAATTCTATAATACAAAATCTTTTAAATAGTAATAGAATCTTTTATTTTGAAACAATTAAATATGAAATACATAAAAACAAAATATATGAAAAAGGGAGCTTGCGTGAAGGAATCGTAAGAAAAGACAGCAGAGGGCGAAAGCAGAAAGGAGTAGCTATACCCTTCCTGAGGAGAAGCCACGCTGGAGGAGAACGTCCACCTTGGATGTGTGCGAGCCAGAAATGCGGAGAGCTCTCCACACCGAATATGAAACCACATCATATTCCAGGAACTATCAAGTTGCCCAGAGTACTCACAATTTAGTTGATTTTGGAGTACTGATGATTGATGGTTACTTGTTTGAGATATCTTGTACAGAAAAAAAAAAAGCATTACAAAAAACTTTTGCTTATTATGCTTTTCTAATACAAAGAATTTGTATCAAATTTAAGAGTGAAATAATATTAAGTCATCCAAAATTATTTTGACTAAAATAAAATATTTAAAATATTAGACATCAAATTAGAATTTGGCCTAAATATTAAAATAACAAAAATAAAATATTAGACATCACGATTTCCCCTCTTTTGCATATTCTTTTTCTTCTCCCACCAAAGTTAAAAGACCAATGACATTTGTTCTAAATAAACACAACCTATTAAATATTCAAACAATTCATTAAAAAAACTTGAATAAAAGAATAGCACAATGATATATATACCAACCAAAAAATCATAATCTTGGGTCATGTTCAGCAGGTTAGAAAAAGGAAATAGGTTGAAACAAGTCTTTGGGATAACATCTTCATCAACAGCTACAACAGTGGTCCGATGAAGGAAAACCAATTTGAATTCATGAGAAGTTGCTCTATAACTACCATAATTTGACACAATAGTAAAGTATGCCATTCTATAAACTTGACCTTCAACTATATGATCCCTAAACCTATTAAGAAGTTATTTCTTAACTGTAGCTTGAATTTTTTCACACTGAAAATGCAACAAAAAAACAAAATCAGATTAGTGAAAAACATAATTTTAAGTTGAAAACTTAAAAAGAACAACTAACACCATATTTAAAACAGTAGCTAATAGGGACTAACATGCTCATCAGGAGAATCATCTCTATTGAGTTAGGAACCTCATAGTTACCAAAAGAGGGCACAACCCAAAGCCTTAGAACCCTAACTTTCAGCCTCCAAGCCTCTCTAGGAGGATGCATCTTAGAAATCATATCAAATAGATGAAGATATAAACACAGAATATGTGGAATAAACACAGCCTAGGAGAAAATAAAAGACAACAGAATGCCTGTGCATTGAATGTGGTTCACCAACCATCCTTTTATAGAAAAAATTCAGGGCATAAGACTCATCTTTTTTAATTTAAATTGAACATGGAAATGGAGGGAAAAGAAAACCCCAGTCCATATGCATCTCCATTCAATGGCATAGGGAGAACTAATCGCACGATGAAAATCTGATAAAAAATAAAAAAAAACAAAAAAAACCAGTCAAAGTTTGAAGAATTCAAGGAATAGGGACCAAAAAAGAAGATATCACACAATGCCTAATACAGTGCACCTACATATCATTAGACCATAAGGAAGACAGTCATCAACTACCCCAAATACTGATTCTACTCATGGCAATGAGAGTTGGTAAATGTATTAGGTAAACATAGGTTCTAAACAGCAAATGAATGTGAAAAAAATTATAGGCACACATCAATAAAATCCTGTCAATCACATCAACACTCATAAAATAGATTAGATAGAAACCCCATACCTTGATAATGATTCCCACATTTACAATGAAGAATATATGGCACAACATGATTATGCGTCCAGAGGACATTTTCAAGGGAAGATAACCTGTTGGATGGATTTCTCTTAGGAAGAAGGAATTTGCTAGTTAGACAAACAGTACCATGATGCCATTTTAGTGGCACAAGCCTATTCCTTTCTCAATGAAGCTCTTAAATTCAGGCCAACAGCTGTAGTTTTATGCAAGAGGTGAAATATACAATAGTTTTTGCATAACCAATTAAAAAATAATGCAATTAAGTTGACTAACCAAAGGTTTCATCAAAATGCAAAGAAATGACCAAGAACCTATCGGTCAATTTCTGTCAATCACATCACCACTCATGAAATAGATTAGATAGAAACTCCATACCTTGATAAGGACTCCCACATTTTCAATGAAGAATATATGGTAGAACATGATTAGGTGTGCAGAAGACATTTTCAAGGGAAGATAACCTGCTCCATGGATTTCTCTTTGAAGGAGGGGATTTGCTAGTTAGACAAACAGTACCATGATGCCATCTTAGTGTCACAAAGCCCATTCTTTTCTCAATGAAGCTATTAAACGCAGGGCAAACAGCTTTATGTCTATGCAACAGCTGAAATATAAAATAATTTTCACATAAGCAAGAAAAAAATGAAATGCAATTGAGTGAATAACTGAAGATTTCATCAAATGAAAAATTAAATAAATGACCAAGAAACTATCAATCAATTTCTTTCAATCACATCACCACTCATACAATAGATTAGGTACAAACCCCATACTTTGATAATGATTCACATAAGCCACATGCAACCGGCAATTCACTTTATGTGAAGTTAAGGGATTTCTTGAATATGAACAAAAAAAATTGGATTCATAACCAATAAAAAATGAAATGCAATTGAGTTGACTAACCAAAGGTTTCATCAAAATGCAAATAAATGACCAAAAAACTATCAATCAATTCCTGTCAATCACATCACCACTCATGAAATAGATTAGATAGAAACCCCATATGTTGATAAGGATTTCCAAATTTTCAGTGAAGAATATATGACAGAACATCATTATGTGTGCAGAAGACATTTTCAAGGGAAGATAACACAGGACCGTGATGCCATCTTGGTGTCACAACACCCATTCTTTTCTCAATGAAGCTATTAAATTCAGCACAAACAACTTTATGTCTATGAAATACAAGAGATAAAATATAAAATAGTTTTTATTAAAAAAATATAAAAATAAAATTAAACAATATAACAAACAATTCAAATGGATTATTGAATGAGAATGGAAATGGGAATGCAAAACTCGAATAGGAGAGGGTGGATCTATAAACTCACTTTACTAGAAAACTCTGGCAATCACATCACCACTGAGGAAGTAGATTAGGTAGAAATCCCATACCTAGACAATGATTCACAAAACCAAACCCATGATCCATAAATATAAGAAAACATAAGTATAAATTTCATCTTTATAATCATTATAAAATCCAAAAAATTGATAAAATAGACAAACCACATGCAACAAAAAATTCAAACGCTAGCAAAAAGAGAAATGATAATCAAATTAACACCAAATTGCAAACAATGAAATGAAGAAGATGAATCCAATTCGTAGACCATATTCAAATTAACAGCAACTTCCAAAGAATGTAAAAGAGAACACGAACCCAGAAACATACGAAGCCAGATAGATAATTCGTAAATTAGCAGATTCACAAACCCTAGACAGTAAAACCTGGATTAACAGTGTAAGAGATACGAAATTTGATCACAAGGATATACACAATGAAGGAAAAGAAAAATGACAAAGAGGAAAACAAGTTTGGAACTAAAGGGACCAGAAGAGTGTACCTGATTGATTGATTGCAGATCTTCAATTTGAGACTCTATGGGAAAATCCCTAACCTGTGATGAACGACGGGGAAGCAAAGTCCCAAGAAACAGAGGCTGTAGACAACGTTTGGTAGGGCAGAGGAAAGGAAATTAGGAGATGAAGACAAAGGGGCTAGGGTTCGATTTGATGATTACCTGATCAACCAAATCCGTGAAAAAGGGAGCTTGCGTGAAGGAATCGCGAGAAAAGATAGTTGACGGCGAAAGCAGAGAGGAGCACATGCACCCTTCCTGAGGAGAAGCCACGCTGGAGGAGAACGTCCACCTTGGATGTGTGCGGGCCTGAAACGCAGAGAGCTCTCCACATCGGAGATGAAAACACGTGTATGCTATTGTTAATGATTAGAGAAGTATATTCTAACTTGTATTTTCTTATTTCTTACAAATTATGTAAATAGGTGCCAAGGAAAATTGATATATGAAATTATAAAAAAGTTACTACTAATAATATATATTACTTAAATATATATTTTAGAAATAACAAAAATATATATTTCAGCATGACCGCTTATGCTCAAAAGAACCGAAAAAATGTAAGAAAGGATAAAAATCAAAATAGGAGAGGGGCAACCAAGATCCAAATCACAGTGAAAAGTATAGCACCTCACCGGGCGAAACTCCTCGAAATCGTCGCTTTTTGACCAGACAGCTACAGAGGAGAAGCCTGGTAAGTGTTGAACCAGTATTCTCCATAACCGTCACCATTCATCGGTCCAAACCCGTCGCCGGGGCCGACTGGGTTGAAACCTACAGTCCTATTGGGAGAGCGACGTGGCGGGCTTTGGAAGCCCCGGCCGCCAGAGCGAAAGTGCATAGGGCTCAGACAAGAGTTATGGTACGTCATCGGAGAATCAAAGAAGCGAGAATGAGGCCTCGAAGAGTGACAGTGGCCATGAGAAATATAATTTAATAATGTAAAATAATGTAAAATAATTTAATTTCTTACATTATGTTATTAAAAATAGTATAGTATAATAATTAATTTATGAAAAATATTTTTATATGTATTGATATGTTTTATATTCATTTTAAAGTAAAAGATTATACTCGCCATTTTAAAAATATTATGTATTAAAATGGTGTTAATGTATATATATACTAATATATTCTATATTTATAAAGTGTATGAATACTCTTCTTTCATAACATCCTTTAATTTTCATTTAATAGAATCTAATGGTTCATAAAAAATGGTGCATCTAGTGCACACAAAATGGTTGAGACGATTCTAGACATACCCCAAAGAAGATGTCCCTCTCTAAAGAAAACGTAGACCAAAATAAAAATATAAATTACACAGATAAGATTGGAAAATATAGAAAAAAAATACATTATATCTTATTAAAAACTTCCTTAAATACAACGTTTTCAGTCCTGGTAGGATCAACTAATCCTTCATCACAAAGTAAAATCGTAAGACTATTTCTATTCCTAACTCGGGAAAGAGCTACATAAAGTTGACCGTGACAAAACACAGGACGACGCAAGAACAAACCGACTGTTGATAATGTCTGACCTTGGCTTTTGTTGATTGTCATTGCAAACGACAAAGAAACTGGGAATTGACGGCGTTGGAATTTAAACGGTATAACCGTATCATTGGGAATCAAATTCATTCTGGTGATAAAAACTTTATCCCCAACATTGCTACCAGAAGTAATATCCGCACCGATCACATTTGTCCCTAGATCTCGCACAACAAGTCGAGTCCCATTACACAAACCCCCAGCTGGATCAATATTCCTCAACAAAATAATAGGCACGCCTATTTTCAACTTCAACGAATAATTAGGTAGACCAGAACACCTAATATGATTCAAGAATTTAACATTTATCCAATCAATATCAACATCAGAATAGGCATCACTACCACATATCGAATCAGCACTGAGATAATTTTTCTCCTCACCAGGCAACAAGTCAACTATATAATTGTTTATCTCTTCAACATTCTCAACAGTCGGAGCCAATATTGCCCTATCCTGGAAAAAGCTTGGAACACGAAAATTCTAAACCAAATTCGGATAGATTGTATTTACAATATCTTCCACTAGATTTTCCAAAACAGGAATGATTAGATCAGAAGGAATATCAACAAAAAGTTTATCATTGACAAGAGTTCCACATCGACCTTCACCAATTTGAAGTATCCAATCTGAAAACGACCTTAACTCCTAAGCAGTTGATTGTTCCAATCCACTTGCTAACCTCATATTTTTTGTCAGTCATAAAACTTCGCAGTATTTCCAGAGGACAGAAGAATTTATGGAAGCCATCACAATCTCAGCACGAGAACCTTCTGGAATAACTGGCAAGACCTGCCTGAAATCACCACCAAGAACGACCACCTTCCCACCAAAAGGTAAATCTTTATTCCTATCAGAGACCGAAACCATTATATCACGCAACGTCCTATCGAGCGCTTCAAATGCTAATTTGTTAGTCATCGGTGCCTCATCCCAAATAATCAAATCGGCCAATCGGAATACCTTAGCTTTTGGACTATCTTTCTTAATCCGACAAATAGTGTCTTCAGTCAACTCAACAGGAATATTGAACATAGAATGCGCCGTCTTACCACCAGGTAACAACAGAGAAGCAATACCACTAGAAGTAACGTTTATAACAATCTTTTTCTCAGATCGCAATCTAGCTGGCAAAACTCTGTGTAAAAAAGTTTTTCCAGTGCCACCAAACCCGTACACAAAAAAGAATCCGTGCCTCTTATTCGAAACACAATCAATAATTTTATCGTAGACCACCCTCTGTTCTTCATTTAACTTTAAGATATTTGCATCGTGCTCATGAGTCAAAAAAACAATATCATACTGCAACTCACGCAACAGCATCAAATTGCTAAATTGAGAGACTAAAGAGTTATTAGGAACCGGCATGCCAGCATAATTTCTCAATGATTTTCCATTACTCTGCAATAGTTTCTCAATCTCCAACAAACAAAATGTTTGCAACTCATCCTTACTCATCGTTAGATCTACGTTTAACGATAATTAATAAATATTAGTACCATAATATCATTTCTATACTGTGTGCGTGCGTGTGTGCTTGCCTGTCATATAATAAATTCATCATGAACAAAATTCCTACCAGGATATTGCAGCTCATGTCTTCTGCGATAAAGAATATCATCAGACAAATAAGCCCAAGTTTGATCCCAAACTGACAGAGGTCTTCCCATGGAACCAGATAGCAACAACATCACAAAAAGCCTCCTTAGCTGTGCAGCTGACGCTAACTCAGCGACTTCCTTAATAGCAGAAACATACTCCTTATCATCTATCAAGAATCCCATGGTGGAACATGCCTCTTGAAATGTATCATAAGTAACACCATTCACAGTTCTTATACTTCGAAAACTATTACAACCTCTCTGCACATTCAAAAGCATCCGCATGTAGAAAAGTTCACCAGATGAGGGATGAGTGAAACTCAATCTTCCAATTGAGAATCCCCTCTGTCTTGGCTTCCACTCCCTGCAATTCAAACAATAGACAAATTTGCCTGGATATTCAACATATGTTTAAGACCGCCCTTCCGGGAACTGCCTATTGGCCATCATCCAACTCGTAAACATCGTCAGCAAATCTTTGTTGCGCAAATAAACATGAGTAGTGTATCAGCATCATCGAATACAACATGTTGCTGGTTCGGCAAGTGAAAAGTCAACCTCTGTACCGACGGCCATCTATGATGAATATCATAAGCAAAAATTCTCCACATGGATTCAGACGGTGATAAAAACGACAATCGTAATACTATTTGATCTCATCAACCACCTGAGAAGATTCACCAACATCATATGTTTCTCCAACAGTTGCAGTTACCCGATCCGGACCCTTATTGACATACTTAAAAAAATACTTAATGACGTTTGACTTGTTACAGAACTCAAGATTTATGTGAGCGTGATATTTCATTAACAGAAGTGGATTATAGGGCACAACAAATCTGTTATCAATATCAACATCGTTGATCTTCACTGTCACACCCATATTACGACGTCTATATATTAGATAGCCATCTTCATCAAAGCTCATTTGGTCAACGAATCTTTTCGGATAAAATTTTGAGCACTTACCATCTTTCATGCAAGGAGAACTCGGTCTAAGTTGACCGCAGGGACCATGGATCATGTACTTGGTGACGACATTATAAAGAGATGGAAATTTCTGGGAATTGGGTAGCTCGGCACAGATGAATTCATCAACAATTTCAACACTTTGTAAGTTGTTTTCCCCGTTAAGCCAAAGTAACATGTGTGCATGCGGTAGACCTCTTTTTTGGAACTCAATAGTATACATACCTAAAAAATATAAAAACATCCTAAAGAAGCCAGACAACTACATGTCCGAAGACAACAGACAAAAATTGAAATGCTAAGCGAGAAAAGAACATACCCGCATTAAGTGGACCAAAAAACACACCTTCCTTGAGATCACTAAGCAGGCACTTCAACTTGGCATGAAACACATGACAAGAGATATTAGGATGATCAGTGATGGGAATTCGCTCTCGCTCTGTGAATCGCTGAAATTCAGGCCAATTTGGATTACACGTAATAGTGAGGAATAAATCTGGATAGCCACAATGTTTATAAATTGGCATGGCATCCTGACAACGGTTAAACATATAACGTTTACCACCAGTGAATGAAGAAGGCAAAATGATTCGTTGCCCAATTGAAGAAGCTTCACCATCGCCATGACGCATAGCCTCCTCTATTCCTTGAAGGACTTCTCCTCTAATTGTACTTTGCTTCATTCTAATCTCATACAACCTCTGGGACTTAATCATGGTGAAACAATCAACAACAAATTGTTGAAATAACCACCTACACTTGTGAATAATTCCATCTTCGTGCTCCCTAATCTGGAGACGAAAACATATGAATTCCCTAAGGGAAACCCTTGTTCTCCTTCCAGGAACATATCCAGGCTGTTCACCTCGATAACCAATGTTCAGCTAGTAACCATCCTTGCCATATGGAAACAACAGAGGATACTGTAAGGGCCAATACAGAGCATGAGTTTCATAAATACGTTGCAACCGACCACCAGTAGATCAAACAATAATGTCACGACCATGATCCGACGAATCAAAATCTCCAACAATCAAAGCAGCAACTTCATCGCAAGAGGGAGCACTGTAAATTCTTTGATCAACCTTCCTTTGCGAATACAACTTCAAAGAGAAAATCTCATATGGATGACACTGATAGAATTCTCTGACTCTTCGAAATGACTGTGCTATAACATTATGAGTATCGATCATTTGCAACAACTCAGTTATCAATTCTTTATCTATCTCAGATGTTTGCCTAAAACAAATATACATTAACCACAAAAATATATTAAAAAACCACACAGAATACAATTGTAATATATTTTGATATATCATTATTAGCAAAAAATGACTAATAACACATTATAACTGGAACAAAACACAGTATAACTATCAAATCATAGCTATAAACCTATTTTCCAATACAAATAACACTAAAACATCAGGAAAATACAATAAAAAGACTGAAAAACAAAATTTCAAACACACATACCCAAAGATTCGCTGCCTATGCATTATCTCATGCTGAGTGTCGTATATATATAACTGCGCAAATTTAGGCTTCTGACCAGCATCTGGGAGCAAACTTTCAATCCGATGATAATTTTGACCACTTATTATAAACTGCGGTGGACCCCTCCCATCATTCACTGAATCCAATACCTTACCGCCAAGAGACGTGAAGGCAAACATACTGTTATAAGATCAAATATTTTTTTGGAAGTACAAACTCTTGCTATCATGTCCGTTAATCAAATTATATAACAGATATCGGGGCTTTCGGAGATAAGGTAACTGAATTTTTTCTTTTGAGCAACAAACAGTAAAAACAGGACGATTAACTGTAGAGTCTCTTTCAACACGTTCTAATAACCAGAAACATGCGCCACAAATTGAACATTCATAGTTAGGATCACCAACATCAAGACAACCTGGTAAAGATAAAGTCAAAAAAAATATGCACAACAATAAAAGAATTTTATCTCAATTATATGACACGAAATAGATTCAACATAAAATGAATAAACCATTAGCATACAGATATAATATAGACTAAATACTTGACTCCTTTAAATTTTGTCAGAAAAATATATCACAAAACACTATTTCTATTTTACACTGACTGAATAATATCTTATCACAGAAGCACAATGGAATATTTTAGCACTAAATAAATAAGAATTCTATTTTACTATTCTTGAATAATGTATGATTTAAGAAAGAGAGCGTACCTTGTATCTCACTTTGCAAGAACAGAGGATGATTAATAACAGAACCAACTTGACTGAATGAATTTATCGAATGATCATATATTTCTGATTGGTCTATATCATCCATTTTGATTTAAAATAACACAAGCTTATGTAAATATATATTCGACAACCAAAAATAAAAAAAAATTAATGATGAAATAAGAAATCAATTATTTATCTAATAATCAGCATGCAAACTGAACACTAAAAATGTAATAAACTATGAAAACCAATTAAAATTAAACATTGATTTATCAACTAATTAAATATAAATAAAGCTAAATGCACATTCAAGAACATTTTGATTTTTGTTAACATTAGAATAGACTTTGTTTCATTATTTTAATCACTCATACTAACTATCAAGGTTCAAATTAAATAATCTAAATTACTATTAGAATCATTTTGTATTTTTTTTAGACGTTAATGACTCAATTGGTCCTTAGAATTTTGTAAAATTTTTAACCAAGTGCCTATATTTTTTTTAAACTTTAATTGAGTCATTGCACAATATTTTTTCTTAATTGGCTGTCAAGGCTTTCTTTTTCTTTTAATTGAATCCATGCACCATATTCTTTGTTGTAAACATCTCCTTATACAATTGACCGAATCACTATCAAGAGAGGCATAATTGAAAAAACTAAAAAAAAAATTTTTTTTTTTGACAAACAGAACTAAAAGAAAAAATATTTATATGGAACTCATAGAAGATTTCTAAAAATTAGAGGAACGGACATAATAATTAAACTTTTTTTTAATATACAACTATTGAATATGACATCAAATTAAGAAAGTTTTAACAAATACCCCTCGTCTATTATTTAGCTAGAAAAGTTAATTAATTAACTAATTACATTATTCCAATCGTATAACCAAAAAACTTTTCATATTGTCCAAGACAAGAATAAACACTAATTAAACAATTTAATAACATTTAGTACTTGTGTACGTTTGAAAAAACTATATAAATTAAACCTATCTGCTGATCTAAATGATTCCATAAAGAATTTTATAATGGCATTAATTATTTCAACCATATGCGACAACTGGTTAGGCTTACGCTAGCTAATCTAATTACCTTCGGTAACTGTGCACTTTGAATCAATTATTAACTATTTTAATCACTTTCAGCCATATAAACAACAACAACTAAACAATTTCACGATTATGTTAGCTAATTTAATAACAACTTATCACAATTTAGGATTATTATAATTATTTTAAATGATATTTAGAATTATTATATCATGTTTGATTTTACAAATATTAATTGAGTTGTCAAATTAAAAAGAGACCAAGTACAGAAGTCTGGTCATATGTTTAATTAGGAATTCTCTACGTTACTAATAGTTAAAGTAAACCTTTTAGGTGTAACAACGTAAAAAAACAATAATAAATCAATAAACCAATCTGTTATTAGATATAAATCAAAAGAACTTAAAATATAATTTAACAAAAATAAAATTGGACAGGGATAAAATACTTAAAGATATTATTATACCTGACAAAATAAGATTTGAACTCTAATTAACATTCTGTGACACCTCAACTAAATTTTCTAAAAAATAAAAAAACAAAAACATTGAAAACATATAAAATAAACAGATAAATTATTAGAAACACAAAGATTAACTACAAAAATATAGGTAGAGCAATAAAAATTACCCATATAATCATTCAAAGAGAGAGCAGGCATCGAGGAATCGAGGACCTCTAAAACATTACAAAACAAAAATAAATTACAAAGACTCCGATAGATATCAAATCACTGAAAATTGGAGCATAAAACACTAAAAATATCACGAAGGTCAATTCAAAACTGACCTCTTACATTTCGATGGTGACTTTCTATTCGCTTTCTTTTCAAAGAATTTCGCCTATATTCTCTAGCACGAATAGAATTATGAGACATCTTTGTTACTCGTACTAAACAAAACAAGAGGTTGAAACATAAATCGCAAGAACTACCCCTAATTCATTGCCAAAAAGACATCCACATTGTTAAGTTCCTATAAGCAACAGGTGAAAAAAAGGGGGGTGGCTAGGAGCAGAACTTGTGAAACACACCAACAAAGAATGTATATAACCATGCATACCTTTGATAACGCAGAAAATGAAAAAAATAAAGTATTATAATCAACACCAATAACTAATTGACATGAAAAGATAAAGTTGTACAACAATAAACAAATACAAATAAGAACTGCTACATTTTATTAAAATATTGATAGTGATATACACAATTACATATGGCTATCTCTCCTATGATAAGGAGGATTCCAACAACTGACTACATATCCTAGTATGTAACCTAAACAAGCTACAACATTGAAAATGTGTCCAATCCCTAGCAAAGTCACTATTACAAAAGAAGGAGTTGAGAATAGACCTAGTTGGCACATGACCCGAGCCAACACAAAAGGAAAACCCCTATATCTAACAATTCTATTTGTTGGACACAATCCAAAAAAGTCAAATCAAAATAGCATCCAGCCAGCATGATTACATTTCCATCTATTTGGAATCACAAGCCTTCCTAAATACTTATAGATATACTATATAAAACACCTACACCTAGACACATCAGCTCAATTCCACACCTTAAATCAAACTCCATTAACCTTGGGAATCTTGAACCCACGCCCATCTGCATCAGCAGCCGCCTCTTCAAATTGGGGATTCAAATTCCTCTTGCCATTCGAGGTGACAACATGATTTTCATGAATAAGCTTCTCTCCATATTGGGAAGGTGCATCGAGAACGTGGGACAACACCTCCTATGACAAAGAAATTAACAAAAGCTATGAAACTCACTCAAGAATGCAAAATCCATTTAGAAACAGCACACATAGGAAGGAAAAAAAATATTATATAACAGTACTTGAGTTTCTTTTTCTGGTGAGCTAAGTAATATATCCATTTCAGCAGAAAGATCATCACTAACAGTATCATTGCTAGGTATTTTCTCATATTTTACATCTTCACCATTAATTAATGTAGCAAATTCAGTCCATCCGAAAACAGCAGGCTATTTTTCAGCCAGAAAATCTATAAGAACTGGGGATTTAGATAAAATCCCAAAACACTCACCAGCAACTTTGTCACTTTTGATAAAAGTTTTTGATGACTCCTTCTTAATACCAATATCCCCTTTTCCACAGGGAACAGATTTGTCTAAATCAAGCTCCTATTCATATGCCAAAAGAGTTTAAAAATAGATAAGACCATAACAAAAATTCACCACAGCACAATAAAAAAATAAGAAATGAATCATGAATTTACACAATCTAAAAATAATTATATGTATATGTAACCTTTTTTGGAGTAGACTCGTCATCAGCATCATAATCGGGAAGTTCAAACATGGCAATAATGTTGGGATTATCACATATTCTCCTAACTCGGAAAGTGCCATAAAATGTATCATGTGCTGCACCTTTGGTATCAACCTTCAGCAGTAACTTCTTTCCAATGAGCCCTTGGAATATGGGAGGATAAGTATCCCCACATATAAGCTATTTTTAAAGTAATACATAAGAAATACACAATTTGAATAAAACATATCACATCCCATAAAGTGAACAACACACAAAAGAAAACTAAGAACATACACTTGCATCTCTTTGAACCTCAGTAAACAAGTCAGCACATAATTTCTTAAGCAAATAAGATGCCTCACGATCAAAGAGAAGGAAAATACTCTTCCCACTATGATCTTCAAGTGTTATTTTAATTTTAAATCTGCGGAGAGAAAAAAAAAGGAACACAATGATTCGAAATAAATAATACCAAGAAACATTATTTTTATAAACAATCCACAAGACAAAATGAAAAGACATTTTGAACAAAATTTCTGACTTTGGAGTCACATTAGTTATGTGCTTCAAACAAAAATCACAGTAATATGCACCATTTTAAGGATAGATACCCTTTCCACACACACACGCAGAATACCACCAACCTCCATCCTCAACAATACCTCAGATTGTAACAAAAATGATAAAAGAACCCTCCTATGCAATGGGCATTTCAAAATTTGTTAACAATATGAATGAAAAAAAAGATTTGGAAATTGTTCTTTGATTTTCTTTTTCAGTTCATTTGTGTATAAAATAAACATAAACACAACTAACTCAAAAGAAGACAACCTCATTGTTATCTTGAAGCTCTTCAATAGTACATTTTCTAGTTAAACGTATGAGATCATCTTCCAAGGAGACAACTTTACCCTCATTTGCAATAAACAGTGGCTGGGTACCATTGACACCTTGCTCAATCATACTGAAAAAAATGATGGCAGACACTTGTACTTGTTACTCCAGATTGGTTGTAAATAAAGAATACAATAAAAATCAAGAAAATAAACCATGCTAACCTCTGCCTGAATTCAACAACTTCAGGAAGATCAGGATTAAATAACATTTGAGTGGCATATATCACATTTTGAAGACCTACTTGACCTACACAGCAATACAGAAAGAGTTTAGCAAAGTTTATTGGAGACAACACCTAGAGTAGCAATGAGATGTATAGAAAACAAACAATGTACCCCTAAAGAACTTGACTTTTGCAAGTTGAATGACAACAACAGACTGCTCCACATAGCCAGAGGCAAAGAAATGATTTACTTGATTAACATAGTCCCCAAACAATGCACATCGCACTGTAAGACTAAAACTCAAAACATGACAAAGAATAAAACAGAAAATAAGGAAAAAAATTATTAAAAGATAAAGAGAAACCACGAGAAATGACTCAATTAACATATTCTTTTGAAGTTAATTCCAGCACAATCATTTTCACAATTTTCCCCTTTTTTGCATATTCTTTCTCTTCTCCCACTGAAGTTAAAAGACCAATGACATCTATTCCAAATAAACACAACCTATTAAATATTCAAAGAATTTGTTAAAAAAACTTGAATAACAGAATAGTAAGAAGAGATACACACCAACTAAAAAATCATAATCTTGGGTCATGTTCAGCAGCTTAGACAAAGAAAACATGTTGAAACAAGTCTTAGGGATAACATCTTCATCAACAGCTACAATAGTAGTTCGGTGAAGGAAAACCAATTTGAATTCATGAGAAGTTGCTCTATAACTACCATGATTTGACACAACAGTAAAGTATGCCATTCTATAAATTTGACCTTCAACTATATGATCCCTAAAGCTATTAAGGAGTGGTTTCTTAACTGTAGCTTGAATTTTTCCACACTGGAAATCCAATAAAAGAACAAAATCAGATTAGTGAAACACATAATTTAAAGTTGAAAACTTAAAAAATAACAACTAACACCAAATTTAAAAGAGAAGCTAATAGGAGCTAACATGCTCATTGATGAGAGAACTTTTGCGTGGTCTAGAAAATTGCGGATAAATCCTCGTTGCAAGTATAGTTTCTAAACCTTCAAAAGTCCTTTCATACAAACGTTTTGGGTGTCACAAGTAACAAACCCCTTAAAAATTGTTAACCGAGTATTCAAACCTCGGGTCATCTTCTCAAGGAACTGCGAGGAAGTATGTTCTTATTATTGGTTATAAAGGTTGTAATCGGGGTTTAGAAGGTGAGAAGCAAGTAATTTAAATGACGAGTGAATTAAATGGCAATAAAAAATAAATAATAACTGTAAAACAACTTTTGGCAAGATAAGGGAAATTAGAAGTCCAACTTGGCTATCCCTCTCAACTATAATGAAAGTTGTATCTTAATTCCACTTGGTCAACCTGTACCAGGGCAAGGAAAGTCAAGGGACTAATTGAATTGACCTTTGAATCCTATTTATTTCCTAAGAAAAGGTTGGGATTATTTAGGTTCAGCTCAATTAGCAAGATAACGATTATCAATTATGTTGAGTTTAATAATTGTTGAGTTACTAAATTCGTAACCAGAACCAAAAGGGGAAAAAGTAAAATTGTTGGAATAATAAAAATATCCTTAGATGGGAAGCAATGGTAACTTAAATCAAAGAGAACAATCATAAACTGAAAATACCTCAAATATCATTAACTCAAAGAACAAGCTGTGACATGGAATAATTCATAAATCAAATTATAATAATCAATTCAAATGTTGGAATAAATAAAACTTAAAATAAAAGAACATTAAACCTGGAATCCAGAGTTACTCTTAAAACAAGAAGAAATCCTAAATCCTAAAAGAGAGAGAGAGAGAAAATCTCCCTCTCAACTAAATCTAAATCATTGAAAGGTAAAAATATGCGAGCTCTCTTTGAATGGGTGCATTCCCACACTTTATAACCTCTGGTCTATGCTGTCTGTACTTGGATCTGGGCCAAAAAGGGCTTCAGAATTCGTTGGGGCGTATTCTGTAAATTCTGATACGTGGCCTCTGTCACGCGTCCGCGTGGGTCACGCGGTTGCGTCATTTGGAGCTTTTCCTTGTCACGCGGTCGCGTCAGTCATGCGACCGCGTCATGTGCGTTCTGCTTAAGGCGCGCGGTCGCGTCAGTCATGCGGTCGCGTCGCTTCTGATTCGTGCTTGGCACGCGATCGCGTCATCCATGCGATCGCGTGGATACCAGTTTCCTTAAAGCTCTGTTTTGCCTCCTCCTTCCATTTTAGTATATTTCCTTTTTCATCCTTTAAGTCATTCTGCCTTAGAAAATCTGAAACTACTCAACACACTAATCACGGCATCGAATGGAAATAAAGGTAATTAAATTAATTGATTTTAAAGCTTAGGAAACATGTTTTTCACAATATGACATAATAAGGAAGGGAAAGTAAAACCATGCAATTAATGTGAATAAGTAGGTGAAGAGTTGAATAAATCACTCTAATTAAGCACAAAAGAACTCATGAAATATGGGTTTATCAACCTCCCCACACTTAAACACTAGCATGTCCTCATGCTAAATCCAAGGTAAATAATTAAGGTTAAAGTGATGGAATGTCATGCAATGCAACCTAATTTAAATGCAACTACCTAAATGAATGATGCATCATGCAACTCTAATTATTCACTCATATATAAAGCTTACATGTAGTCAAGTTAATCCACATTCTCAAGGAGTCATGTATATATATATATATATATAGCCAACCCTTAAATAATAAAGCACTTTAGCAAATGAGATGGGAAAGAAAACATTGTACAAACTTGCAAAACAATTAGTAAATTAAGTACAGATATATGTTGATGAGTTATTGAACCCTCACTGGATTTTGTGTTTACTCTCTAGTCACTCAGTGTTTATTGGGTTTATTCACTCCATCTTTCTTTTTATTCTTAATTTCTATAGCTTTGTTCTTCGTCTAACCAATCAACAATTATAGAATATAGTTATACCAAAAAGTCATGAGGTCTTTAATTAAGGTTGTAATGGGGCCAAGGTAAAGGTAAGGATTTATGTATAGGGTTAAATGAGCTAATAAGCGAATCCTTAATTAGACTAAGTGTAAGACCCATAACTTTTGAAAAGTCTTATTATGATCAAGTCTCAAATCATATTGTTAATTATAGCCTTAATTTCGGAAATCATTTTTATTAAAGATAATTAAGGCAAGTTTTATTTATTGAATTTGAGACGAGTTATGATTTTTATCCAATTTTTATAATTATTGGGTTATTTTCTATATTCAGATTATGAATTTGGCAGTTATGAAATATGAGGGATTTTACATGATTTGGATTAGATAAGTAATATTTTAAATATTATCACTGCTATTTTGAAAATTGAAGAAATTCAGTATATTACTCCTAATTATTTGATTTGGACATTTTATTGAAAATAAATTGTAAAATTGATGAGCAAATAGTATTTTTCTATATATAATTAGTGTTGGATTTAAATTGGGTTTCAATTACTATATTTTCCCCAATTTCATTTGAAATTACAAAATTACCCCTAACCCTAATTTTCAAAATAATGAAACCCTAATCCCTCTAACCCTAGCAGCCGCCACTGAAACCCTCCCCCCAATAGCCCAGCTGCAAGAAGAACACGCCGTTTTTCCCCCCTTCTATGAACCAACGAAACAAAAGCAAAGAGAGAGAGAGAGAGGCTGAGGAGAGGAGGGAAGCTCACCGCGTCACGCCGCCGCAACAGTCCATGCCGCCAGGGTCACCGTCGCCAAGCCTCCTCGCCGTCGCATCGCCGCCGAAGCTTCCTGTGTCGCCACTGTTCGCGCAGAGGAGGGTTTAAGGGAGCTCGTGCCGCCACCGTGCCCGGCCATCGAGCCATGCGTCGCTGCCATCCTTGCGCCGCCATTTCCGTCGCGGAGGAAGGAACCCAGAACAGAGGCGCACGAGGGAGAGAAGCTTGCGGCTAGCCTTGTTGCCGCCACTGCTTCCGTGTATTGCAACGGCGTTGCTATTGCCGCCGTGAATCGCGGCCAGAGGGGGAGCGAGAGACCAAGAGAGAGGCGTGTCGCGCTCTGCTACAGTTGAGCTAGCCTTGCTGCCTCCGCTGCTGGGGGTTGCCTCCGTCACTGTCGCTGACGAGAGGGAGAGAGAGAGAGCAGTGCGAAAGGAACAGAACGCGATGGAGGAAAAGCCGGCTCCGCCACTGCCGATCTACTGCTCTGCGGTGCTTAACTGAAGCTCCTGCTACTGTTGCCGGAGTTCTGTGGCCATTGGAACCAACGTCGAAGCTTCTAGTTGCTTCTGCCGCAAGAAAAACCTCGCCGCCGTCACTGGAAAACCACTGCCGGTAAGGGTCCTTGCATTTGGTCTTCATTCCTTTCTATTCATGGGTCTTTATCGTCATGACGTTGTTGTGCAGTCGCGGTTGTCGGAGTCTTTCATTGCCGCTGCCGCTTGAGGTGGCTGACGGAGCCGCTGCCAGGTTGATATGGGGCTGCGGCTGTTTTGTTAATTCAGTGAGTATTTTACGTTTCGAAACCTCCACGTTAATGTCTTGTTATGTATATTAAGGTCTTGCGGTATTAATGTGTTAGGAGTTAGAATCCGGTTTGCTTATGCCGCTTGTAGCTGTTTCTGATTTTAGAGGGTAACAAGTAGAGCTGAGGTTTTGGTTGCCGTCAGTTCGGGTTGAGGCGGAAATGACTCTGTGAGGCGTTTGGGTTATGGAATTACGTTTTGAGGTAGGGGCGCTTTCCGAAAACTATAGTTTATTATTGGAATTATTACATATGGATACTGATATGAGATATTGTGTATTTAGTGATTATATCTGCCTTATGTATTATTTGATTGAGTCGAATGATTATGGATGTTTGTTTGGCTGAATTGTTGTGCGGCTTTGTGAAATGTAATGTTTTGAAGTGATTCTTTAAAGATTTGAAATCTGAGTTTAATCCGTTGAGGATTGATTTGATTTGAGTCAATTATTTGATGATGTGAAGAGTCGAATGCACTTTTGAATTCAGCCTGGTTTATTTTAATTGACTTGATCTTGGATAAATGATTTGTTACTGAACCGTTTCTTTAAAGCTTTGGAAATGAGTTAAATCGGTTGATATTGAGTTGACTTTGAAATGGTTTTCTTGAGATATGCCATTGAGGCGACTGTTGGATTTAGCTTGCTTTTGAATTGATTTCTGGATTTGAGCTGTTGAAAAGGAATGAGAAACGGTTTAGTTGGGACCCGAACCGGGTGGCAAAAGTCCAAGTTTTAGGGGAGGTGCTGCCAAAATTTCTATAAAATCTGAGTCTTTATTGAAATGTTGTCTGGAAAATGATGAGTTAAAGACTTCTGCTATTTTATTTGAATTATCAAGAAAAGGATGATTCATGCTTTCGAAATGAGTTAGTAAAGAGGAAATTGTGATTTAGTCTTGCTTCTTAAGAAATGCATTGTATCTCTTTCAAGAGAAAGTTATTTAGATGAAACTTGTGTTTTAAAGCTGTTTGAATGTGAAAAGGGTTTATGCCTTTGAATTTGACTTGGGGGTTTCAATTAAAGAAGTTTCAATGACTTTGAAAGAACCTGTCTATTGACAAGTTTTATTTTGAAATGTTTTGAGAAAGGTTTTAAGTACTCTTTGAACTCTGAACTTTTGCAAGACTAAAACAATTTTGAACAGTTGAAACGCTTTAGAATTTATCATGGGGGTTGAAGCTGGTTTTGCCTAAGTAAAGGAATCGGCTTTGAAAGAAGTAAATGATTACGTGACTCGGTTTGGCTTAGATCCTATTTTATTACTCAAATCGGAAAGCCAAGGTTTTAATGATTTTAAATGAATTCGGCGAAATAAGTTATGCTATTCTCCCCTAAAGACTTGGGACTCTGCCGAGAAACTTTGTTATAAAATCCCATTGTGGGATGGGTGATTTTGAATGTTCCCAAAATGAATCTTTAACTTTCCATAGTTTTGGAAGTTTCGGAAAGAGGATGCCGAGAGCGGCTTTGTTTTAAAAAGGGAACTCACTTTGAGTAAATTTGGCTTATGAGCCTGAGATGATTTGAGAAACGAGATTTCTAAAAGCCAAGGCTGAAAAGAGTTGAAACTTGATTTCAAAGTGAAATGAATTGAGAAAATGATTTATGGCTTAAATGCCGATTTTATGAATTTGATGATTTTGAATGTGGAAGTGCTGTTTTATTATGAGCCGGAATCGCTATGTATGATTATGAATATTGAGTGGTTCTGGATTGAACCGTGAGCCAGAATGGCTGTGTGTGATTATCAATATTGGCTGGTTCTGGACTGAATCGTAAGCCGGATGGCTGAGATGGATGTTGATCCATGGATGAGAATGAATGCATGTATATGCTGAATTATTGATAATTGTGATTTTTGCACTTCCACTATTGGAGATGAGGGTTTCCCTGGGTAGTAGCAATGGCTAGCCACCATGTGCTCCAGGTTGAGACTCGAAGCTCTGTTAACCCAATGTCGTAAGTGTGGCCGGGCACTGTGAAAGGCCCGGATGAGCTCGCCCCCATAAATATTCACCAGTGATGGTGATGGATAAATATTCACCAGCGAGGGTGATGGATATGGATCATGATTATGATCAAGTTTATGATGAGTATAACTCGAGTTGGGAATGCACGACAGAGGGACAGTCCAATGGTTAGCTACCAGGACTTGTCGGGTTGGCTCTATAACCGACAGATGATATCATCAGCCACTAGGGACAGGCATGCATCATATGCATTTGTGTGACATTGGTTGGGTGTGCATATTATACTTGGTTTGCCTATGTGATTAATTGCTAACTGTTTTACTTGTAATAACTGTTTGTTTGTGCTTGAACTTCCTATTTGTGTTTGCATCTGGGACTCTGTTGGATTGTGGTGATTGGTTGTTGGTTGGATTGTTTGGGCCTAGGGCCGTGGTTGGAATGAGATGGACTGATGGTTGATTTCGGTTTTGTGTTTCTGGTTTGGAATAAAATATGAAAGGCTATTTTGGTTTCGCTTAGATAAACCGCTTTGAAAGGCTTTTGAGTTTTTGAAAATTGAACGGTTCTTCTTTCCGAAAAGATTTCCGACTTTACTTTTATTGTAAACCGTTGTTTTTGAAAAGAGGCATAAGACGGTTATGAATCACTGGTACGGTTTATCTTCATGTATCCTATTACAGTAATTCCTAAAAACCCTCTACTGAGAACCCTTTCGAGGATGATGTTCTCACCCCCCCCTACATTTTTCCCCTTTCAGGATATGGGCGCAGAAGTTATGAAGAGCTTATTTAATTGTTGTTGTAATGCTCTGTATTGTTTTAGTTATGGTTTATTGTACCCTCGCCTTTATCTTGATATAATCTGTAAGAGGGATAGGAATTGTATTGGATTATGTTTGTAGTATTACTTATATATATGTATGTATATATATGGATGTACTCTTTATGAGTTTTTGTACGTTGTATGGTATTTATGGATGTACGTTATCGAACGAAAGAATTTTTGGGAGCGGTATTGCGGTTTAAAGTTTTAAACAGGCTCATATTTTAGTATTAAATAAGGTAAAAGTCGTCGTAATGTCCGAGCTATCAAAGGCGCGCAGCCGGAAGCGTGAGCTTTGGTAGTTAGGGTGTTACACTAAGATTTCACCTAACATACATTTCTAGCAAGATAAAACTTCTTTACCTATTCTCCCATATTATCCCACTTATTGTTACATGCTCATGTTTCACTCTTTTATTTTTATCCCAGGTGCATTGTTTTTATTTTGCATTGGGGAATTTCTTTTGTATCCCCTTTTATTCAAATGCTGAAAAAAAATAACTTTCTTTCTCTCTTTTTTTTTAATGCACATGGTAATTGAATCACTTAGATTTTCTCATGAGCATGCTTCCCAAATTTTATTTTATTCCTTTTAACTTTTCTACCTTTTATTTCTATCATCCATGTTCCCAAAAGGTTTCCCACATTCTACTCTATTTATAATTTTCTATCTTAAGCTAACCAAGGATTCACTTGGGATTTTCTTTTGTTTTTCTGCTTAAGGCTAGTAATTTGGCTAAATAGAATAAAGGGGTTTTAAAAGGCTCAAGGGGGCTAACAAGGGTGATGTAAAAGGTAGGCTAATTTGGGGTGAGTGAGCTAAAATCAAATGATGGCCTCAATCATTCTCTTGGTATGTATCTATTCTATATTCTATAATTGGACATATAGATTAAAGCAAAGGAAAGAACATCAGAATAAAAAGAAATGTAACACACAGAAATGAAATTATGGTTTGAATGCAACCATACAGTTTAAGCTCAAGACTCACAGGCTGTGTGTTCTCTAACTCAAGCATCATATATCATTTATATATTGTATGCAGGTTTAGTTAAAAATTCCCATTATTCTCATAAAAAAATTATTTAGGGTGGCTTTTAAAGTTTTAATGTTCCTCCTTGATGAAATGTTGTCAGCTTAACTACATCATGTAATGCTATATACAAGTTTTGTGGATTTAAATCTGATATGTTCAAGTTCCTAGCTTACTCTTTTTATATTTTTCAATTTAAACTATACTATCTTATGCTAAAAAGGGTAATCTATGCTAATTAATCCACTAATAAGTTAGAATTGCAAACTAAACTAAATAACTAAAATGAACTAAATAACTAAAATATGAACAAAAAAAATGCAAAATGCAGAAAATAGAGTAAAATACACAAGTAGCAATGTATAAGTACTCAGAAAATAACAATAAAAGAAAAAGAGAAAAATACAGAAAAATATCCAAAATAAAAGAAAAGGTATGTAGTAGTTCACCAAAATAAACGCCAGAGATGGCGACCTCCCCACACGTAAAATGAAGCATCGTCCTCGATGCTCAATCAAGCCGGATGTGAAGGAGTGTCATCACTGGGAGGGATGGTAGATGGGGTCTCTGTGGCGGTGGTGGGCTGAGAGTCTGGCTGCTGTAGAGGAGGGACTGACTGGAGCGGGATCTCCGGATCTGCAGCCTTAAGCTGATGTGGGGCCTCCTGCTGTGGTGTGGCGTGCTCTGTGCCTGCCTGCTGATGAGTCTCCGCCTGGGAATGAGGCTCCTCCTCGTGCTCATCCTCCTCCTCCTCTGATGGCTCTGATGGTGTGTCGGGCTCGGAGGGGATGTCGGCGCCCTGTCTGATCATCAGCTTCAGATGGGAATAGCGTCGCCTGCTGCGGCGCTCCAATCTCTCATACCGGCGCCTGTTACGGCGCTCCATCTGATCAAGCTGGCGGAATAGACGGTGCACGAGGCGGTAAACCGGCTCAGAGGCGGGTGGAGGTGCAGTGGTGGCAGCAGGGGTAGCTGTGGCAGCTGTGGATGAAGAGGGTCCAGCAGACGGAGGGGCTGTCTCATCAGTAGCAGTGGCAGGTGGTGGTCTGTAGCCCAAAGCAAGGAAGTTCCTGCTGTGAGGAATGATCTTCCTGCAATCCGCCACTGGTGGTCTCTCATCGGCATCCTCCCAAGGTACATCAGCCTGACGGCCTAGCCGTGTAACCAGATAAGGAAAGGGGAGAGTGCCGCGGACGTGGACCCTGGCCATATAGTGCCGAATGAAACGTGGCAGATAAAGGTCCTTACCCTCTAGCACACACCAAAGGAGGGTGATCATGGTAGCCGGGATCTCCGTCTCGTGAGTACTCGGCATCACAAAATTACTCAAGATCTGATGCCATAGCCAAGCCTCATCATTCAAGTACACTCTCTTGATCCCTCTAGGCATAGTGGTGTTCTGACCCATCTCCCAAGGAACAGCAGGGTCGAGAGCTATCCGTGCCTTCACGGCGTCCCAGTCAAACTGCATCTGGCCCATGTCCTCCTCAGCCTGTGCAAAACCATCTGGCTGATCGGACTTGGCTGGGAGCTGGAGAATGGTCTCTATGGCCTCCTCAGTGACCAGAATTTGCTTTCCCCTCAGGTTCACTGCATCTAGGATAGTAAGGTAGTAGTTGCAATAGAATTCCCGTACCCAAGATGCATTGACCTCTGTCAGTGGTCTCTCCGAAAGAACTAGCCCCGTTGCTTGATTTGCTCAGTAGTGTATTGCTGGAGGGCTTCTGGAATCTTCAAGGTACGTTCCAGGTATAGATTTCTGGAGTTTGCAAAAGTCGGGTACTTCAGCTCACAGTACTGGTTTGCAAATTTTATAGGATCAGTCGAAGGGAGCAGCTGATCAGCTTTTTCCTGCTGTGTAAAGTTCTTCTCCCGCCATGAGGAATCGTGCATTAGAGCAATGATGGACTGGGAGGAATCTCCTCTCTTGCGCTTGCCAGTAGCCTTGCCTTTGCCTTTCCTCTGTGAGGCAAACATCCTGAAAAACAGAAAACCAGGAAATGGATAAAATAGGAAAGCAAATAGGCAATTTAAACAAAGGAGACTCAAAGCGGTAAGGGAGAAATAGAATAAGGAAAATGAGTAATTGAAATGTGATTGAATTAATGTTAAATGGAAAGAAAAAATCAATATGCCATAGTGAGAAAGTTAGAGGAAGTAAAAGTAATCAGAAAAGAGATCAAGAGGGTTAGTATGGTAAAAAGAAATTAGTAAATTAAAATTAGTGAGTTAGGAAAGTAAGTGGCATAGAAAGAATTCCATATAACAAGGATTCACAGGTAAGAATAGAAGTACTCATAATCGAATAAAGAAAACAGGGTGATGCTGATTCGAATAGAAATAAAGAAATCAGAAATTGGAATCAGTGAATCACAAATGCAGGTTATGAACCAGGAAATCAAAGAGGATAAGAAAGTTTGCCATAGCATTCATGTAATGGTTTGGGTAAAGCAGAGTAAAACAGATTTCAGAAATGCCAAACCAAAACATGAATGAAAACAATTTTAAAAAAATTTGGGCAGCATTCCGGCTAAAATTGGATTGTCCCGGAAGATAAACAGCAATCATATTAGTTCATATGAATTAAAAAAAATCAAGCTGCATGTACATAGATATAAAATAAACATAAAAACTCAATGTAAACAGCAGCAACATACTAGAAAGCAGCATATGAATCATGATTATAGCAGCAACAGATTTTGCACATAGGATAAAACAGAAGTAAGAACAGTGCAAGTAAACAGTCCTAGATCCACTAACCACAGCCTAAACTACCTAACATCCTAAAAATCCACTACAACATGCAAGTCTAGCTATCCTAATCATGAACATAAACGGAATAAAAAATATACAGAAAAGTGACAAACGGATAGAAAGGGTTGCGTGTTGCAGAACCTGGTAAGCGGAAGGGGTGGGACAGGGAAGAAGGTGGCTGCGGCGGCGTCCGGTGCGGTGGCGGGGCACAGTGTCGCGGTGGCTGCTGATGGGGGCAGTGGCGGCGAGGGTTTTGGGTTGGTGATAGAAGAAGGGGGTGCGGTTGGGTGGCGGAGAGAGAGGGGGGCGCGGCTGGGTGGCCGGCGGTGGGGGGCGGTGGTCGCGGAGGCAGTGGTGGAGAGGGGAGGAGAGAGGAGGAAGGGAGAAGAAGGGAGGGGAGGGGGTTCGGGCGGCGGCGTACGGGGTGGCGGCGGCGTCTGGGTGGCCGGCGGTGGCGGCTGAGTAGTGCTGGGTGGTGGTTGGAGGGAGAGGGAGCAGAGAGGGAGAAGAGGGTTGGGGGTGGAGGGGGGCTCGCGACTGATAGGGTTCGGGGGCTGGGGGGTTATATTTTCGAATCCACGCGGCCGCGTGGGGCACGCGGTCACGTGTTTGGGGCGAAAATGGGAGTGACGCGACCGCGTGGAGTGCGCGATCGCATGAGAGGGGGGGAAAGAAGGGTGACGCGATCGCGTGGGTCGCGCGATCGCGTCGCTGGAATTTGTGCTAAACGCACGACTCCAGCGCCGTTTTAGCGCAACTCTCTGTCTCCTTTTGGGGTGATGTGCAATCCATGCGACGCGATCGCGTCGCTCACGCGGTCGCGTGGGATTGGTATTGTGCAAGTGACGCGGTCGCATGGGGCATGCGATCGCGTGGGCCAATTTGTGCGAAACGCACAGGGGCCACACGATTCCAGCCTAACTTTCTGTTCGTTGGATCCTTACGCTGATATATATATCACGCGACCGCGTGGGTCACGCGGTCGCATGGGTGGTGTTTTTCGCTATATGACGCGATCGCATGGGGCATGCGGTCGCGTCGTGCAACCCTTTTTTTTTTTAACTGAAAAATGTAGGATGCAGTGATTAACATGAATGCTATGCATGATTCCAGGTTAATGTTAAAATAAAAAAAAAGGGTAAATTGAAAACAATAAACAAGAAATAGATTGAGAAAGAAGCGACCATACCATGGTGGGTTGTCTCCCACCTAGCAACTTTAGTTAAAGTCCTTAAGTTGGACATTGGAAGAGTATCCTGTTATGGTGGCTTATGTTTAAATTCGTCCAAAAATTTCCACCAGTGCTTGGAATGCCAATAGCCTCCGGGGTCCCAAACTAGGCATGTAAAGCTTCTGAGCAGCTTCAAACAGATATTCAGCCTCCCGGGATGACGAATGTCAGAATATAATCCATGATCCCAAGCTGTGTTTTTAGATCCGCCTCCGTTTTGATTTGTAAGTTTCCATTCGGGCGGGTTAAAAAGTAGAATCTCACCGTGGTGACCAAACATTCTCCGTGATCCATGCAATTGAGCATTATACCAATTCGTGTACTTCGAGGTGAAGCGTGGAACCTTATTGAACCTGGTGCACCAACTCTGAGTACGAGCCAATTCCCTCTTACTCTTAAAGCCGCAGAGAGCTCTAAGTTGGCCATCTGTTTCGAGCAAACCATACTCAAGTGAATAAGTAAAATTATAAGTTAAGGATTGTACCCACTTGAAGCTTGTATTAGGTGGTAATGGCCTTGCGGTAGGTGTTTTTGGTGGTTCTGCAAGTTCCGTTTCCTTGTGCTCTTCTGTGAATTCTTCCATTTCCTTGCAAAGATCTTCAATTGTATCTGTATCCTGGTCAAAGTCTTCTATGTCTTCCTCATCACTCGAGTCATAGATTGGAGGTTGAGAGAAATCTACCTCCGCATCATCTTCATATTCACTTGGGGAAAATTCGTCGATCTCAGAGAATTCACTTGCGGACGCAAGTTCATCACTAGGAGAACTAGACTTGTGACTATCATCATCAAGGAATTTTTCTTCTTGGACTATTCCGTCTGATTCTTCGTAAACGACTTGCCTTGGAGATTGTACGGTATCCTCCTTAGCATCAACTGTAGCATCTTGGATGAAGTTTTCCTCAATTCTGGATTCCCAAGGAAGTTCAGCATCTCCTAGATCTTCAACCAACTCTTCTTCTTGAACAATGACAGCTTCTTCCACTTGTTCTAGTACGAATTCATTCTCTGTCTTGTCCACTGGAGTCTCTAGTATTTCTTTCATGCTACGCTCTTCTTCGGGCTGTCCACATGGAGCTGTGGTTGATCCTTGTATATTTGAGCGTCTAGTGGCCCATTGAATTAGTGCTTGCTCCAGTTGTTGAATGGTTGTTTGAAATTTAATTACTGTTTCTTTTAGGCGATCCTCTGCTTCGCGGTTTGCTAGACTTGGACATGATACAAAGGAAAGTGGTGATGATTGGGAACGATTGGATTGGTATTGGAGTAAGGAAGGATCATATGATATATGGCGAATGGTGAAGAGAAGCTTGTGAGTGTGGTGGTTCGAGGTTATGTTGAAAGGATGGTTCATATGCACGGGGTGGGGCTTGTTGGTAGTTACAAGGTTGTCCACCATGTCTTTCAGCTGGGTATGCACGGTAGAATGGTCTTTGTCCAGGATATCTCGGAGGGTGTTGCTGCCAAAAGGGTTGATTAGATCCTCTTGGTTCCATCCATCCTTGATTGGTCTGACCTTGATGCACATTCCTGCTGTAACTTCTATTTCCTTTAACAATATTAGAACCAAACTCAAAGCGAGAGGGGTGAGAGTTCATAGTAGCAAATAAAGATAAAAAGGAAAAACAAAAAAAATAAACAAGCAAAAGAAAAATATTTACAATAACCAATAATAAGGCACACGTTAGCAGTTCCCCGGCAACGGCGCCATTTTGATGAGAGAACTTTTGCGTGGTCAAGAAAATTGCGGATAAATCCTCGTTGCAAGTATAGTTTCTAAACTTTCAAAAATCCTTTCATACAAACGTTTTGGGTGTCACAAGTAACAAACCCCTTAAAAATTGTTAACCGAGTATTCAAACCTCGGGTCGTCTTCTCAAGGAACTGCGAGGAAGTATGTTCTTATTATTGGTTATAAAGGTTGTAATCGGGGTTTAGAAGGTGAGAAGCATGTAATTTAAATGACGAGTGAATTAAATGGCAATAAAAAATAAATAATAACTGTAAAATAATTTTTGGAAAGATAAGGGAAATTAGAAGTCCAACTTGGCTATCCCTCTCAACTATAATGAAAGTTGTATCTTAATTCCACTTGGTCAACCTGTACCAGGGCAAGGAAAGTCAAGGGACTAATTGAATTGACCTTTGAATCCTATTTATTTCCTAAGAAAAGGTTGGGATTATTTAGGTTCAGCTCAATTAGCAAGATAATGATTATCAATTATGTTGAGTTTAATAACTGTTGAGTTACTAAATTCTTAACCAGAACCAAAAGGGAAAAAAGTAAAATTGCTGGAATAATAAAAATATCCTTAGATGGGAAGCAATGGTAACTTAAATCAAAGAGAACAATCATAAACTGAAAATACCTCAAATATCATTAATTCAAAGAACAATCTGTGACATGGAATAATTCATAAATCAAATTATAATAATCAATTCAAATGTTGGAAGAAATAAAACTTAAAATAAAAGAACATTAAACCTGGGATCCAGAGTTACTCTTAAAATAAGAAGAAATCCTAAATCCTAAAAGAGAGAGAGAGAAAATCTCCCTCTCAACTAAATCTAAATCATTGAAAGGTAAAAATATGCGAGCTCTCTTTGAATGGGTGCATTCCCACACTTTATAACCTCTGGTCTATGCTGTCTGTACTTGGATCTGGGCCAAAAAGGGCTTCAGAATTTGCTGGGGGCGTATTCTATAAATTCTGATACGTGGCCTCTGTCACGCGTCCGCGTGGGTCACGCGGTCGCGTCATTTGGAGCTTTTCCTTGTCACGCGGTCGCGTCAGTCATGCGACCGCGTCATGTGCGTTTTGCTTAAGGCGCGCGGTCGCGTCAGTTATGCGGCCGCGTCGCTTCTGATTCGTGCTTGGCACGCGATCGCGTCATCCATGCGATCGCGTGGATACCAGTTTCCTTAAAGCTCCGTTTTGCCTCCTCCTTCCATTTTAGTATGTTTCCTTTTTCATCCTTTAAGTCATTCTGCCTTAGAAAATCTGAAACTACTCAACACACTAATCACGGCATCGAATGGAAATAAAGGTAATTAAATTAATTGATTTTAAAGCTTAGAAAACATGTTTTTCACAATATGACATAATAAGGAAGGGAAAGTAAAACCATGCAATTAATGTGAATAAGTAGGTGAAGAGTTGAATAAATCACTCTAATTAAGCACAAAAGAACTCATGAAATATGGGTTTATCACTCATCAAGGAGAATCATCTCCATTGAGTTAGGAACCTCATGGTTACCAAAAGAGGGTACAACCCAAAGCCTTAGAACCCTAACTTTCAGCCTCCAAGCCTCTCTAGGAGGATGCATCTTAGAAATCATAACAAAAGGAGGAGGCATTGCAGAAAAAAGAAAAGAGATAAACAGAGTTGATGAAATAGATCAAAATGTAAACAAAAAAATTCTGAAATAGACAGAGCTTAGGAGAAAATAGAACACAACAAAATGTTTATGCATTGAATGTGGTTCACCAACCATCCTTTTATAGAAAAAATCTAGGACACATGGCTCACCTTTTAGAATTCAAATTGAGGATAGAAATGGAGGGGAAACAAAATCTCAGTCCATATGCATCTCCATTCAATGGCATAGAGACAACTAATCATAGGAGCAAAATCTGAATCAACACAAAAACAGGAAAAACAGGTGAAACTTTCAAGAAATCAAGAAATAGGGACCAAAAATTGAGATATCACGCCATACCTACTACAATGCACCTACATGTCATTAGACCATAGGGAAGGCAGTCATCAACTACCCCAAACAATGATTCTATTCATGGCAATGAGAGTTGGTAAATGTGTTAAGTAGGGATACATTCGAAACAGCAGATGAATGGAAAAAAAGTATAGACAAACATCAATAAAAATCTGTCAATCACATCAACATTCATGAAACGGATGAGATTGAAACCTCATACCTTGATAATGATTCCCAAATTTCCAATGAAGAATATATAGCACAACCTTATTATGTGTCTAGAACATATTTTCATGGGAAGACCAGCTGTTGGATAGATTTTTCTTTGGATAAAGAGATGTGCTAGTTAGACAAATAATACCATGAAGCCATTTTACTGGCACAAAGCCATTCTTTTCTCAATGAACCTCTTAAGTTCAGGGCGAAGAGCTGTATGTCCATCCAACAGCTGAAATATAAAATAATTTTTCCACAAACAACAAAAATGTAATGCAATTCGGTTGAACTTAAAAAATAAATAAATGACCAATAGGCTATACATCAATTTTTGTCAATCACATCACCACTGATAGAATAGATTAGGTACAAAACCCATTCCATGATAATGATTCACACAACCCACATGCAACCAACAATTCACTTTAGGTAAACTTAATGGATTTGTTGAACATACCTAAAAAAACAAAGATTCATCAATGGGATTATTGAATCAGAACTGAAATCAGAATGCAAGACTTGAACAGGAGCGAATGGAATTAAGAATGCAAAACTTGAATGGGAGTGGCACAAGTATATTCCTTTATCAAAGAAGCAAACAAATTCATTACAATCACCTCTACTTCGTTGCAAGAGGTGAAATATACAACAATTTTTGCATAATCAATAAAGGATTGAAATGCAACTGAGTTGACTAACAAAAGGTTTCATCAAAATGCAAATAAATTGCCAAAAAGCTATCAATCAATTCCTATCAATCACATCACCACTCATCAAATAGATTAGATAGAAGAGAATTCCCTAGTAACACAAACAGTGGAGTGATGCCATCTTATTGTGAGAAAGCCACTTCCTTTCTGAATGACATCTTAAATTCAGGACAAAGACCCCATGTCTTTTCAAGAGCTGAAATATAAAATAATTTTTACATAAATAATAAAAAAAAATGAGAATGCAATTGAGTTGAATAACCAATTCTTTCATTTAATGACCAAGAAGCTATGAATCAATTCCTATTAATCACATCACCACTGACTAAATAGATTAGGTACAAAATTCATTCCATGATAATGATTCACACAACCCACATGCAACCAGCAATTCACTTTAGGTAAACTTAATGGATTTGTTGAACATACCTAAAAAAAAAAACAAAGATTCATCAATGGGATTATTGAATCAGAACTGAAATCAGAATGCAAGACTTGAACAGGAGTCAATGGAATTGGAAATGCAAAACTTGAATGGGAGTGGCACAAGCATATTCCTTTATCAAAGAAGCAAACAAATTCATGACAATCAGCTCTACTTCTTTGCAAGAGGTGAAATATACAGCAATTTTTGCATAACCAATAAAGGATTGAAATGCAACTGAGTTGACTAACAAAAGGTTTCATCAAAATGCAAATAAATCACCAAGAAGCTATCAATCAATTCCTATCAATCACATCACCACTCATCAAATAGATTAGATAAAAGAGAATTCCCTAGTAACACAAACAGTGGAGTGATGCCATCTTATTGTGAAAAAGTCACTTCCTTTCTGAATGGCATCTTAAATTCAGGACAAAGACTCCATGTCTTTTCAAGAGCTGAAATATAAAATAATTTTTACATAAATAATAAAAAAATGAGAACGCAATTGAGTTGAATAACCAAATCTTTCATTTAATGACCAAGAAGCTATGAATCAATTCCTATCAATCACATCACCACTAACCAAATAGATTAAATAGAAAGCCTATACCTTGATAGGGATTCCCACATTTTCAGTGAAGAATGTATGGTAGAACATCATTATCTATGGAGAAGACATCTTCAAGGGAAGATAACCTACTCCATGTATCTCTCTTTGTAGGAGGGAATTCCTAGTTAGACAAAAAATTCCTTTATATAAACAATAAAAAATACATAAAGAAATTGACCTGAAATCAAAATATAAATAAACAATCAGAAAGCTATACATCAATTTCTGTGAATCACATCACTACTGATAGAACAAATTAGGTACAAAACTCATTCCCTCATAATGATTCACACAACCCACATGCAACCACCAATTCACTTTATATAAATTTAATGGATTTGTTGAATATACACAAAATAAAAAAGAAAAATAGATTCATGGAATGTTAATATTGTATTGAATGGGTCTGCTTTTAATATAATTATTTGAGTGCTTCATAAAATTTGACATCAAACATAAATAACAGAATATGATTCTGAATGCAGAAAACAGTATAAAACTTCAATGGATTTGTTGAATATACACAAAGTAAAAAATTAAAAATAGATTCATCAGTTTTCAAATAATGTAACAGAAACTTCCAAAGAATGTAACCAAGAACATGAACCCAGAAACAAACCAAGTCAGATAAGAGAACATGATTCTGAATGCAGAAAAAATTATAAATTGCTACATTCAGCCCAAACAATTTAAAGGGATTAGTGAATGAGAATGGAAATTGGAATGCAAAACTTGAATAGCAGAGAATGAAATTGGAAATGCAAAAATTAAATAGGAGAAGCTGGGTCTATAAACTGACTTTGTTGAAAAAATTCTGTCAATCACATCACCATGGAGAAAGTAGATTAGGTAGAAACCACATACCTAAACAATGATTCACAAAACCAAACCCATCATCCATAAATATAAGAAAAGGTAAGTAAGAAGACAATCTTTATAATCATTAAAAAATCCTAAAAATGGATGAAATACACAAACCACATGCAACAAACAATTCAACTGGTAGGAAAAGGAAAAATGATAATCATACCAACAAAATCTAAATAATGAAATGAAGAAGAGGAAACAGATTCATAGACCATACTTAAAATTAACAGTAATTTTCAAATAATGTAACCAAGAATATGAACCCAGAAATAAATCAAGTCAGATAGACAATTTACAAATTAAAAATTTTACAAATCCTAGACAATAAAATCTAACTTAACCGTCGAACAAATATAAAAAATTATCATAATTTGCACGATTAAAAATTTCACAAATCTTAGACAATAAAATTTGAATTAACCGTAGAATAAATACCAAAATTGATCACAAGATGTACAACGAACTGAATGAAGGAAAAGAAAAAGGACGAAGAGATTTAATTAAATCATCGTATGATAATTTTTAATTATCGAATTTATTCTAACATTTCATTTCATGTATGTAAAAGGGAAAAAAAAAGTTGGAGCGAGTCATATTCGTAAAAGACAAAAATAGCCCGAATAATAGAGCACACCAACAGGCAGGGTTTTGCCACGTGTCAACGGCTTCAAAGCTCATTGCTGCAGTCACGGCTGCCGGAGACAGAGTTTCGACCACTTCCGGCGGAGGCGCATTGTTTCTTGCTTAAAGAGATCAGTGCGTTTAACAATTCCAAATTTAATCTGCTTTTCTGTTGTTCCAATCAAGGTTTTCTTTTTGCTACCAACACCAATTGTAGGTTTGTTTAGTTACTTCATTTTTGTGACTTCAACTGTAAGGCTGCGTTTGTTTTCAAAGACAGGACAGAACACGACACTGAGACAGAGACAATAGGACGGAGACACTAAAAATTATTGTTTGTGTATTGTGTTTGGATACGATGTACAAGACACTAATGTAATGTCCAGTATTATGTTTGGATACATGTGGACAAGATTAAAATATTATATGAAATCACTAAAATAACCATATGATTCCAAATTTTCTACATCAAGTACAAAGTAATTTAATAGAGAATGAGAGTACGTAGGAGTACAGACGAAACTTGAAAAAATATTTGAAGAGACAAAAAATTTTAATAAAAAAATATATAATAGTATTTATATTAAAATAAAAATTATAAATATATTTATTTTATTTTTAAATTTATTATTAATATGTAGGAATACATATGGTTAAGATTAATAAAAAAATAGATTTGAGTTTGATTAATAAAAAATTTTGTTTAGGTTAATAAGCCAAATTAATTTTAAATAAAAAATCAGTTTTAAAAAAAAATCTATTTTTACATGAAAAAAAAAAAGTTTTTGCACATAAAAATTTATTTTTATTTAGAAAACCAATTTTTTTTATCTAAAAACTGATTTTTTTTAAATTATATAAAATCAATTACAACTTATAAATTATTTTTTAGCATTTTAAAAAGATCAATTTTACCTTTAATAATATTTATCTTTCAAAAGTTTCAAGACTAATTATAGGAAAAATAAGAAGGGATAATAGTGGAATAATAAAAAATATCTATGGACAAAAAGGAAAACAAAATTTATAAAAGAGTCCGTGTCCACTCTTCCAAATCCCGTGTCCATCATTGTCCTTCGTAGAAGAGTGGACACAAAAATATAAAAAACTGTCCCGGAGACAATGTGTTCCGTGTCCATGTCTCTACTTCCAAACACATTCTAAATATGTACTGTCCATGTCTCTGTGTCCTGTCTCCAAAAACAAACGCTACCTAATTAAAGAAGGTAGCGATTACTGTATTAAAGTGTTCTTCTCCATCAAAGTTGTTGCAATGGAAACTTGGGCGTTCAAGTATGGAATGGATTTGACAATTTCACTCCCTTTTTTGTTTGATAGATTAAATGTAATGTACCAACCAATGTTTGAATTGGTTTGAGCCTGGAATTATGTTGTGCCAGAAAATTTTGAAAGATGTTAAAGACAACCGAGGCACCTTATTGCATAAGAAATTGAATAAAAAATGGAGTAGATATGGTGGAGATAAGGGATTTATTTGTTTCATGTTTGATTTATTTGTTTCATGTTTTAAATTGCTAAGTTTTATGGTTCCATTCCTATTTCAGGTTGAGAATGGCTTCCTCCAGCAGAAAGCCGCATGATCATTGCAAAGGGAGTGCTGACACAGCCCAAGTTGGGAGTGAAAGGCAGGAGCTTGTTCATGATGAAGAGGTACGAGCTCGTTACATGAATCTTTGTCTTCCTTTCAGGATATTGTATCTAGCATGTAGCCGTTAGTTTGGGTTAGTGACCATGTTTCAAGCATTTCAAAGGTTCTATTAATGAAGACAATGTTGAGATCCAGTAAATTTAGTCGCAAGTCCTAACAGTTGGATTGATGCTTAATGTAGTCATTGAAATTTACATAATTTATGTTCTACAGGGATTCAGAATGTTGTTCATGAAAACCAAAAGAGAGGATTTATGTTGAGCCATGATAGAGACATTAGTGATATTTGCCTAAGATTAGAAGCTGCACCACTTTGAGTGGTTTAAGAATAATATTGAATAACATGATGGCAACATGTTCATCTCAGTTTGACATACTAGAGTTGTTGTGGCATATGAAAATTGAAAATACAAAGCAAAGTTTGTTAGTAACCGAAATTTGAGGGATTTAATCAGAACACCAATTTGTTGGGGATTCAACGTTTGTAATGATGCAGAGAGTATTATTGTTTATTAATACGTGCACAGGGCTTGAGGTTGCTAATAGTTACTGTATGAGTGAATGTAGGAAAGATATCTCAATTTTTGTTTGTTATTGATCAGGAAACATGCTTGGACACGGTGATTGAAGCCAATGACTTCGACAGGGACAATGTTGACAAGTGTGTAGGGTTGGCCGACAGCTTTGTAGAGTCTGAAGTACTTCGAGCTGAGGATGTGCTACATATGGAGTTCAACAATCCGGAGGAAGCTAGTCGCTTCTATAATGAGTATGGACAAGCTAGGGGTTTCTCTATAAGGCAGGGAAAGAAGATAAAAAACAGTAAAGGGGAATTTGTTCGATACACCTATCTCTGCAACAGAGAAGGATTTAGAGACAAGAAGTGGTTGGAGAAAACTGATCGCAAGAGGGAGCACAAGGTTGTAACCCGTTGCGGCTGTCTTGCCGAAATGAGGATTAAGAGGAAAGCTGAGAGTGGGAAATGGTATGTGTCGCGCTTTGTGGACGAACATAACCATGAGGCTGTTCCAGCAAGGTACCTGTTGGGACCGGAAAGAGTTGATGTCAATCAAACTGGTGACATGACAGCATTGTACAGAACCAGATTGTGGGTTTGTTTACTTAATTCATTTTGTGACTTAAAACTAGAATTAAAGAAGGTAGCGATTACTGTATTAAAATGTTTTTCTCCGTCAAAGTGGTTGCAATGGAAACTTTGGGCGTTCAAGTATGGAATGGATTTGACAATTGCACTTCTTTTTTTGTTTGAGCCTGCAATATGTTGTGCTAGAAAATTTTGAAAGATGTCAAAGACAATCTAGGCACCTCTATTGCATAAGAAATTGAGTAAAAAAATGGAGTAGAGATGGTGCAGAGAGCCATGGAAGTGACCAGTGGGAAGGATCAAGGAATGTTGTGAACGCATTATGTTTCTTTTGAATGAAGAGACTTGATGGTAGATTTTTGTAAAGCAATAGGAAGAATTCAAACAGAGTGCAATAAGGGATTTATTTGTCTTATGATTTTCATTGCTAAGTTTTGTGGTTCCATTCCTATTTCAGGTTGAGAATGGCTTCCTCTAGCAGAAAGCTGCATGATCATTGCAAAAGGAGTGCTGACACAATCCAAGTTGGGAGTGAAAGGCAGGACCTTGTTGATGATGAAGAGGTACGGGCTCGTTACATGAATCTTTGTCTCCCTTCCAGGATATTGTTTGTAGCATGTAGCCGTTAGCTTGGGTTAGTGACCATGTTTCAAGCATTTCAAAGGTTCCATTATAAGACAATGTTGAGATCCAGTAAATTTGGTCGCAAGCAGTTGGATTGATGTTTAAGGTAGTCATTGTCATTTATATGATTTATGTTCTACAGGGAACGAGAATGTTATTCATGAAAACCACAAAAGAGGATTTATGTTGAGCCATGGTAGATACATTAGTGATACTTGCGTAAAATTAGAAGCCGCACCACTTTGAGTGGTTTAAGAATAATATTGAATAACATGATGGCAACATGTTCTTCCCAGTTTGGCATACTGGAGTTGTTGTGGCATATGAAAATACAAAGCAAAGTTTGTTAGCCGAAATTTGAGGAATTTAATCAGAACATCGATTTGTTGGGGATTCGACGTTTGTAATGATGCAGAGAGTATTATTGTTTATTAATACATGCACATTGCTTGTGGTTGCTAATAATTACTGTGTGAGTGAATGTAGGAAAGATATCTAAATTTTTGTTTGTTATTGTTCAGGAAACATCCTTGGACACAGTGAATGAAGCCGATGGCTTCGATGGGGACAATGTTGACAAGTGTGTAAGGTTGGACAATGGCTTTATAGAGTCTGAAGTCCTTCGAGCTGAGGATGTACTACATATGGAGTTCAATAATCCTGAGGAAGCTAGTCGCTTCTATAATGAGTACGGGCGAGCTAAGGGTTTTGCTATAAGGCAGGGAAAGAAGATAAAAAACAGTAAAGGGGAATTTGTTCGGTACACTTATCTCTGCAACAGAGAAGGATTTAGAGACAAGAAGTGGTTGGACAAAAGTGATCGAAAGAGGGACCACAAGGCTGTAACCCGTTGCGGCTGTCTTGCTGAAATGAGGATTAAGAGAAAAGCTGGGAGTGGGAAATGGTATGTGTCGCGGTTTGTTGACGAACATAACCATGAGGCTGTTCCACCAAGGTACCTGTTGGGACCGGGAAGAGTTGTCAATCAAACTGGCGACATGACAGCGTTGTACAGAACCAGAGTGGATGCATTTGTGCATCTGTGTAAGCGTTTAGCAAAGGCAGCTTGCTTGACGGATGAGGACTACAAGTTGTATACCGATAGGATTTTGAGAGATACAATTTTATTAGAAATCAAGAACGGGTTGGGTGTTGAGGTCGTGAGAGGAAGTAATGTCAATGCTGAGGTAGCAAAGGATCCAATCCACGTGGGGACAAAGGGAACAGGCTGTGCCAACGAAGCATCTGGTTCAAAGGGAACAAAGAAACGCAAGTGCAGCACCTGGGGCCGTCGCGGGCATCGCAGGACTAGGTTCCCGAATGGGTCACCATCAGCTGCATTGCCTGGTGAAGATGCTGTACAAGACCGCACGGGCCACAGGCTTCAAAATGTAAGTTTAATCTCTGTTTTGTTTTTGGTTATTACCATGGTTGCCTTTAAATTGAAAACAATATTTTGACTAAGCAAAATACATATTGTTATAGTTCCGATTGAGATATTTTAAGTCGACTTCGGTTATGGGATAAGTTGTAATTTCCGCCGAACTTGCATCGATGACAAATGTTCGTTTGTTAATACAAGTATACAACTAATCACTTTGTTAGTTGGTCCTTGTTTCTATGATTAATCTAATTCTGAATTTCTGACACTTCAGGTTCGTATCGGGTTTTTTGACATACTGATTTTGTGTGGCAGTTAGAGACTTTGTCCCTGGAGAATATTGCACGAGTTTGTTTCTTTTTCCTTTGAGTGTGTGTATGCTGTTAATATTATTGCATATTTGGTGATGTATTGCAATGCAGGGAGTGATGGGTCAGCAAGAATTTGTGAAGCGGAAAAGGACAGTTGACCTTCTTCCTCCGGTGTCGTTTGCCAAGTTTCTTTGATGCAGTTGTTGATAATTAAGCGTTTGTTATGTTTTGTATGGTTTAGGAAAGCAACTTACCTATTGAACTACCTACTTGTTCACTAAGGAGATGATGTTTTGGGATCGTAATGTGGAATGTGTATTTTGCAGAGTAGTCTGGTTTAGTAACCCCAAACTCTTGTTGGTAGACACTGTAAGATATGTAGGAACTCGTTAATTTAACCTAGTAAGTGAGATGAGCTTTGGCACTCGGAATTAGAAGTTGTAATTGCAGGCTATTTGAATCCACAGTTAAGACCCAACTTTGATCCTTTAATGGCTGGAGACTGCGGCGAAAGAGGCGTTGTCAATGCTTATCCAATGAAGTACAGTGAACAAGACGACGAGCAATTAATAAAAGATAAAATAGGCATCTTTGTATGACTAACACAAACATCCTTTGCTATGACAAATATAGTAAGACCTGCGTTGTGGCAAAAAATATGAAGGATTCTTTTAGAAGCGGTTTCAACATCAAAGGAATCTTTTGTTTTGTAGAATGGGGATTGTCAATGCTGTGGCATGGGACCAAGATTCAGTTCACGATTTTACTCTCAAACTCTGAGGCAGTTGCAAGTCCCCAGCCTCTAATATTTAAAACAGAGCTGAAAGTAGTGTTTTAATGCATTCTTAGTCTTCTAACTTTTTAAGATTATGCTACGTCAGAATAAGTAGTTAATTAGTATAATTTGCTCACTATTTATCTAATTGAATTATTTTTTAATCCTTTTGTTTCTAATTGAATTATTTTTAAATTTTTATTTCTACTTCTCATATGTCTTGTTATTATAGTTTAGGATTTTTTTTTTCATTTTTATTCTTATTCATCAAATTTATTTTTCTTTAAGTTATTCTATAATTTTTATATTCTCCTATTCTTTATTTTTATATAGGATACTATATATCTTTAATGTTAATATTATTTCTCTCTATTAAGTATAAACATAATTCATCTTTTTTTATACTCGCTCTTTCTTATGATTATTATATAGAATTACAACTTAAAATTTTTTTCATTTTCCTTCTTACTTTTATGTCATTTATTTTTCTTTAAGTTACTCTATATTTTCTATATTCTCTTACTATTTACTTTTATATAGGATAATATATGCTTTCAATATTAATGTTATTTCTCTTTTTTTTTTTTTTGGTTTCCCACGGTATCCCCCAACCCGGCAGGTCAAGGACTAATCCGTCGCGGTAATGTTATTTCTCTTTAATAGATATAAATTGAGTAATAAAACATAATTCATCATACTTATATCTTCTTATGTTTTCTACAGAAATCAACACTCACTTCATGCCTCTTTATCTTTTTTTTTTTTCACATAATATCATGTCTCTTATTTTTTTTTTCTTCCATTCTTACTAATATTTTGTGCAAGTATTTGAAGAATTCGGTTCATGACCACAACTTTTTTTTTTTTTTTTAGTTTGTTATAGATTCCTAAAACACTAGACTTTTACAATTTTTTAGTTTTCTTTTTTTAATGTTTAGTCTCATTGTATTCATTAGTTATATTATTTATATATTATTTTTTTTCAACAATTTATATTTTTAATATCATTTAGTTGTAATATGTTAAAAATATATAGTACTATTGTGAATCATGAAAAATAAAATTAAAAAATTGAATATTAATTTCAATTATATATTATGTACTTTTACAATTTCTTTTTAGTTTTTCTTTTTTTAGTCTAATTATATTCATTAATTATATCATCCATATATTACTTCTTTTTTCTTTTAACCATTTATACTTTTTAATATCATTTAGTTGTAATATTATTAAAAATACATAGTATTACTATGAGTCATAAAAAATAAAATTAGAAAATTGAATATTAATTTTGAATTTTTGACTAATAGAATATTATATTTAAAATTATATTTTATCTAATAATTTTATATTTGTACTATAATACTTAAATATAATCTAAAAAAATAAATAATAAAAATGACTACTTAGAGAACAAAAATAAAGATAATAATATAAAATCAAATAAATAAATTTGAATGGAGTATTTTTATAATTTTATTTAAAGTCAAAGTATAAAATTTTAATTATATAATATTAAATAATACGGTATATATCTATTTTATTTTTTGGCAATGCACAAGTCTAAATCTAGTTTACATTAAATGACTAGACAAGCACACTCAACCTAGGACTAAATTAAAATCCTTTTTTGTCAATCCATTTATACCTAGTTCCCTCATCATCTTATTCATTTTAGAGTAAAGACTCAATTCTGTTTTTGTCTATTTTTATAAAAGACAATGTGATGTCTTAAAAAAAGGGACACGTTAGCCTCCCAACATTATTATTTTGAAATAATATAAATTTTCAGTTTAAAAAATTTGTTTATCAAATATTAACAAGAATTGATTTTGTGATAATTTCGTTTGTAATATATGGGATTTAAAACCCGATTCCCAAAATTATTAAATCGTTTATTATTGAAAATTCTTTTACTGAGGTAGTGTAATAAGAAAAGACTATGGCTAGAAATGATGTTATAAAAAAAAGCTTAAAAAAGTAATTATAGTATGAAATCTTTTTAAAAAGAAAAAATAGCAGCGTTGCATAAGAAATAAAAGAAGAGAATGGTAATATTGATAGTGATAGAGAAAATGATGATGATGATAAAGTATAGTTACACAATAAAATTAATAACAATAGAAATTATAATGATAAAAATGAAAATGATGTTAGTTGATTCTATTGTTAAAAAAACTTCATTGGTATTTAAAATTTGCACAGATTACACATAAAACTACTACAAAATCAATATCTAATTTTCTGTTAACATTTGTCGTATTTTTTAATAGAAGATTTATATTGTCTCAAAATAATAATGTTAGGGGCCAAACTGTTATTCATTTTAGTAAAAAATTGTATTATTTTTCGTAAAAATAAACAGAGTCAAATTAAGTCTTTACTCTTTATTCTAACATAAAATTGCCCATATATGGGGTCTTAGCAGTTGGTGTGCTTGAACCTTGAAGCATATTAGAATACCTTGCTGATGCTTAGACTAAGAAGTTAGAAGTATGCTACATGTCCAGTATAGCTAAGGCTCTTGTTCAGTGCATGCGACTTAACTTCGAATAAAAATGACATGCAAAACCAATGTTGAAGTTTATAGTTTCAGCACTCTTTGAGGCAAGGGACCAGCACGGTGCTTCATGTTTGATTTCATCTATCTTGTAATATGCAAGTTAAACACAGTATATATATATATGTTTCATTTTGCCCTTTTTCTAAAGGGTCTTATATTAAATTGTTTTCTTTAATTGCTGCTATAATTTTATAAAGGAGAGTGCTAAATAAACAATGATCATCTTGAACAACATGAACAACCACCAATTAAATAAAAGTACACTACACCTCCAAATTAACCATCTGAATTGTTGATTGATGAGGGTGTGATGGTATTAATAAGGAGAATATGATTGAGGATTGATGATTGAGTGTAGAGGGTGTGTAAAGGTCGGTTTGTGTTGGTTTTTAAAGGAAATAAATTGAGAAAATAGCAAAATGAACCTTATGTAGAATTTAGGTAAAAAGTGGTTTTTGACCAATTTTGACGGATCATAACTTAGCGCTCGGAGTTTGGAATTGAGTGAAACTTATCTTAAATTAAAACTAGTGATGAGAGCTTTAAAACCGTTCAAGAACAGAGAGAAAACAATTTTTGTAGCAAAAGTTATGAACATTTAAAAACTGGTGTTAAAAATTGAAATTTCAGATGCTGCAGAAAACCAGAAAAATTGGCTGGTGTGCACGTGCACAGAAGCGTGCGTGCGTACTAGACAGAGGCGTTGTGTATGCCTATGCATATGCACAGGGTGGTGCATACGCACAGCAAGAAAAATTGCACGCTTGCACACACTCCCTATTTTCTTGAAAAACTCTGCTTTTGACTATTCTGCCTTTCCGGCGAGGTTGTAACCCTCTTAAGCCTCCATATGGAGTTGAATAACTATAATTAAGCCTTGAATACACTGAAAAGTGATATGATAACTTGAATTAATTAATTGACTGGGTAAGATGCAAGGGTCGTGACTCCGTTCCACTTGCTCCGAGTTAAGATTTTAAACATGTATCTGGGTAAGATGCAAAGATCGTGACTCCGTTCCACTTGCTCCAGGTTAAGTGGATAAGATGAAATGGTTGTGGTTTGATCCCACTTACTCTGTGGATAAATTGATGAGGAACTGGGGTTAATGAATATTATAAAATTATGAAATTGATTAAAGTCAATGACTATGATTGATTGTGGTCTGAATGACTGTTTTGGCAAGGAAGGAGATTTGTCCAGCTTGCGAGCCAAGGTTGTGGGTTTTGTCCTGCTTCCGTATTGATTTAACGCTTGTTCGTAGTTGCGGAATGATGTGAGAATGGTGGTTTAATCCCGCTCATAAATTGAGGAGGTTAAGGATTCTCTCCCGTTACACATTTATATAAGTGAATGGGGATTATGATGAGTTATGCTTTATGAGGCTGGTTAAGATTACGACTAGGATTGAATTGAATTGATTAGAGACTTAGATCAAAAAGTGAGGATTCATATGAGGCTTAGGAATTAGGATGAAAATTGTTATTGAGACATATAATAGCGCTTATGATTAATGATAAGTTTGATTATAATAATGGGTTTGATCAATAATGATTATTGATTGGCAAGAACGGGTTTTAGTTTTCTACGGTAAGGACGGTGACTTTGTCCTGCTCGCGAATAGGCAAGTTGAGGTTGAGGATTTTTTTTCTTGTGTTGCGATGGACAAGTTGAGTTGATGATTTCCTCTCTTGTTGTATCGGAGAATTGGACAGAAGGTTTAGAATTCCCTTCGGTTTAACCCCCAACTATGGTAAAGACGATAGTTTTATCCTGCTCACGGTTTGAGAATGATTATCCTTATACTACATGTGAACCTAATGAGGTTTGATTGAGAAATGATTATATATGATTGTGATTATGATTGAAACGAGATTATGATTGATGTTATGGGGATGGTGGTTCGTCACGCTTACGGTAAGGACGGTGGTTTGATCCTGTTCATGGATAGACAAGCTAAGATTGAGGATTCCCTCTCTTGTTGTGGTGGACAAGCGGGGTTGAGAATTCTCTCTCTTGTTACATCGAAAAATCGGATAGAAGGTTGAGGATTTCTTTCGATTCAATTTCTGACTGTGGTATGAAAGAGTTAGGTTGAGGATTCCCTATCATTACATCACATTCTCTTTCTGATTGTGAAGTGTGGCAGACACTATATCTCAAATAGCGCTGCCTCCAGTGAGATGGTGGATGGTTGAGGATTCCCTACCAGAAGGTTGAGGATTCCCTTCTTATTGTTCCTCCTGGGGATGCACGACAGAGAGATTATGTCTGGGTTAGCTACCGGATATGCTGAGTCTGGTAGTTTAATTAATACGTGAGCTCATGGCCAGTAGGACATGCATGCATCATGTGCATTTGTTTGCTATTGTTTGAGTGTGCATATTGTTTGGTTTGTCTAACTGTATATTTATGTTTAACTACTAACTGTAATACTTGCTATAATTGTTCTCTAATTGTGTTTATATTATATTGTTTATTGTTTGTATATGATTCCACTATTGAGACATGAGACTTGGGATTGTTAATGATTATGATTATGAGAATGAATGAGATCAGTGGTGGTTTAGAATATGTTAAATTTAGTAAATTAACCCCGTGTTGATTAATATTTGTAATTGAAATTACTAAATTGAATACTGGATTGAATAATTGGATACTGGGAGTAATGCTGAGAATCTGAGATCATGTTGGAAATGATTGCGACTAGAGGTAGTGACAGAAATGAGACTTAGTGATTTAATCCTGTTGGGATTAGTTAAAACCCTAGGCTTTAACTTCTGTGAAGGCGGAGATTAGGATTATCTAGCGGTTCATGTATCTTCTCATAATCTCTATTTGAAACTATTACCCTACTGGGAATATTCGGGTTCTCACCTTTTGTGAAAATTTCTGTTTTTTAGATACAAGACGAGATGCATCTCGTTGAGAGTGCGGGACTCGTTGGTGAAGCGAAGAAGACTCCTTTGAGTTTATTTTGATACTTGTTGAGTTAAATAATTAACTAAATTAATTGATGATGACAAACATTATTTTATTGGGAAAACCTAATTAGTGTTGATTATTTTTGATTCACTGATGCAGGTCATAATAAGCAAACATAACAGCAACCTAATATGAAATAAAATGAATCTGCTGGTGGGCTGTCAAAACAATGGAAGCCTAAAGAAAACAAAGCAAGGAATTCAAATGGGCCGAACTAGAAAAGAACCAACCCAAGCCCGAATTCATTTCTCAAGCCAATCCCTCCAAATTGCTTCCACTAAAGCAACGTTCACCTTTTTCATTCGGTCAGAACTCAGAGAAGATAGAGAGAACTTTGTCCCTAAGCCATTCATCGAAGAAGAAAGAAAGAGAAAGCTCAATCCAAAAAGCAAAAGTCTAATCACCAAAAATTAAACCATATCAAGCTAAGTCTGAAGCTAAAGGTGATTTATTTCCCTTTGCATGCATCCAATTTTCTTCTCTTCTTCTCAAATTCTCTGCTACTCTAAATTGAGATAAATGAAGAAAGTGATCTCTGTTCACCACTGCTGTAAATCAATGGTCAAATTTGTTTCTTGGGGACAAAGTAGTATCTCAAGGGTTCAGATGTGGGATTGCCATTGAAATACTGTTCTTAAATGCTTCTCTGAGGCTTTCGGTCAAGTAAGAGAAAGTCAGACCTAAATTTCTAATTTAGGGATTAACTGAAAAAGTGATGTAGTAAGTTGGTAGCACACAGCTCAAGAAGTTAACTTAGGAGAGAGCAACTCAATAACATGCAAGGAGATACAAAAGAAAATTTGTTCATTATTCTGAAGACAAGGAAAAAGAACCAGCATTTTGAGGTTTATGTTCTGAGAAGAGTTCTCTGAAGAAGTTCATCAACTTGGACAGTATTTCCTAATTAAAGGAGCATTCTGCCAGAATGAGGAACTAAATCATAGGCAAGCAAATCTGATTCATCACATAACAAAAAGGCTGTTGAAGCATTAATCTCCTTCATGTTTTACAGATTGTATTTTTCTTTTTAATGTTTATCTTTCTATAATTTCTTGAGTGTGAAAAGGCATAAAGAGAGAGCTCAAGTAAAAGCCAATGAGAGTTAAAAGGCTAAGTGAAACAGTTGAGTGAAAAGCCTAGAGTGATTTCAGATTTCTTTAGGTTGGTTTTGTGTCTTGTATCTTGTACCAGTGAGGTATCCCTTTCTTAGTTGGGTAAGCACTAAGAGTGAAGAGTTAGGTATTAGTATAGCCAAGTCAAGTTAGGTTAGAACTTGAGAGTGGAATGACTGTGTCAATTTTGTGGAATTGGTGTATGTAATACTTTAACTATAGTGGAAATTTCATCACTGTTATGGTGGAGACTGGATGTAGGTTGCATTGCACAAGGCAACTGAACCAGGATACATGATGGTGTCAGCTTCTCTCGTTTCTTCTTTGTTCTATTTTCTGATATTCATGAGACAAAATGAAATTGTCTCATAAATTTTCGCTGCTGAGTTCAAACAAATTCAGACTGAAAGCTTGTTTTAAAAGGATTATTTCATTAAAGCGAAAGAAAGTCATAGATTCAACCTCCCTTCTCTAAGCCTTCTACAACCTTCAATACTTAGTACTTTTCTCCACTTTTGAACATGTCATTGTATATTTCCTCTTAGAAGTTTGTAATTTAAAAACACATGATATTCTTTTGTACACTTGTGAGTTTTATAATATTCTAACTGGCATTTTCTTCGCAGATTGAAGCTAGTACTTATTATGTAAATTATTCAAAATCTTATATATATATATATATATATATATATATATATATATATATATATATTTTGCTTTTGTATATGGTGATCACTTGCATTAATGTGGTTCGAGTGTATTTAACAACTTTCAATTGTTTAAATTTTTTTTCACAAGCTCCTAGTTATATCATTTCTTTAAATATTATGTATGTATTTTTTTTAGGTGTCGTAATGCCTCGCCACTATTGATTTACGACTTAGCGTAAAGCTCTGTATGGTATGGTGTTACAACTTTTCTATTCTAGAAAAACTAAAATTAATAAAATAATATAATTCAAATAAATTCATAAAATTATAAAAAAATATATTAAATTTATAATTAAATATAATTAAAAATAATCCCATAATATTATTCACATGAAAAAATATATTATTATATGTAATTTTTTTAGTTTTTTTATTTAGTTTTAGATATTGACCTCTTATCTTTCTAATTTATATTTTTACTTCTCTTCTTTTAAATATTTATCATATATCATTTAGAAAGAATACTAATATTGTAATTAATAATTAAAATCAAGATTCAATTATGAGTCAATCTTATAATTATCAATATAAATTTTTTTAAACTAATATCTAGTTATATTTTTACATATATAGAGAGAAAAAAATATTTTTAAATAATAAGTATGAAAATTAATTATTTTTATTTGTATAACAGACTTAACATCTAATCAAATGTAAAAATATACAAATTAAAATCTTTTAAATTTTAGATAGTGAATGTTAAAATTAATTGTTAATAAAAAATTAAACTCTTTCACATGAAAATAATAACTAAAAAAAATTATTATTTGATTTTTTTATTTATAGAGACCCTGATCTTTTTAGTTGACGGAAATTTTTGCCTCCTATGATTATTTTATAAAAATAGTTTAATATTATAATTTTTTCTATCATAATCTATAATATTAGAATAAAATTGATGTAACTTTACAAATTTTATATTCCCGTAACATTACGGGCAAAATCACTAATTCTACATATTTTTTTTACCATGTGCAAATAAATATTTTGGATTAATTAGTTAAATGAAGGATCATGTTCAATATGTTGTTAGAAAGGTAATCGAAAATGTTTAATAATAAAAAATATTAACTAAAAACTGTCAAAATTTATTATTTTTAACTTTATTTAATATACCTGTTTAGATTGATTAGACTGGTTGTTTTTTGTCTTTCTAATATTACCGTTTGGTGCAACCATAAAAAAAAAATTATATATTAAAAATAATAGAGTCTACCCAAGAATTATTAAATTACAAGTCCTTAGACACCCACCTTTAAGGCTTTAACACACAAGCCTAACACTCCACATAAATAGCACCAATATTTAGTCAATGGTGAGAGATCACACTTTCCTCTCTAAAGTGAAATTCAAACTTTAGAGGATCCAAATCCCTTTAGAGGATCCAAATCCTTTAGTAAACTATTATGGAGCTTGTACCCAAGGTTCTTAAAAACCTTCTTATGTAAGCTAAGCTCTATTGAATTTGTTATCAAATGTGATCATTGACTATCTTCGTAAAACCAGTTATGCAATCAACAGCAAAAGGTAAAAACAATGGCAATGGAATAAGTAAACACAAAATAAAAGGACTATTTGCAGAAGTTTCTGCTCCTTTTATTGCTCCAAATGTCAAATTCAGAAAGTTAGTTTCTGCTCTCTTAGATGTTCACTAACAAAGTAAGTAGATGCTCCGTTTTGCTGAAACAACTGCTTGAAAAAAAAAAAGAAAAAAAAAAAAAGAAAGAAGAAGTTGCGCCTTTACTAAACATTCGGTTGTTGTCGGAACACTGCATAAGTGACACGCTATTAATTATGCCGGAACACTGCATAAGTGACACGCTATTAATTATGCTTCACTTTTGCATAAATCTCTAAAATTCTCGTGGCTTTGTTTAAAAAGTATAAGTATTTAGATATTATGATGTAAAAATTTAAAAATTAAATAAGTATATAAAGTAATTATTAGAAATATTTACTAAAATAATATCTAAAAAGTATATCGAAAGAATTATCTAAAAATTTTAAGTTACATGTGATGTATAATGCTTATAGATAGACTATCATAAAATTCATTGTAATTAAATAAGTGAAAAACATATTAAGTTATTAAAATATTTTTATACTCTTTTTTTAACCTATCAATAATAAATTCTATTAATTTTTTTCAACTATTCATCTAAATTATTCCTTCATCCAAATTACCTTTTCTATTTGCTACAAAATTTAAATTTATAATACACTGATCCAACTTCACTCTATTTCAAACACTTAACTAATACACCCCTCCTTGGCCTGCTCCAAGCGCGTGCACATGTTGTTGAAATAAGCACTGGGTACCATAGAATTTCCCAAATTCAAGAGAACAATTCTGATATCGAAGTTCACAATTATATGAATCCGTTTCTCTTGTTATTGAAGTTGTGTCAAGCCATTTCATTTGTTGAACGAAACTCTGATATTCTGCCACAATGACAAGGCTGACCCCCAATCCTTTCAATAGCAACGGCGTGTACTCTGATGCCACACTAACCTTAATTTTAAACTGTGCCTGAGATTTGGCTTTACTACTTAGGTAGTTAGAGCATGCCACGTCATACATCAGATACACGTGGTCCGATGCAATTTCTTGACCTGGCCTAGGCAAGCGCAACTTGATACTGTTCCCTTCATCCTCATCATCACCCACACTGAGGCTAAAGTTTAAAAACAAACCTTCAGATGCAACTTTCGGAACAATGAAAGCAAAAATGAAGCCTAACTGATTGGAAGGCAGACCAAATGGGACATCAATGGTTATGTGATCGCCAATTGTTCTGTGCAACAACCACTTCGGAATTCTGCTTCCCGGATACACATAGGTGGCTCCATCAGCATCATAATCTTGGTAACTGTCACTTTCAAGTCTGGACAAATGTTGATGTGCAAATTTCAAGATGTTGATTTGTGCATTCAAGCCAATAGCCTCAAGAGAGTGTTGATCCAATGCCACACAATTCCATAATGCGACCTTTTTCCTTTCTTCCTTCATTTGTTCAGCTACAGTCACAGGGAACAACACGGTCTTCAGTGATATGCAACCTTCAACATTTAGGTCTTCGATGTTAGGGGGAAGCTCCGGTAGAGTTTGAAGCTCCCTGCAATCCCTTAAATTTAAGCTTCTCAGCCTCAAGAGGTGCTTAATGCTTTCAGGCAAGTACTCAATAGTACTGTTTGCTACACTTAGCACTTCAAGTTTGCTTTGAATTCCAATAGATGCAGGCAGTTGTTTGATCCCTGTGTGATCTAAATACAGCTTTACCATATTCATTGAAATAACAGAAAATTCCTTCAGTGCTGTGCAGCCATCGAGATAGAGAGAGCGAAGGGACCTTAAATGAGTATCACTTATAAGGCTTGTAAGGGAAACGCAGTTTGCAAGGTACAAAGTCGTGAGCTTCTCTAAAGAGAAAACAGATGGATGTACGTGAATCAACTTTGAACTCCAACCGAGATTAAGCACTTCAAGATTTGTTGCATTTGAAAAGTCTGGTGACTCTGTTAATTGATTGGAACATAGAAGGCTAACTCTCTTTAAACTTCGAAGATTCTGTAACACTTAACAAATGAAGATTTCATCAGTAATCATTACATACATAGTTTCACTCTATTTTTTAGTTACTCGTATTTAAAAAATTTCTAATCGAGTTCCTTCATTGTGAAAAAGTTTTCAACTAAATCTCTAATTTAAACTACAGTTAAAATATGGAAAAGTATACTAAACAATATGTATAATGAGTATATCGGATGTTGAATTCATTATATGTGTAGATAGTTATCTTAATATTAAGATTTAAGTAGATAATTTAAGTAGATTATTCACAAAAGTCATTATCCTTTGCTAGGTAGACAATAACTTTTATTAAACAATAGAATCTAAAATTGACCCAATAAAGTATACACCTCCAAATTACCCACATAAATCTTAATATTAGGATAACTATCCACACATATAGTAAATTGAACATTTGATATATCCATTGTTCACATTATTTAATATTTTTATTGTCTATCTATACTTTTCTTAAAATAAATTTAGATTATTTTAAACTTTTTTTTCAAACATTATTGAAATATTTAACAATGGATGAGATATTTCATGAATATCCACTGTCCTGACTGTATAATGTATTGCTATTTTTTTTTATTCTAATATATTGCTAATATGTTAGTGGAACAGTGCACATGTTTTTACTCACGTCACATCTTACTCTTGTACAATGAGAAAAAAGTAGTGTATATATTTTATTTTTACCAAAAATATTTAGTTTTAAACATTTAACAAAGTTCTAATTTTATTTTTAATATTTAAAATATTTATTTTGTCTTAAAAGCTTTATATTATCATACTTTTTTATTTTTTTGTCAAAATTAATTTTTTTTAACTATCACAATTATTATAATTATAATAGTCAAAGGAGTATCAATAGTGATCTAAGAATAAACTTGATAAAAGAATAAGTGATTAAGTAGTAAACAACAATAATAGAAAAATGGTATTTTTTAGAAATTTTTTTTTATTTTAGTTAGAAAAAAAATATAATATTTTAAACATCCGATATGAAATTAAGATTTACTCTAAATTTTAGTGAATAAAACCGAATTTACCTTTTATGTTTTATGTAATATTCCAAATTAATTCTTAAAATTATTTTGTCAAATATTTTAGACTCCAACAAATTTAATTACAAAGTTAATCTTTAAATTTATTTTGTAGATAAATCATTCTTCATATTAAATTACTCGTCTACATATAAGAACTGATTTGAAACTTTAAAAAACTTTTAGAGACTTTTATGTCTTTAATTCTTTATCAAATAATGATGAAGACTAATTTATTTAACAAAAAAAAGTAGAGAGTTAATTTAATAGTTAAATTTTTTTTGAAAACTAAAATATTCAACTAATTTTTTTTTTTAAATTGATTTGAGTTTTACTTTTGTTTTATTCTTTTTCTTTGTCGTGATGATAGAATCATAAAATACAAGATTTTATGCATAGAGAAACTAGTATATATATGTAAATTTAAAGAGTGAATACCACATCTGATCCTGACAATTATCTCGAAAGGACAACCAGGCCTCCAAAAAAAAAATATCTAATCCGATCCCTGATATTTTTTTTTGGGACTGATTAGCCCCTGTGCCAAAAAAATCAACATTGATTTTTTTTCACAGGAACCTCGTTGTCCTTTCGAGGTAATTGTCAGGGACCGGATTGAAGTTTTTTTTTTTTGTCAAGGACCTTGTTGTCTTTTGAGGTAATTGTCAGGGCTATTTTGGAGTTTTCTCAAAGTTTGGAATATTGACTGTTGCATTAATGAATGAAATTAATGTTTTGATATTTTTATTATGAAAAAGTATAGGTAAATAATGAAAATACTAAACAATGTGAATAATGAATATATTGGATGTTTATTTCACTAGGTGTGCGTATAGTTATTCTAATATTAAGATTTATGTAAATAATTTAGAAGTGTAGTGTGTTTTGATTTAATTGGTAGTTGTTCATTCAAAAAAGTTATTGGTTATCTAGCATCATTTATTATTTAAAATTAAAAAATTAATTTCGTTCATTCATGATAGATTCTAAACTTTTAATCATAGAAATATAAGTTTAATTTATTCTTAATTTTTATACTTGATAATTCATTGTATAAATATAAAGTGAGAATGATTAAATACAGAATATATACTGTAGAAATTTGAAATTCAAAAAAGTTCATTGTAAATTTGGATGAAAATATAAGGACATTCATGTTAATAAAACCTTATTTGGCTATGTTTCTATCCATGGATTTGAAATTATAAAAGACTAGCATGTTTGCTTGTTACCTGCTCTTGATGCCAAAGTTTTTTCACTCGGTTAACGGGCAAGGAGAGTATTTGAAGATTTTCAGCCGAAAACTGAGTTGGCAAGGCTTCCATAGGGTAGTGCATCCAAAGAAGAAACCTTAGTTCATTAGGCAAAGACTCAAGCCCTTCAGGAAAATACAAACTCATCTGATCTTGTGGGAAATAAGAAGGACACGTGTAAGGAGCTAAAAGTTCCAAAAAGTGTAGGTTGCTCATCTTTGCAAATACTTGAGGGCTTAGCTGCAGCTTCTTATTAAGCAATGGCAACTTGGCGGAGATGCTTCTAATGGCTTCACTCCCCTACAAATATTGCAAATATTTTATACCATATATCATTCAAAAAATAAAATCCTCTTTAAAATTAACTTTAGAATATATTCGGCTTTTTAAAAAGTAACAATTTTTTTCCCATAAAAAAAAGTAACAATTTTTTCGAAACAAACTTTTTATTGGAAAAGAAAAAGTTTGCCTTTTGGTAATATATACATTTACACACCTATTCTTCTTAGGAAAAATCGGTAATAAACTTTTTTCGGTTAATAATCGACCAACATTGTTTTCTTCTTTACAATAGTAATCCAAAACCGTAATCTTTGTCCGGTCACTGCTTGGTTCACAAATTGCTGGTTACAAAAATGTCAGGTCCCCATCGAAATCACATTTTCTAGAGTCAATTTTTTTATATTTCTTTTAAAAGTTATATATTGCTTTTTTAAACTTAAAGAATTTGTTTTCAAATTTTATCAAAATTATTTTCTAAAAAATGTTATCACAAATATCTTTAGAATTTTATAAAAATAATTTTTACCTTTTTCTGAAAGAAAGAAAAATATTTGACAAATAAAGTATGCTTTAGTTTCTAATATATAATTTAATTTAATTTTAGAGTTTAGTTTTGATGCACTTATAATGTCAAGTATTTTATACAATTTTATAATCACATCTGTTCTTTTCGATAATTATTTACGTAGTTAATGTGAAAAGTAGTTATTTTTATTGATATGACATTACGTAATTAAATATACGTATAAAATTATTTTACATTGTCAATGCATTAAAATTAAATTCTTAATTTTATTCTTAACTTTTGAAATAAATTTTAATGCTATCCTTATCACATTTAATTCAATCCTTATCAAAATTTTTCCTAATATTACTCTTATACAATATGCCCTACTCTCAAAGGAAATTGACCTCTTAAATAAACAATGAAAAATTAAAAATGACACTGGAAAAGCTAAATTGATTTAAGATAACATAAAATAAGATAAGATGTAAACTTTCTTTCGATTTAGCTTTTTTCTCCTCAATTTAGTTTTACAAGGACATTAAAGGTGAAAATTGAAATTTATTTTAAATATTGAGAATGAAATTTAGTAAATTAAATATTAGAAATAATTTTAAAAAATGTTAGAAATAAAAAACATTACCATAAAGAATCCGACCCAAATTATGACATATACCTTATCACCTCTTAGCACTTGATAAATGTCATTAGAACCCCATAATCGGCTTCGTTTTCCAGGGTCTTCAATAGATTCTTGACGAACAATCTCGTATGCTGTTTCTTGAATAATGTCATGCATCGATACAATAGTTCTTTCAGAAACAGTTATGAGGGCTTTATCTTTTAACCTTTCTAACACAAAAGCCACAGAATTGATCTCATCCTTCAAAAGTAGTTTTATATAATCCTCTGTCACATGTAACCATTTAAAAAAACAAGCAATATCCAAGAATATCTTTTTCTCATGGCGATCAAGATCATCATAACTGAGTTTCATCACATTATGGACCTCTTTGTCTGGCATATTTTTAAGCTTCTCTAACAGGCTTTCCCATATTTCTTTCCCTTTTCCATGGACATGGTGTCCCAGAACTTCAAGGACTAATGGAACACCTTTGGCATACTCGATCACCTTTTTTGATTGCTCATGAAATTCCATCTCAAGATCACGATGTTCATGTTTGAAGGCAATCGAATTGAAAAGTCGAAGCGCCTCATCAACTTGTAATGGCTTAACTTCGTAGATAAAATCAACTTCTGTATGGAGCACTTGCTTATCTCTGGATGTTACAATGATTCTACTACCTGGTCCAAATTGTTCCCTTGTTCCAAATAGTATTTTCAGTTGCCGAAAATCATTGACATCGTCTAGAACAATGATTACCTTCATTCGACCAAGTCTTTTCTCAAGAAAAGGGGGCAATCCATTTGAGCTATCAATTTTTAAGTCTGGTTCACCTATGAGTTCAGAATAAAGTTTGCTCTTCAAAGAAAATATTCCTTCCCTGGCTGAACTTTCCCTTACATTTCCCAGAAAACAAGAACCTTCGTACTGTGAGTTTACGCTGTTAAACACTTCCCATGCAAGAGTTGTCTTACCCAAGCCCCCCATTCCCCAAATTCCCAAAGCACGCACGTCTCCTAACTCCGGATTCAATTCTGACTCTAAGAGTGCAATTGATTTGCCAATTCCAATAAGCCCTCTTGAGATATATTTCTGCTCATGATTCAATCTCTTTATCAGATGTTTGATGATTGCTTCAAGGAGCCCATAGTCATTCCTAAAAAACAAGGAAGATGTATTGAATGACAATATTTTCAGAGTTTTTTGCCTTAGTAATTTTGGATATAAAGGGATGTCATAAAGTATATATTTTTTTCCTTTATTAATTATATGTTATATCAGATAAAAAACTTAAATGTAAGAGTAAAATCCTTAAAATTGCAAAGGATCAGACCAACAAAGTAGGGATTGATAGTTTTGATTTTACATATGGGAAAATGAAATTCATGAAAATTTAAAGGATCGGCTCAATTAATGGATAAATTTTGAGAGATTATTTTTACTATTTACTCGATAGTAATTATTTAATTATTGTGTACATTTAGGATTATATTATATATGAATTTAAATAAATAGTATGATAAATTTTTTATGAGTAATGTTATATATATAACTGTTTTTGTAATTAACTTCAAATAAGTTGGTGCAAGACTAATTAAAAAAAGGAGAGTGCTAGGTAAACAATAATTTTTTTGAACAATATGAACAACTACTAATCAAATAAAAATACACTACACTTTTAAATTATTTACCTAAATTTTAATATTAAAATAATCATCTGTATACATAGTGAAATGAACATCCAACTTCACATTATTTAGTATTTTTATTGTCTACCTATATTTTTCCTTAAAAAAATGCATGCATATGTTATTATTTTTACTTTTTTGCACTTTAATGTGGCACACATAAATTTTTAAAGTATAGCACAAAAAATTTTGTACATAATACAACATTATCGATGTAGTATACAAATTTTTGTATATAACACAAATTTTTATTGCAAATGTATTTTATTAGTTGGATGAGTCAATAATCCTAGTATGTAGTCCTCAAAAAATTTATGTACTGCACATTAAAATTTTTATGTTATGCACCAAAATTTTTATGTTACACACTAAAATTTATGTGTTATACATATTTTATTGGTACAATATACAAATATAACACAAATATTTGCATATAGCATATAAATTTTGGCGCATAATACAAAAATTTTTGCCAAAAATATATTTTGTTAGTTGGATGAGTCAATGGTTTGGGTATGTAGTCTTCCAAAAATTTCTATGTTATGTACTAAGATTTTTGTACACCAAAATTTATGCGTTGTGCTGATTTTATTAATACAATATATAAATTTTTGCATATAGAACACAATTTATATGTGCTATAGTTTTTTGAATTTTTATACGAGAAGAAGAAGATGATAACGAGGTAGAACATTATGATAATATAAGAGGATGAGGAAAAAAATAAGAAAAAAAAATTAAATAACAACAACATAAAAAAGAAGACAACGGTGGTGGCAGCGACGATGATAACAATGTTAAAGAAAGAAGGGCACAAAAGAAGAAGCAGAAGAAGTACTCACCTGTGTACGAAAAAGAAGAAGTGCGCAAAAAATTGGTTAAAAATTTGGTTTAAAAAATGGTTAGACGCCTAACAATTTTCAATTTTTATTATGTCTAAGAGTAGAAGTTAGCTAGTGTATTTATTAATCAATTTCGATTAATCTAATGATTAATTTACTGATCAGTTTACATAAATATTTAGGATTTGAATTGCATCTTGTACATGTAGCAATTTATTAATTAGTGACAAATTATTAAATAGTATTTCGATCCGTGACCGTTTTAGTGCTTAAACTATTAAGTTGGGAAATACGGTAAGGAAAAAAGCTAATGTATTTATTAAAAAATAATCTTTTTTTAATAATAATAATTAGGGATGGCAAAATTTTCTGAGACGCGGGGATTCCTGCGGGGACTGCCCCGAATGGAGATCCGATTGTGGAGAATTTTTTTCGTGGGGATGGGGGTAGGGGACAAAATTCTCCCGAAGCAGGCGCGGGGACCCGAGCGGGGATCCCCGCCCCGTCCCCGCTATTGCCCGAAATTTATGAATTCCTTGAATTATCCTTAATAGTTTATTTCTCATATATGTTTTTTAGTCATTTCTCACACACACATATATATAGAAACCCAAAACTCCTAATCTTTATTTGCATAACCCCTCTTCAATTCAGAGATCCCTAAAGTTGTCCATACTCCATTCAACCTCTCTGCAGCCACCTCCTTGTCACCCTTCTCACCGCATCGTCACACCTCACCGTGTCATCACCCTTACCACGTCGTAATTTCTATTTGCGGCGTTCCTTTTTGTAACTCTGCCGTCGTGTCTATTCTCCTCTCTGTTGCCGCGTCTCCCACCTCGTCCACTGCTTTTTCCTTTGGCTCGTCGTTGCGTCCCCCCATTGCGTTATTTCGAAAGAAGTCACCATCGTGTCATTTAGACTTTTTGTATAAAATCTTGCAGTTTTTGTATAAGATAGATACTTGTAGCTCTATTCATATGGAAATTAATAATTAGTTAGAATTATTATGTAGATGGGGAATGGGGTCCCCGCGGGGAATGGGGCCCCGTAGGGAATGGGGATGGGAGCAATATTCTCCTACGGCGGGAAATGGGGACGGGGATGTGGAGCAAATCTGAGGGCGGGAATGAGGAGCAGGGAGGCATCTCCCGCCCCCGTCCTACCCCATTGACATCCCTAATAATAACTCTAACTAATAATCTATGAACAACTGTTATAAAAAGTCTAAAATAAATCACACAGTGTGTTTCAAGTTGGGAAAAAATAAAAGTAAAATGATTTAATTTATAAATGAAGAGTAAACTACTATTTATACCCACGAAAGTTGAAAATGCTGACATATCTACCCATAGAAAAAGGAAATTATCATTTGTACCTATAAAATATGGATTTTGCATAACAAAATTATTCAAACACTAAAAAATTACCTAAAATCCCTAAATTACCCTTATCTTCACCACCACACTACCTCCTTCACCCAATCACCTTTCTAACCCTAATCCTCTTCATCCAGCCACCACCCTTCTTTTCCTTTCTAATCTCAAATTCTACCACCATCTCATTTCCTTCATCACTACCATCACCACCACCACCACTATACCTCCATGATCATCTTTTTCACATAAAGCAGCAGCAACAACAATGACAACAACCTCCATCATCATCTTCTTCATATAAAGCAGCAGCAACAACAACAAAGAGAAAAAACGGTTCTTCCTCCCTCACTGAACAGCGTCGACGACGATGGTGGCAGTGACACCCACCGGCGCCGTCGCCCTCTCCTCCTTCTCCGATCTCTTGCGCGCTCTCTTCCTTCCAGACCAGCGACAGACTCAATCAATGGCGGCGACAGATGTGACGGAGCCGACAACAGCAAGGGGCGATGGCGGCGACAGCTCCCCCTTCCTTGGTTCTGGCTCGCATCTCCTCTTCGGGCGGTGGCTGGATGAAGAGGGTAGTGGTGGGATTTGAGATTAGAAAGGAAAAGAGGGGTGGTGGCTGGGTGAAGAGGGTTAGGGTTAGAAATGTGATTGGGTGAAGGAGGTGTTGTGGTGGTGAAGATAATGGTAATTTAAAGATTTTAGGTAATTTTTTAGTGTTTGGATAATTTTGTTATGCGAAATCTATATTTCATGGGTACAAATGATAATTTCCTTTTTCTATGGATAAATATGTCAGCGTTTTCAACTTTTGTGGGTAGAAATGGTAGTTTACTTTAGAAATGAATTTTTTTTATTTTGTTTGATTTAAAAAAAATGAAAAATGAATGTATTTGAAATCTTTCCCTCAAGAAAAATAAAAAATGACATACCTGTATTTTGTTGAATGTAATCCAGATAAATTAGCAGCTCTTTGTAAAGCAGTTCTCCAACGTTGAACCTTGACCAAGTCATATTTCTTCTCATGTTTAATAAATGCGTCTCCGTAGGATCCTCTTTGATGCCGCACATCTGAGGGATCTACGTCAAGAAAAACTGGTAGCACAAACTGGCCTTCTTTTTCTCTGCACTCAACTATTTTTGCAAGTTCCTCCAAACACCAGCGTGAAGAAGAATAGTTTGGTGAAAATATAACTAGTGAAATTAATGATGCCTTGATTGCTCTAATCAGTGATTTTGGTATTTCATCTCCTACCTCAATTTTATCATCTACAAAGCCGTTAATTTTCTTTCTAGAAAGCGCGTCAACCAAATGACTAAGGAAACCTCGTCGGATGTCCGGGCCTCTGAAGCTAACAAAGACATCATACTTTATCTTAAGGGCATTTTCGGAAGAAGAAGCCACACCCTTCGGTTTCAGAATAAGCAAGAGACACACAAATATAACATATGCCATCTGAGATACTCGGGAAAAAGATGCATGTGCCATAGGATTGAACTCTGAAGTATATGTATCAAAAAAAAAAAAAAAAAAAGAAGAAAGATCAATTTTATGGTGAATTAAGTATTAATTTTATTTTGAATTTTATGCATGTGCCATATGATTTAACATTTTTAGCAATTAATTATTAATTTTTAGACATCATAAAAAACAACAAAAAATAATATCTTGACAAAATAATTCATTTATGAGTAAATTCAAAACATCTATAAATTGCAATATCCTACTTTGACTATTTTATCAACTGTCTATCTTTCTCTCAAGATCAATTCTTTTGCACCAATTTTTTTTTAATACTATTTTTAACAATTTTAATTTCTTAGATAACATAGATCATATATCCTACGAATCCAAATTAAGGCAAATAAATACTGCTTTTGGTTTGAAATAATTGTGTAATGAAGAAATCACTGCACTAGAAAAAACATTGAAATATATCAAATTCCATCGATACTTAGGGACTGATGATGATAGAGATCAGATTAAACTTTTGCTCATATAACCATCGTTTTCCTACACTCTTTAATTTAAATCTTCTTGTAGTTAACTTTTAAGTTTTAACCCAAAGATGAATAATGATGAAACTGAAAGACTTTGGAACAATAGTATTACTACTTACCCGGAATCGTCTTTTACCCTTTTGATGATGGGTTTGTAGTGGACGATAGAAGCTTGATTGAACTCTGCAAATAGTGTTGCAAGAAATAAGTCAACCGAATTGAAGTTATTCTATATATTCACACATGGGGAAGACGCCAAACTACACTTCTTCTTCCTCTTCTTTTCTTATATTTTTATTTTTTGATTTATGCTAACGACTACGCTTCTTTTTTTAATGTAGGCCTCTCATCCCAAACTTAAGAAAGGGTCTGTTCCTTTGAGAAGAAAATGCAAGGAAAGAGTGGGAATAGAAGGAACTTGAGACTTGAGAGGAAAATGGCTATTTTTTTATTATTTGGTTGAGGTGAAAGCTTGTAAAAGAATAAATAAATGGTGGAAAAAAGATGGATGGGACTCACTTAATTTTTTCTCCTTCAATATTGGACAAAAAAGATGAATAACAATATTAATAATTTTATCTTAATTAAATATATAAATATTTCTTTATTTGATATTACATAAAAGAACTATAAAAGTGTCATTTGATGCTTCTAGCATGTAGCAATAAAAGTTCATAACATTTAAGCAAAATTTTAATATAACTATATCAACAACTTAAGATATTTAATTTTAGTTTTGATATTCTGTTTTTAATTTTCTCTGATGGAAAACTTCTTTTTCATTTTTTAGGTTTAAAAGGGTAGTCATGGCTAGACTGCTATACAAACATTTCTAGCATAAAAGCAATTCTTTTATTATTATTATTATTATTATTATTATTATTATTATTATTATTATTATTATTATTATTATTATTAACCAATATTATAATTATTAAATATTATTTATATATTAGAATTAACTTTTAAAATTAATTATTATATATTTATATATAATTTAATTTATTTTTAATATATATTTTATATTTTAATATATGTTTGATATTAATAACTAATTTTGATATACACTTCGTATCATTGTTATTTATAGAGTTAAGTACTTTTTTCGTTCTTAAGGTCTTGAGTCAAAATCAAAATCGTTCTCGACTTTTTTTTTTCTTATTAAAATCATCCTCAACGTTACAAAATGTTATAAAATCATCATTTTATCCATAAACAATATTTTTTAGACGATTTTTTCCTTAAAAAAAATCCTTTTCCTCATCACTAACCCCCAACCCCCCTTTTTCATCATGAACCTCTTTCTATATCTCTTTCTCCCAGACTCCTACTCTTCCTCATCACTAACCTCTAACCATAACACTCCTCCCACCTTCCATTTTCTACCTCTGCCATTTACTCCCCACCCTCAACACTCCTCTCACTTCCATCACACCGCTGTCTTTGTCCTTAATTCTCTTACTGCAACAAAATTATCACAAGTCTAACCTTTATTCTATCCAAAATCAACAACAACAACAGAGACAAAGAAAGTAAATTAAAAGGAAAATGATACAAAAAATAAAAAAGAAAACTAGAAAAAATAAAAGAATAAAGAACAAATTAAAATCCAGAAAATTAAGTAAAATGAAAAAAATAGAGCAAAGATTTTGCTGAAATCCAGGAAATAACAAAATACAGAGCCTGCAACAACAACAAACCACAAAATACAATATTTTTTTCTGTACTTTATAACAAGACAAACTAAAAACATAATATTTTTTTCTACAACAACAAAACATAGAAGTCACTAGAAGCCGATGGAGCACTTCCCCTTAAAAAAAACTTCTTCAGAATACCCAACAACCACTTTCCCTCACCCATGAAGCACTAAAGCTAATGACTTTACTCTTGTTGAAGTCCTCCTAGAAACAACCGGATTTGATGCCTAATGCATGTGCCTTCGAAGAAGTAGAATAGAGAGAATCAAAACACAGAAGGGGAGAGAGCGAGAGAGAAAGAGAGGAATTGAAGAAGGAGAAGAGGTTGAGCAAGACGATGTTGGCGACGAGCAAGACCATCGTTATCGTTGTCGACCTGAGAAGAAGGGAACGACGAGAGAGAGAGGGGCCAAGTTTGAAGGGATGCTTGGATCTGAGTTTCGGCTTTCTTCGAGACGTTATTGAAACTGTACCATCAAAGGCTGCAGTCTTTAGTGACGATAACAAGCGCGATTGAGTTGACGGACCTTCACGGCGGCGACGGACTCAGAAAATAAGAGAGAAAGAAAGAGAGAGAGGGGGTAGGGTGAGATCGGTGATCTTGATGCTGAGCTCTTCAATGTTCTTCAATACGACGACGACGACTAGGGGGCGGAGGTGAGTGGCGTGGTGGGAGAGCGAGCTGTGATTGTTGTGGAAAGAAAAATAGAGGAAGGATTTGGTGAAATGAAGGGTTTCTGAAATTGGGAATTTGAGGTGAAGAGTGGATAAGTTAAACAGAGGTAGAAGATGAAGAAGAGTTTGAGGTTAAGGGTATTTTAGTCAAAAAATTAAGAAAATGATAATTTTATAATATTTTTTAATGTTGAGGATGATTTTAATAAAAAAAACTAAAAAAAAAATTTTTAACAGAGGGAGCTCAACACAATGAAGTGGAGCAATAAAGATCTAGGGACACTAAAAACAAGACATAAACACAAATAACAAGTATAATCCGTTGTCATCTCCGGCATTGCCATCAACAACCAAATGGATCAACTCCACACCATTCCCTATACTCGAAAATGACATAATCTGTACACCTTCAACACTTGTCTCTGATCTCTCAAATACTCGTCTGTTCCGCTCCAATCAAGTGTTCCAGATAACCGCAAAGAAGTCTAATAGCTATTTCTTTTGCTCCAGCTTTTCACCTGCTACTCCAGTCCAATTCTCGAAGAACTCTTTAACGGACCCTGGAATGACCCAAACTCTATCAGCATACTTCAACCAAGCACACCACACCTGCCACGTAAACTCACAGGCAACAAATAAATGATGTACAAATTCTATATCCTTTTTACACAATACACATATATTGTCATTATGATTGATAATGTCCAGTCTACTCAGCCTCTCCTTTGTGTTGACCCAGCCTACTAAAACAAACCATGCAAATAGTTCAACTCTTAGAGGAACCAAGCCTCTCCAAATCGAACTAGTGAAACTGTAGCTCGTGATATCCTCTGAAAAGGTCTCTTTCTGTATCACTTGCATAAAAGAATTAGTAGAAAAAATACCTTTTTTGTCAAATTTCCATACAATTGAGTCCTCTCTATCACTCGATAATCTTACAACCTGTAACCTATCATGAAGCTGATTGAGCAACTCTAACTCCCATTGGAAAAGTTCTCTCCTCCATTGGAAGTTCCATACCCACTCTAACCCATCCCAAAACCCACAGTCCCCTATTACGAAACCTTGTTGATTTGAAACAGAGAAGAGTCTCGGAAAACTATCTTTCAAAGAGCCACCTTGTACCCAAGTATCCTCTCAAAAACGAGTTATCCTGCCGTTTTCCACTTCCATAGACAAACCACTTATCGTCATGTCTCTTACCTGTTATTCCTTAATATTAAGCTGGCAAATATCTTTCCATGGACCCCTTCTTGATGGCAAAGTTTGGCTGGACAACATTACAGTTGAGTCCAATTGATTACAAGAACATACAACCTTCTTCCACAACGGGCATTCCTCCTTTAAGAAGCGCCACCACCACTTGAATAGGAGCGATGCATTTCTAAGTAGAACATCTCCCACCCCCAAGCCTCCTAGCTTTTTTGGAGTTTGAACTACCTCCCATTTCACGAGTGGTATACGATTATTTCCATCTTCTTTACTCCACAAGAATCTTCTCTGAAGTCCAATTAACTTTTTTGCAATCGCTTTTGGCATCTTATACAGGCTCAAGTAGTAGACCGGCAGACTATTAAGAACAGATTTTATTAGGACCAACTTACCCGCTTTGTTGAGAAATCTAGCTTTCCATAGGTTCAGCTTGTCTTCTACCTTGTCTATAATTGGTTTCTAGGTCTTCACCAACTAAAAATTAGCGCCAAGAGAAATTTCTAAGTATTTGACAGGTAATACCGCCTCGGCACATCCCAACAAACCACACATATTCATTACTTATTCCTTCTCACAATTAATTGAAATTAGACTAAAAATAATTTTAATTTTAACTCCAAATCTTAGAGACGAAAAAATACTTAACCTTTATTTATAACATATAAGTTATATATTATATACATACACGGGGAAACACAATGGCATTTTAAATTGTAGTGATGAAAGGGTGGCGCAATTCTTTATTCTTACATTTTCGTATAGCTTTCTGCAATGAGTAGTCAAAGTTTCTTCATACTAACTACTAAAATAGTATAATCTATGAAATAATAAAGATTCAAGTCTCTAAGGAAAATACCTGCTAAATATCATTCCCTTAGCAAAATGCCAAAATAGATAACGACGTTAGCAAAATGCCAACCTATACAACGACGTTTTTGGTATAAATATTAGGGACTAATTTATTGGTTCTAATTATTTTTGGGACTAATATTAATTTTTTTATCTGACTTTTAATTTAAACTGTTAGATTATTTTATTATTATATCTAACGGTATAAATTAAATATAAATTTATTTGTTTAATTTTATTAAATATTCTTTAATATTTAATATTTTTACAAATAATTTTTTTTTATTTTTTTTTTTGTAGATAGAGTCTCATCTTCTTATTCTTCAACATTGCAATGAAAACTAGCGCTAGCAGCAACTGTCCGCGTCTAAATCGAGATTATCCACGAACGCATGCAACTGCCAGGACCTAAATTGTCTTTAAAATTTGTGATCTTCTTCTCGTCTTTATGATCATTGACGTCATGTGGTGTTCTCAGAAGAGGAGATCTTTTTTATCGAAGCTACTACACATACATACATACATAGAGACACTAACTTCACACTTGGGACAAAAACTCAAAAAAGAAGAAACAAAGAGAAAAGAAAAGAAAAGAAAAGAAAATGTTCGCTGAACACCACAACAATTCCTGCAGATCGTGGTGGAAATTTTGCGACGGTTTTATATGAATAATTGCGGCGCATATCGCGGCGATTAAGAGTGGGGTTGCAATTAGTTTTATATTTAGCAGCGATTTTTCTAGAACCGCCGCGATATATAACTTGGGGTGAATTATTAATTTACATTTTGCAGTGTTTTTCTTTCAACCGGTGCAAAATGCGTTTAACACTACTTTTTAAAATTACATATGTTTAAATCATTGTTACTTAAACTCGTAACACTATTTCTAGATTTGTTTTATGTAAAAAAGTTCACAAGTTAAATAAGTTATATATGTTAACTCATGTGAACAAATTTACCAATAAGATTTTTCCGTTTACCATATTATCATTTAAATTTGCATTCAAACACAAATATAAAAGAAAAAAAATTCATAGTCTGAATTTATAAACTTAAAATAAAGTTCTAACGAGTATAAATTAAAGTTATTCTTTTTCGAAGTTATGCCTTACTAAACCAAAATCAAGAAATTCTAAAAGTAGATAAATATGTAAAACTGCGATCCAAACCATTAAATTAAGGGAATCAACGTAACTCTTATAATAAAAGGTCAAAATTTCTCTTCAACATCGTATTGACCTGGCAAAAAATACTCTGTCAAGAATCTATGGCCTTCACGTCTTACAGGATCTGATATGTCATCCCTATACCATGACTTCTTGTTCAGATTAAAGTACTTTTTCGTAACATGTATATTATCTTGTCTTTGTTGGTCTTCTAAAATTTCGTTATCTTCTTCCGCAACCTTATTGAGATCAAACTGCATGGATCTGTCAATTCCAACGGAGGAGATATCATCTAAATTGTCTTCTGAATTAGACTCTTTTCCATCTAAACTGTCAGAAACTATTTACCCAGAATATTCAGCTAATACTGAAAATATCAACATGCATACAACAAAATAAGTATACCTAGAAGAAACTGAGAACTCCCAAGTAATTAGATAGTGATTTAGAAAAAAAAATGGACGATAATATCCTACGACAATTTTAAAACTAAACGCAAATAAACAACAATTATCATCTCCTTTGTTGGTAGTTTGGACAAATTTCTTAAATAGAAGCTCTGTAATTTGCAATTCTATATACTTCATTTCCTTTTTGTGATGCAATATCCAACTCAACAGCATGCTTAGTTTCGATATAAGGCTTGAAAGTGACACTTGGAGGCACTGCCAACGAGTTTTGTATATAGACGACGCTCCTTACATATCTCATTTACAGTGTAAACGAGATAAGCGACGTTTCATAATATGTGTGTACACATAATATGTGCAACTGCAAATGTGTCTTATCTCGTTTATACTGTAAAAGAAATACTCCAGTCTCAAATCATTTACAGTATAAATGAGATGTGTAAGGAGACACAAATTCGCAAACACTCTACAAATTACTTATTTCGATAAATAAAATAATTAAATTATTTATTTAAAAAATCTTTAGATTTTTACAGTTTAAAATATTATAGTTGGAATTTTATATTAGATAAGAGTAAACTACCATTTTTACCCATGAAGGTTGAAAACGTTGACAGAGCTACCTATAAAAAAAAGAAATTACCATTTGTACCCATAAAACATGGGTTTCATACAATAAAATTATTCAAACACTAAAAAATCACATAAAAATCCCAAATTACCCTCATTATCATCGTTTTCAACTTTTCATTGAACTCAGAATAGAATGCTACCACCTAATGCCCCTGTAACAAATCAATTGTCAAACTCAAACATATTATGTGGAGAATTAAACGAATTGAGCAATCCACACCTGAGTCAAATTCTGAGAGGGAGGGACTTGTTCTGTTTTAGGTCTGTCAGGGTTTGGCGGAGTTAGGGTTCAGTGGAGGAGGTGTAAGATTGGTGAGTGGCTCGAGGGTGGTCGTCTGGACCGAGAGAAAGAACGACTGGGACGGTGAGGGTGGCTCGGGTTCATCGCAGATGGTCGAGACGATGGTGGTTCGCGGCTGGAAGTGTGGACGGCAATGATGCCAGGACTGTGATGGTGGTTTAGACTGTGATGGTGGTTTAGAGGTCTCTGGTTCTTGAAGAGGAAAAAAGAAGGGGAAGAGGAGAAGGAGAAGTGAATTAGGATTCGGTGGTACACAGCTTGTCGCGGTTTTGGTTTGCAAAGAGAATCACGGTGGCCCGTCGGCAGCACTGGTTCGATGATGAGGATAAAGTAGCCACGGTAAGTGAGGGTGGTTGGCGGTGAAGAGAGGAGAGGGGGGACACTATGACTCTACGGTTGCTAGCGGTGGCGAAGCAGGGGCTGGTGCGAAGATTTTCTGGTCGGCGAGGGTGAGACGGGGAAGGAGAGAAGGAGGGGTGGCCACGGCGGAAGGAGGACGGCAGCGGTGGTCGCTGACGCTGGAAGCTGCAGAAACAAAAACAGAGGCCGCAACATTTGTCACGGAGGAGGAGAGATGGCTCGCGGCTGAAAATATTGCTGCTACAATTGTTTGAAAATTAATTGATTATTGGTGAGAGAGAGAAAAGATGGGGTTAGTGGTGGTGGTGGTGGTAAGTTAATGAGCAGATGAGGATGATGGAGTGGTTAGTGGGGAGAGAAAAGATGATGCGAATGATGATAAGGGTAATTTGAAATTTTTACGTGATTTTTTAGTATTTGAATTATTTTGTTATATAGAACCCATGTTTTATGAGTACAAATGGTAATTTTTTTTCTATAGGTAAATCTGTCAACATTTTCAACCTTTATGAGTACAAATGGTACTTTACTCATTAGATAAAATATCTAAGTCGCTCTTTAATGGATTTAAAAATGAAATATTATTAAAATGTTTTATTTTTTTTACTATTAAACTTAATTACAAACTTTTAAATATAAAATCTAAATAATAAATTTAATAAAACTAATTAAACTTTTTCTTTCGATCAAAAAAGTATAAACAAACAACTAACAAGATGAAATACTAGTTATTATTATTATTGTTATTATTGATTCTTTTAAATTATCATTTTTATCCAAAAAATACAACTTTCCCGCCCAAAATTTGGTACATGGGATTTCGAATCTCATATAATGTTTTTTCATGATAGACACATTTTTTGTGTTCGAAAATGAATCATTTCAATTGTTTTTAATAATTGAAGAAGTAAAATATAATATTTTATTATTAATTTTATAAATAAAATAAAAAAAAAAACATAAAAGATAAAATTTTAAAAAGTTAAAAATTATATTTTATTTTTTCAATTATTAAAAAAAATTGAGAGGATATTCTTCTACTACTCTCCTAATGGTAGGGCTTAGATTAAGTCCGTACAATAACCTAACATGACACCATATATATAACAAATACCCTGAATATCATCCCCAATTGTGAGCTCCAAACCACGACCTAATTCCATTCCATGGTGAAACCGGGTTGACAGTAGCAGCAGTAGTATAATAACCCAACTGTTCCATTCTTTTAATAAAACTAATGAAACTTGGATATTCTAATGGGTTTACTGGGTGCACTCCAAACCCTTTCAACTCCACTGCCACATACTCTGATGTCATGGATAGTGACACAACTGAGACCTTGATGTTAAACATTCTTCGATTTTGACCTCTGTTATTTAGGAAGCTACTACAACGTTGGTCGTATATTAGAATCACATGATCGCATGAAATCTCCTTCCTTGGTCTGTCCACGTACAACCTGACTTCGTTGACATCGTCTTCCTCTTGATCGTCACCACTGATTGTAAACATCAGCCTAAAACCCTCTGATGGTACTGCAGGAACAATGAAGCATAAAATGAAGCCTAATTTGGGTGCATATGGAGCTGAAGAGAGATTAACAGTAAGGTGATCCATATTTGTTTGATAGTCAAGCCATTTTGGAACTTCGCTCCCGGGATAAACATAAGAGGCTTCAGGGTCTTCATTAGAATTGTCTACATTGTCATGTTCTATTGCAGACAAATATTGGTTTGAAAATCTCACCATGTTGATATGAGCATTCAATGTGACAGCATGGAGAGATTTATTTTCCAACTTCAAGCAGTTCCAGAATACAGCCTTTTTCTTGTTTTCCTTCAGCTGTTCACTCGCATTTGGGAAAAACACAGCCTTCAATGATGTGCAGTTATCTGCATCTAATGTTTCTATGGAGAGGGGAAGCTCCTTTAGAGTTTGAAGATTCTTGCAATCACTTATGTCAAGATATTTCAGACTTGTGAGAAGCTTCATGCTATCAGGCATCTTCTTTACTTCGGAGTTTGCTAGATGAAGCTTTTCGAGTTTGCTTTGGCATCCGAAGGATGAGGGCAATTCTCGGATGGATGTGTGTCGCAAATCCAGTTCTGTCATGTTTTCTGATATCACTGAAAATTTGTTCAATCTTTTGCAGTGATAGAGGCTCAGAAAACGAAGGGATTTCAAGTGAGCATTAGTTTCAAGTCTGGCAAGTTGAGAGCACCAGCTTAGATCCAATGTCTCAAGCTTGTTGAGGGAGAAGACAGATGGATGGACACGAGTCAAGCGGAGACAATATTTGAGATCCAATATCTCGAGATTGGTGGCTTTTGATAAGTCTGGAAACTCCTTCAACTGTGAGGAATATGGAGCCTTAAGGACCTTCAAATTCACAAGATTCTGTACCAATAACAACAGATGATTGTGTCAGCTAGTGAAATTGCATAGGTGCTCTTAGGCAGCCTTTGGTTTATGTCTTACTTGAGACACGGACATAGAAACATAAAATTAAAGACATGGTCACAAATTATTAATGTATATGTATTGTGTTTAGTAAAATATTGAATAAGAGTATAAGACACAATAAAATTAGAAAAAGCTCATATTTTGTAAAAATTAATAACGGATAAAAATATAAAAAATTGATAAAGGATAAAAGCATAAAAAATTGATAAGGAATAAAAGTATAAAAATTAATTGTGTAAAAATTAATAAAAAATAAAAGTGTAAAAAATTATGTCCAATTGATTGTGTCTCTATATCTCAACATTTTGGAGGAACACTAAATACTTGTTCATCCAAAATTTGTGTACTAACATGTCCATTCAAAATTTGTGTCAAAACAAACAAACAATAAACATGTTACCTTTCTATCGTTATACTTATAATCTCTCTTTCTCATCTCATTTTTCTTCTTCCCACCACCACTTTTAAGTTTTAACACCACCACAACTTCACTCTTCCCCACTACCACCAGCCATTCTAATCTAAAAGTTCCCTATACATTTTCTAAATTTTAGTTTTCAATGATTCTATTCTCTCATTCCTTCTCAATTGCTATTATTTCCTCATACTCCCAGTCATGTTCATAAATACCTGAACACTCAGATTCCACTATTATATGGTAAGTTATATTTCTATTTCCCATACATAATCAAATGAGGAGAGAATTCAATTCACTTTTCACACAACCATTACAATTCCTCCAATTGCTATTCATACTATTTATACTAAAAAAATCTAACTAATAATTAAATAATAAATATTAGTAGCATTTTATACTTAACACAAAAATCAAAAGATTAATTGTATTATTAACGTTCATATTTAAATTCTATAATTTTATGATTTTGGATGTGTTTTAAAAATATTTTGTATATAATATCATACTATTAGATGTGATATAATTAAAAAAAAATTTATGAATATACTATCTACATCTTCTTACTTAAACTTTTGATTTTTTGTGCTTCTTCAGTCAAACTAATTAAGTATAAATTATTTTATTGGTAACAACTCTATTATTAAAACCAAATAAGATCAACTGTGTTACAATTAAATAAAAATAGATTATTATGTTTATTTTTAAATGACAATTATGTTTATTTGTGCTTTATCTGATGCTCCACTTGAAGAAGATGACTATACAGCCATTTAGATTTGTCTTCCACATCATATTTTTTATGTTTGTTATCAGTGTGCTGGGATTGGAAAAGGAAATATTTTGTGAACACAAATATAGTAGAATGGAACCACAAGAAATAGCCTTAATACTTGCAAGCCCTAAGATTTTAAAGATTTAAAGTGTGCCAATTACTCCTTTCGTTTCGAAACTAAATACGAGTACAATTATATAAACAAAGGGGCAAATAATAATAATAATAATGAAAGAAGAAGAAGGTGCTTTCTGACTTCATCGATGAAGACGTTCTGGTTGAGCTCCAAGACAAGAGAGTGGTGTTATCACATTTAAGAATGCAATGTAAAAGAAAGAAGAAAAAACCGTATTTTTTATATGAACTAACGTAAAAAAAAAAAGAATGAAACAATAACTAAAGAGTGGGTAGGAAGTTAGAGAAATTTAAGTTTTTAAAATTTAAATTAAGTTTAATTATAAATATGTATCTAAAAAATAGGGATATGTTTTTCTAAAAAAATAATTAAATAATATTAAAGGCTGACCAAAGGCCGATTTTGTATTGTACAAGTAGCATTTTCCTAACGATATTGTGCTAATTTATCTACGGCCATTATACATGCTACAGTAGCATCCTCTTCATAAATTGAACACGAAAAATATGAAAATGATTTTTGCACATTATTTATCAGCAACAGAATTATCAATAAAGCAAAAGAGCAAAAGTGGTATGTGAACATCATTCTCCAAATAGTTCTAATAACTAACATAATTACATAAACATACATGGACAGAGTTAGTTACCTGGATCCCATACCAAAGCTTTTCCACTTGACTATAAGGTAGTTCCAATATAACTAGCTTCTCAGCAGAAAATTTCTTTGGTAATGATTTGAGAGGGTAATAAGTCCAACGAAGATATCTGAGTCGACTTGGCAACTGTTGAAGCCCCTCGGGAAAGTGTAAGAGGTGTTGTTCCCCATAAAAGTCAAGAAATCGCAGCTTACTCATCTTAGAAAATACTTGAGGACTTAACTGCATGTCCCTAACTGTTGCTTTGGAATAGCTGAAGTTTATGCTTCTAATGGCCTCACTCCCCTGTTTTAAAGTATAGTTAACAACAAGAAGAATAAGTATGCATTCTTGTTTTAACACTTTTGAAAGTTGAAATTCACTAAATATATACACTTTGGTCTTTAAAAGATTTTTCATTTTAACACATAACAAAAGAATGAAATGCAACATTTACCTCAGAGAAGTCAAATATTCTTCTTGCAAACCCAACAAAAAAATGAAGTAAAATGTTCTATACATCATAAGTTTGACATTTACCTGATTATTTTTCAGTACTTGATAAATGTCCTCAGGATTCCAAATTCGACTATAGTTACCAGGGTCTTCAATAGATTCTTGGCGAACAATCTCCCAAGCCATTTCTTGTACAATATCATGCATTGTCACTACATCCTCTTTAGAAATGGTTATGAAAGATATATCTTCAAGTCTTTTCAATGCTGCAGGAACTGGAAAATTCCCATGCTTTAACAAACTCTCTAAGTACTTCACTTTCAACTTCATTCCATCAAAAAAGCATGCAATGTCCAAAAGCATTGATTTCTCTTGGCGATCCAACTCATCATAACTCAGCCTCATCATATCAAAAACCTTCTTATTCGGAATCTTCCCAAGTTTCTCTAATTCACTTTCCCATATCCACTTTTCTTTTCCATGAAGTAAATGACCCAAAGTCTTAAGAACCAGTGGAATCCCTTTGGCATGATCCACCACCCTCTCTGCTAACACACGATACTCCTTTTCAACAACTTCATTTTGTTGAAACGCAATCAAATTGAAAAGCTGAAGTGCTTCATCAGATTCCAATGGTTCAACCTTGTATGTATCATTAGCATGAGCATATTTCGCAAGCACTTGCCTATCTCTGGTAGTTACAATAATTCTACTACCTGATCCAAAACTTTGCGGGGTTCCAACTAGAATTTCAAACTGCTCTGATTGATTAACATCATCAAGAACAATAAGAACCTTCATGCGGCCAATTCTCCTCTCAACATAAGTAGGCAATCCATATTGTGTGTCAATTTCAAGATTTTCGCCTAAGAGTTTAGAAAAGAGTTCATTCTTCAAGTAAATAATTCCATGTCTCAATGATACTTCCCTTACGTTTCGTAGAAAAACAACGCTTTCGTATTCATCACGAAGTAGGTTATAAACTACTTCTGCAACGGTTGTCTTTCCGAAACCACCCATGCCCCAAATTCCAATCACACGGACGCTCTCTGGCTCTTGGCGAAGCAATGATTCAACACGAGAAATTGATTTAGCAATTCCGAAGAGTCCTTTTGAGGAAAACTGGCGCATATTTTTCAACCTAGCGTTCACTGATTGGATGATTTCTTCAATAAGCTCAGCATCATTCCTATGCAACAAACGTCAGATAAAAAAGTGCAAACTTCAACAAACATTATCATAGCTAATTGACGAAGCAATCAGAGGCGGCCACAGCAGATACACCGATGGAGTTGAAAGCCACGGAAGCTCCATGGCGGAGGTGACCGGCGTTAAATGTTTTGAAATGATTTTAGAATAGAAGGTGCCGGAACCTTCTTCGAGTTTTGCCAATGGGCTTTATATCAAAAGCAGAGCTAGATCGGAGCAGGAGTGTTGACCCAATCTGTACAGTCAGTAAAGGACAAATAGATCTGTCTAACAATAATGCGGTTTATAAAATAGCGAGCGATTGATCCTTAAATAGATTTGTATTAAATTAATTCTTGACTTGTTAAATTAAAAATATTTTAAAAAGTCAAAATAAAAAACAAATTTTAAATATTATTTTAATTTTTAATTTAATTTAATTTTTAATATTTAAAATAAATTTTAATTTTATTTTATCATTAATTTTTTATAACAATTAGTTAATTTCTTTTTCAATTTTACTCTTAAGCATATTATCCTACCTCAATTCTAGTCATAATCATAATCTAATCTTAAGGTAATTATTTATATAAATATTTTTTTATATAAAAATGATAATTAAAATATTGATATATATTATATATTATTAAGTTTAATCAATGATATCAATTCATTTAAGAATTTTTAGTTATCATAAAGGAATAGGTGTGATGATAATAATAGAGATAAAATTAAAAAAAATATAATTTTTCACTAACAACTAATTATTAAAAGAAATAATGATAATGATAAAATTAAAATTTATTTTAATCATTGAGGAATAAATTAATCAAATTAAACTTTGAAAATAAATAAAATTTTAAAAATGATACAAAACTCTACGTCTAAATTATGTATTCATTTATTGAAATGATTTTTCTTTTAAAGTATTCTAAATTAAAATTTTTAGTCAATATTTTTTTTCTTTTAAATTTCTCTTTCTTTCTCCTTAATCTTGACCTATAAAATGATGATTTAATATCTAATATTTTCCTTTATTCAAATACAAAAGTGCAAAACATGGAAATACAGGTTGAACTTTCCTAAAGAATATTCTAACAAGTTGAGTTTTTTTTTAATGAAAATTAAATTAGTCGAAGTAGATTGATTAAATTTAAAATGTAAAAAGATTATATAGTTTGAAATAAATTAAGTTAGATGTCATTTAGTAATGTTACGTGTCATGAATATTTCTTTTTTTTTTTTTTTAGAATATTTCTCTAAAAAAATTTTCAAAACATTGTTAGAATTGCGATATTAACTTGTGAAAATTAACTTCACTTCTTTTACTATTTTGGCTAAAGAAACTTAAAACAAAGAGAAAATATTCAAAATCACCTTTTGATAATTACCCAATTTAGTAACTAGTCTTGGGAGCAAAGAAGAATAAACGACATTGTTAACATTGAACAATGTACTCTTCCTCCAAAATAGTTTATTACTAAGTCGAAAACATATGATTATAAAAAAGTTTTACCCCACTTCTCTGATTAAGTTTTTCTAAGATCTTGTAAGACTATTTTTTTCACTCATTTTCTTCTAATTATTCTCATTGTTTTTTATTTTGTATCAACTTAGAACACTTAATAGTAAGTTCTACCTTAATTTTTCCTCTTTAAAAATTCTTATTCATCCTCAGACGTTAATAAAAATTTCAACACTTATTCTTTACTATTATCTCACACTTTTAGTATTTGTATTATTTATTTATCATTAATAAAAATATTTTGCTCACAAATTTACTAACTCTTAATTTTTCCTTTTAATCTCTCTTTACATAATTTTTTTCCACAAAACCACACGCAAATTAATTTCTCTTTTTTGTAATGTATGCATTTACTTGTGACTTACAAAAAAATCAACCAAACAAACAAACACGACAACAACAAATTTGTACTTGGAACCTAATTAGGATTAAATATGTCATTCCCATATTTGCAATTCGTAGTTTAAGGTTTAGGATTAGTTAAAAAGGGACAAAGGAATCAAAGCATAAGTGGAAATTGTGAAGTCATCCTTCCTAACTTTCTTTCTCTGAGTGGTTTAGCCAGCTTTGCTACTATCACATCATTCTTGATTCTCGTTATACTACTATTCATAAATATGGTTGGTGAGAAAAGTAACATTACATATGTGTATGTATCATCTTAGAAGCATAAATGCACAACACGGAATACACATATGAGGAGAATGTTACTTTTCTTACCAACCATATTTACGAGAAAAGTAATATATAGGGGAGACTAAATTGTAGCAATTGAAACTTTAAAGGCTAAATAAGTGCAACTTACCAATCTTAGAAACTAAAATGAGGCTTAATTCTAGTTAGAGATTTATTTATATTTCACTAACTATTATATATGAGCAAGAATAGTCGGATGGAACTTACAGAACAAGCAAGCCTGGGGAAGTTATCACTGGTGGACTTTTTGTCAAGCAGTGGGAGTAGCAATATAATTAACATTCCTCTATTAATTTATTTCTCTTTTTGTAATGTATGCAGTATATGCAGTGGAATAACTTTATTTGTGGTTTAAAAAATAAAAAAAACCAAATCCAAAACAATCAAACAAACAAACACGACAACAACAACAAAAAATTTGTACTTGTGATCTAACTAGGACTGAGTATGCCATTTTTATTTTCCCAATCAGTAGTTTAAGGGTTAGGCTTAGTTAAAAAAGGGAAAAAGGCATCAAAGCATAAATGGAAATTGTGAAATCATCCTAAGGTTTTTTCTCTAAGTGGTATAACCTGTTTTTTTGCTACTATTGCATCATTCTTGATTCGGTTACTAAATATTGTTGGTAAAAAAGAAAAAGTAAGATTAGATACCCGAATTTTGCTGAATGAAAGCCTGAAATATTAGCAGCTTCCTGAAAAGCAGATCTCCATGTTTGTGCCTTTTCCTTGCCAAACCTTTTCTCTTGTTGAGCAAAGGCAGTAGAAAAAACGCCCTTTTGATGTCTCACATGAGACGGTTCCACTCTGTAGAAAACCGGTAAAACAATTTGTCCTTTTTCTCTTCTACACTCCATAATCTTGACCAGCTCATCCAAACACCAAGTCGAGAACGCATAGTTCTCTGAGAACACAACTAACGAGATCAACGACTTTTCAATTGCTTGGAGAAGCTCTTGCGAGATTTCGCCGCCTTGCTCGAGCTTGGTGTCAACGAAGGTGACGATTTGTTTCTGCCGTAATGCCTTGGTGAGATGGCTGAGCAAACCTTCCCGAATGTCTTTGCCACTGAAGCTGATGAACACATCAAACTTCGTGTCATGAGTTGGTGATGATCCCTCTGGATACGAAGGAGGAGTATTTTCTTCTACCGGTATCTCTGCATCAAATTTCTGAGCGATAATTGCAATACAGATTGCTATTACACAAACAATTAATCCAATATATCTCATTTTACAAGCTAATGTCCTTGGATTTTGAAACATTGCCACTAGGATATAGGAAGCTTGAAAAGGAAGAGAGAAAGGGGAAATAATGGAATCAAAAAAAGATTGAATATACCAGCACTTTCACGATTCAGTGAGTAATGGTTGAAGAAACAAGGTAAAGGGAAAAGTCTTGGGTCAATGGTCAACTCTTTTGAGTGTGTGTTTAAAATGAATTACTACTATTAATTATATACAAGTTCTTTCAACGAAATTTCTGTTAAATTTTACCCGATAAAAACTATCGTTTCAAATGTGAATACTAGTTGCATACTATAATGTTTCGAAACGAAAATATCTGGTAGCCAAAGAAAAATAGCCAAAAACAGCCATAACTTGCCTTATTTAGCATTTATTAATTGTTGCAATAATTAATTAATGTTAAATAAGACAAGTTCTGACTGTGTTTTTTTGTCTATCTAGCATTACTCTTATCGAAAATATTTGGTAAGCAAAGAAAATCAGTCAAAAACAGTCATAACTTGGCTTATTTAGCATTCATTAATTGTCTTCTGACTATTTTTTTTATCTCCCTAATATTACCCAATATTTATTTACTGTCAAAAAGTGATTAAGCAATTAATTTTTACCATTTGGCAGAATGGTAGAACAAGCTAGGGAAGATTTGTGAATAAAAACGATTTGATATCATTCAAGGACTATTTTACTTTTAGTAAGTGCCTATATCTAAGGCTAGCTGCACTAAATAATTATTAATTCCCAATAATGTTCTATATAATTAATCAATCTGTGTTTCGAATTATACTAATGATTAAGAAATTGAAAAAGTTGTTACTACCTACCATTGTTGACTGGTTATTTATTATGATTGACTTACGAAATACTTCATTCAATTCACAAAAATCTGTCACCACTTTTAACATTCGCAAAATTGAAAATCTATTGTAACTAAATAGCAATACCAACTTGAAGATGGATATTTATTATACTTTTAAAGTTTAAACAATAAATGTGAACTTGATCATTATGTGAGAGATAACTATAGAAACAAATATCATTTACGGTATTATTTTTGGAAATGTTTGGGCTAAAATCACAAGAAAAAAAAATTTGCAAATTCAATATCATAATTTATTAATTTTTTAGAATTAAAGGCTTATTTATTTATTTACTTTGTCTACAAAAAATATCTTACTTTTATTTGCGCAGATGTTGCTCGCAATCGACTAATGCTTCTGGTTTATGTTAGCAAAGAGATGCCGTGAACTCAGTCAAAGATTTATTGAAGTTTTATTTACTTAAATAAATTTGAGATATAATAAAAAAATTGAAACAAACTAAAATGACATTGTTTGATTTGGGTTTACATTAAGTAAAATAAACCCTAAATCTTATTACTTTTTAATGTTATATCTTTTGCCAGTTTTAAAATTTGGATCATTAAAAAGATTTACTTCACTTATTCTCTAGCAATTCCTAAAACTTTCACCAAAATCTAAAAGCATTAGACATTTTAGTAATAACTGTTGTCATGAAATAACCAAATGATATCTAAAATTTATAAATGATATACCATTTTAATTCTAAGATATAGTGCTCTGTAACTAAAAAAGTTTCGTCTCAATTGGAGATCCCTCGCATAAATTCAACCTCAAATGCTGCTAAATTCTGCAATAAATCTAACTTTTTCAGTAAACTTCTAAAACCACAATAAATTTTAGCAAAAATATTTAATAACAAAAAAGAATTAACTAAAGGTGAATTCTATGATGTAGAAAGAAAGATTCTTCTACATGTGTATGTTTGTGTTGTCAAAAAGGTAGTGTGACAAGTGTTTGGAAAGAGAGTAAATGAAGAGACAAGATTTGACATGTTGCAAGTAAAATGTAGTGTATTTTGTCTTATGTAACATGGAAATGATGTATTGATTAAATAGACTAATTATATTTATGTTAATTAATTATTAAAGATAATATTGGACCTTGTATGATTTTTTTATTTTTGGACTTTTGAATGTACGCTCTCTTTCTCCAAAAATATTAACTTTACACACAAAAATTTATTAATATTTATTTATTTAATATATACCTTTTTTCTTTTTTGATGACTTAGATATATTCAGTTTCACAAATATAAAAATATATTTACACATTTTAACTAACAAAAAAACATATAACTTTACGTATTTACATACATTTAAATTAACGGTAATATTTATATATATTTAATTTAAATATTATATCAATATATCTGTTAATATTACTCTGGGTATATATAGATATTTATAAAAAAATATTATTCAAACACCACATATTCTTGACATCTTATAAAAATAGTTTGTTATTAATTATTTATATATTTAAATTTTTTTAATTAATAAAACAAAAAAATTTTATATTTAATTGTTTAAAAAATATTGATGTCAAAATAGTATTTGTAATACTGCCATTTTTATGGTGCAAAGAGAGAATATATATTTTGGGAGAGTTGATTTTTTTTAAGAATGAAAATTGTGATAAGAAATTTTGCTTTTTGTTATAAAGGGAAATTAAAAATAAATTTAATTTTAATATAGTGTTAGTATAAAATAATTTTATATTTATATCTAATAACGTAACACTACATTAACAAAAATAATTACTTTTTATAGACAGTATTTATTGTCATCCAAAAGACCAAATATAATTACATGACTGTGTAAAACACATTTTACACTGTCAATACATCAAAATTAAACTCACTAAAAATATGTGCACCCAAAATTTGTATAACACCAGACATATTTTTTTTGGTGACTCATAACACCAGACATATAGGAAAACATGGTAGACACCAAAAAAAATATAAGAAAATATAGTTATTTTTCGGTATTATATAGACGATATATTGTTATTTTGTTTGCATTAAAATATCTATTTACAGTTGTTTATAAAAGATAATTAAAAGAAAATTTTAAATACTAAAAAAAAAAATCTTTTAATAATTAATATTTCAAAAAAAATTGTCTAAAAAAAATTAAATACTTCAAGTTATTATTAGAATATTTTAGATGCAATCTATTATTTATAATTAAATTATTAATTTTTTACAATGAATAAACTATATTATTGAGTGAATATTTAATATTTATTATTTTATTAAACGAAAAAAGTATGTCATCTAAATAGATTTAACAAAATTATATGATTAGTTTCTCTTTAAAGGCACTATATGATTAGTTTCTCTTTGAGGGCATAGAAGTGTGTTGAAGAAAGATGATAATCTTTTTAGTATATATTATATATTCATTAATTTAATTTAAAATAAATATTAATAAATTTTTGTGTGTAAAATTAATTTTTCAAATAATATTTATTATGTAAATAAAAATAATTAATTGAATTTTCTTTTTCAAATAACATGAGTTGAAAGAAAAATAATTAATTGAATTTTTCTTTTTCATTAATTTTTCATCTAAGTTAATAATTTTTCTTCCGACTCATGTTACTTGAAAAAGAAAATTCAATTAATTATTTTTATTTACATAATAAATATCATATGAAAAGTTATTTTTTACACACAAAAATTTATTAATATTTATTTTAAATTAAATTAATGAATGTATAATATATATTAGAAAAATTATCATCTTTTTTCAACACACTTTTATGTCTTCAAAAAGAAACTAATCATATAATTTTATTAAATTTGTTCAGACATACTTTTTTCGTTTAATAAAATAATAAATATTAAATATTCACTCAATAACATAGTTTATTCATCGGAAAAAATTAATAATTTAATTATAAATAATAGGTTGCATCTAAAATATTCTAATAATAACTTGAAGAATTTAATTTTTTAGCCAATTTTTTTAAATATTAATTATTAAATTTTTTTTCTTTTTTTAGTATTTAAAATTTTCTTTTAATTATTTTTTATAAACAACTGTAAATAGATATTTTAATACAAATAAAATAACAATATCTCGTCTATATAATACCAAAAAATAACTATGTTTTCTTATATTTTTTTTTGTGTCTACCATGTTTTCCTATATGTCTGGTGTTATACAAATTTTAGGTGCACATATTTTTAGTAAGTTTAATTTTGATGGATTGACAGTGTAAAATGTGTTTTACATAGTCGTGTAATTATATTTAGTATTTTGGATGACAATTCACACCGTCTATAAAAAGTAATTATTTTTGTTAATGTAGTGTTACGTTATTAGATGTAAATATAAAATTATTTTATATTAACACTACATTAAAATTAAATTTATTTTTAATTTTTCTTTATAACAAAAAGCAAAATTTCTTATTACAATTTTTATTCTTTAAAAAAATCAACTCTCCCAAAATATATATTCTCTCTTTCTGCACCATAAAAATGGCAGTATTACAAATGCTATTTTGACATCAATATTTTTTAAACAATTGAATATAATTTTTTTTTGTTTTATTAATTAAAAAAATTTAAATATATAAATAATTAATAACAAACTATTTTTATAAGATGTCAAGAATATGTGGTGTTTGAATAATATTTTTTTATAAATATCTATATGTACCTAGAGTAATATTGACAGATATATTGATATAATATTTAAATTAATTATATATAAATATTACCGTTAATTTAAATGTATGTAAATACGTAAAGTTATATGCTTTTTTTTTTGTTGGTTAAAATATGTAAATATATTTTTATATTTGTGAAACTGAATATATCTAAGTCATAAAAAAAATATATTAAAATAAATAAATATTAATAAATTTTTGTGTGTAAAGTTAATATTTTTAGAGAGAGAGAGCGTACATTCAAAAAATCCAAAAATAAAAAAAATCATACAAGGTCTAATATTATTTTTAATAATTAATTAACATAAATATAATTAGCCTATTTAATCAATACATCATTTACATGTTACATAAGATAAATAAACTACATTTTACTTGCAACATGTCAAATCTTGTCTCTTTATTTACTCTCTTTCCAAACACTTGTCACACTATTCTTTTGACAACACAAATATATACATGTAGAAGAATCTTTCTTTCTACATCATAAAATTCACCTTAACTAAAAATAGTGAAAATTTATCTTATTTAATATTTATTAATTGTTATAATAATTAATAAATATTAAATAAAATAAATTCTAATTAGTATTACCGAAATTTTAGAGACATAATTTGAAGCTAATTTTTGGTAACGTAATACTAAATAGGCTAATCTCGCTAGAAAGGTTAGTTAAAAAACAAACAAAAGATAAAGAGTGGTGTGACATGGAGTTTAATTTTTTTCTATTATATTATGTGTCCACTAAACTCAATTATTAATCTAAAATATATGTTAAAATATAAATATATATTAAAAATAAATTAAATCATATATATATTTATATACAAATATATTACCAGTTGATTTTAGTTTAATATAAGAATAGTATTTTTGAATTCCGTAAAGCCAAGTTTGAGGTCTTGACTTAAAAGTTCACATGTGAATTTGGAATTTTAGCTCTGTTTTGGTCGGTGTCTTAGGGTCTACACTCTACAATGTACGAGCATTGATCTTTTTGTTCTCATCTTTGCGGGGCCACAAAACTGTTGGAGGTGACATATACCACTGTAGGGCAAGTGAACGGTTAGATGATGGTGGTGGAAAGGGCGGTAACATAGTTAACGGTGGAGGATTGGAATTTGGAACAAAGAGATGAGGAAGCTAATGCGAGGAAGAGATATAGTGTACAACATAGTGAAATCCGTAGGGAATTTCTGGGGAACAAATAGATAAAATTGTATTTTAATATTTTCTCTAAAGTTTAAAATAGGAAGTAATAAAATTGAGTTAATATTTAAATTCCTCTTCGAAGAATTATTTGATTTTTAATTTAGTGTGTGAAAATTTTGATGACTTAAATTAGTCTATGGAAACAGCTTCCAACACCTTCTCCACTCTGGAGCCATCAATTTTCTGCACAAATATTTGGGAAAGACATTGGTCTCACTTTAACATTACTGAATAAGATTATTTAGGATAAAACGCAGTCACAGCTCTAGTTTTTGGATCTGGCATAATATAGGCCTTTTTGAAGGGGATACAAAATGTTCCAGAATTAAAGCACAAGCAAAGCTAGTAACTTCGTATTAGTGTGGTATGACTATGGATGTGTACTTGTTTGGTAAAAGAAGTGACTTATATGAGTGAACTTGCTTTTTATTAAATTTATCCTAACTTATATGATTTGTAAACCAAAATGACTTATATGTGTAACACTCTTCAATATTAAAATGAAATGCCAATGATAGATGACAAAATATATTAATTATCAATGTATTAACTATTAAACAATTATATATTATAGCAATAAATATATTCTATAATTTTTATTATATTGATGATTTATTAATTTTTTTGTGTCGATGTTTTATAATTTATTTATTATTTATTTTAAAATAATTTTTTTGATTAATCACAACTAAACTTATTAGACTAATAAACTAATAAATAAAATAAGTGAGTAAAGCGATTCGATCCTGATAACCTTGATATACATAGCAAGAAGCAATCTAAAATAGAGGCGCAAAGCAAGCAGAGTCACATATATTCTCAATAGGTGTGACTATTCCTTCATTTCTAATCAGTACAAATAGTACCGTGTAGTTTTAAAACAATTAAAACGATTTATAACGGTTCTTTTTGTTTTATTAAACTATTGATAAAATCATTATTAATAAATTTATAAATATATTTTAATCTCTCACTATTTATAATATTTAAATATATATATTAATATGTCACTAAAATTAAATATTCTTTTAGTATAAATTTTAGGAAACATTTTAAGTACGTTTGTGTATTTTGTTGGCATTTCAGTTCTCTAATCTTGTTCAGCATTGAGATTTATTGTTAAATATTGAAATGGTTCAGATCTTAGGTAAGGTGGTTGTTGTGAATATTAAGGTAGGAGGGTATATGTTGCACTTTCCACCGGCTAAGACGTTGCGGAGTAAGGTTATGTGAAAATATCCATTGTGGGTAACATTGGAAAAAGAAGGGGCACAGCACAATGACTTCGAGCAGAGTTGAATGTAGAGAGCGGTAGCCAAGCCGACTCAATGGGCCATCTGTAAAGTTTTGGGTTGAAACCATGGGAAATAGGCTAATTAATTATGTCCATGGGTAAGGAAAAAAAAAATTTGTCTGTATGAATGAAAACGAAAAACAAAATTTATGTCCATCAATGAAATTTAGTTCATCCAAGTTTTGGCTTAAGCTATGTATTTTTTTTTTAAATGAATCAATTTGGGTTAGGTGGTTATAATTTTTTTTTTTGGAGTTGATGGAGGTAAACTGAGAATTTATTTAAAATGCCAATTAAAAGAAGAGTAAGTACATATGAAAAAAAAAAAAATTATTTCTGTTATTGTAGCCTGTGGATAAATATATTTAAGCAGAGTTTGATGTATGACCCAAAAAAATTTTCAAAAAGACCGTTAAAAACGATTTAATTGTTAAAAAGGATATTTAATTAATATCAAAATTATTAATAGAGACAGAATTTGTTTATAATATTTTTAAAAAAAGCAGATTTTTTTATAAAAAATAAATATATCCTTAATTATCTTTTATTTATGTTTTATAATTTTGATGTTGATAATTTATATTTTTCCTAAAATTTTTGTAATTTTTTTATTATTTATTTAATTTCATTTATTTTTTTTTTGTTTTTGTGATGTTTATCCGTTGACAAAAAAAGACAAAAGATAACAAAAATTAAAAATAAATAAGAAATAGATAATTAATTAAAATTATAAAACTTTTAGAAGAAAGAAAGAAAATAAAAATAATAAAAAAATAATTAAAGATATATTTGTCTCATAATAAAAAGAGTTGGTCCTTTTTCTTAAATATTATAATACTATAAAAAGATTTAGTCGTTAATAATTTTAGTATTAAACATCTTTTTTAATAATTAAATCTTGTTAACAATCTTTTATAGTAATTGTTTCGAAAAAAAGAAAAAGTTTGATACAACTTGGTTCCTTTTGAATTCCTATTGTAACTTTTTCGTTGTAATTTGAGAAAATGTAAAGTGATATTTTTTAAATAAATGAATAAACGTTATTGTGTTAATTTTTTTACCTCAAAGTTTTTGATTCGTGGTTTGGGGTTGTGCCAATTTCATAATGAAAATAGTTGTGAAATTATAGTAAAAGATAACATGAGATTTAGTGGTCGAAACTAAAGGTGATAGTAAAAGAGAAATTGTTGAAAGTTGGAATTGTAAATAAAAGTTTGTGGTTGTGTGGCGTATGGAGACATGAAATTTGGCGTGGGTCGTTATCGGTGTATCATGTGGGGTGAAATTTTTATAACTTGATTTTGAGTGTTGAGTAAATTAGTGTTGGATCATAATAGAATTCATTCATAATAAAGTGGATTACACAAGTTGGATTGATCATGGAAGCTTAGCATAACAATTAGGGACATCAGCATGCAGTATAGAAATATATTTCCGGTAATGTTACTAATTAAAAGCCCTCCTAATGATGTGACGATTGATCTGTGGAATGCAGCTGAATTGGATAAAGGGTGGGTAGAGTACTATGGCGATACATTGTCCAGACTGCTGTTGTAGCCGTGGAGACGACACTTCTCCTCGAGACATTGAACCTCTTCAGAAAGTGCATTGTTGGCCCTCTCTAGCATCTTTGCTTTCAAGTAGTTAAAGTCCCGTATTTCTTGATCTGTGATGTGGAGGACCTTTTGAAGCATGTTGTAAGTAGCATCTTTCTTAGCATCCGTGTCAAGAGGGCTGTACCTTCCCTTGGCGTGAACGTTTCCAGGGAGAACGACCGAGAAAGCATACATGACTCCTGTGTCACGGACACCCAACTCAATACGGAAGTAGGAAGGTGGTGGCAAGGAGGCGCCGTAGCAAACCTTCTGGAGCAATTCTTCCATGCTGAGGTTGACGGCATAGGCACCAGAGGCAACCTCACTAGGTGGGATGCAGTTAATCCCTGTGTGAAAGTTGAAAAGTTAGGCATTAGGCATGTCTTGGAAAAGGGTGTAAATTTAGCAGACTGTGGTATGTATTGAGGTGAAGAAAGACTTACATCGACAAAGAGGGGCCCGACGGCCGTTTTTGGTGACGACGGTCGAAGGGCATTTTGGTGGCGCCGGTTGGCCCATTAGCTGCGTCATCTCATCAAGCGCCTCCTTCTCTTTCTCGATTACCTTTAATCGCGCCGTGTAGAAACCAAGGGCTAGGGCCTAGCAATTGAAGGCCTGGTATTCGGTGTTTGGATAGTCGACGACCTGAGCACGGGCCTCGTCGAAGGAAGTGAAGAGTCCCGTGTTCCTTCCTTTGGTGATGACGAAGTAGGTGAATTTTCTCAATTCGGCGTCCATCGTTGTTGGTGGTTCGGCAAGGTGTTTTACGTTTCAGGTCCCGAGCAGGTTGGTTGTTCTGATGTTGTTCAGGAGGAGATTGGTCTAAATCAACAAGGGCATGGAGTTGTTTGTTGTTGTTCGGGTGAGTATATGAGAGATGTGAAGATGGTTCTGACAGATAGGTTTATTAAAACTCAGGCCATGATATAAAGAGACTTTCACCGGAAGATTCTACATTCTAGAGTTGAGTGAAATTAGATTTTATTTAATTTAAAGTTATTTTTTAAGTTTTAAAAAGGGTTAGTTGAATGATGAGTAAAATTGTTTGAAAAAAGTAGAATCAGGACGTTTTTGACAAATGCGTTAAAAGAATAAAAAACACAATTAATTTATTTGAACGACATAGTTTTTTTTTTTTGTCTAGTTGACTATTTTTCTTTAAACGCGTATATGAGGTCGGATTTAAACTCTCATTCACCATAAATAATAAATTAGAGTTTTTTTTGAATGTTCACTCATATATATTATTGTACTTTTTTAGATAAAATTTTTAATATTTCTTATTTATATAAATGTTTTAATCATGTTATATTAATACGTATCTTTTTATAAGATGTTATTTTTTTAAATTTAAATTTTATTAAAAAAGATATATTTAAATAAAGAAAGAGTACTAAAAAAGAGTACTAAAAAATTATAACATAAAGAGTACTAAATTTCAACAAATAAGTTTAAATTTTTTTCAAAAGAACTTGTAATCAAAGAGTGTTAGAATAATATAATTTTGAATAATATAAATTTATGTCCTTTTTTAGTAATTCTTTTAATATAATTGTAAATAATATAATTCGAACAATATTTATTTTATTATAATTTATTTTTATACCGATTATTAAACATAAATTATTTTAACACTGATTCACTTTTTATCACATTTGAGTTTGTAAAATCAATTATATAAAAAATCTTATTTGTAAATAATAATTCAAATAGACATCTAATATGCCTGATCTATTATAGACGTTGGAGTTGCTAAAATTAAAATAATTTATAATGTCCTAATTGTCTCGACTACTAAGTTCCATGCTTAGATACTATAGTATAACGTAATTGGATATAATATATGTCAATGAATTTGTCGTAAAAAAATTAAATCGAATCAATTAGATAAAATAAATGACACAACTCATCTATGTAAATTACGCGTATGTCACACTAAATTTATTGTTAATCAGAATTATTATAGACTTAGTTTGAATTGACATTTTAGAGAATAATATTTTAATTTGTTAACTTGTTAGATTTCTTTAATAAAAACTTATGTAGTATTTAGAATTTTTTTTTTAAAAAAAAAATGTATATATAAAAAATACTTCTAAATTTTGTTGGATAGAACAAAAAAATTTTTTTTTAATAAAACTAAATTACATAACAAGACAACATTAACACAAAAAATAATAAAAATCATTCGTAATATTCTTAAAGTTAATTACTTAATATGTTATTCCATACTTCTGTAATATAGTGTGCAGGTCTATTTTCAGCAATAATTTTTTCCTTATTTGTCTCGAGAAAAATAGCGTTACTTGTTTTATCATATTTAAATTTTGTCTATTTCTTTGATTGATTATGCATTTATTAGTATTTTTATATCTCTGACTGGTATGGCACTAATTTTATTGATTACTAGGCTTTTAATTCTTTATTTTGTGTTGTTCAAAATACTTGTTAAAATTACATATAATTTTCATATTATCTTATTTTACTATGAAATAAAATTATATGCCTTTAAAACTAATTTCTAAAAGTGTCAAGTAAGAAAAATTCAATTCAAATATAATAAACAGTTGAAAAAAAAGAAATATTTCGCTACTCAATGTTACATATCAACTCATTTATTTTATACAAAATAATCTAAATCTCAATTCACAAATTTTAACGAATTTTAAATTCTAAATGAAGTAAATAAAATTAGATTATAAAAAATAAACAAAATACCCGCAAGTTTCATATAGTAATTAATGGTGGCCCTTTGAGAGTAATTAAAATGGCTATTAGTGAGATGCTCATGATTTTAGTATTGTTACGGATCCGACCCATGGACCCATGATCCGGGATTGGACCCAAACCCGGCCACCCGGGACCAACCCGTCTCGCCCTTCTAGAAGGCCCAAAGCCGATCCTCTAGAACTCCTAACCGACTTTCGAGTTCGAACGTCTTCCTTATCTTAGCCAAACAAAGATAAGATAAGATAGCTACCACCACCTATAAATAGAGGACCCAGGTCCCTCCAAGTATTCATTCATCCCTCACACCTCATACCTCTTAGATCCATTCTGACTTGAGCGTCGGAGTGTCTTTGCAGGTACCACCCCCCATTGCTCCAGTCAGATAATCCGGCATCCGCCTCAACCCGCAAGTTCCCGATCCATCTCTCAACCCGTACCAGAGACATCTTGTACATTGGCGTCATCTGTGGAAACTTTACGCCGGTTGAGCCAGAATGGAGGACATACCTGAAGAAACCTCCTTAAGCCAGGATAACTCTCGAACAAGGAACCCGACCCCCGAACACCAGGAGGTCACTAACCGTGGAAGGATAGCAAGCACCATCCACCACGCCACTCCAAATAAGGAAAACGAGCACATCATCGCAGAACCATGGCACCCCGAAAACACGGGGGACAAAGCTGCACAGATAATCCAAGACCTATGCCTTCGAGTCCAGGAACTCAAAGGCAGAGTGGCCACCAAGGAAAGGCACAACGCCAAAAACAAAAGCCACGCAACCTCTAGGTCAAAATCTCGCCGAGGCCGATCGCCAACCCGACAACACGACGGGAGAAGCAATCACAGCACCTCGCGCGGCCCCAGACATGAAAAGTCGCCAGAACGACGACACAGTAAAAGGTACAACCGCAGCACTTCCCGAGATCCAAGTCGACAACACGACTCGGACGAAGACCGACGATACCAAGGAACCAAGCGTACGAGAAATGACCACACAATAATGGGAGCCACTCCCTTCACGGAGAGGATCCTGAAGGCAAAACTACCCAAATGTTTCGACAAACCAACGGACATGAAGTACGACGGAACCAAAGACTCCCAGGAACACCTAACGGCTTTCGAAGCCAGGATGAACCTAGAAGGAACGCCTGATGCAGTTCGATGCAGAGCCTTCCCCGTAACCCTAGCCGGACCGGCAATCAAATGGTTCAACGCCCTCCCCAACGGATCCATTACCAGTTTTGGCGACATTTTGCGGAAGTTCATGGCCCAGTTTACAACTAGGATCACCAAAGCCAAACACCCCATCAGCCTGCTAGGGGTCACACAGAAACAAGACGAATCCACACGAAAATACCTGGACCGCTTCAACGATGAATGCCTAACGATTGACGGACTTACGGTTCCGTTGCAAGCCTCTGTTTAACCAACGGGCTCATGAACGAAGACTTCCGCAAACACCTCACCACCAAACCAGTGTGGACCATGCACGAGATCCAAAACGTTGCCAGAGACTACATAAACGACGAGGAGGTTAGCCAGGTCGTCGCCGCCAATAAACGGCAACACGGCAACCCGACTTCCCGCCATAACCCGACGCCCAGAGAAAGTCAGAGAGCTAGCCCTAAAACAAAGAATCAGTCTAAGGTACAACCACGGCGTCATCCGACGAGAATTTGCACCAAACGACCTCGTCCTACGACGAAACAACATCGGAGCCCCGACCCCAGGGGAAGGAAAGCTCACCCCTAATTGGGAAGGACCATACAGAATCAAGGCCGCAATCGGAAAGGGAGCATACAAACTCGAACGGCTAAACGGCAAGGAAATCCCGAGGACATGGAACGCCGCCAACTTACGACGATACCACACTTAGACTGACCCCCTTGGTCATCCCTCAACTTTGCCTTTTCACATATTGTCCCCCCTTTTTTTTATCCTGCTTAATTTCCTTTACAGCAATTTTTTGCAAACTTTTAAGTGTTAATCTCGGGTACTCTTTCCCGCCATAAACGGAGGGTTTTAACGAGGCCCAAACCATCAATAAATTCCATCAAGCTATTTTTCCTTTTTCCAAGAAAAGAATAAAAACACGGGAAAAAACCGGGGGACCAATCACCCCCCGGGCCTCAAATACAGATATCCACAAAAAATTGGCCTCGCAACGGTCCACTAAACCCAAACAAAGGGAACAAATAAACTAAAAGGAACGGCTTAAAACGGAATATACAAGAAAGGCCCGAACGGCCCAAGCAACGTAAATCAAAGTTCAAAACCACAAGTCACGATTACACGACCACACGGCCAAAAATCCACAAAAAGCATACAAACCAAAACAAAAGTCACAAACACAACTACTCGAGGTCGACTATCTGGCCATCACGGACAGTCTTGAAAGCTCCCATCACAGACACGTCCACACCAGGCACCAACACTAAAGCTTGAGCTCTCATCGTCTCTTCGGTAGCAGCAACAGCTTCCTTCACATCGGCAAGCAACACGGCTTTCTCCTCTTTTAAAACCACGGCCTCCGCTTTCAAACCGGCCACCTCATCCTTCAGCGAACCGACGTCGGTCAAAAGCACGGCCGCCCGAGACTCAGCATCCGACGCTTTCCTTCGTTCCTCCCCAAGTTGAGACAAAAGAGAAGTCTCAACCTCGAAAAGACGAAGGATCTCAGCCCCGGACTCTTCGGAGGACTTCATGGCCCGCTCCCTCACCGACTCGGCATCTGCAAGCAACCCCTTCAACTTCGCAATCTCGGCCTAAGACTGACGCAGCTTCTTGTCCAAAAGGCCCACCTGAGCCATTACAGGCTCGGCCTTCCGGACAATCACAGCAGAACGAAGAAGGGAACGATAGAGAGACTTAGCCTGGAAAGTCAAATCGCATTCACGGAAAAAATCCTCCGTACCGGGCATGAGGAACTCGTCGATGAAAGCCGGAGCGTCGAAACGACGATCCATCACCGACGGAACCGCACCATCGCCTTCCGCCAAATTCTCACTATCATCTTCCTCCAACCGCTTTCGCTTACGGGAAGCACCATCCGGCGACACCTCAACCACATCGTCGTTAACCGTCACACCCCAACCTGACCCTTCGGTCCCACCTCCAGTCAACGTGAAATCCTCAGAAACAGTTCTCGTTTCATCACTAGGTCGCGAGATCGGAGTGGAGGGAGTACCACCGGAAGAAGTCCCCTGGGACAACTGAGCCTTCAACCTCGCAAGAGTTGTCAAACCTCCAGCCATCTCAACTGCGAAAAAAGAAGGAAAAAGCTAAGTATCCAACTCGGAAACAAAAAAAAAAAAGAAGCTCACACACCAACATAGGCCCGACAAGCAACCGGGTCACCCATCACGTCCCGAGGATTAAGAGGATGCTCCCCAAACAACTGCCACAGAACAAGAGCGATATCCCGATCTTCCACAGTCAAGAAATCTTGCGTCACCCGAGTAAGAACGGACGGCCCCGCCCCAAAATTCCAATATGTGGGGAACCGCCGCCCACCTTCTAACGTCAGCCAGAACGGATGATGCCCCTTCGTAGGGCAGACTTTAAAATACCTGCTCTTAAACCCATGAAAGGAATCTTCATACAAACCGAAGACCCGGCGATGGGCTGAGCTCTAAAAGACATATACCCCTTCTTGTGCTTCCCTTCCTTGGTCGGAAGAGTACACAAAAAGAGGAAAAGGAAGACATTCACCGAGGCAGAGAGCTCCAGAAACTCGCAAACAAGCTCGAAAGACCGTATCGCCGCCCAGCTATTCGGATGCAACTGGGACGGGCCACGGAACACCGACTCAACAACTGCTAAACAAAAGGGGAAAAGGGGAGCCTAACACCGAGTCGGATAAACATCGCCTCGTACACCCACATCCAGTCCGGAACGGTCGGCAAGTCAAGGTTGGTATAACAAAACCTCTCATCAACCCCAAAAAGAGAGAGCTCATAATGACGTTCGGCGTCGCCACCCCCACAAACAGCTCCCTGATCACGGAGCCGCTGAAGGTCCGCCTCCGTCATCCGCGACGGCGTCCCCCATACGTCACTAGTGACCCACGAATAAAGGAAAGGGGCACCCCCCGCCGGGGCCACTGGAGCCCTCATACCCTCAGTCCTCCGACGAGCCATACCTAAAACAGTGATGAGCACCACCGTCAACCAAACCTCGCGGCAAAAAACGGTGGAGGAAACCAAACAGACATCACTACCCACTACCAACTACACAGTAGCGCTCATCCCCTCATAAAACCCACTATCCCAAGAAAACTGCTTACTACCATGCAATACCATCACCATCCCAATCTACACTAAGCAGAACAAAAATGCAAAAGGAAAATAAAAACACGGGAAACAGAGGAAGAACACCAACCTGGTGATGCAGAAAGAGAGTCTGGGAAAAACTGAAAAACAGAAGTTCCACCTCGAAGAAACACCAAAAACGCCACAGAGAAAAGAAGAGTTTCCTTCAGAAGAGAGAACGAAAGTAAAAAGAAATGAACGAAGGAAGTAAGGAGGAAAGCCAAAACGGTTTCAAAAGGGGCAGAAAAAGATGCAAATAGCCCTAGAAAATAAGCAGGCACGTAGGGGCAATAAAGGAAAAACATCTAAAAAACATCCCTTCACATTAAATGCCCCCTTTGGAAAAAGAAACTAATAAAACACACCTCGAAGAACGCAACAGACGCATTAGACACGGAAGAGTCACGTTGGACCAAAACGGTCAGACGAATCTTCGGCACGACCATCGAGGCCAGGGACGACATACCGACTTCCCCTCAAACAACCAAACGACTATCCGAGAAGAAACTAAAGACCTCGCTCACGGTCAGAACCACATCTCCCAGCGACAGACCGACCTTGCTCGCTCTTCCGCTGTGGGGGCAACTGTTACGGATCTGACCCGTGGACCCATGACCTGGGATTGGACCCAAAGCCGGCCCTCTAGAACTCCTAACCGACTTTCGAGTTCGAACGTCTTCCTTATCTTAGCCAAACAAAGATAAGATAAGATAGCTACCACCACCTATAAATAGAGGACCCAGGTCCCTCCAGGTATTCATTCATCCCTCACACCTCATACCTCTTAGATCCATTCTGACTTGAGCGTCGGAGTGTCTTTGCAGGTACCACCCCCCATTGCTCCAGTCAGATAATCCGGCATCCGCCTCAACCCGCAAGTTCCCGATCCATCTCTCAACCCGTACCAGAGACATCTTGTACAAGTATAGAACTGAAGTGTTTGTTCAAGTTTGCCCAAGGATGATGATTAAAGATGATGGTTTGTAGCTTGAGTGGTAGAATATGTGTAATTAATACACCTGGATGATTAGCACCACCATCATGTCATAGCCTAGCCTAACCTGTCAGCTGATGCGTCCCGTGAGAGTGGCAATGATGAAGTCTTGACAGTTGGTATTTCCCAAAGTAAAACCTCATCACGCCATTGTCTCACTCCATTTGGTGAAGGAATGACATTCACGAATCCCCTCTTGAAGGGGCAAATTGTAGCATTTAATGCGCTGCAACAGTAGGTTGGAGTGGGTTTGATAGAAATTTGCTCCATGTGATGCATACGAAGAGGCGTGAAGGACTCATGTGGAATTTATGTTTCCATATGTTGGTAATGACCCTTAGGATTTTTGGGTTTTCAGAAATTTTGTAAATATAGTGTACCCAGAAAACTATTAGCTTAGAATAATCCACACTTAATTTATTTAGGTTTTGTTAATTAATTTTAATAATTGAAATTATATTTAATAATTATTAAATATCAAATAAAATAAATTCTAGTTATTTTTTTAGCGTTGATATAGCATGGAAGGACTCTCGTTTTCTTCAATACAGGGGTTTCAACCAGGCCATGCAATTTTTGAAAATTTTAGATTGGAACTGGTTCGGTTGAACTGATTCCTAACGAGTTTAATTGGTTTTTATCAGTTCACATTGTGTTTAATCGGTTCGTTTCAGTTTTTTTCTTTGTACGAATCAACTATCGGACTGGACTGCTAGTGGGTCCGATTCATCGATTTTCTAGTTGAATCATTCAGTTCGGTCCGATTTAAACACCTATGGTTATAAATAACCCCTAATGTCTGTTCCCACTTCTGGAAGAGAAATCTCTATAACCCTAGTTAAATGGGCGCCTATTAACCATCAATAGTGGAACTACTCCAACCCTAGATAAATACCCTGATACTCTCAGGTATGCTTAAGATCCAAGACACTGTAAACCTACTCATTATGATGTTTTTTACATTTTGTTGTTGATAAGTCGTGATTTTTTAGTTATAAATTACGATGAAAAAAATATTGTGATTATATCGTAATATTTTTTCAGTTATCATTGGCTTGTCATCACTTGTTGAAAATCATAGTATGAGCATATTTCCTTTGCTTCTGCAGTTACGAATTCGGGAAAGCTTACCTGATTCGACAACCCCATGTATGATCCGTACACCCCAACTCTGTCCTCTTCACGATCTCCTCAGATTCCAAGGTTTGGTGGCATCGAAATTGCTGGGATAACTTCGTCGCCACCTCCAACACTGGACGTGCTAGTGGGGCACTGCGAGACTCCTAAATCTAGGCGTCCGTTCATCTGAAGATCACCTCGGGGTGGTCAGTAGTGTACCGCATACCACAGGCTAGTTGTTATCCTTCTCATTTCAGTTTCGATACAAACTTCATGTCTTCGGCAGAATAACCGGATAACCTAATTTTTTCTTCCAGCAATACAACATGTGGTTCAAGCCACCAGTTGACATGGGCCTATGAATGGATGAATGTCGCTTAGCAACGTATATTTTCGGGAATAATGACGAGCTGAGGTAAAGAGATTTACCAAGTCTCTTAGTTGGTTTCATGTATTATGGCATGCTGACTGTCACAATCCAGTTACTAACCGGACTCCTCTGTACACTGCTGTGTCTCGCAGCATAGCCGAGGTGCTGTTCAAGCACTACGAAATGAACCTCCCTCGTCATCACCTCTGCCAGTCAGTCCGACGCGCCTCGGCTTCTGATGCTCAGCCTAACGTTGTTGCTGCTGTTTTCGCGGCTCGCATTTGAACTGGCTTTGCTTTCTCGCATTCCTTCAAACCTCTTCTCACCAATGAAAACCACCATTCTCTTATTCTCTTTCGGATCCAAGCATGGTTAGCTTCTTCGATGATTTGAGCACCATGCATCACAATAATGCCGCTTTTGTCATGGCTAGTCTGCACAACTATCTTTCACCACAGTAGTTGTTTCTTCTCTTTATTCTTTTTTTTCTTCTTCTATTTTAATGGTCAATTTAAGATGGTAATTTTAGTAGGTATACGGATGGATATTCTAATTTTTATGTAGATGATTATTTTTATGATTATTATTCTGTAGCATAACAGAGTTCTGAATTTACTATTTTTAAAATTAATAGAGGTGATTATTATGGACCTATTATGCTTAAAAAATTGTTAGTAGAAATTCTATTTGTTAAGTAAGTAAAGATAACTGCTATTGAACCCGTGACGGATCAAGAAATTTTATTGGAGAGGGGCCAAATTAAATACAAAATATATTAACAGTACAATATTCAACTGGTTTATTTAAAAAATTTAATTATTTTTTAAAAAATTGTCTCTGTAAAAACGTGATTTTAAAATTTTTAAATTTAACTCATCCAAATTATTTATTCTTACAAAAAATTCTTTTGGTAAAATTTAAAAATTTTATTCTTATGCTAAAAACAACCATATATATAAATTAGAACTAAATTTAACATTATATTTAAAACATATCACAGATTATTTTCATTACCTGTTGGAAGTGTTTAAACACAGAATTTAAAGTTTATGTTCCGTGAATATAAAAGAACTTTATAAGTATGATGAATCGTACATAGTCGTCCAAAGAAGTCTATTTGAATATGCTAAGGAAGAGCTCGATTAGTAAACTTTGTCAAAGTAAAGCTATAAGTGTAAAAAAATTTTGAGCCTTCAATAAAGGTCAACTGTAGACACTCAATTTAGATGATCTCATGTAGACACTCTCACTTTAGATGACCCCCTAGCTTACTAAGCCACAAAAGTTTTGCACTAATTTATTTGGAGTCTATATATATTTAAATTTAGTTATGTATTCCATCTATTTGTAGGCCGAGAATAGTGCTCACATTAGTACTACAAATAACATGAGACAGAATTTTTATGATATTATCTAAGATAACTTGAAACAATTTTTTTTTGTTATTATCTAATCTAAAATATTTATTCTTGCTATTATTGCCACTGTTTTTTGCTATCCATGGTAAAATACTTAGCCTTAACAAACATGGTCTAAAGGTGTTTCACGGCCATTAGAGTCTATAAAAAGGCATGCCATAAAGATGTTTGGTCATATAGTTTGGCAATGCAAGGACCTGCTCAAACATTGTCAAAATTTAGTTTCAAACCCTTGGCACATTGAGACGGAAGCATTTAATGCTCTTACAGTGGATTACCAAGGCAGCAAATTATCATGATTACCCAAAGTATCGGTCACATCAGATGGACCTTATGTCTCTATAAAAGCAATGAAATTAAGTGAAAAAAGGATCCCTATTCTGCCGAAAAGGCTTCGCTTCCAAATATCTTTCTATTTCTATTGCACATCCTCCTCTATAGTAGAACGTCCAACAACACAAATGGAAGCGTCGGACTTTGTCGGGAACGATCCGGAGCAGCCTTGCCTGACGTCAGAGTAAGTAACCTCCGTGACATTGATAACCTTGCCTAAAAAAAAATGGGTGGCGGGAACATCCACCGATGCGAGTTTCATATTTTTAATTTACTTGCCTAATTGGGTGATGGAACTGATCGTTGCATATGTATGGATTCAGGCTTCAACCTCCTCGCAACATGGACGAAGCCAACTGGAAAAATGATGACCATGACACGAACGCCTTGAATCTTGACCTAACCATGGACGTGGTAAGTTTGTATTTTGAACTATCTCTATCACTGCCAATAGTTTTGTGACCCTGAGCAATCAAAACCAGTGCTTATGCGTGGCCTTTGTTTCTGTAGCCCCTCCTTAATGTGGCATCGCAGTCTGGCATTCTAGTTGAAGAGTTCATTCTGCCTTCTGCGTATAAGTCCTCCCCCCCCACAAGCTCTGATCGAGGTCGGTTTTTGATCCGAAACCTTTGTTGCCCGAAAAGAAATGATTTTATTTTGATCTAAATTAATAAAATGAAGGCATGAACTTTTGAGCTGTTACCCTTTCAGAGCATTGAAGCACGTTTGATGGCCATTGAGCAGTCAGTTGCAATGCTTGATGTTCGGGCCGCCCGAACGGAGGCTCTTATTGTGTATATCAAGATGATGCTACCCACTTTATGTAAGAAGGAGGAGACATTTCAGATGATACCTATTCCTAAGGTTTAAGTCCAGGATGAAGCCATGGACAAGAAAATAGCGCAGCCGCCAAACACTCCTGGATGTGTTGCCACCGCTGATGCGGTTGTTTTAAACAATAGCAACATTGGAGCACCTGGTCTGATGTTCACCCATCAGCTAACCAGTTCACAAAAAGGTAAGGGAATCTTGGGTGACCCCATCACAAACTTGAGCCTGGACGTTGTTGTCCTGGATTCTTCGAGTTCAGAGGATGACCTCGTGCTGCTTGACCATCTTTCTTCAACACCCGTTATCTCCACCGGTGCAACACTAATCCCGACCGAAGCACCAACAAACCTTCACTGGTCGCGTGGGGTTTCAAAAATGTGGAACGAGTTGAAGGATGATCTACTAACACCATGCAATGCTATTGTACAGGTGAACTTTTCGAATAATATTTTGCTAAGCATAAATATAATTATCTCTATTCCTAGATAAGAAAATTTTGAGATTATGGCGTTGATCATGGATAACAAGCTCACCGGCAATTGAAACATGATCCCCTGCCCAGGTATACGCAGCTTTGTGTGGTGACGTATCAAACCTGCGCCCATGAGCACTACGATTCTATTGTGCACCGGGGGTGTAAACCTCAAATCCAATGAAAAATCCTTTAAAGGCAAGTTACCCCATTGTAACCGCCGCACATGCTTGACTACCCAAAAAAAGGCAAAAAAAAAAAAAAAAAAAAACCAACGCACCCATAAACTAGAAATTTTTTATGAATTTTTTCAAAGTGCAGTTGGTATTATGGGACTTTAGTGATTTAACAGATGTAAGGTAAACCCATTGTTTATCAAAGCAAGGCCCCCTTTCAAATTTAATAGTCCGCACTGTAACATATATTTCCCACACCCCCTTTTCTTTTATGTCCATGATTTGAATTTTGACTTGGCCTAATTTTGATGACCATTCCCTTGATGGCTCTGATTAAATCAAAACCCTTGGGCTAGACGTGCGTTGGCCCACTTGGGAAATACCCATATACCATATTTTTAATGTGATGCCTCTAAATATATCCGGGCTTTTCTTTAGGAAAGAAAAAACTATGGCCGATTTTATTGTTTGTATATATAAATAGACATAAATTATAACCCAAAAAAATAAATAGACGTAAATTACCATAAAATAAATCCCATTGGTAGAACGTTCGAAACTTAATTAATTAAATCTCATGAGTAAGACAATTATTTATATATATATAATTATGAATCAATATCCACTTAGTGTTAATCTTTAATTAGACAAAATAATTATTATTAACGGTGTTATGAGATTATCATTATTTTCTTATGTTAGAAGATACTTACTATTACTATTTACTATTTATTTTTTCGTAGTCTGCTAATAACTATTAAATGTTGATACCATGTCTCGAAAAAAATAGATGCTGATGACATGTGAATTTAAAAACACGCTTACAAACTCAAATAAGAGTGATAAGTATCTGTTGGACCTTTAGTAAATAGCCGAATGCAAAAAACAAAATTTTTTATTAATTTGTGTGAACCATGATTTTTTTTGGCACCGTGGGCCAAATGTTATTTGGCCTAAATCAGCACCTTTGCAATACCCCAACCCAGGAAGCCTTTCCAATCGGAACCTCTCGAGTCAGTGTTCCCCCGTCAATGATGCCTTGAATGTACATAACCCAATGAAAAATTTTGCCTGTTCGGCATCTGCATTCGATGCTGGTTGCTAACAGAACACTAGCTGATCTTGTTTTTTTCTTTTTTTCAGAAAACAAAGGTTGGAGGGGACTTCGACAGTACAACTCGGCTCTGTGATCTCTATGCCTCTTCCGAGCCAAGTCCGAGGTGTTCGAAGATGCCGCGGTTGTCGAGCGCAGAGGTGGCTGCAACCATCGTTGACGATGCATCCATGGGCTCCCCTCCCAAGACCCAATCCAACTCGGTGCCGCAGAGACGACCGCTGTTTTGGCGTGTTGAAAGGGGGGGTCGGGGACGCATTCTGGCGCCGAACATGGAGAACCCGATTTACCACATCCCTAAGGCAAGTCACGTAACATTACCCCTGTGATTAACCCTATGGATGATTGCATTTCACTGTTGGGTTCAAACTCTTTATTATACAGATACACTGTGTAGTTTCTATGATAATCACTTCAAATGTTTTCGATGCAGAATTTTGCCATGTGGTTCAGGCCCATTGCCGATATGAGTCTGACTAGGGACGAGTGCCACCTTGGGACGTATATATTTGCCAAAAATGAAGAAATGAGGTTACAATGTGCAAAATTGGAACACACTCAATAGTTGTTTCGGGTTTGATCTTATATCTCCAGGATTCAAACTAAATCCCTGTTCATGTTTGTTGTCTTTCCAGGGAAACAGAGAACTTATTTAAGCATTACGAGCTAACCCTGCCTCACGGAAAGTTCTTATCCCTTAGGCCCGAATGCATGCCCCACTTTGATGTAATACCATTCGAACTTGACTTAATACTCTCCCCTAAATAACAATAGTATTTGATTGAAAAATTTCGCAGTTCAAAGCTAAGACACTTGAAATATGTAGGTCGTCAAAACTGTTGCAATGCTTTCCTATCTTCAAGCCAAGGCAAACCCTGTGCCCCGTTGCTGGTTCTTTCCGTCAGCATTTGCCGCTGAGATCTTGTTCCAAACTCTGATGGAACATGTAATAGAGAGCTATGCGAGACGCTGGATGCCACCAACTCAAGAACTTGAGCATGTAAGAAACATTCAAGTTATCGTCTCTCCATAATTGCTCCAAGTTTATCATTAACTTATTAGAGATCCGGCATTCACACACAATATGGATATATTTTAACTGATGTTGTATTTTGCTGCTCGCCTGAATAGGTCTTTGTACCCATTTGCGAGCCACCTGAGACTTGGTAAATGCTATTGATGGATGTAAAGAGACCTTCTGTTTATGCCCTTGATGTTTGCACAAGCATGGAGTCCGTTCCCAGGTGTGAGCGCAACATGTGCCTTATAGTACGTAACCCACAAGGCATTTTGTACACAGTATATTTAATTATCGTGCAACTCTTTCTTCTGAATTTTATATGCTTGCCATGGTGACGGGAACAGCAGATGGCTGTCCTCGAGAACATTTTCAAACTTGAGCCGAATCTGCCCAACTTTAAACATGGTTCGCCAGATCCAAACACCTGGGGACGCATTGAATACCCCATGAGCATTCCTAGCAGGCTAGGCGCGTAAGTCAGTTTATGATGCCTCCGCAATTTTTCTCTCACATAATTAGTTTGTACACACTTTTTTAGACTTGATACAATCTAAAACTACACCCCACAAACCAAATTGTTGGGAACATAATTTTAAATATTGTGGCAAATTGTATGCCTTTTATCTCACTCGTTTATTGCTATGACAATTTTCATTGGATAAAGATGAATCTGAAATATGGTGCATCTGGTGGATGTCTCACAATGGCTGATTCTCCCCAGCTATCCTAGGCAACCTGGTAAGAACACCGTCATCGTTATAGGTTTATGCAAATTAAGTTGGCCTTGATGATATTACCACTTAACTATTTATATATATATATATATATATATTTCACAGGGTGATGAGGCCACATTGAGGATGAAAACAGCAATCAGGATTGTCGCATCTGACTACAGTGAGCTTAAGGCTCTTGTGGACCTCAAGGCAGAGACGGTGTGCCGTAGTCTCTCGTTCCTTCCTTAATTACTACTCTATTTACATGCTTATATATGAATAAAATTGGGAACCATTTACAAGGCCCAAATATTTTGAAATTACTCGTTGCTGTTAAATATTGCTAATTCCATACTTTAGTATTTTTACTCTACTTGTATTATCCCGGTGGTCGACATTGGATATGCACCCACCCGGGTTGCAAATGGTCTGACTATGTATGCACCGGTTATAGTTAACTTGCATTATGACTTGTTAAAGAATGTAAGTGGGAACCATTAACAAGGTCCATATATTTTGAAGTTAGTTGTTGCTGTTATATATTGCTAATTCTAGACTTTAATATCTAACTACTTAGCTTGTATTATCCGGGTGGAAGTCCAGTTGTAAATGGTTTTCCTATGTATGAATATGTATTAGTCAGCTTGCATGATCAATTTTTCATTTCTCATAACGACTTTTTTTTAAAGTTGCATGTGTGGTGAGTGTTTTAATCAGGTTTTGCCCCAAAGAGATTGTGTACTGCCCAGGATATATTGATACTCAATATACTGGTCAAGATATATTGCCACTACTCCATCGTTTCTTTCTTGGTTACGTGCTGCCCTACAGGAGCAAGCTATGCATCACCTAACAAGGCAACATATTAATTAGGGTAAAGTATATTTTTTGTCCCTGAAGTTTGGTAAAAGTTTCAAAAATACCCTTAAGTTTTATTTTGTTTCAATTTTGTCCCAAAAATTTTTGATTTGCATCAAATATACCCCCGACAGCTAAATTTTCAAAAAATTTAAGACCAATCTAACAATAATGTATGAAAATGATGCTTGATTTACTTGTGTTGAGGGTTGTTCTTATGAAATTATTGTTGAATTGGTCTTAAATTTTTTAAAAAATTAGCCACCAAGGGTATATTTGATGCAAATCAAAAACTTTTGGGACAAAATTGAAACAAAATAAAACTTAGGGGTATTTTTGAAACTTTTGTCAAACTTCAGAGACAAAAAGTATACTTTACCCTATTAATTATTACACACGGTGTTTTAAAAAAAATTCTGTAAATTCGCCCACATGTTATAGGACACTAAGAAGCCAATGTAACAAAACAAAGTTGTTACCAGAAGAGGATATTTCATAACAACCCAACATAGTCAAACAAAGTGTTCTTGTGCTAGTTTCAACTATACAACATGGTTGGTGGCTTGCCACTCACTAGGTAAACTTTAAAAATAATTCACCACACTTAGAGGAATAATTAAAGCCGTTACAAGTCTATCTATCTATGCTATCCTCTTATGACATGAATTGCGGGAATGTGTTTAGAAGTTCAACCCTCAATTTCCTCTTCCTCGTGCCCGCGCCCATCTGCAATTCCTGCTACAATTTACATTTATATTTGTAAAGATTAGGGTGCTTGCCCACAAATAGCAAACCTACTGATGGAAATCTAAACAAAACGCGCGTCATAAGTCAATAAATAGTTACGGGACAATATTGGCACTTACATAACTTGTAGCAAGTTCAGAGGCAAAAAAAGTCGAGTTCTCTTGTCGAGTTGTCTGTGACGGTGTCGTCTGCACAAAGTAAAAAGAGGCAAGTCCGGTTGTAAATAAAATGTTTCCAACTTAAATTCTAATGGATTTGACTTCTTAATGGATTTGAATTCTTTGTGGATCCAGATCTGACAAAAGAAACCACTTCTAATATTAATGAATCCTCCCAATACGATTAATTGATTTCACAGAAAACATATGCATCTACCCCTAAGAGCTTGAATTGCCTATATTGACATTCATAGATTTATACATTTATGCTTCTCCTACTTTGTGAATGGCTCATGTTCTATTTATACTTTGATGATGCTTCTACCCTGTTTGACATGTTGCATCCTCATAAAATAATGATGCTATTTGTTTTATGACCAATTGTGAAGATCTACCTAAATTTAACAATTTTATCAAGTTCAACTTCATTTTATCAGCTACTTGTTTTGGGATCTACTCACATATGGCATGTCCTAATTAGGTTATCATTAATCATTCAAAGTTTGAAAAATATGATGACCACCCTAAAAATCACATGAATTATAACTGACACACAGCATATGGTTCTAACTTGAGGTTGAGCTTGGCAACCCTCGAGAACCGGTAGCGATCCACAACATCCCTGTCGCGGGGCAGGCGCACTGGGGCAGCGAGTTTGGCGATGACCCAGTTTTCTACAGGCACTGCATTTTCTCTTCTTTGGTCCCTTTGTAACATGAGAATCGTTTCCTCTGCCAGTGCCTTTTGTCCGGACACAGACTAGATCATTTATCCCACCACCCCCATCACCGTTAAGCTGTGGATTCACATCTGGGGCCACACGCAACCCATTCTTGACCTCCAACATGATAGCATCCCGTGCCATTTTTTTACTAAAGACCTTGTAGTCCTCGTCCCTTAGACAAGCCACCTTGGCAAAACGCTTACATTGGTCTACAAATGCACCAAGTCTGCTACGGTACCGGGATGCAACATCACCCGTTTCTGTAACTTGTCTAACAGAAGTCACATTGTTCTTGACATTTTTGCACCACCTTTTGAGGACCAGAGTCTCTGGCAAAGAACCGATATCAATACCAACCTGAACTACAATTATGTGAACACAAGGGATCCCATATGACTCCATCATGCGGCAATTACATTGAAAGGTTCCATTATGCGGCTGGTGCAAGACTTGTCAGGTTGACTCCGGTCGGCGATACTTCTGTATCACATAGCAACATCCATTTTTACAATCCTGGTGGTCGACAATGTAAAATCTAACGGCCCACTTTAGGGACTCTCGAAATCTATAAAAAAGTTCACAGGTATACAGGGTTGTCGTTGACCTCTCAATCTCTGGGAACTGTGTTTGAAGCACCGGGGTACCTGGTGCACGAAATTGTGATCTCCAGGCTCGAACAAATCCTGGTAATGGCTCCAGAGCTTGGTGCTCTGATCTTAATTCATAATTGTCACAACTTCGATACAACTAACCAGCAAGTGCACTGGGTCGTCCAAGTAATACCTTACGTGAGTAAGGGTCGAATCCCACGGAGATTGTTGGTATGAAGCAAGCTATGGTCACCTTGTAAATCTCAGTTAAGTTGACTCATATGGGTTACAATATATTATGTAAATAAAACATAGAGTGGGGATAGAAATACTTATGTAAATCATTGGTAGGAAGTTCAGATAAGTGAATGGGGATGCTTTTCGTTCCCCTGAACCTCTGCTTTCCTGCTATCTTCATCCAATCTGTCTTACTCCTTTCCATGGCTGGCTGTATGCAAGGGCATCACCGTTGTCAGTGGCTACATCCCCTCCTCTCAGTGAATAATATGCTCACGCACCCTGTCACGGCACGGCTATTCATCTGTCGGTTCTCGATCATGCTGGAATAGGATTCACCCTCCTTTTGCGTCTGTCACTAACGCCCAACAATCGCGAGTTTGAAGCTCGTCACAGTCATTCAATCATTGAATCCTACTCGGAATACCACAGACAAGGTTTAGACTTTCCGGATTCTCTTGAATGCCGCCATCATTCTAGCTTACGCCACGAAGATTCTGATTAGGAGATCTAAGAGATATTCATTCTAGCTTAATTCATGTAGAACAGAAGTGTTTGTCAGACACGCGTTCATAAGGGAGAAGGATGATGAGCGTCACACATAATCATCACCTTTATCACGTTCTTGGGTGCGAATGGATATCTTAGAAGCGAAATAAGAAGAATTGAATAGAAAACAGTAGTACTTTGCATTAATCTTTGAGGAACAGCAGAGCTCCACACCTTAATCTATGGAGTGTAGAAACTCTACCGTATGAAAATACATAAGTGAAAGGTCCAGGCATGGCCGAGATGGCCAGCCCCCAAAACGAGATCACAGGATCAAAATACAATCCAGGATGCCTAATACAATAGTAAAAGGTCCTATTTATAATAAACTAGCTACTAGGGTTTACATGAGTAAGTAATTGATGCATAAATCCACTTCCGGGGCCCACTTGGTGTGTGTTTGGGCTGAGCCTAAGTGTAGCACATGCAGAGACCATTTGTGGAGTTGAACACCAGTTTCTGTGCCAGTTTGGGCGTTCAACTCTGGTTTTGGATCCTTTTCTGGCGCTGGACGCCAGATTTGGGCAGAAGGCTGGCGTTGAACGCCAGTTTACGTCGTCAATTCTTGGCCAAAGTATGGACTATTATATATTGCTGGAAAGCCCTGGATGTCTACTTTCCAACGCAATTGGAAGCGCGCCATTTCTAATTCTGTAGCTCCAGAAAATCCACTTTGAGTGCAGGGAGGTCAGAATCCAACAGCATCAGCGGTCCTTTTTCAACCTCTGAATCTGATTTCTGCTCAAGTCCCTCAATTTCAGCCAGAAAATACCTGAAATCACAGAAAAACACACAAACTCATAGTAAAGTCCAGAAATGTGAATTTAACATAAAAACTAATGAAAACATCCCTAAAAGTAACTAGATCCTACTAAAAACATACTAAAAACAATGTCAAAAAGCGTATAAATTATCCGCTCATCACAACACCAAACTTAAATTGTTGCTTGTCCCCAAGCAACTGAAAATCAAATAGGATAAAAAGAAGAGAATATACTATAAATTCCAAACTATCAGTGAAACATAGCTTCAATCATATGAGCGGGACTTATAGCTTTTTGCCTCTTGAATAGTTTTGGCATCTCACTTTATCCATTGAGGTTCAGAATGATTGGCATCTATAGGAACTTCAGATTTTGAATAGTGTTATTGACTCTCTTAGTTCAATATGATGATTCTTGAACACAGCTTCTTTATGAGTCTTGGCCGTGGCCCTAAGCACTTTGTTTTCCAGTATTACCACCGGATACATAAATGCCATAGACACATAATTGGGTGAACCTTTTCAGATTGTGACTCAGCTTTGCTAAAGTCCCCAATTAGAGGTGTCCAGGGTTCTTAAGCACACTCTTTGTTTTTGCTTTGGACCTTGACTTTAACCGCTCAGTCTCAAGTTTTCACTTGACACCTACACGCCACAAGCACATGGTTAGGGACAGCTTGGTTTAGCCGCTTAGACCAGGATTTTATTCCTTTAGGCCCTCCTATCCACTGATGCTCAAAGCCTTGGGATCCTTTTTATTTGCCCTTGCCTTTTGGTTTTAAGGGTTATTGGCTTTTTCTGCTTGCTTTTTCTTTTTCTTTCTATTTTTTTTCTCCTATTTTTTTTTTCTGCAAGCTTTGTTCTTTGCTGCTTTTTCTTACTTCAAGAATCATTTTTATGATTTTTCAGATTATCAAATAACATGTCTCCTAGTCATCATTCTTTCAAGAGCCAACATATTTAACATTCTTGAACAACAACTTCAAAAGACATATGCACTGTTCAAGCATACATTCAGAAAACAAGAAGCATTGTCACCACATCAATATAATTAAACTAAGTTCAAGGATAAATCCGAAACTCATGTACTTCTTGTTCTTTTGAATTAAAACATTTTTCATTTAAGAGAGGTGATGGATTCATAGGACATTCATATCTTTAAGACAGAGTTACTAACTACTAATGATCATGTAATGAAGACACAAACACAGATAAGCAGATAGAAAACGAGAAAAACAGAGAAAGTAAGAACAAGGAATGAGTTCACCTTGGTGATGTCCTTGAGCTCTTCTATGTCTCTTCCTTGTCTTTGCTGCTCCTCCTTCATTGCTTTTAGATCTTCTCTGATTTCATGAAGGATGATGGAGTGCTCTTGATGTTCCACCCTTAGTTGCTTTCAATAATTGTGTGGAAGAAAATGTATCCCCTGAGGTATCTCAGGGATCTCTTGATTTGCAGTCAAATGTTCTACCACTGAGCTATAGATCCTTTACATAATTGTTTTACCACACTAAACTTAGAATGTTGCTCGCCCTCGAGCAAAAGAAGAAGGAATAGATGAAGAAGAAGATGTGGAAATAAAAACTAGGATTATGAGGAGGTAAGGTGGGGATCCTGTGGGGTTCACAGATCCTGAGATGATCCTGTGGTGTCCACAGATCTTGAGGTGTCAAGGCATTTACATCCCTGCACCAATTTAGGCATGCAAAATGCCCTTGCACACAACTCTGGGCGTTCAGCGCCAGGTTGGTGCCCATTTTGGGCGTTCAACGCCCATTTGCTGCCATTTCTGGCGTTGAACGCCAGAACCATGCTTGTTCTGGGCGTTCAGCGCCAGAACTATGCTCTGTTCTGGCGTTTGAACGCCAGACAGATGCTCCTCCAGGGTGTGATTTTTCTTCTGCTGTTTTTGATTCCGTTTTCAATTTTTATATTTATTTTGTGACTCCACATGATCATGAACATAAGAAAACATGAAAAATAATAATAATAGAGTTAGATAAACATTGGGTTGCCTCCCAACAAGCGCTTCTTTAATGTCAATAGCTTGACAGTGGGCTCTCATGGAGCCTCACAGATGTGCAGAGCTTTGTTGAGACTCTCCAACACCAAACTTAGAGTTTGGATATGGGAGTTCAACACCAAACTTAGAGTTTGGTTGTGGCCTCCCAACACCAAACTTAGAGTTTGACTGTGGGGGCTCTGGTTGACTCTGCTTGGAGAGAAGCTTTTCCTGCTTCCTCTCCATGGTTGCAGAGGGAGATCCTTGAGATTTGAATACAAGGGAGTTCTCATTCCAGTGAAGGAATATTTCACCTCTGTCAACATTAATCACAGCTCTTGCTGTGGCCAGGAAAGGTCTTCCTAGGATGATGGATTCATCCTCTTCCTTTCCAGTATCCAGGACTATGAAATCAGTAGGTATGTAAAGGCCCTCAACCTTTACTAATACATCTTCTACTTGTCCATAAGCCTATTTTCTTGAGCTGTCTGCCATCTCCAGTGAGATTTTAGCAGCTTGCACCCCATAGATTCCCAGTTTCTCTATTACAGAGAGGGGCATGAGGTTTATTCCTGAACCAAGGTCACACAGAGCCTTAAAGATCATGGTGCCTATGGTACAGGGTATTATGAACTTTCCAGGATCCTGTCTCTTCTGAAGCAATGTCAGTTGATCCAGATCACTTAGTTCATTGATGAACAAGGGAGGTTCAACTTCCCAAGTATCAATGCCAAACAATTTGGCATTCAACTTCATGATTGCACCAAGAAACTTGGCAGTTTGCTCTTCAGTGACATCCTCATTCTCTTCAGAAGAGGAATACTCATCAGAGCTCATGAAGGGCATAAGGAGGTTCAATGGAATCTCTATGGTCTCTAGATGAGCCTCAGAGTCCTTTGGTTCCTCAGAGGGAAGCTCCTTATTAACCACTGGACGTCCCAGGGGGTCTTCCTCCTTGGGATTCACGTCCTCTCCTCTCCTCACAGGTTCGGCCAGGGCACTTATGTCAATGGCCTTGCACTCTCCTTTTGGGTTCTCTTCTGTATTGCTTAGGAGAGTACTAGGAGGGATATCAGTGATCCTTTTACTCAGCTGGCCCACTTGTGCTTCCAGATTTCTAATGGAAGACCTTGTTTCATTCATGAAACTTACAGTGGCCTTAGATAGATCAGAGACTAGATTTGCTAAATTAGAAGCATTTTGTTCAGAGTTCTCTGTCTGTTGCTGAGTTGATGATGGAAAAGGTTTGCTATTGCTAAACCTGTTTCTTCCACCATTATTAAAGCCTTGTTGGGGCTTTTGATCCTTCCATGAGAAATTTGGATGATTTCTCCATGTTGAGTTATAGGTGTTTCCATAAGGTTCACCTAAGTAATTTACCTCTGCCCCATATGTATGCGGTGGTCCATGACAACTTCTTTCTATAGAGGTCCATCACCCATTCAACCTCTCGAACACCACACTCGTCAACCATCGCCTCCCACTGCATTTCAAATTCATCAACCTCTATGTCAGCGAGCATGCACTATTTGAATAATTGGGTGAAACATGGTTGTGAGACATGAGCAGTGGCATTCCTTAGTAGGCGCCACACGCAAAGTTTGTGATGAGCATCTGGAAAAACATGCATAATAGCTAGCCTCATAGAAGGATCCCCATCAGTTATCACTGCCTTCGGGGCCTTTCCCCGCATGCATTCCATAAACCGTCTCAGCACCCATTTGTACGAATCCTGTGACTCACATAAAACCATTACTGCTGCAAACACGCATGTCTGATTATGGTGATTAACCTCGGACAAAACAATGATAGAAAGGTTATACTTGTTCCTCCCAAACGTCGCATCAAAGGCGAGGACATCACCGAACGCCTCATAATCTTCCTGGCTTCGACCATCACTCCATATAATGTCACACATACGAGAACCAGCCGCTACCTCATACCTCCAAAACAGTTTCTCATCGTTTCTGGCAGCATAATCGAAAAAATGCAGTGCGGCATTTACATCTCCGTTCTGCAATGCACGTTGCTTTCGAACCTCGTTGTGCATATCTTGCTTAGTAAATCTTACTAAGTTAAAGCCCCCAACTTGCATCGCAAATGACTGGTATATCTTTGGAATGCTTATCCCAACTTGCCTCATGCTATTCATTTGAGCAATTTCTACATCAGACATATTCCTGTGTGAAGGCAGATATCCAATAAACCTTTTAGAGAGTAGGGTGTAGTTATGATCTTCCATAAACTGTGAAACAAACCATTTTCTATTAGTATGATTCTTCTTTATCCTCATCTCTGCTACACACCCGCATCGCATTATAGGCTTGTGCTCTCTTTTCCTATCCAGCTTATCTAACCACTTCTTGTGCCTAAACCCTTGTCTGTTGCAAACAAAATTGTATCGAACAATCTCTCCTCTGGCATTTTTTACCCTCTTACTCTTCCTTATTGCAAAACCTTTTAGCCTACTATAACTCGTGTAGAATTCTCTTGCTTCCCCAGGGGTACAGAACTCCATCTTTAGCACATCTTCAATGTTGACATGACTTGGTACCTGAGCAGATTGAGGCTCTATGTCTGTCTGCGTCATATTCGAAACCCTGCTTCGTCCCCTAAGATGCTCATGTCAAAAAGTGTCTCCTGCACAACAATTAACAATGCTACGATCACCCAATTTTACATTAACTTATACTATTCATCTTCAGAATGACAAAAAACTAATATAATCCGAATCTGCAAGTTCTACCCTATCATATACCTCATTCAAAAGCCCGTCCTCCGGGTCTAGCATCGCCGATTCACGATTGGTTGATGTTGATATCGACTCATGATTCATGTTGTTCATCTATTTCCTAATAGGCAGCAGCTGCTTCTTCTAGAGGATCCCCTCACTTGTGATTCCTAAGAACTTCAACAATTGCATAGGCAACAATAATATCCAGTCTTGCCGTCACAATCTGGCCAATTGATGCAACACTGTTAACAAAGAAACTTATTGTAACATGTTAACATAGGAAACGCAGACCTTCTACTCCAATTTCAATGCTTCCAGGAATACTTTACACTCACTACATCATCATCGGAAAAACCCACCCTATACAAACAACTACCCCACCTTGATCATTCATATCAACAAATAAAAAAGCACACCTAATATATCTTAACAAAATGAAGATCACAAAATAAATGTCATAAATACAACTACATTTGAGACTAGGAAAAAAATAAATTTGCTATATAGTTCATTACTTATTAGTCCTTTATGAACAACCAAATTACTTATGCACTTAAATAGCTCAAAAAGTGCTTCAACTACACTGATAGTGATTGTGAAACCAAAATTTGTTGTAAGTTTAAACAATTAAACTGGCATGAAGGCTTCAGGAATAGACATGTAGCCAATTCCATAACAAATGTAAAACAAAACAATTCTATTTTCCAATAATAAATAGACCAGAAGACCGGTAAAGCACATTAACTAACCAATTGGATTTGAAATTTGGAGAGGTAAAAACTAACACTTTTCCTTTTAAAGTGGTGATCGGATGGATAATAAATAACTTTATGCCACTAAAATCACTTGCAGCTATTCTTAATCTTTTCAACCTAGCAATTAAAAAAGAGTTATGTGCTGAATAAATAAATAAACTAACTCTTTAATTAAGTTTATAAAAATAAAACAATTGTAAAAAATTTTAAAAATAACATTTATTTGCTGAATAACTAAAAAACTTCTACCATTGCTTCTCTACAGAATGTGACTCTAACTAAATGCCAAAGTCCATCCTTCACTACACACCAGTATAATTCTTTAACATGAATTAATTAATGTATCTAAAAGGATCATACCCAATTTTTTCGGGTACACACCATGTCAATAATCCAACAGAACACTGCCAATGCATTTAATCTCCCTGGGTCAGCTCGAATACCTTAAATCTAGCCCTAAAAAATTCAACTCCTACAAAAATTAATGCCAAAAATAAGGAACATACCTTTCGATAAGCCCTTGAATGGCGCAAATTTATGTAACCCGCACATTACCGACTACTGAATCGCGCTTTTCACTTTTTCTCGCAACTGCAGAGAAAAAATCCCAAGTGCAGAACAACGACTCAGATAGTAAAGAGAAGGTCGAGAAGGCCAAGAACCCCGAACAGCTGTAGCAGTAGATCAGAACAACTCTTGTCGATTCTGCTGTATCAACGGCGGACAACAGGGGAGAGGCAATGACATTGAGTTCTCACGAACATGGTTAAGGATCTCATTCTTCCAACTCAGGCAACATTATAAGCCAATAAAGTTTCTTGGCATCTTGCTATTTAAGTTGAAAATATTTAAATTGAAGAAGCAAGCTCTGAAGAATTTTTAGCTGACCAATTGGGTAATTTTAAATCAATTCCAGAGGTCAACATAGTCTTTTAACGCTTCACTACAAGACAAATATATAACTGATAACCTAAAAGTACATGGCATTTCAGTACTCCAATAAAGTACACTGGAGTACCTGAAATGTGTCCTAAATTTTAAGATTCTAACGAAATAATAAATGTCTAATCGATTAAACATATACTTTATATGCTAGAACAAAAAAAATTACACACATTACTTGTGCTCATTCTAGTTTCATGAATATTTTACGAGAATAAAACTTCTAAAATTTTCGATTGGAGCGGCACCACTCCTATATTCATATAGGTGAAATCCTTAGGTAAATAATATTATCATTCTATTAAGAGTTTTAACTCATTTTTTTATTAATTTATTGTAAATAGTACTAAATCCTATACTTTAGTGCTCCAATTCATAGTTGTCAGAACCGAACTGATAATCGAACCGGTCAAATTACTGATTTATTAGTTTATTGGTTCAACCGATGAGTTACTGGTTGAACTGACAAAATCAGTCCTACGTAAATAAAAAATATAAAATAGTCTAAAACCTAAAGTTAAAATTTAAAATACATATATCTTCACTAATATTTTAAAAATAATCAAGTTTCAACAAATTATAATCAACAAGTTATAATCTAGTTATTATTGAATAAGTATATAAAATTCTAGTATTTTTTCATAATAAAGATTTTTTAATTTTATTTTTATATTAAGGTAAATGTTTTTTATTTTAATAACTAATTAATTAGTTTATATTTATTATATTATTATATATTATATGTATTTATTGAAAAATAATATTAATAAATATCATATAATCATAAAAAAATTATATTGTAATTAATAAAAAAATTTGATATTTTTATTTATATATATTTAATTATATTTATATTAATAATTATGAATAATAAAAAATAAAATTAATTTAAATATAAGTGAACATAAAATTAAAATAATATCTACAAAAATTATTGTACGTTTTTACTATATAATTAATAATTAGCATTTAAAATAACAAGGAACAACATAACTTAGTGGCAAAGAGAGCATGGTTTTGACCAGTTCTTATCGGCTTTGACCGGTTCTATTCCTTAAGTGATTCAAATACTAGATTGGACCGGTTGGAAATCTGGTTCACCGATTTTTCAATTCGGTCGAATCGGTTGGTCCAGTTCGATTCTTACAACTATGCTCCAATTGCTAAATAACTTGTTACAACCCATTAAACCTTGAAACTAGTGGTATATTAGAATAAGCATGAATTCCCATCATTTAACAACAATAGGTTTTAATCCTATTTTAACAATAGTCTCTTTGACTTTATTCTTTGACAAACTTTTAGTCAAAGGGTCTACTAAATTTCCTTGAGATCTTACATAAGTGATGGTAATTACACTATCATCTATTAGTTGTCTTACAAACTCATGTCTCAAATTTATATGTCTAGACTTTCCATTATAAACCTTATTATATGCTCGAGACATGGTTGATTTACTATCACAGAAAATTGAAATGACTGTCATCTGCTGTGGCCACAACTTTATATCAAATAACAAATTTTTTAACCATTCCGCTTTTTTACCTGCAACTGATAAAGCTACAAACGTAGTCTCCGTAGTAGAATATGTAATACACGTTTGTTTCTTTAAGGCCCAACTTATTGCTCTATCACCTAGGTGAAAATTCATCCTCAAGTGGATTTGTTATCACTAATATTTGTAATCCAACTTGTGTCGGAATAACCTTCTAAAATTACGGGATAATCACTATAATGTAACCCAAGTTTATGGTTTTCTTGAGATAATCAAGAACTCTTGTTATAGCTTTCCAATGTTGATTGCTAGATTTTCCTGTAAACCTTGATAATTTGTACACAGCAAATCCTATATCAGGCCTGGTATAATGCACTGCATTCATTAAACTTTCTATAGCATTAGCATATTATAATTGTGCTATAAGTCTTCTCACATTTCTTTTTAATTTAAAATTAGGATCATGGAGTGTATTAGATTCTTTAATTGTGAGATGATTAAACTTTTTTAATATCTTTTTGATATAATGAGATTGACTTAAAGTAAAGCCAACTTCATTCTTATGCACCTTTATACCTAATATTGTATCAACTTTATTCAAGTCTTTCATCTTGAATTTAGAAGTTAGATACTTCTTCGTTACACGAATTTCTTCTAAATTTGTTCCGATGATTAACATATCATTAACATATAACCAAATAATTAGTCCATAATCTTTAGTAAATTTTGAGTAAATACATTTATCCGCACTATTATGCGAGAAGCCATTTAATAACACCACTGAATCAAACTTCTCGTGCCATTATTTAGGCGCTTGTTTTAGGCTATACAAAAGACTTAATTAATTTACAAACTTTCTTTTCATTTCTGGGTAGCACATAACCTTCTGGGTGATCCATATAAATCTCTTCATTAAGATCTCCATTTAGAAAAGTCGTTTTAACATCCATTTGATGTATATGAAACTTGTAAATAGATGCTAATGCTATAAGAGTCCTAATAGAAGTCATTCTTACCACACGTGCGTAAGTATCAAAATAGTCTAGACTTTTTTGTTGTCTAAATCCTTTGGCAACTAATCTTACTTTAAAGGTTTGTAATGAACCATCAATATTATACTTTCTTCTAAATACCCACTTACAACTTATAGGCTTTGATCTTGGAGGCAAATCAACCAAGATCTAAGTATTGTTTGATAATATTGAGTCTATTTTATTATTTGTTGCTTCTTTTCAAAAAGCAGAATCCCTTTAAACCATAGTTTCTTTGAACGTTTGAGGATCACCTTCTATATTCATCACAGTAGGAATCTTGTTTGTCACAGAATCCTAAGTTCCTTCTACCAAAAAGGTGATAGCTTCAGAAGAAATAAAATCTGGACCCAAGTCCTTTTCTTTTCTCACTCTCAAGCTCTTGGTTCAATCAATTCTTTGTCGCTTAGACATCTATTATTTTGATTATTTATTTCTTGTGAAATAATAGTATTATTTTGGGGATATTCTGAACTAAAAGTTGAATCATTAATAAATTTATTTTCAATAAATTCTACTTCTCTTGATTCAACAACTATATTAGACACCAAATTTAATATTCTATATGCTTTAGAATTTTGAGTATATCTTATAAAAGTGCCTTTTATGGCTCTTGGCCCCAATTTAGTTTTCTTTTGATCAAAAACTCGATAAAAAGCTAAACACCCCCACACTTTTAGATAATTCAAATTAGGTTTTCTTTCTTTCTAAATTTCATAAGGAGAAACCTTTCTATTGATGGTATCTTATTATTGATATGACATAATGTCAATAATGTTTCACCCTATAAATTGTAAGACAATTTTACATTTAGTAACATTAAATTAACCATATCCACTAAAATACAATTTTTTTTCCGCCAAACCATTTTGTTGCGGGGTATATGGAGTGGAAGATTCATGCACAATACCATGTAATTCACAAAAATTATCAAATTTATTAGAAAAATATTCTCTATCTCGATCACTACGAAGAATTTTTATTTTCTTATCATGCATCTTTTTTACTTCCATTTTATATTTCTTAAACATTTCAAAAGCTTCATCATTATTTCTAAACAAAAACACATAAGTAAATCTAAAACAATCATCAATAAAAGTCATAAAATATTTTTTTTTCTCCTCTAGTAATATTGCCATTTAATTCACAAATATCACTATGAATCAATTCTGATAAATGTGTATTTTTTTTCAAATTTAGAAAAATATTTTTTAGTAAATTTAGATTATATGCAAATATCACATTTCTTATTAAAATTCTTGTTGCTAAGATCAATATAGTTATTTTTATGCATATATTCAATTGATTTGTAATTTAAGTGTGCTAATTTACTATGCCATAAATCACAAGAATCAACACCAATTAAGTACAATTTTAGTCTCTAAGATATAGGCCGAAAATTTTTTCGTCCGAAATCTTTTTTTGTATATAAAATCATCTCTAAGGTTTAAAACCAAGTTTTAAAATCGTCCTTTTTACTTAAATCTTAAAATTTTGGATCAAATTATCTATAAGAAAAAAAATATAAAATAAAAAAAAGAAAAATAAGAGAAGGAGAGTGTTTCTGTTCCTACGAAGGGGAAAGGGAAGAAGAAGAAGAAGCTGTCAATGATCTACCTCTGGCTCGGCTTCCACTGCCAAAAATTTAATATTAAGTTAAACTTTAGAGACGATTTTAAAACTAAGTTAAACCACAAGGACCATTTTGTATGCAAAAAAAGGTTGGGGGCGAAAAAAATGTTTGACCTATACCTTAAGAACTAAAATCGTACTTAACTCTACAAAAAAATAGTCATTTTATTAATACTAAGTTTAAACATGTCTTTAGTACAATATCCTTTTTCTCAAATCTGGAACATGAAATACATTTATTAAACTTAATTTCTTTTTAAATATAAAATTCAATTCCACAATTTCTTGATCACAAACTTTGGCTGATGAGTTGTCATTGTCCATTAAGATTTCTATATTGTTTCACTTCGTATATTTTGAATTTGGTTGCAATCAATACAAATGTGAACAGTATCCCCAGAATCTAACTATCATTCAAGTAATTTTTCTTATGTTGCCATGTTGAGTTAACCATGCCAATATGCATAATTTGTATTTTTTCTGCAACCATAGCAATTAGATCCTTCTCTTCCACTAAGTTGGTCTTTGGTACTTTTTTTTCAGAAGTCTACATTCTTTGATGTAATGTCCTTTCTTGTTACAATAATAATACTCTCTTTGTCTCTTCTTGTCTTGTTTTGAATTTTTTGAGAACTTTATTTTCTTTTTATTATTGGTGTTGTCTTCATCAATATGAATCACTTTAGAACTTTGAAAAAGATACATATCATCACGTTTTCGAGTTTCTTCCTCTATACGTATATCCTTTAGTAATTTTTTAATTGTGAAGTCCTCACTAAAATGTAAAATTTTTTTCTTGTAACCATTCCAAGATGAAGGCAATTTTGAAATAATTGCTCCAACTTGTAATGATTCAAGAATCACTACTTGTAGATTACGAAGTCTACTTACAAGAATTTGTAATTCATGAATTTGATCTATAACAGGCATAGTATCATTTATAATAAATTCAAAATATTTCATCATAATAAACTTATCTGTTTCTTGTCGTTCAGTATTATACTTTTCTTCCAAAGACTTATAAATCTCCAATGGTGATTGAATTGACTTGTAGAGATCATAAAGTTGGTCAGATAAAGTATTGAGAATATGACCTCGGCATGCAAAAGTATCTTCACCACGCTTCTTCTTCAATTGAACAATCTTTTCTTTCTTTTCCGGTGTAAAATCTTCAGCGCCATTAGCAATTGGTGTAGTCTTTGGGTCAATCGCATATGCAAGATTGAGAAGGCGAAAGAAGAAACATCATCTTATCCTTTCAACGGTTGAAGTTTATTCCATCAAAGTGATCCAATTTGACAAACTCTTGCTTCATGACCTTGAATGTGATGTTTTGATCTTGTACCATCTTCAATAAATATCTCTCCCAAATTGTTGGGTAAATAAAAATGGTTTCAAGGCACGATTAGATCGCTTTATTTAGAGAAATATTTGTCCCCATACTTAGTTGTTATAGGGTTGATGACAATACTCTCCCAAAATATAATGAAATCTTTGAATTTTTTATTTAACAATAATAAGAAATCCTCAATTCTTTTTGTTAAAAAAAAGACACACACTTTTTTGTCTTTTTATTATAGAAAATAAAATAGTGGGTGACTAATTATATAGGATATTCTAAAATAAGCACGATAACTTTATGCTTATTGAATGTGCTACATTTTGTAAACTACTAGATTTTATTAAATGTAAAGCAAAAATTACTATAAAAAAAGAATATTGATAGACTATAATAAATATAGAATACATTAGACATTATTAGTACATAAATAAATATATTTTAATATATAATATTTTAAATGAGAAATATAGTCTTTTATTTTTAAATAATAATATAAAACATATAAATACAAAAAATATAAATTTTTTTATTTATAAGATCAATTATCATACTATAAAATTTTTATAATATTAAAAAATATATTAAAATAATATTTTAAACGGTAACATAAAATAATTAAATTTTTTTATATTATTTGACAAATAATTAAAATTTTTCAGATTTTACTACAATAAACAAGAGTAATGATGTAACATTCTTGATGCAGCGGTGAATACTGAAAACTGCTATTGGATAAGTAATGCTTTAATTTTAGGGCAATTTAATCAAATAAAATGTTTAGAAACAAATTGTATCCGATTACAACTTTCTCAAACTGAAGACGCAATTACAATTTTCACTATTTTATAAAAATTGTTACTGGTACCAGCAGATTAGAGATGAATATAAATTTTACCGGTAGTCGCGATTTACATTGAAAAAAGTGCAACAAAAAACTGTTATAGGCAGCAGCGGTTTCTGAAGGAAGGAATTTGTGCATAAACCGTTATATGCAGTAGCGGTTTATGTGTGATTTATGATTACATTTCTTGTCTATATATACCCCTCCAAGACAATGAGGTAGTAGTAGAGTGTCATTTTTCACAAATGGATGGTGAGGAGAGCTTCCTAACTCTAGTGCATTACTCTGGTAAAATTCAGAAAAGTAAAAGGCACAGTGTTAAATTTACGAATAGGGAACCGCTTAGCATTTTTATCCGGTCATCGAGTACGTTGGCCGATATCAAAAGCAGTATATTACAAAAGCTGGGGTGTGTGGGACAAAGTGGGTAAAAAAGTTATTCTACAATGGGTTGCGTTTATTTATAGGGATGGAACACTGAGACAGGGACACAGAATCACAGAATCGTATTTGACAGATGAGACATGGACAGAGACATTGTGTCCAGAGACACTGAATTAGTGTATTTTGTGTCCATCCTGACAGAAAGGACACAGAGACATTATCAGCGGACACAACTTATTTTTTATTTTTTCTTTCGTTATTCTTGTTAATTTTTTATAATTATACTTTTTATTATTATATTTTTTCTCAAATTTTTTGAATGAAAAAAAATGAAAACAAATTAGATTTTCATAATTTGTTCTACCTTATCACTAAACATAATACAAGGATACTAAATTCTGTGTCTCTGTCCTTTATGTATTGTTCTCAATGTCTTTCTTGTCCTATTCTTAGAAACAAACGCAGCCCAAGATCCCTATTGCTGTTGTCTAAAGTGGTGTGAAGTATGAAACATTTGTGATAGGATCCGATAAAGATATACAGGTCTTGTTTCACTATAGGCGAAGTATTTCTGAAGTTAGAATACCCGAGTTGTTTGCTAAGTTGAAAGATGGCATCGACAGTTCTAGGGAATTAGCGCCAAATCCTCAGTCGACGATGATGGGGGGTGCCTTAACGTCGATGTCTGTGGTAGCACCTGCTTGTCTATTGGTTGATCCTCCATGTATTGCAGTTGGTACTGCTAGTTCATCTCATCGTGTTCCTGATTTTGCAGTTGAGTCTGGACCGGATCGAGTTGAAAATGCGATGCGAGAGGATGATTTAGACGATGAGCCAGTCAACATTGTTGGGGACAGTGATGACGATACTTCGAGGAATCCACGTATATCCCATGGACCATCGAGTTTCGGCACACTGCAACATCTACCACATTTGTCGGCCTTAAACTTGGAAGCCATAGGCCAACAGCCGGAGGTCAATGCAACCTTTAGGAGTCAGGGATTGTATGATGCAACCGCTCTAACAGAATTTCAGATTGACCAATATTTTCAAAGCAAGGAAGAAGCTGTGCTGAGTGTAAAGGATTACAGCATCCGACGTGGAGTTGAATACAGAGTGATGAAGCCAGACTATCTTAAATACCATGGGAGATGCAAGGAGTTCGGTAAATGGTTCACGTGGATGATTCGTATCACGCTCTGATAAAGGAAGAGCACTTAGGAAATGCGGCGGTACAACGGACCGCACACGTACTTGGCCACATCGATATCAACCGATCGCAAGCAGCTTGATTATCATGTCATATGTGCGAGGATCTTTTCGTTGGTTAGAGCTGATGTATGAGTTACAATAAAGGTGTTGCAGGAAGCTACTGAGGCGACCTATGGATTCAAGCCTAGCTCAGGAAGGTTTGGATGGCGAAGAAGACGGCAGTAGCACATATCTACGGCAACTAGGAGGAGCCTTATGGCGAGTTGCCCCGTTAGATCCTTGGGATGATATCCACCATGGAGGGTACCATTGCTCTGTTGAAGACCTTTCTGGTTTGAGTTGGTGATCAGGTTGATGAATCAATTGTCTACTTTCATCGTCTTTTCTGGACATTTTCTCTCTGTATTGAGGATTTTTTACACTGAAAACCGCTAGTCAGCATCAATGGTACTCACTTGTATGGTAAGTATAGAGGGACTTTGCTGCTGGCGATTGTTCAAGACAGAAACTCAAATATCTTGCCCATTGCGGTTGCACTTATAGAAGGAGAAAATATAAAGTCCTGGGTATATTTTTTGACCAACTTGAGAAGACATGTGACTCCACAAGCGGATATTTTGGTGATATCTGACAAGCACAATGGCATCAAGATTGCACTAGAGGCACCTGATAGTGGTTGGCTAACTCCTCATGCTTATCGAGTATTTTGTTTTCGTCATGTTGCGGCCAATTTCGCTCTAGGGGCAGGATGCGAGGAGGCTACTGTGAATGTTGCTTATGCAAAGACTGAGACTACAGCCTATAGCGGTTTATGCACAAATCCCTTAAACTGCTGTTGCTATAGCGGTTTCTGGTTGCACCTTCAACTGCGACTACCAGTAGCGGTAGGGACGGATTCAAGTTCATCGGTGTGGGGGCAAGTGCCCCCAGTAGAATTTAAATTTTTTTTAACTAATACATAGTAACAAATTTTATTTACCCCACTATATAATTAAATTTGACCCCACTATGATTGAACTTCACTCATCAACTTCAATAATGTAAAAACAAATGGTAATTCAATATTTAAATGAATTTGTTACAATAACTTTTAAAAGGAAGGAGTGAGATAATTATAGATTTGTTATTTTATAATTACAACTAATAAATAAATTTAAAATTTAAAAAAAATATGTTTCTATACTTAGTGAATATCACTATTGTTATATATATATATATTTGTTTAAATAGAAATAACTACTAATTTAGTATCCAAAAGATTCAAGCGCAGACAAAATAATCTTTGAATGATTTAAAAATTGCGATAAAAATAATAAATAAATATTATATTTATTAAAAGTGATAAAAAAAATTTCGTACTTAACCAATGACATATCTATTTAATCTAAATTGTTTTGTCAACGTTTGAATAAATATTTAGAAGATGCACAAAAATATTTAGAGCAAAATTTGGTCTCTAGATTTTTTTTGTTTTTCAAAAAAATTTAGTCATTCACAATTAAAAATTTTTAAAAAAATTCACTTGACATAAAATTTAAATTTTTAAGAATGAAAAGATCTTATTTTTTAATATTATTTGCAAAAAATTGCATCAAAATATGACATCTAAAGTCTTTTTTATAATATATATTTAATGTATATCTAGCTTTTCGAGACTTTTTTTATATTGACTATTAAATAAAAAAATGGTTAAATAAATAATAATAAAATCAAAAATAAAAAATACTGTTTATTCATTGATATTTTTTTTAAAGTTAACTTTAATTTTTTTTTTGGGACAACATCAGTTAAATTTTTTTTTTTTAAATATGAATATTATAAAGAATCAATTTCATAATCATATATGAGAGATGAATTTTTTAAATGATTATTTAACGACATATATAAAAAGAAAGACATTTGATGTATTGACAATAAAAAATTACTTAATATTTTCAAAATATAAAACCTAAAAAAATAAAATTTTAATTTTTATATTATTATTTAAATTATTATTTTAGTATTTTAATTTGTTGGTTAGATAATTTAAAGATTAATTATATTTTATAATAACAAAGTATAACTATTAAAATTATTATCATATATATATATATATATATTGTCCTCACTCACAGAATTTTCTGAATCCGTCATTGAGTAGTGGTTTACGTTCATCTTTAATTCACTGGTACTAGTAACAGTTTCTATAGAATGATAAAAATTGTAATTGTATCTTTAGTTTAAAAAAGTTATAATCTCATAAAATATGTTTCTAAACATTTTATTTCAGTAAACTTTTCTTAATTTTATTTTAGAAGCATTGTATGTAAAAAAATTTCATGCTACTAGCAATATAATAATAAAATTTAAATCCTTTAATAATTTAAATTGTTGAGAAAAATATTAAATAAATATGCAAGTATGGCTTCTTTAACAATATATACTATGATCAAAACTCTGTTAAAAAAAAGTTAGGAATTAAATACTGACATTATTTTCAGGAATACACAAAAGTACATAAAAATTTTGAAGTTAGACAAGAGAGTACCACAAATTTTGTGAATTTTATAAAATTTGTGGGTGGATACGTTTGCCCTCCACATAAAAAAGAGTTGAATTCTGAAATTTGAAGTTTCAGTCATTTTTTTGGAAAATAATTTTTTTTATTTTATAATAAAAAATTTTCAAAATTAAGAAACGGGTGAGGTGAAGTCAGCACCTCTATGTCGGTCATTCTGAGAACTTTAGATATAAATCATTACTACTAAAGTTGTTTGTGAATTTTTTATCAGTAACACAATGATAGAAGGTAAATGTCACAAATGTTATGGTTTTACTAAAATGATTTTGATTTTTGAATTACTGACCACAGGGGTGGATCTCTAGTACTTCAAGATAACAATGAAATAATGCATCGTTTGCTTATCCCAATCACTCTTTTCAACCATAAAAATGAGTGAGATTAAAGGGTCCAAGCAAAACTTAGCATTAGAACAATGAATCCCTTTTTCACTATGAGAAATTTTCATGGATCCTATCCGTGCCATTTTCTGATGAGCAGGATCCTCTTTTAGAGGCAAGCTCAGAGCATATTTTTATGACACTGGTTTGAGAAAGAAGAAAATAACACTAGCTAAGCTTTCAGAGAGAAAATAAGTATTTAGAACATTTCGTAAGATAGGAAAAGTGGATATATTACAATATTTTTTCCCGATCTGGTTACAACTGGGGTGAGCACCTCCTTTTATAGAGGTCTCTAGATAGAAGTGATATCTTAAGAAATCTAAACAAACCTATCATACAATGCCAACTGGAAGATAAGGGTAAGCCTTATCTTTTTTGGCATTTTCTAGGCATGTAATTGAGGTCACTTTATTTCAACACACTTATAATTATACATAGCGGGAACAACAGTGTCCTAATAAAGTGATGGTTTGAAATAGTCTTCTGGAAGGATCCCATCACCATCTAAGAAGGATGAATCAGGAGCTAAATTGACAGCTCTTAGATCCGTATCTGGGTCTTGTAGATAGATAAACGGGTCTTTAGTGTTTCCTTCATTTGGATCTTGGGCATCTTGCAGATATGGGTCATATAGGTCTGATTTTGGGCCTTCAGCATCATCGGGTATTCCTGCATCAACTCTAGTTGGGCTTGGTGGTAAAGCATACACTCTTCCACCTGGATCTTCAGAATTCAGATCTCCTTCAGAATTTCTGCTTGGAACATGTGTGGACATGCTGGGCTGGTCTCTTGGAGTATAAAAAGAGTATTGTCCAAATTGATTGATTATCCCTGAAGTTATGAATCTGGACTGGAACTCTTGGAGGGTTATTGGAGGAACATCTGTCTGAAACGGGAGTCCTTCAACTACATCTTTTTCTCCATATAGTCCAGGCTGCCAAAGTTGACAAAGGTATTTAGCCAAGACATTTAGGACTGTCTTTTCATCTGTGGGTCATATGGTAGAATATCCAACAACATCGACCTTGTTCATGGTATGTGCATTACATCTAGTAAAATAATCCCTCTGTAAGGTGACAAAACAACAGAATTTCTGCTTTGTCTTGGAGGATTTATTCCACAGTTGGTGCTGGTCGAGCATATTATATAACATTCCTCTCCATGCCTCAAGTGGGACATACATGGAGAATAACCGGACTAGATGAGACTGGGCTTCAGTGCGGTTACATAGGATGTGATATACAGGGAAGAGTGGTATTATGATAGCACATGGATATAGAGAAGACAGAGCTCAGATATACCACATCATTTCCTCTGGTATAGGTCCTTGGATTATTGGTATAGTACAAAAAGGGGTATCCATGTCAAAGTACTTCGGATTTGGATGTATTTGGGTTATGGTAAGGAGCTGGTGTAACCAGTAGAACAAAGTTTACCTGGCTAGACAGACTATTTGGAACTCTGTCTGGGGTCTTGCTTTGAAGGGAAAAGGACCAATTTGCCTTCTGTATGGGTTATTGTGAAGTGGACAATCAGGGAATGGAATGGTGTATGAAGGGTTGTAGGTGCTCATGATGCAAATGTAATGGATTGGTTTCGGGAGTGATTCTATTGGTTTGGGGGTGGTTCTTTGGTTGGCCTGGATAGGAAATCAGCAAGTGTGTTTTGGTGGCCTTTTATGTATCTCACTTCAAATTTATAGCGGGAGAACCAATCTTTCTATCGCAAAAGTTGAGAGTCTGGTAGGATCTTTTTCTTGATCTTCAGCATTGATGGGAAAGAGGTGTTATCCATTTCCACAATGAAATTATAAGAACTGAGGTGGAAATTGAATTTTTCTATCCCTCTTTTGACAGCAAGAATCTCTTTGTAAGTGGCATGGTAATATTTTTCGGATTCTTTGAACTTTCCGCTAGCATGCGCACAGTAGTGTCTTGCCCCATCAATCTATTCAAGCAGCACAGCTCCCCAGAATTCATCACTAGCATCTGTTTGCAATATTCTCTTTCCTGTGTTGGGAATCTTTAAAGGAGGGGGGTCCTGTGCTATCTTCTTCAGGATTTTGACAGCTGTGGTTTGCTCAGGTCCCTATGGTGGGGGCTTCTTTTTCAAGAGTTTTGACAGCTGGCTGGTGTGTTTGGTCACATCTGGAATAAAGTCTCTGATGTAGTTGACGATTCCCAAGAATTGTTGGACTTGTTTGACTGTCATGTTCTCATCAGGGAAGTTGAGTAGCCCTTTGGCAATATGTTCTCCTGGTTGGAAAAATCCATCTTCGAAAATCATCCCAAGAAATTCGATTCTTTTTTTTTTTGCAATAGAGCTCTTTTTGCTGATAGCATGATTCCCTGATTTTTGATGATTTGAGTGAATTGGGCCAGAAGTGCCTTGTGGGACTCACTGTCTTTTGAGAACAGTAAGATATCATCAATGTAGATGAGTGTGGAGTGTAATATGGGCTCAAAAATTTTGGTCATTGCTTTTTGGAAAAGGGACGGGACTACTTTGAGTCCAAATGGCATTACTGTCCATTGATATTGGGCTTCAGGAATACAGAATGCCGTTTTGTATCTATCCTCAGGGTGGAGCCCAATTTGCCAAAAGCTAGCCTTTAGATCAAACTTGCTGAATATTTTTGCTCCATTTAACCTCTGTGTAGTAACTGAGATTTTTGGTAAAGGAAACTTGTCATCTTGTAAGAAGACATTAAGTGGCTTATAATCAATAACAAGCCTCTTCTTTCCTCTGTTTTGTTCAACCCTCTTTTCAACATAGAATGCTTGACATGCCCAGTTAGAATTGGTCGGTTCAATGAGTCCTTGAACAAGAAGGCCTGCGCATTCAGCTTTTGCCAACTTTAGATCTTCAGGGTTCATTACTGAATGCGTGTCCTTTGTTGGGTTGATGTCTTCATTCTTTTTGAAAGGGAGGCGAACGTAAAATTCTGGATTCTTCCACAAAGGTGCAGGGTGATTGAATTGGTCATGACTATCACAACAGGCACTAATGAGTAGTTGTTGGATCTCCCTATATTCTTCTGGAGCTTCTTGGATTTAAAAAATGCTTTGCATCTCCACAAAAGGCAAAAACTGCCTTTTGTAAGTTAGGCCAATGGGTTTGATATGCAATCCATGGGTTCGGAAGAATACATCAAAGCCAAATAGAACATCTTTATCTGGGAGATAGCTTCCCAGTACCCTGAGCCAAGTGGTCTGGCTTGCAAAGATTTCCAAACTAATGGGTTTTTTGGAAATAAGATTAATGGTGAAGATTTCACTGTTAGCTGCTGTGAACCTTTTAAAAAAAGGTGCCCACATTTCTTTTGGCAAAACATGAAGTCTTAGGACAGTGGCGCAAGATCCAGTATCCATCAATGCAACAACCTTTGTTGGTTGGTCATAGACGGATGTCTTGACCTTTAAATCAAAATGAGGTCGAGGAGTACCATCAATCTATTTCATCCCTAAGGATCCAAGGTATCCAAGTTCTTCTTCTGGGAAATTTGATCCTTTAAGAATTTTTGTAGTAATGGAGGCTATGGGTGGTGCGAAGGAGGATATAGAAAAGATTGATCTCTTTGGTGGGAGGTCTTCTTCTGAATCAGAATCTTGGAAAACATATTCAGTTTCTCCATCTTTAACTTCCTGTTCTTCAAGTACTGATTCAAAATCTTCTCCGTCTCCAATGGAAGTTGCATCCATTAAGGATTGAAGCATTTTATCTCCTTTTTTGTCTTATGGGGACATGACTTAGCAAAATGTCCTTGCTTTCCACAGATGAAACATCTGTTTGACTTAGTTTTAAGGCTTCCTTCGCTTGAAATAACGGTATTTTTGCTTCTTTCTTCCCCTTCTAAATGCTTTTTGATGAAATGCTTTGGTTGGCGATTGACAATGAGTCTTTTTCTTTGGCTTACATTCACACGTGCTTGGCTCCTTGCATTTGATATTTAAATAAGATTTATTACATACTCCTTTGAGTTTGCTCGAATTTTTGCTGAGCTATTTGAACATTTGTTGTTGTTCACACAGTTTGTCAAGAGCGGCTAGAGCCAGTTGGTATATTTCTCCAATGGTAATGGTAGCTACTTCTTTGCGAAGAGCCATCATCATTCGGTGTAGCTCTGGCTGGAGTTCATCTGGCAAGGATGCGATGAAGACTTGTTTAAGTGGCGGATTATTATTTCCTCCAAGAGGATAATGTTTAGCAGCCATTTTTTTGTAGTGTTTCTCCAAGTCTTTTCTGTTGAGTGAACAACACTTCATTTCAAAGTATTCTTGAGAATTTCTCTTCTGAATGATTGTAATGTCTCCCAGGAATTCTTGGTGTATTATTCCTAGAAACTGTGAAGAGGTACCATTGATGAGCTGGAGTCTTTCATACTCAGACAGGTTATTTACCCATTCTCGGAGGTTGCCAGTCATCCGATTTATGAAATCTGCAAGGACTTGTCTGCTTGTGAGGTTTGGATTGGCCATGGTGGTCTCAATCCAGGCACTGAATTCATTCAACCTTTCTCTGTACCTTGCTGGTGGAATATCATCAAAGGTGAACCATTTGTTAGAAGTTTTGACTTCAAAGGACCCTGTCTGTGTATGGCTAGATGAAGCTGTTGGTTCATCTCTTTCAGAGGTTATTTCTTCCTCTTCTTCTTCTTCTACAGGGTTGACCATGGCTATTGCTAAAAGATCTGCTTTGTAGTCTTCTTCAGACCAGTCATCCGCCTCTTCACCGGTTTCAGCAGTCCCATCCTCAGATTCCTCAGTGGTCTCTTCAATGTGTGATTGATTGTCCAAAGAGATCATATTAATTGATCGACCTGGAGCAGGCGACCCTTCTTTGATGCCTTTATCTTTTGTAGGAACATTTTCTTCTCTGAAAAAATTTTCTGGTTTCCAAGGAGGATGAGGCTTGGGTTGACAAGAAGGCTGAGACTAGGATGAATAACTCCGCCCTTGGGGAGAGATGGATTTTTTTATGTTTGCTTGTCTGGCTAAATGGTAGGTGGATTTGAAAATGGAATCATAATCTGGGGTTTCTGGTGGTGAATATGTTGGAGGGAACAAAACAGGTGAGTAAGAAGGATATGGTTTAGGATACATGGATAATGGGTCTATAGCCAGTGCTTGGGATACAACTGCTTTGCTTTTGTCCATCTCGATTTGTCGAAGTTGAGCTTTGACTTGATCTAGCTCTCTATTCTTCTTGTGCTCTACTGAATCCATGTTCAAAAAGAGAAAGGATTTTGTTTGGACTTTGGAGCATATTTATACAATTATACCGGTAATTAACTCGATCAGAATACTGGTTGAACTGTTAGACAAGTTATAATTAAATAATTATATAAAATTTTAATTTTTTACAATAAGTATCTTTTTAAATTATTTTTATACTAATTTAATTATTTTTAAATTTTAATAATTTATTAATTGATTTATATTTATCATATCGTCTACAAGAATATATAAGAGTATATGAGAGTACACAAGAATAAGTCATATTTAAAAATAACTTAAAATTTTTGTACTTTTACATTAGTTTTTTAGAAATACATACTCTTGAAAACTTATAGAAAAAAAATTAAATAAAATCATATGTATGACATAGAATAATAGTGTAGTAGAAATTGTGCTTTTCAATATGTAAAAAAAACTTAAGAAGTTGAAGTTTACCTACAAACTTTATGAATTTTATATAATTTGACTGTGAGTACGACGGACTTGTTCCATAGTCTCAAAAAAAAATTGAACTCTAGAATTTGAAGTTTTAATAATTTTTTAAAAAGTAATTTATTTTATTTTATAATAAAAAAATCCAAAGATTGAGACATCGATTGAAGCGAAGTCAGCACCTCTATGTCTGTCCGCGGATCGGATCGGATTAGATATGGCCGAAAATTCGATCCGATCTGAACAATTTTTATCGGATCGGATTGGATATGATATCCGCGTTTTTTAGTGCTCGATCCTATCCGCAAATGTGCGGATCGGATCGGATATCGGATATATCCGCATCTGCATAATTAAACCTTCTCTTTTTAATCATATTTCTATGTAAAAAAATTTAATAAAAATATTTCTTTTATACTTTTAAATTTATTTATTCCTAAAATATTTTTAATCAAATTCTTTCTAAATAACAAAAATAAAATAATACAATATATGAATAATAATTACTAACTAAAATATACAAATAAGTAAATATAATACCAAACATATATATTTATTTATTTTTAATTATAAGTGTACGAATCTATAAATTTGTAGAAAGATACGATCCGATCTATGAACACTCCCTATATGTCTGTCATGAAAATTGTTCAAATTATTCCCATTGTAGCACACAAAAAGCAGGAGAGCAAAACAGTCTCACCTATAATAATACATTTAATCTCTCTCTCACACACACAAATTAATTTATGTTATATGATTTCAACGGTTAAATAATAATCATTTATTATGAATTATTTGTACAAATTTTTATAAAGTTTAAATAATGATAAGATTATATTCTTAAAAAACTTATATTTTTCCTATATATATATATGAGACGCTATTGTTTCATTTTTTTTTTTTTTTTTGGATTCTATGTATACTATATTTTTTAATGGATTGCTGTATATAATTGAATGTGTATTTACTACTTTAATCAATTTTGTTTAGACTCTTTTGATTTTTGGCAGTTAATGGGATCAATTTTTGGGGCGGGGGCATTTTGGCATAACAAAGCATTATGAACTGGTTAATATTTTAATTATGCTTTTAACTCTTTTTGTTCCCAATAAATTACTTACTAAAAATAAGGGATACATTTAAAATAAGTATAATAATTTTGTACTTATTAAATATGTTACACATTTATAAATTATTAGATTTTATTAAATATAAATTAAAAATTATTATAAAAAAGTAGCATTGATAAACTAAAATAAATATAAAATATATTAGACATCTCAAGTATATAAATAAATATTTTTTAATATATAATATTTTTTAAAAAATATAATTTTTTATTTTTAAATAAAAAATAAAAAATATATAAATATCAAAATATAAATCTTTATTTATTATGATTAATTATCATGTAATAAAATTTTTATAATATTATAAAATTATATTAAAATAATATTCTAAAGTCTAAATAATAATTTAATTAAATTTTATATTATTTGATAAACAATTACATTATTATCTTAAATTTATTGATTCTTTTGTTAAAAATATTATTATATCATACAAATTTTTATTAAAATATTTAAATAAATTACATTTTTCTAAATAGTTATAAAAATTTATTAAAAAAATATAATATTAAAGAGGAGTCTGTGATAAACCAGAATGAGCTATAGCATAAGGAAAAGGATGAGGATATACAAGAAAATAATGTTGAGACTACTAATTATAACAAGTTAGAGGAGATACCTCACAAGTCACAATAATACTTCTGACAAGAAGTCCCTTCATAACTTGTTCCATGAGGTACTTGCATATTTAATTTAATATTTTTCTCTACAATTTAAATTACAAAAGGATTTAAATTTTATCATTATATTGTTAGTAATATGAAATTTTTTTACATACAATTCTTTTAAAGTAAAATTAAGGGCAATTTACTGTTACATTTTTACAGTTACATTTTTAATTTCCATCTTCTCCTATCGCATCCCATCATCACCACCACTCTCCCGTCGTCCACACCTTTGTCGCCACCTCTTCCATCCCTCTCATCTTCACCTATTACATCCCACCATTATCATTACTCTCCCATCGTCTACACCTGCGACAATCTTTTTTTAGTTGTAATTTTTATTCTTGTTTTTTTTCTTCTAAAATCTAGATATGAGATCCAAATTTAAATCTATAATAATTTTTGTGATTATTTTTCTTTTTTTGTGGTGTATTAATTTCTTTTATGGTGTTTTAAAAATGGTATTACGAGTATTGGATGAAGATATAACTAAGAAAATATCTCATTCATGAAAATATTTTCAGATTCAGGAAACTTTCATATCTATTATGTTTCTGTGCTGCAGCATATGTAGTTTTAGAAACAATAAAAATTATAATCTATCTCTGTTTCTGTCTTATAAAATTCTTTATAATCGAATCCTGTGTCTCTTTTTAAACTATAGTTTAACATAGAAGTTATCTATTTTCTGTCTTAGTTTTAGATCTATGTGTTTTTTGTGATTTGTAAGTGTCGTTAGGCTATTTTCTTAAATAAAAAAGAAATTTTTTAAAGTTGGCTTATGGTTATTAAAATTAAAAAGTTTAATATAATACCATACATTAATTAATATCTAAATTTAATTCTTATATTAATATCTATTATAATATTTTTAAATTTTAAAAATTATTTTAGCAAATATACTTATTGTTATTTGTATTTATTAAAAATTATTTTAATTTAATTTATTAAATATAGATACTATAATTTAAAAAAAATTAGAAATTAATTTTTTTTGTCTAAAGTCAGATAATTCCATTCATGTAATGAAAGAAACATATAGGTGTCTATATGTGAGACAAATAAAAGAAATGGGGGACTTCCAACGCTCTACTATAGAAGTAACATCATATAATAATCTAATAAGGGAGATAAAAAAGTAAAGTGCTCATCAATTAGGAAGTGGGAATTTGTTGAAGTTCTTTCTATAGCTTCAAAGCCGACGCCATTATCTCTTCCATACTAGTTGATACATTATCAAAGATGAGCCTATTCCTAACCTTTCATAAGGACCAGCTCAAAATCACCATCATCATTCTCTAAGAGGAGCTATTGGGTTGGGTACGCAAGACTCCCATTCTCAAGTTTCACTCAACATAGAAATCAAAGTCTTCGGTCTCCTTCTAGTAGCTGGTAAGCCCATTTTTGACCAAATTTTCTTTGATTTTACACAATGGAAGATGCAATGATTGATTGTTTCTAGAAATTGTATGCATCTTCGACAGATAGGTTGAATCGATGGGATGCGATGATGAAGCTTTTGCAGCACTGGAAGCTTTTCATGGAAGCTCCTCCAGAGAAAAATCTTAATCTTCCCTGGAATTTTCAGCTTCCACAGTTCTCGCCACAAATTTCGTTGTCTCATAATCTCTGGGCAAAATTCAATGGGAGGATGCGATAACCCACAAGTCATACGGTACCCAATACTCACTTCATACAAACCACTTTTATTAAGGGCCCAATAAATTTTATCTTCTCCACCCCCAATTGTTGTACGCTGACTAGTGTCCTCAGAAAAAATACTTTTAATTAGAGTTTGATTTCACTGGCCATTAGAAAGTATTAAGTCTTTGACCATCAATAGTAGTTGATTTTGTAGATTGGAAGTTTTAGATGAAAAAACAACATAAGGATGTGGAGGAGCAAGTCAAGGATCACTGAAGATTCGGATACTGGATCCATCACCAACTCGCCAAACCAGCCCATTTTCAACAACTTTACGCCCTTCCAATATGATACATCACCCCCACGAAGGTACTATTCCGATCTCTGCATTCATTATAGAACTGTAACGAAAATATTTACCTTTGAGGAGTTTAGATAGGAGTGATTGTGGCTGAGAGACAACTTTCCAACATTATTTTGCTACTAGAGCCAAATTCTGAGCCCTAGGTCCTTAAAACCTAGTCCACCTTCCAATTTCGGTCTTGTCATAGTATCCCAACTAACCTATGCCATTTTTTGCTCTGTACCTTTTTGACCCCACCAAAATTGGGAGAGTATGTTGTGAATCTCCCTTATTAAAGTGTCAGGAAGACAGAAATATAATAATAAATAAATTGGGATAGCCTCCCCAATAGCTTTGATTAGAACATGCCTACCTGTAGAGGAGAGAAATTTTCTTTTCCACCTTTGATCTCGCTTCCTCACCTTGTCCTTGATTTCTCCGAAGGTGGCCTTTTTTATTTTTGAACTGTAGATGGAAGACCCAAATATTTATCCTGTGCACCAATATGGTCAATTTCCAATTTCCGAGTCAGTAGTAATTGAGCAGCGAGAGGAGTATTATTACTAAAGAATAGAGCTGATTTATACAAATTAACTTTTTGGACACTGAACCCCTCGTATGACTGAAGAAGATTGAGAATATTTTCACAACTGTTTTCTGACACTTTGCAAAAAAATATTGAGTCATCTGCAAACAATAAATGATTAACAGTAAGACATCTTCGGTTGATCTAAATACCTTCAATGAGACCGTTTTACTCTGCCTTGTTTAGCAAAAAGGATAATCCTTCTGCACAGAAAAGAAACCTAAAGGTTGACCTTCAACAACGACAGAGTAAGAAACTATAGTCACCACCTCCTGTATCCAACCAATCCGCCTAGATTCAAATCTCAGCTTCTCCAAAATGAACCAAAGAAAATGCCACTCAACACAATTATAGACTTTGCTCATATCCAATTTAACAGCCATTTCACTCGATAGGCTCCTCTTCTTTGTCTTTAGATGGTGCATACATTCATGAGTGATTAGGACATTGTCTGAAATCAATCTACCCTTAATGAAGGCACTTTGATTAGGGCTAATCAGCGAAGTCATAAATTTCTGTAGCCGATGGACTAGTACTTTAGAAATAATCTTATACCCAATTGAGAAAAGGCTGATGGGTCTAACCTGTGTCATATCATTTGCATAAGGAATCTTAGGAATGAGATAGATTTGTGTATGGTTGAAGCTCTTTAGTAGTCTACCACTGACAAAGAAAATGCGAACAGCCTTAAAAATATCCTCCCCTGCTAAACTCCAGTAGAATTGAAAGAATTTAGCCGTAAATCCATCATTACCAGGGATGCTCTGGGGTGAACACTAAAGACCGCACGTTTTACCTCTTCAAAACTGATCGGTCTAGTTAATTTTTTGTTCATGGTTGCTGAAACTTTGGTTTCAAAATCTTCGAATGCATGTGTCGGATTAGTTTGGTTAATCAATGTGAAGATATTCTTGAAGTATGTTTCATCTACTTGTGCAATTTCCTCACGGGTGGTAGCACACGTACCATCATTGTTTTTCAATTTCCAAATTTTATTTCTCCGGATTCTGGATTGGAATGATTGGTGAAAGAAACTTGTATTTCTGTCCCCTTCTTTTAGCCACTTTACACGAGATTTCTTCCTCCAATAGCTTTTCTCCCTAAAGTAAGTATCCTCAAGTTTATTTTCCAAGGTTTCAACCTATTCTCTCCGTGTAATACCCTCCTCTCTAAGAATTTCAAGTTGAAATGTGAGTTCACCAATGTCCTTTTTCGAATTAGATTTGTTCTGCTGCTGGCATTGAATAATACGGTGCCTACAATGTTTCAATTTATGAGCCAAAATAAACATTGCTGAGTCATCCACCCATTCCTTCCAAACTTCAGTAATAATTACCCGAATTTCTTCTAAACCACATCATCTCTCCTAAAACTTAATCATCCGATTAGATTTTTCTATGACTGAATTTGTATTAAGGAGGATAAGCGCATGATCTAAACCGTTTTCTACGGATTGAGACAGTGAGACTGATGGAAAACAATCCATCCACTTACCGTTTGCAAGTGCACGGTCAAGCCGCTTCCTTCATTAATTTTTATAAATTATTTTTACAAAAACAAAAATTTTGTTAGAATTCACCACTGCCAACTCAGCAGTTTCACTCTCCCTTCATCCCTAATTATTGTCATTAATTAATTAGTAATTAAAAATCAGCATCGACTAGAATTAATTATTTGATACTACCACTTGGCTTAAACTCCCAGTCAATAACATAGTCGTAGTTGCCACATCTGTGAGAGGCTCAGCCGCTCAAGTCAAGATGCAGATTGTCCAAAGCGATATTCCCCACATTCAAAGTAAGTTGTGATATGAATCCTCTATATAGCACCTCAATATCATAGATTGAGGTCAATCAGATTATTGCTCAAGTGGCTTGTCGAGTTCATCATATGCCACGTGTTGAAAGGTTAGATCGGATGAGCTGGGTATAAATTGGTGATTATGGTTCCAACAAGGTTGAGCTCTGAGAGTGTGCTTGGAACAGCACCAACGCCACCACTATCTTCAGCTTCATCTTATTGAATATAATTAACCAATGCTACTTAGCTTCTTCATTTTATATATATCATACCATAATAATTGAATAGCGGAATAGCTAATTATTATTGTAATATGAATTTCTACGATTGTATATATCTTCAATCAGAAGCAACTAATTCAATTATTCTTGTCCCAGCACGAATCAAGCAAAATAGCACAATACCCAACTATAGGCAACGTTTGGTTTCAAGACACAACACGCAAGTACTTTATTATTTGTTTGTTGAAATACAAATTTTTTATAAACATCTTACTACATAAAATATATATATATATATATATATATATATATATATATATATATATATATATATATATATATATATATATATAGTGTTCTTTTAAAATGTTAAAACATAAAAACGTAATCAGTTGAACACAATTTTTTACATTTTTAATTTTTATTAAATTTTATACAATTATTTTTTATATTTTTATTTCTTATTAATTTTTATAAAATATGAATTTTTTCCCTAATTTTATTGTACTTATTCAATATTTTACCAAGCACAATAAAAAATATACTAATAATTTGTGTCTATATCTTTAATATTTATATCTCTATGCCTCTATTTCAAGACATAAACCAAACGCTGGCATAGTTAATCATAAAACCCAACAATAGAAATACGTAAACACATAAGGTACGGAGATTAATATGATTATAATAAGTAAGTACAATAGAGATTAGGCTGAATTACAAATCATAGGGTTGCTTGCCAGTGAACTTGACCTCAATGGGGCTAACGTTCTTGCCAATAGACCTGAAGTTCTGACCAACACCTTGGCGACCAGGGTTGACTTTCTCAGGGTAGACACCATCCTTGGGGTGCAAGTATTGGACCTCGCCATTGGGGAAGACCCTGTAGAACTGGTACTTGATCTTGTACTTTGAGCGAAGCCTTGTCCCAAGTGCAAGGCACTGCTCTTTCCTTGCAAGCTTGAGAAGGTTTGGACCCTGCCTCATTATGGCGGCGCCACCTGTGGGCATCTCAAAGATCTGTTCTTTCGGGGAATCCCATGTTATGACGTAGAACTCTTCCACTTGGGCCTTCCTCAATAGTCCTCCAGTGCTTCCTCCGAATATTGGGGATGGCGTGTTTGGGTCCAGCTCAGGTGGGGTGAACCCCACTGGTGCCTCCTCCTTCTCCTTCTCTGCTGCAGCAGCCTCTACTTTCTCCTCTGCAGCCGAAGCTCTTATGCTTGGGAACCTCAGGTTCAGCTTGGGGGTGGTGAAGGACACTGCGGCTGCTTGCTTCCATGCACGGTCGGTGGGCTTGGGAGCAGAGAGGGGTGGGGTGAAGAGGGAAGCTTGTGTTGCCATTGCCATTTCAGGATGAGATGAAACAGGAAGAGGTGTTATTTTGGAATTTAGATGGGTGGTGTGGATTTGGATGTGGATATATATGGATAAGGTAATATGGCTTACACCAATTATGATTCATGATTTTGATTCCATGTCTCACCACACCCTCATACTCTCAATACAAAGCTTCCAAATGCTATTATTTTTTTGGTCTCACTTGGAAATAGCATTCACCATTGCTCGTGCACCAAACTCAAAAAAGGAGTCTTTTTATTTTCAATGGGCTCTGGATCTATGTTTAATCACAACGCTCATGTCCTTAAATTAAGTTTTCTTCCACAATAAGTTGGGCTTAACTTATGCTACATGGTGGGCTATACATTGGGGCGTGTTAAAAATTGAGGCCCTAACATAAGTAATAACCTGTTTAACGTCCAAGAGAAACCTGTTGTCATATGGAGGTGGCTTGCAGCGGGCCTTTTTTTTTTTCAATTTAAATAAAACAAATTATTTATTTACTCAAATAAATTGTAATATACAATTTTAGCATTTTAAATATTTAATTATATTTTTACCAACAAAAAAATTACAAAATTTACACTGTGCTAGTGCGAAAACGGCACTGAATTTTTTATTGCATTTTCGTTGTTATTGCCACTGAAAATTTGATGCATATGCATTTTTAGTAGTTTTTCTTGTATTTTTTGTGTATTTTTTTAAATTAATTATAGTTTTTTTTTTATCTAAATCGATCAAAAAACAATCAAGCTAGGCGTGCAACGCTAAGGGTGGCATTTAACGCCATAAAATCAAGCTAGGCATTTAATGTATTCAAGGCCAAACAAGTTGGCATTCAACACCACAACAAGACGTTTAACGCCCAAAAAAAGAAATGAAGGTGGCGTCCAACACCACAACTTGTCATTTAACGCCCAAAAGAGGAAGAAAACTGACCTTCAAGGCCTGGGGCTCCAAGTTAAATGCTCATGACCAAATTCAAAGTCCAAGTTAAACGCCACAATGCCAAGTCTAATACCAAACTCCAAGGACAAGTCTCAGTGTCTCAAAGACTTGGCGTCCAATGCCAAAACTGAAGTGCAACGCCAATCAAGGGTAGGGATGGCAAAATTACTCGAGACGCAGGGATCCCTGCGGGAACTGCTCTGAATGGGGATCTAACTGTGGAAACTTTTTTCTGCGGAGATGGGAACGGGGGATAAAATTCACCCGAGGCAGGCGTAGGGATCCCCACCCCGTTCCCTCACTCTAGTCTCCGAAACCCAAAACACATATATATATAGAAACCTAAAACTCCTTGTCCTCATTTGCATAACCCTTCTTCAATTCAGAGATCACTAACACTGTTCATACTCCATAATCCATCCAACGTCTCTGCAGCCACCCCCCTCGCCACTCTCCCTTCTCATCGCATCGTCACACCTCACCGTGCCATCACTCTCACTGCGTCGTGCTCTCTATTTGTGGCTCCGTAACTCTGCCGTCGTGTCTATTCCCCCTTCTGTTTCCATGTCTTCCGCCTTGTCCACTGTTTTGTCCTCTGACTCGCCGTTACGTCCCCCCACTGTGTCATTTCGAAAAAAGTTACCATCTTGTCGTTTAGACTTTTTGTATAAAATCTTGCTGTTTTTGTATAGGATGGATACTTGCAGCTCTATTTATATGGAAATTAATAATTAGTTAGAACTATCAGATAGATGGGGAATGGGGTCTTCGGAGGAATGGGGCCTGTGGAGAATAGGGATGGGGAGCAATATTCTCCCACGGTGAGGAACAGCGATGGGGACGGGGAGCAAATCTGGGGGTGGGGATGGGGAGCAGGGAGGTATCCCCGCTCCCACCCTGCCCCGTTGACATCCCTGATCAAGGGCCACTACATCAAAGTTAAACGCTAAACCTATAAAATTATACGCCAGCAAATTCACTTTAATTTGAGGTCCGGAATACTTAGCACAACCCACTCCTCAGAGATGTAATTTCGGTCAAATTAAGAAAGATTCTGTTAAGATAAGATTTGATTTGATTCTGATTTGGTTTTAGTTTTAGTTAGGATTTGAATTATTGTTATTAGTTATCTTATTCTCCCTACATAGAATATAAAATTTAGTTTTTGAATTTGAATTTTAGGTAGACTTAGAATATAAATAAGTAAACAAAGTTCACAAGAGAGGAAGATCCAGGATTGAGAATTCTCGGATCCCTAGCATCAACATCTCTCTCATCTTTTTAGTTTCCTTCATTATCATAAATAACTAAACCTCCATTATTAAAGATTAGGAGCACTGTTTGATTTATGCATCTATAATGTGAGTGCTTTCTTTATTTTAATTCATGCTTTTCTACATTTTAAGATTGAGTTTCTTTCTTCATCACTAATGGTTAGAAGTATTGAAAAATATTATAATTCTATCTTGAATTCTATTATTACTTTAGAAAAATTAATTTCAGATTAGCTTGAAATCTATCTCATAATCTTCATTTATTTAGAACTAGTATTTGAATACGTGATATATAATTCAGCTATGGATAGTTTTTTGAATATTGTTTGACTTAAAATCGAAACTATTTTTCACCTCTTCTCTTAATTAGTTGACCAAGGGATTGGTGATTAACTAAGTTAAGAGAAATTAAATTATTAAAAAATTGGAATTTGGTTATAAATGATTTATTGTGAAAATATTTTTGTATGAGTTAAAGTAAGAAAACACAGTCACTATTCTTTCTAAGAATCAAATATCTCTGGAACCTTCAACATTCTCATTCTTAATTTCTTCTTAATTCTCTAATCCATCTCCCATTTACATTCTACAATCATCTTAAATGTTAAAATTTTTTCACTATTCTTGCTTCTAATTCACGATCCAATTTTCTCTTGTCAATATTTGATTGATCTAATTAAACATTGTTTGTCTTAATCCGTTAATCCTTATGGAAATGATATCTACTCATTGTGATATTATTTGATGCGATTTAGTGTACTTGCCAATATCCGAGCGTATTCGATTTTCGCTCATCAAAATAGAGCAATCTTTTTGTAAGGATTCTCTCTGTTCCCAAGATAACAACCTTTGTCAAAAAAAAAACGTCCAAGAAAAAACATGTTGACATATGGAGAACTGTTTTTTTTTTTCTTTTAATATTGGGCTTCGATTGGTGTATCTTACCAAAATACCCAAAGAGGCGTGTTTGTCACCGTTGAGGGAAGCTCTGACTGACGCAGAAAAAACGTCGACTCCATTTAGCGCAATGCATCACTGCCGTTTTGCACAAAACGTTGCCATTGTTTTGTATAAAGGAGAGTGCTAGGGGAACAATGAAAATTTTGAACAACATGAACAACCACCAATCAAATGAAAATACACTATACCCTAATTTAATGCTACTAATTAAATTTACTCTTTTAATCCTATTAATTCACATTGTTTACACATTATTCAAAAATCTTATTGATTACCTATACTTTTTCTTGCATAAAATGTCGTTGACGTTTTGTGTGCATGCACGACACGTGACGCTAGCCTCTCTCTTCCCACCGTGAGAGCCTTTAACTCTAGCGACCATCTTCTCTTCTCTATTTCTTCTTCTTCTCGTCCAAGGCTCCACAAAACTCTCTTCCATCATTTTCAACTTCTTTACCCCACCAAAGCAAGTAAAACGACAGCAGATTATATACTCTACTAAATCAAAGCCATACAGGTAAAGTGTTTTATTTTTTGTTTATTGCTGTTTTTTTTTTTTTTTTTTGAACTGGATGTTTTTTAAATAGTAGTTTAGGGGTTTTGTAGTTTTTTTAGATTATTTTGTTGTTGATTAATAGTAAATAGATTAATTGTTAGTTGATTAGGAAATATGATTTTGTTATTGTAGTAGTAGTCGTCGTGGTAGTTGTTATAGTTGTTGTTGTTAATTAATAGTAAATAAATTAAGAAAAAGTATAGGGTACTAATATATTATCTGTCAACTTATTGTCAATAATAATTAATTATTATATTTTAAATACATATATAAAGAGACACATCAAGAAAATATATCTATAAAGACATTTCTATTTAATACAGTTATGAAAAAGACATTTTTAGTAAACACATCTACAAAGACACTTCTATTAAACACAGTTATAAATAAGAGTTGACAAAAGTTGGCAGAAATGTTGTTGGTAACGTAGCGGGATTGATAAATTAATTATTAGTTGATAGGAAATATGATTTTGTTATTGTTGAAGTAGTAGTAGATGTTGTTGTTGTTAATTAATAGTAAATAAATTAATTGTTAGTTGATTAGGAAATATAATTTTGTTATTGTAGTAGCAGTATATATTTTTAGTAATTTTAGTTTTAGTTTAATAATTTTTTTCAAAAACAGTATTATTTATGTATTTAATAGTTGATTATTATTAATGTTTAGTATTTATTTTTAGAAATTTTTTTTTCATAAAAATTAGTTTCAATTGTTATTAATTTATATTTTTAGTGATGTTAGTTTTGGTTGAAATATTTAATAATTAAATCTTAATTATTAAAAAAGAATTATTTATTAATTTTTAGGCATTTTTTATTTTACATAAAAAATTAGTTTTAATTTTTTAGTGATGTTAGTTTTGCTTGAAATATTAATAATTAAATCTGAATTATTATTAAAAAAACAGAATTACTTAATAACTTTTAGAAATTTTTTTATTTTACATAAAACATTAGTTTCAATTATTATTAATTTATATTTTTAGTGATGTTAGTTTTGATTAAAATATTTAATAATTAAATCTAAATTATTATTAAAAAAATAGAATTAATTATAGTGATGTTACTTTTAAATATCGTTCATTTCAAATATTTAATTAAAAAAATAACAGTTTCATGGTTTATTATTTGTTAACTAGGTTTAGTTTAGTTTAGTTTAGTTTTATTCTTAAATATTTATTGTTAAATAACCCTTTAAATATTGGTTAAAAAATAGTATAATTTTTAATTGTTATGTTAGAATTGTTATTAATTTTAAATATATATTTTTAAATATTGATTATAAAAGATTAATAATTAGTTCTTCGGTTATAATTATATTTAAATACTTGTATATTTTTTTATCGTAGAGTTTAGAAAATACGAAAATAAAAAAAGTGACATCATATATGTTGAAGATTATATTGTAAAATATCTTTAATATCTTATATATGTAAGTAATTTTTGTGTGCAACTGTAGTATTTAATAATTAATAATTTATTTAATAATTATTAATTATTAGAGTCGGTAGTAATTTAGTAATTAATTAATATAATTGTTACTAAAATAAATATTAATTTATTTTGTTAGTAATAGTAGTTATGGACTGGTTATAGTGATTCACTGTTAATTGTTATTTTTGTTTTTAGGGTTAAAAAAATTTTCATACGAGATACTTACACCAAATAGACTCATATGATGTTAGGGTGGAAGAACAATTGAGAGAGAGCGGGTTCTATCATATATCTCAGATTGGGAGGATCATGTCTTACAGTCTGACTATAGACGCACTGGTTGAAAGGTGGCGTTTTGAAACGCACACGTTTTATCTTCCATACGGCGAGTGCATGATTACTTTGGAGGACGTCGCCATGATTTTTGGACTCCAAATTCACAGTTTTTCATTGACTGGATCAACTAATCACAGCACAAGTGGGTTAGAGAACAAGTACATAACTCAATTTGGTAGTGCTCCTGGGCCAAACGACCATAGAGAAAATGGAATCAAGCTGGCATGGTTCCACACCGTAAAGCGGCGCCAACATTTGACTGATCGAGTAAGTAAGAAAATTTATGTGAAATGTCACATAATGTATTGTCAGACGATTATCTTTGGATGCAGGACATCCACTGCGGTCCTATTCTGGGCACTCTAAACCGAGAATTTTTGTTGATTCGGTTAGGAGTGTTCATAGGGAGATTGGATGTTACCAAACCCCAATATGAATTCCTATACCTGGGGGTGACGGGGAAGAGAACGATGATGCGATTGATGAGACTCGTGCAGGTGAAGATGAGGTTGATCGGCCTAGTTTTGGTAAGGGTGTAGTTAATGAGTTTGATACATGTGATGATGTGGTTGATGAATCTGGTCCAAGTAATGATATGGTTTATGAGGATGGTCCAGATAATTTGATGGTTATTATTGTATATTGACTAGAATTGTATTATAATTTATTAGGATTATTATTTATATTGTTGTAAACTGATCATGATTATATTTGTTATTTTTCGAGTATCACGTAGGTGCTCACGATAAGAATTATGACCTTAGGGTTAACCAGACTTGTAAGAGTTGATCTAGATGGAGCCCGTTATTGTAAAGAAGAATGTAAAAAAAATTGTTTCTAAGTGGCGCAAACCGTGAAAAAAAATATCTTTAAATGATGATGATGATGATGATGATGATGATGATGATGATGATGATGGAGGAGGAGGAGGAAAAAAAAGAAGGAGGAGAATAAATTCGAATGAGAAAGAAAGGAGACAAAAGAGGAGGAGGTAGTGGTGGTGGTGACGACTGAGACGATAACGAAAGAGAAAAATAAGGAAAAAAGAAGAAAATAAGAAGAGGCAGTAGCAGCAGCAATGTACGAGAAGAAGAAGAAAAAGAAGAAGCGCGTGAACAAGAAACACATTATAACAACTTAGTTAGACTTTGTTAGATAAATGACTTGGATGTAGAACGTTTTTGAATATTTAATTAGTTTTATCAAATTTTTTATTAGTTTTTTATGTTTAAAATTTATAATTAAGTCTAAGAACAAAAATATTATTTACATATTAAAGTCAGCCATCAAAATTAATATTATATATTTATATATAAATACATATATAGTTTAACTTATTTTTAATATATATTTTATATTTCAATATATATATTTTACTTAGTGATTAATTTTTGTATATACATTATTTTACTTCCAAGCAATTTTGGCATCCAAGTTCATCTAAGCAATTTTAGGTCACGCGCTTTTTCCGCTTTCTTCTTTCCTCACGCTTCTTCTCTTCGTCTTCTTCTTCTTTTCCCGCGCTTCTTCTCTTCTTCTTCTTCTTCTTCTTCTTCTTCTTCTTCGCGTTCCTCCTCCTCCTCCTCCTCATTCTTTTTCGCGTTCCTTCTTCTTCACGTGTTTTCTCCTTATCGTTATTCTTTTGTTGTTGTTGCTACTATATTTTTTTGTCTTTTCCTCCTTCTCTCCTTGGTGAAGAAAAGAAGCAGTGGAAGGTGAGGAGGAAGAGTTTTGAATTGTGCAAAACAAAAATGAACCGAACATGTTATTATGGTAAAACAATTGTATAGTATTAAATGAATGGAATATTATCCATTATATAAATTCAAATTCGAACAGCTTTTTGCATAATGAACCAAACACGTACTCATGGTGAAACAATTGTATAGTACTGAATGAACGAAATGTAAAACCCAAGAGATTAATAAATAATTAGCGAATAAATTAATTATTAATCAAGAAAATTATAAAATAAAATTTTGAAGTTTAACATGATAGAGAACATTAAAACGAGAATTTTGACACTAATTTCAAATAATTTGGCCCAAAATTGGGCCGAATGGGCCAAACCGGTTGAACTGGGCCTGAAATGGGCCAAGGCCCAACCTATCATCCCAACCACATATAAGAAGAGCCAATTCTCTTCTTCCCTTCAGCCAAGACGCTGAAGCAATGCAAGGTGAGGGAGAAGAAAGATAAACCCTAACACCAAAATTCAAACCACCACAACTTCTCGCTCCGAGCTCCGATCGCCGCACTGTTTGCGGCCACTTGGCTACCACGTCGAGCTCTACGAATCTATTGGAATAATTTCATAGGTAAACTTTTCTCTTGCTTTAGTTTCTCTATCCCCTTTGATTTTTGAGAATTATTAAGGGTGGTGGTGATATTTTGCTCCTTTGATGTTATAGAACTCGATTAGCTTGAGAAAAATATTCACTCTTGCTTGAATGACGCTTGGGTAAGGTAAGAATTCTAGAACCTTAGCTAATTCCTAAATTAAGTATATTAGGTATTGAATTTTAGGTATGAATGTGTCATATATGTGAATTAGGTTGGTATGTATAAAAATTGGAGCTTAATTGTATACATTGGTGGCTTGGTGGAGTTTGGATGCCATTACTTTCGGGATTTTGGATCCTTGGAGCTGTGGTTGGTGCCTCTTGAGTGGTGTTTCGGATTATACGTGAAAATCGGCTAAGGTATGGTTTAGGTTTCTCGTATTTAATATATAATGTCTTGTGAAAACTTAGGTTAGATGATCATAAGATAGGGTGGAACGATTAAGTATGTTAAATGCTCAGTGCTTGTGATAATAAATGATAATATGGTATGAGTATGTGATGGTGTTTAATTGATTATATTGGGAATGGAATGATGAATAAGGGTATGGTAATGATTGATGAAATGGTGATCATGAAGGTGTATATATGTGATTGTATATTGATGATTGTTGGAAAATTTGAGAAGTTTATGTATAGGGTTTATGAAAATAAGGTATGGTGAGTGATGAGAGGGTGTGGTATCTCATTAGTGTGATATGGGTTATTTTGTGTTGTATATATGTTTAGTAAGTTGTATTTGAATTTGGTTTTTAATGAATATTAAGGTTTTGAGGTTTTGTGTAAAGTTGGTTTTTGTCCGAACTTCGGCAGGCCATAACTCTGCTTCCGGACTCTCGAATGATTTCAAACTTATTTTATATGAAAACTGGGTCCGTGAAGTTTACGGCGTTCGAAGAACGGAAGAAAAATGTTTTAAAACGAAAAAGTTTTGCACGTCAGAAGTTCGGGATTCAAAATTGAAATTCTACAGGTTTTAGACTTAGCCAAAATTTTTGATAAAACGCGTGACCAGGGGTTTTTGCGTACGTGAAATTTCTCATACGCGACCAGTCGATTCTGCCTGGTTCGCATGCGTACGTGAGAAAGGCTATGCATACGCGTCTTGGTCCAGACGCGCACCCACGCGTACGCGTGACCCACGCGTACGCCTGGCCCCTGTTCCAACAACTCAAAGTTTTGTATTTTAAAACTAAATTTCGAACTTCTAAGCCTCTATTTTCATTCCTTTGGCCCTAGATCTGGTTAGTAAACCTAGTAATAGGATGAAGTTAGGAAATGGTGGTAACCTGAAGATGAAGGAAGATTTTTAAAAGGTCATATGTGGTTAGAGAAGATGGTTTTTGATTTGATAAAGATGATGAAAGTGGTGTATGAGGCAACTAAGAGAATAATGTAAAATTGAGAGTGATGTATGAGAGAATTGATGAAGTTAATTAATTGAGAATAATAAAATATATGATTAATGAGTAAGTGATTATGATTTATTGAGGAAGTATGGTAATGTTGCAAGTATGCCGGAGATGCATATGTAAGCTAAAGATTGAGTATTATTGAGCTTGGGGTGTTGTCCCCCCATGTCAGCTTGAGATTCATCCCATGGATAATATTGAGCTTGGGATGTTGTCTCCCCCATGTCAGCTTGGGATTCTGCCCATGGTTATCATTGAGCTTGGGGTGTTGTCTCCCCCATGTCAGCTTAGAATTCTTTCCATGGTTAATTTCTGATATTGGGGCTACGTGTATAGAGGAACTGTCCGCGGTTAGCTATCGAGACATGTTGGACTGGCTACGTAACCGACAGTTGGTATCAACAGCCATAGGACAGGCATACATCATATGCATATTGTTTGATTTGCTTGCTTGTGCATTAAATGGGATTGCCTAAGTAATTATAATATGCTATGTGTTTTATTTGCTGTCTGTATTATTTGTGTTCTACCTGTGTTTGTCATTGTCTGCTTGTTTGTCTCTGTAATTTCACCGGAGATGGAGGAACGGAGGAAAGGCTGAGAGATTTAGGGTTCTAGTTTAGTATTAGTTAGATTTAAGGAATTGGTTAAGTTTAGAAAGCCTTAGAGAACCACCTTGATTTATGGTTTCTGTTTTACTTCTTTAAGTTTTATAATCTGAGTGTCGGTGTTCTAGGATTGCCTCTGGCATTCCCAGGACCTTATATCTTATGTGCGTGGCACCTTTACCATGCTAAGAACCCTCGGTTCTCATTCCACACAATATTGTTATTTTTCAGATGCAGGTCGAGAGGCACCTCAGTAGGCGTCTAGAGTTCTGCAGCAAAGTATATTTTGGGACTTTATTTTGATGTATATTTTATACATGGTCATATGTATATAACTCTCCGAACAACTTGTTTTGTTTTGCATCTCTTAGAGGTTTCAGGAGAACTAGGGTTTTATTTATGTATTTTGGACCTTGGGGTATGTATATATGTATGTAAATCTCATCCGGCCAGCCTTAGCTTCGCAGACTGAGTTAGGAGCTTGTTATTTTGTACTCTTGACTCTCTACTCCTGTCTTTTATATATATATGTTAGTGAACCATACTCTTGACTCTCTTCATTTATTATGTTGGTTTATGTGGAGTTGATCATTTGTTTGTTTATTTACTATAGGCATTCTCTGTGTTCATGCCTGTGCTACTCTTGCACGGGTGAACAAGAGACCCGAAGATTTCTGTCATTCCTTGGTCACCATGGAGTCATACAAGAAGACATATGAACATCACATCAATCTTCTCCCAGGCCAATCTCTGTGGAAAAAATCAGTCTACAATCAGCCACAAGCTCCTAACATTAAACGAAAACCAGAAAAACTGACAACCAAAAGAAGAAAGGATGCCGATGAGGGTACTAGTGGAAACAAGAAAGCTAAGCCAACCGTTACTCTAAAGAGACAGCTGAAGCTGTTCACATGCACATATTGTGAAGTAAAGGGCCACACTAAGAGGGGATGTAAAAAAAAAAGAAAGCTGATGAGGTTGCTGCTGCGCTTGCAGCTGCATCAGCTGCTATTGCGGCTGCCAAGTCCAAAACTACTCCAACTGGGAGTACACCTGCAGCTGAAGCAAGCAACACCACCAATGAAGCACCACAAGCAGTTGAAGCTCCTCTTGGTGTTGGTGTCCAAAATCCTCCTCATGTGGATGTTACAGACAACCTTCCACCACCAGCGGCTGCTGCCGAGATTGACTTATCTCAACCAAACTATGGTAAAACACAAGATGAGGTAAAAATGTCCTCTATCATTTATTTTTGACAATTTTGTAATTGCTCTTTTTTCACACTAGTTTCCTAACTTTACTCAGGCACCAACACCACCACTACCAACAAAAAGGCAACATAAATTAGCAACTAAAAGGAGAAATTCACCACCACCAGTAACTGCTTCTGTTGATCCCATGCAAGGAGCAAGTGTAGCAACATCTTTTAAGTTGGTAAGCTTTCTGAAGTTTGTTCCAACTCTAGGGTTCAAAGCACCAAGGAAGAAAAATACTAAATAATTGGATATACTAGCTGTTGATGTTTGATCAATTACATATAGAATTTAGGCATTAGTTATTTTTTTTGTTATTTTCATTCAGGAAAAGCATATAACCAGACTGTACGGTTTATTTTTACTTTTAGTAGTTATACACCTTTAAATTTGGAGTTCTAATTGTGTTCTTTTTTGGTGGCTGCATTATGGTGTTTATCAGGAGCTACTCAATTGATTGTGTTTGACAATGTGTTAATTATAATCAAAATATGCTATTATCAATTTATTTGTTCTGTTCTATTTATTCAGTTTCGTTATTATCTTTGTAATCTATTTACATACCAATAATCCAAACACTGCACATACATTCATAAACAATACACAGTTGTTACATTTTTACAATCACAACTAGTACAACAACTAATAAGAAAAAAACCAACAATCCTAACATTTGTATTATATATTTCTGGGTCCTTAATTCAACCTCCAAATTGCCAATCCTCAAAGCAAGACTCACGCTCATTTCTTCATTGTTATATGCTGCAACATTTTCAAAATTTTCATTATCATCTTCTACAATGTCTGCTCATCGGAAAAACTCACACCACCTTTTTTCACTATTCTGTGAGCAGTAAATTTAAGGATTTCAGAGTTGGCATAAAAAAAATCAACAACAATTCTTAAAGACAAACTTACGTTGTAATTCGGACGTCTAAAGAACGGCTTGTTTGGTTGGGTATCCGTTCCAGACCATCGGAACACAGGGCGTTTCCCACACCCACACCGCTCTGGCACTCGCGAAGCTCTGCTGCGACTAGGCGTCCTTGTCGTTGATCGAATAGAACTCCCGTCTTCTTCATTTGCACGTCCAACCATCGTTCCAACCAGCACAGCAACGACGAAGAAACGGACAGCGAGGAGGAGGAGGAGGAGGAAGAAGAAGAAGAAGTGGTACGCTACTCCATCAGCAGTTAGGGTTAAAAAGAGGCTCAGGGACCACATTGGGTTACACACTTTTGATTGCCACATCTTGTAACCGTTACACACTCCAACGTGGCAATCAATTGCTACATCACTATTGCTGGAAAGGAGTTTAGATGGAAAAAGGGGGAGGGACCAACTAGGTGCATTTTTTTCAATTTCGAGGACATAAATAGTGTAATTGGGAAGTCAGAGACTAAATTAGTGCATTTTGTGAATCTCAGGAACTACTTTAGAGTTTAACTCGATGTGTAACATAGCCTTTTTGAAAATAGAATATTCTAATAATATTTCATTTTTAAATCCAACCACAAAGATACTTAAATCATTAATGTTATAATTCTTATTCTACTGCTCGTGTATATATTAAAACTAATTAAAATCAGATCCATGCCCTGAAGCCGCCATAAGATCCTTATTAAAAGCTCCAAGTAATTAATATGCATATGTTCCTTCTTCGTAATTGTCAACTCTTTTCTTGCATGCCCGATATAGGAACTAGTAGTTCTAGATTCCTAGTTTTAACCAAATCCGAAGCATATCATCTTAGTATTTATGATGTCTTCTACGCCACAACTACTTCTTGAAAGGTCCCCCTTTTTATTTTTTATTCTTCTGCATGATTTTAAAATATTTTTTGTATTTTTTAAGATAAATAATTGTATAAATTAATTGCTTTAATAAGTAATTTTGTTTACTCATATAACTTTTTACTATTTTCAAAATAAATTTAATTTTCCCTTTGCACATTTTTTTTACCATATGTGAACCAAATATTGTAAACTTGGACTTGTTTTATAATAAATTTTGATTTAATTATTATATTGATCTTTATATATATTTTTTAATTTAGTATTTATATTATTTTTAATTTTGTAATTAAGTAATTTTTAATATAAAAAATATTAAAATTAATAAAATATTTTTTCATAAATTGAAGATACCTACAGTTAAGAATCTAATTAGATCTTTAATCACATATTTTTTAGGAGAAATATTCTGTTAATTTTAACATTTTTTATACAGAAATGACCTAATTATGAAATCAAAAGCAGTGTAAGTATCTAATTAAACAAATATATATAGACCTAATTGTAAATTTAGTAAAACTATAGGGACCAACAAAATAATTAAATCTAAATTTTTTTATTTTACTAATATTCTATTTTTATAGATTATAACAACATCTTTATTTGCTTAAGATCGTTATTACAAAAATTTAATATTATAAGTATACTTTATTGTTTGTCATATTTAGCTACGAAAGATCATATTCAATACACATAGAATGTTTTCTATCTGCTCTACCTTACTAGCTTTGTTGAGAACTACTAAGTTGGTGCTTCCCTCACATAGTAATCGTCAACAAACATCTTTGACAAGTTCCAACAATAAATGTCTGCATAGATATTCCCTTCTTCCTTTTCATCCATTTTCATTTGTGTCGCCATGACCATGTCACCGGAACAAATGAACATCGTCTTTGGCATACTCATAGTTGGAGCACTCATAATTGCCTTCACATTCTTCAGCTTCACCATGCTTGGATGGTGTAGTCACACTAGTGACATGCCGGCACCACCGGGAATATATTTGGACAACAAGTTCTCCGGCTGCGGCGGCGCGAGCTTGGAGTCGCACTCCATTACCTTCCAGTACAAGGTAGGTGGTTCTGTAGATGGAAGGAACCAAACAGAGTGTGTTATATGCTTGGCGCAGTTCGAAGAAGAAGAGAGTGTTCGGAAGCTTCACAGTTGCAAGCACGTATTCCACACATGTTGCATTGATAGGTGGCTTGGCTCTCATACCGGCTGCCCCTTGTGCCGGAGTCAGATCGACCAAGCCGCCGCTTCCCCAAATGGAAATAACCATATCATCTTGGTTTCTGTTGATTCCTGAATCATCATCTCATCTAATATTCATAGTCATCTCAAGCTATTTGGAGAGGCATCTCAAGATCTAACTGGCTAAGGTCATAAAAATGTGTCAAATAATTTTTTTGCAGCCTCAGAACACAAGGTCAATCCTCAGAGGACCCTGGTCCAACAAATTTGTACAATATTTCAAACTCCTTGAAATATTTAATTTTGATCCTTAAATTTTCTACTCCATGTGCCATAAAGTAGAAAAAGGAAATAGTAGATGAACAACACTTTTTTTATTTTGATATTGACTTTCTATCGGTGTTTTCTAGCTTTGTTGAAGTTTGCTGTGTTTTACTATAATATGGAATTTATAAATCTAACTCTTAGATTTGTTTTAAAAAATTTTAAAGAGTACTTTTCTATATCTAAGCAATTTTATATTTAAATTTATCCAATATTTGAGTGGTTTCTTTTTTCCGTTTTTTTTTTGTATTTCTTCTTCTTCTTCTTATTCTTCTTTTAAATTTATGCTTCTTCTTTCTTCTTCTTCTTTATTATTTTTCAATTTAATTATCATTGTCACCAACAATACCTTTTTCTCTTCCTCCTTCTCCTCTCCTCCTTTTTTATTATTCAATTTCGTTATCGCCGTCACCAACAATGCATCTTTCTCTTCCTCCTCCTCTTCTCCTTCTTTTTTATTATTTTTCAATTTTGTTATCGTCATCACCAACATCTCTTCCCCTTCCTCTTCCTCCTCCTATTAGAATTTCGTCTCCTCCTTCTATTTCATCCTTCTCCTCCATCATCATTGTCTTCATAATCATCATCGTTATCGTCATTGTCTTGTCTTCTTCTAATACGTATCATCATTATTGTTATCATCAAATTTAAATTTATTTAATGGACAATTTTCGGTTTATTTAGTATTATACAATGGTTTCGTTTTGAGCTAATTTTCGGTTCATTCAAGACGTAAGTATTTCTGAATTTGAATTTATATAATGGACAATTTTTACTTCATTTGATATTATATAATTGTTTCGTTTTGATAATATTTTTTGTTCATTCGAGACGCGTGTGTTTCTGAATTCGAATTTATATAATGGACCATTTTTTGTTCATTTGGTATTATACAATAGTTTTGTTTTGATAATATTTTTTATTTTTTCGATCTCCATAGAAAATCAGAATCAATAAAGATGTTAGCAAAATGTTGGTGTTGTTGATGATGACAACAATAATGATGGAGGAGAAACAAGAAAAGGAAGGAGGGGATTAAAGAAATTCAAATAAAAAAGAAATAGGAGGAGAAGATGGATGTGGTAGTATGGTGGTGGTGACGATGACGATAATGAAAAAAAGATGAAAAAAAGGAGAAAGAAGAGAAGGAGGAGAAGGAAAAAGAAGAAGAAGAAGAAGAAGATGAAGTCCCGCAACGTAAACTAAATGACTTGAATGATCTTGGATGTAAAATTGCTTGGATGTGTAGCGAGACTCATTTTTAAATGAGGTAAAACCAAATCGGTACTCGAAAGATTCTAGCGCTGACAAAATGGTACTTGATTTTTATTATTGACAAAACAGTTCCTAAAAGATTTTAAAATTTGATAAGCGTGTCCCTGAACTCGTTGGAGCAAATCTCTTGCAAGCACAATGCTGATGTGGCCAACGTATTTTGGTGACCTGGCAAACCACCCCAAAGCCCCCTCCCCAACGCACACTCTCTCGGGAGTGGATCCTCTCCAGTGAAGAAAAAATTAGATGGTGTCAATTGTGATCTCTCTCCCTTCATTACTCTCTCTCTCTCATATTTATTTTTGGTCTCACTTATAATATTAATGGTGAGAGATCAAACTTCATTTTCTCAAGTGTTAAAAAAATTGGAGAGAATCCATTTCCCACTCTCTCCCCTTCCCTCTCCCTCCCCGTCGCAGCCCCCATCCCCAACGCACACTTCTCCCCCATTGTAGTCCCCGCCCCATCACAACCCCCTCCCCAACGTATACTCCCCCTTCCTCCCTCAACACCACCATTCGCAGCAACAACCTTAACATCAACAGCAACAACAACCTCCACCACTTCCCCTCCCCAACGCACATTACCCCTCCCTCCCTCAACCCCACCACTCGCAGCAACAACAATCTCAACATCAACAGTAACAGCAATCTCCACCACTCCTCCTTTTCCAACACACACTCCCCTCTTATTCTCTCAACACCACCACTAGCAGCAACAATAACCTCAATATCAACAGAATTGTCCCAAATCATGAATTATCCCAAATTTTTAGATTAATTTATAATTCAAAAAGATTAATAAAAATAAAACCCAGAGAAAACAAATAAATTCATATACATTAATCAAAATAAAATAAAATAAAGATTAATACAGACACCACCGAAGTAAGAAGCCGATTTAGACAAGACCAGAAGAAGAACACCAGAGACAGAGGAAGCACGACATGACAGAGCCAAGATAGAACACAGACAGAAGAGGCAGGACAGTGACTGGGGACGAGCAACAAGCAGATACAAGCGGCAACTGGCAGTGTGAGTAGCGAGCAAAGGTGACGGAGACGAGGCCAATAAAGGAGACAGACGACGCTGATGAACGCAGAAGACCCGACGATGGCAACAGTGTGGTGTTAGTGACACTAGCTCTATAAAACTGAGAAGGTTGAGCTCCACTGTCGTTTTGGGGAGGGTAAATTGAGAGTGTGAGACAATGCGTCGAGAAAGGGGGATTAGGGTTCAACGGGGCAAGAAAAGAGGATTAGAGTTCAAAAGGTGGGATTTTGGATTGGGGAGGGGGAAAGTGCGTTGGGAAAGGGGGATTAGGGTTAGGGAAGCGGAGGGAAGGATTATGGTTGGGGAGGGGGGAGAGTGCATTAAGGAAGGGGAAGGGAAGGGGGGAGTGCGATGGGGAGGGGGAAGGAGAAGTGCGTTGGAGGGGAAGGATTATGGTTGGGGGGGGAAGGATTATGGTTGGGGACGGTTTTTGCCATATCATCAAATTGTAGTGGCCATGTCAGCATTGTGCTTGCCGGAGATGTGCTCCGGCGAACTCGTGGGTACGCTTGTCAAATTTTAAAATCTTTCAAAGACTATTTTGTCAATAACAAAAATCAGGTACCATTTTGTCAGCGTCAGAATCTTTTGGATACCGATTTGGTATTTACCTCTTTTTAAATATACAAATTTAATTCTTAAATTTGTCATTTTGATTTATAAATTTTTTAAAATGTGCTAATCCTACCCTCTTATTTGTGTATCCCAAAATTTAAAATAGTGCATTGAGAATTCAAACCTTTAAATTTGCATTCATATTTTTATAATCCAAAAACCTGAGGGTCCAATTTGTTAGTGACAAATTAAAAAAAAAAAATAATCTCTATAAAAAAAGAAAACACCTATTATATTCATAGCCATGCATAACACACGCATTATATTCATATCTAAAAAAAACAGTCCATAAACAAAATTGTATTTCTTATTAATTAAATTAATCTTAACTCTTTTTTTTTTGGTGACTATCTTAACTCTTTGTTTATTATATTTTATACAGATTTCAAATTTAAAATTTATATTTTAAGTTTAAAATTTAGAATTTAAAATTTAAGATTTAAAATTTAAAATTAAGAGTTTAAAATTTAAGAATTTTAAAATTTAAATTTTAGAGTTTAAGAAGTGTTGCGCAATGCGCAGCTCTGTAAACAACTATGTTTATAAGAGAAGAGAGAAGCATATTATACTAGGAAAAATATATGTCTGAGTTTTTTTTCTCTATATCTAATTATAGTGTAGTTCTCTAATACAAGAGATTTAAATGTCTAATTTATCTACGGATAATAAAACAAAATACAATCACATAATACATCCTCAAAAACTCTTTTCAAACATAAAACTATTTATTAATGCACCTAAAATCAAATAAAATACCTATATGAATAATTAGTGAATTGATGGTGTTTGAATTTCCAACAACCATCAACGTAGTTGATTTCTTGAATGAAGTCAAAGTAAGTTTTCTGGTCTTGGAAGCAAAATCTTTCAAGTGAAGTATTTCCAACCAAAGTAACTGAACCAGCTCTTTTCGTCCTCTTATCAACCAATTCCATTTTCTGAATGAAATTTTGATATTCTGATGCTTTTATTGGACTGATCCCAAACCCTTTTAGCTTCAGAGGCACATAATCTGATTTACCTGTCTGTGTCACCACCGCAACCTTAATTTTAAGCCTCTGTTGAACTTCAACATTGCTTCTGCTATTAAGGAAGTGAGTAAGCCGGTGATCATACACGAGAAACACATGATCTGAAACAATTTTTTCAAGTGGTTTCTTCAAGTAAAATTTGACATTGTTTCCTTCATCTTCACCAACACTTATGGTAAACCTGAAAGTAGAACCATCCGAGAGGATTCGTGGAACAATGAAGCAAAATATGAAGCCCAACGAAGGGGAATGTGGCGCAGCCGAAGAAGAGATATCAACATTTACATAATCATGTGATGTTCTATACTCCAACCACTTTGGAACATTGCTTCCTGGATACACATAGATGGCTTCATTGTCATTATCTTTATAGTAGTCATGTGTTAATGCTGATAAATGCTGGTATGCAAATTTCATGAGGTTGATTCGTGCATTCAATTCAATAGCCCCAAGGGAGTGTTGATCCAATTTCAAGCAATTCCAGAACAAAATGCTTTTCCTGTTTTCCTTAAGCTGCAAGGCAGCCGATGATGGAAACAACACTGTCTTGAGTGATGCGCATCCGGTGGCATCTAGATACTCAAGAGATGGGGGAAGCTCTGGTAAATCCCTCAGGTTCCAACAATATTTGATGCTAAGATACTTGAACCTTGTGAGATTCTTGATGGTTTCAGGAATGCTCTGAATATCAGACAATCCTAGATGTAATGTTTCGAGTTTGCTTTGGCGCCCAAAGGATGTCGGTAGTTGTTGGATACCTGTGAGCTCTAAGTTCAAATCTTCCAGATTCTCTGAGGTAACTGAGAAGTCCTGTAGCCTTACGCAGCCGGCAAGAGAGAGAGAACGGAGAGAGCTCAAATGGATATAGCTTCGGAGCTGCCTAAGGGAAACGCACCCTCCTAGATCCAATATCTCAAGCTTGTTGAGACAAAAAACAGATGGATGTACATAAAGGAAACTGAAACTCTTGCGAATAACTAGTATTTCAAGGTTTCTGGCTTTCGACAAGTCTGGCAGCATGGTCAGGTGTAAGGAATTATATAATCTAAGGATCCTTAAATTTACCAGATTCTGCACCAATTAGAACAATTTTAAAAAAGAATCAAACAGCTAATTAAAGTATATATGAAATGGAAATTTCATACAATAGGACACAAATATATACAACTTACCTTCACCCCACACCAAAGTTTTTCCATTCGGTTGAAGGACAAGTCCAATATTACTAGATTTTCTGCAGAAAAGTTGGTTGGCAAGGAATCCAAAGGGTAATGCATCCAACTAAGGTATCTTAGTTCATTTGACAAAGAATCAAGTTCTTGAGGAAGACACAGGCCTTTGTTCCACGAAGATGGAAGTCCATCAGAACTATACGTGGCCTCTTGAGATATGTTGCTGTAGAAATTTAGAAATCGTAGTTTGCTCATCTTAGCAAAGACTTCTTGGCTTAACTGAAGGTCCTTAATTGCTGAAAAGTTGAAGGATATGCTTCTAATGGCCTCACTCCCCTATCAACAAAGAAGTATAGAAATTTCAAACAACATTAAAAGTCTATTTTCCCCAGAAATAAATAAATAACCAAACTTTTGAGTTTTACCCTGTTGTTTTTCAATACTTGATATATGTCGTGAGAATCCCATAACCGAAGTTGATTTCCAGGGTATTCAGCAGAGCCATCTTTAATGATCTCCCAAGCCATTTCTTGAATAATATCATGCATAGATACAATATTGTGCTCAGAAATAATTATAAGAGCCTTATCTTTCAGCCTTTCCATCCCAGCAGCCACTGCATAATCTTGGTCTTTCAGTAAAACGTTTATGTATTCCAACTTGAGCTTCAATCCATTGAAAAAACAGGCAATGTCTAAGAAAATCTGTTTCTCTTGACGATCAAGATCGTCATAGCTCAGCCGCATTATATCATGAACTTTCTTATTAGGCATTCTTTTAAGTTTCTCCAATTGACTTTCCCATATATCCTTTCGTTTGCCACGAAGAAGTTGAGCCAAAACTTTAACAACTAATGGAATGCCTTTGGCATACCTGACCACCCTCCTTGACAGCTCACAATACTCCATTTCAAACTGGTTTTGTTTGAAGGCATTTAGAATGAAGAGTTCAAGAGATTCATCACAATCCAATTCCTCAACTTGGTATATCTCTTCAGCTTCTCCAACTAGCACTTGCTTATCTCTAGTTGTTATAATGATTCTACTGCCTAATCCAAACCAATCATGAGCTCCAATTAAAGTTTCTAACTGGTCAGAATCATTCACATCATCTAGAACAATGAGAACCTTCATGCGCCCAAGCCTTTTCTCAACATAATCAGGCAATCCCTTTGGTAAGTCAATTCTCAAATTTTGTTCATTCAATAGTGTAGAAAAGAGTTTCTTCTTCAAAGACATTATTCCATCTCTTTCTGACTCTTTTCTTACATTTGCCAAGAAACAACAAGATTCAAATTCGGCACACATTCTGTTGTATACTTCTTCTGCAATGGTTGTCTTACCAATACCGCCCAAACCCCAAATTCCAATAACACGTACATCTTCGGATTCTTTGAGCATCAACGACTCTTAACTGTGCAATTGGTTTGTGAATTCCAACAAGTCCTTTTGATTTAACCTGATGCATGTCATTTAATCTTGATGATATAAAATCAACAATCTGATCAACAAGCTGAGCATCATTCCTATACAACAACAAAGGAAAAGAAAATATACATTTATTATTAATTTGGAAGTTTGGAACCTTTGTTTTCTTTTATTAGCAATCTAAAAGCTTCATGAATATGAACCTAGAGAAGACTAACTTTACTATGTGCTTCTACAGGTGAAATTCAGAACTACAAAGTAAAAGAAAATTACATGTACACACAAGGCCATACATATATCACATTATCATCATTCAATGTATCATTGACTTACCTAATATACAATCAATTTACATTTCAATTGTTAATCTCCAGACTTATGCAATAACTGCTTACAAGGTAGATGCATATAACTATGTAAAAAAGCAGGAAAAGACTTACCTAAAATTTGTCGAGTGAAATCCTGATAAATCAGCAGAATTTTTCAAAGCAGTTCTCCAGTTTTGCACCTTGATCATATCATACCTTTCCTCGTGTTCAGCGAACACATTTGCAAAGGTGCCCTTTTGATATCGTACATCTGATGGATCTACTTTGTAAAAAACAGGTATTACGGTTTGTCCATCTTTTTCTCTACACTCGACTATTTTCACAAGTTCTTCTAAACACCATCTCGAAGAAACATAGTCTTGTGAGAATATCACCAATGAAATCAGCGACTTTTCTATTGCTCCAAAAAGTGCCTGTGATATGTCATCTCCCCTCTCAAGTTTGTCATCAACAAAGGCAAAAATTTGTTTTCGATGAAATTCCTTAATCAAATGACTCAGCAAACCTTGGCGAATATCTGTGCCTCTAAAGCTAACAAAGACATCATATTTTATTTGAGGAGCTCGGAAAGTTAAAGTTTTATCAGTATATGAATAAGAATTTTCAGATATCATATTTTCTTCCATGCCCTTAAATTTGAGACAAACAAGAGACCAACAAATACAACAAGTTTTATTTGGAAAGCTTTGGAAGATGCCATTGGAGATAAAGAAGTGCACCTTGTCTGCCTCAGTTTGCTTCTACACCATTCAATATCACAATTAGGAAGCATAAATATGTACATCTACTGAATTGAGATCAAAGTTGCCACAAATTAAAACATGGAAAATAAAAGAAACATTTGACAAACTTTGTTTCAAACCTGAAATGATAGTTGTTACCAAATTGATCGATGCAACATTTTATCAAACAGTTAGTGTGCAGAATAATAAGATAGTGCTTGTTATATAGTAGATCCAGCCAACAGATATAACCTGGCCTGAGAGGTTCAAAGAACTTTGAATTCTAAGATAAGAAGCACCCTCCAATTATTTAACAATGTTGTCATCCATGACATAAGCACAAGCAACAAGAGTGGACTTGTTCAAACAGGAAGAGATAACAATAATAAATGAATAATAAAATCATGAGTAACACTCATTGTCTATAGTCTTTGACTCTAAGTATACAAAAATATGTATATTAACTTGTTTCTGTATCTATACTGAAATACTATTTCAATTCATTAATGAATACACTACTCAAAATTCCTATTTTTAAATCCTTATATCACAAATGGAAGGGAAGAAGATGTCTATGATTTAAACAAAGCAGGCTGCATTAATTGTCGTGTGAAGTGACGGTCCATCTCAATATGCTTCATTCTCTCATGGAAGGTTAGGTTCAAAGCAATGTGGATTGCAGCACTACTATCAGAAAATACAGTGGTACTCCTCTGAGCTGTGAAGCCATCGTGTGAAGTTCTCCACCACTGAAAATATCTTAGAGAAAACCAAATAGGAGAATATTAAAAGAAAAAATATCATATTTAAGTCAAAACTTTAAGACCTTAAATTTATGAGTTTTTTATTTTATAAATTCTTCATAAGTATATCTTTTTCAATGTAGAACCATTCTTTATAGTTATACTACTCACATTTACTATTTAACACTAGTCTCGACACAACTTCTCCAATTCACATTACCATATACTTTTAAAGATAGCATAGAGGAAGATGAGAAGAGAAGGCCCTGTCTTATTAATTAAATCAAACTTAATGCAAGCTCATCACTGTCATACAAGAAGCTACTATAGTTATAACTCATCAAATTATCGAGGAGAAGTGCAATATACTTATAATTACCCTACCCAGACTAAATTTCTTACACAAAGATATATAAAGTGTAGTAATTTGTGATATTCCATAAAAAATTAAGCCTCAATTATACTAAAAATACTAAATTAAATAGTGTAAACGCTCAAGCTCAATCTAAATATAAAGAGAAAATATCAACATTACAGAAAAAAAAAATATCGAATTTAATTATTATTAAATTTATAACTATTTTTACATGTGAATTTTATTGTCTGTATTAAAGAGTGATTAATTCTTCACTTTTTCTTTATGAACTCCTTCACTTTAAAAGAGGTTGATTGCAAATAAATATAAAAACACAACATCAATTTACTAGCCCCCCAACAACTCTTACTATAATTCATAAAAATTTCATATACTAGTTTAAACCTAACCACCTATTTATACTATTTCTATGGTGGTATAGAAGAAAAATATCATTTCTTAAGCTTATCAACTTGTCATGTTGATCAACTTAATAACTTGTCAAATCAACATGCGTATTAGAAGTTGCAAATTTATATGAGTGGTAAGTAAATTAAAGTTGAAATATTTGATTATGAATTATCGTCTTTAAATATGTCACACTTTTTTGAAAATTTTCATCTTTCATTCTAAATTGATTTTGAATTCATTACAATGTAATTGAGATCCCCTTTAAAAGTTTTATATATTTCTTTTAATTCAAACCAAGTTACTTAATTATTAAAATTAATTTTGTTTACTCACAGAGATCAGAATTCTAGCAGGATGCTTAGAACAATAGCTTACGTTACTTTTATTGTATCTAATGTAACTTTAATTAAAAATAGTTATGACATTTTTCTTTGTCCTCAATATCATTGCATAGGGCAATTTACATTGATATTACATTTTCAATTATATTATTCTTTCACTCCTTTATAATCTATATATAGTTTTCAATTTTAATATTGTTTGACAACCAAATAGCATTACTATAGGATCACTATGTTTTGAAATTGTTGAATTCAAGAGGCAATCTAGCTTAACCAGAATAATAAATATTTGTTTAATGAAAAGTGTTTTTTTAGTTTAATTTTGATAATATAGTGTTACATAATTAAATATATATATATATAAAATTATTTTATACTGAAAGTACATCAAAATTAAATTCTTTGTTTATAATGATAAGTGGTAACTTTTACTCGTTTAATATTCTATGTGATCATTTGTTCACATTTTCCATAATGATCATTCCAATTTGTCGCACTAGAACCTTGTAATCTTGTATAGATAGTATAGCCAGATATATGATTAGGAATAATTTAGTTATTAAGAACTATTATTTAATTTATTAGAAATTTTTGTCTATATAAAAACAAGCATATGTAACATAGATATAATTAAGTTCCATGAATGAAAATATTTACTGAGCAAAGCTTAGCTTCTTCTATTTTTTTTAATGAGTATTAATGAGTTTAAAAAAATATATATTAGTGTCATTTATATAAATGAGCGAGTAAGAAATCTTCTATGGTTAACATGTGAGTGAAGAAGTAAAATCTTTTACGTAAGTGATTAAGAAAAAAAAATATTAGTATCATTTATGTAACTATTATTTAAAAAGAAGTAGGTAATTTGTCAAACAAAATTTATATTTTATAGATAAAAAATAGTAATTTTATTTTTTATGGTTAATTTTTATCAACGTACAAATTTTTTGTAATTAAAAATAATTATTTACTTTTTGTGTAGAAAATCTCAAATTTTCCTGGTCATGATGAAGAAATCAAGATTCTAGCAAGATGCTTAGAATAATATAGCCACCACTTTGCCACCACAAACGGCACCTAGATATATAGTTTCAATATTAGCATTACTATAAGATGACTATCTTTTGAAATTGTTGAGTTCAAGAGGCAATCTAGCTTAACCAGAATAATAAACTTTTCTGAAACAATGCTTTTGTTTAATGAAAAGTTTTTATTTTCTTTATATCTGTAAAAAAAAGTTTAGGGGCTAGTAGATTTTGTAGTTTTTAGCCATCAATTAGCTATCAATGATGTTTTTAATGGTGTGAGATTGTATCTAATGATATAGAATCATTCAATTTCTTTTTTATGGTTAAGTGCTGATTATAATTTAACAAAAGTGCTGCCCCTAGCACTCCTCAAAAAATTCTTTTTTTAAGTTAAAAAAATATAAATCGTAATTTTTAATATATATATATATATATATATATATATATTTTTTTTTTTTTATTTTTACTATTAAAATTTTACTAAATACACTAAATAATAATTAAATTTTTTTAATAATTTAATAGCATTCAAACAAGTTTTGAATCAGAATTATCATACTTTTAAAATCATATTCTATATATTAGTAAGGAAGATTTTAAACCTACATGAAACAAGATTTATTGCAAACTTATGAGAGAGAGAGAGAGAGAGAGAGAGAGAGAGAGAGAGAGAGAGAGAGAGAGAGAGAGAGAGAGAGAGAGAGAGAGAGAGAGAGAGAGAGAGAGAGAGAGAGAGAGAGAGAGAGAGAGAGAGAGAGAGAGAGAGAGAGAGAGAGAGAGAGAGAGAGAGAGAGAGAGAGAGAGAGAGAGAGAGAGAGAGACCTATGGCTAAGAATAATGCCACACTTGCAAGAACAATGTTGATAACCGGAATATTTATAATTTGTTCTAATAATGCTGCTGAATCTTATGACATTGTATTCTAGAATGATTATGTTTCATCTATGATGATAGAGTGTATGATACAATGTCAAAAACACTATAATAATCCAGTAAAGAGAACAAAATGCATTCAAGAATGTTGCAATGCTGAATCTCACAAACCTCATCAGGATGAGATGGAAAAGTTTGAAAATGCTTTATATGTCAGATAATTTAATAATGGTAAATAATATCTAAATATTTTTTATTTGTTTAAGATTCTATATTATGAGTCTTTTTGAATTTATGTTATTATTTAATGTTATAGAAAATGTTAATATTCTATGCACAAAATATCTCATATGTTCACCTATATAACATAAAAAATTAAAACAATTGCAAAAGAGAATTTTAAGCAAATCATCGCACATATATAAAAGTAGTCTCTAATAACAATACATGAAACATATACTTCACAAGTTTGTTTATTTTAGTTTAGATTACCAAAAAATAGTAGAGAGAGAGGATTCTAAATGATTGATTAGTGACTGATCAACATGAGAGACTTATTATAGTCTTAGTGTACAACATAATTAAGTAACATAATTAATTGGAACTACCTTAGCTAAATATAATAGATTCTCAACCACTCTAATAAATTCTGTCAAGTTGGCGTAACTACCTAACTGACTTACTCACTTTATCATTCCCCCTCAAACGAAGGATTGGAGCTTCGCAAATTCTAAATTTACTGTAAAATTCATGAAATTTTCTTAAAAAGACTACTTTTATCATTATATCAGCAACTTGGGCATCAGCAACTTGGGCATCTCTAAAAATGTGATGCACCTGAAATATCCCCTTTAGCAACATGATTCCTAACAAACCCTAAATCAACTTCAAAATAGTTGGATTTAGAGTGCCAAACTGAATTCGCACAGCCCCCAAATTGTCACAGACTCACAGTAGACTTTGGGTAGACTAGCAATATGAATCTCAGCAAAGAGCTTCCTCGCCCACAGCAACTCAACAAAAACAGCACAAATACCTTTGTATTCGGCTTTTGTATTGGACTTGGAGACATACTATTGCTTCTTGGAATTCCAAGACATTAAATTCTTCCCTATGTAAACTCAGTATCCTGCTATGGACTTTTTATCTTTAATGTTAAAGGCCCAGTCTGAGTTTGAGTACCCGGTGACCTGAAGATTGGTGTACGGTTGTAATTGCAAATCAAGTGATCGAGTCCCTTGTAAGTATCTAAGAATTCTCTTGACAGCTTTCCAATGAGAATATCTGGGAGCCTCATAAATTGACAAAATTTGTTGACTGGGAACGACAATTTAGGCCTGGTGATTGTGAGATACTGCAAACATCCTATAATAGAATGATAAAGGCTGGGATTGTTGAATAGATCACCATCCTGTGAGGTTTAAATTTGAGGTCATCGGTATGGGAGCAACTTTACAATTTTTCATATCAGCCTTTTTGAGAATGTCACCAATGTATTTTGTTTGAGTTAACACCAAAGTACCTGAATTGGAACCAGTTACTTCAATTCCAAAAAAGAAGTGTAAATGACCCATGCCTTTTAGAGAAAAGGCCTTGTTCAATTGCTAGATTACATTGCAGATTGCTTGAGAAGAAGAACTAGTGAGGATGATATCATTTATGTAGACAAGAGTACTTCACCTTTCGATTTCTTGACAAATAGCGAGGAATCAGATCTGGTTGCTCTAAACCAAGTCAAATGAGAATAGTAGAAAGCTTAGTGAACCAGGTCCCGGGCGCCTGTTTGAGACCATAGCTAGAATGAGTGAGTTTGCACACTATCTGAGAGCCACCAATCTCAAACCCTTGAGGCTATTGCATGTAAAATTATTCATGAAGATTACTATGCAAGAATGCATTCTTATCATCGAGCTGCCTAATGTCCTATCCTTTTGAGAGCGCCAGAGTTAGAATAATTCTCACTCTCACTGGTTTGATCCCATAGCTAAATGTTTCTTTGAAGTCAACACCTAGTCATTGAATAAATCCTTGAACTACTAAGCATGCATTGTACTTGCTTATTAAACCATCTGAATTTTGTTTAATTCTAAAAACCCATCTGCTTTCAACAGCAAATCTTCCCTAAGGCAATGCAGTTAACACCTAAGTCCTATTTTGTATTAGCGCAGCATACTCATCATTCATGGCCTGTCTCCAATGCAAAATTTCTAGTACTTGTTTGGCAGTCTTAGGTTCAAAGTCCTGGAAAATGTGTGTTTGAAAAGTTTTGGATTTTGTGATACCGTTATTGGCCCTTGTGATCATTGGATAATAATTAATCGGTCGTGGATGTGGTTGTTGAATAAATGGAAAATGAGGTAGTGAAGGTATAATGTGGGGAGCTTGGTGAATTGTGGATTGATATAGAAAAGGTCGAATAGGAGTAGGTGGAGGAAGTGGTTGCGGCTTTGGTATATCAATGGCTTAAGGATTGGGAGGTGCAACAACTTTATGAGATAAGGTTGAAGAGGTTGATGTAGAAGTAGAGATAGGTTCGGCTATGGGATTTTAGTGTGGAGGACTTGGAAAGAGACGAAAAGGAGGAGATCGAGGCTATGGGGGTGAGAGTAGGTATCTAAGGTACTTGGGAGTTAAGAGATTGAGTGTAAGGTAATTGAGTGTTGTTAAAGCCAAAAGAATTAGCTTTGTATAGAAACACATCTCCTTGAAATCTGACATCTCTTGCAATGTTGATCTTTCCATCACTAGTGAGACACTTAAAACCTTTATAGTTAGTAGCAAGGACAAGATAAACACATGATTCATATCGGAATTGAAGTTTGTGCTTGTTGTATGATCTTATATGGAGATAACATAAACACCCAAAGATTTTTAACGTATCAAGTGAGGGCTATTTGTGAAGAAGCTTTTCATATGGTGACTGATAGTTCAACACTAGGGTTGGGAGAAGGTTGATGAGCTGAGCTGCTATAATGAACACATCACTCCAAAACTTCATTAGTAAAGCTACCTCTGCAAGAAGTGTTAGCCCCATTGTGGTAATGTGCTTGTGTTTTCATTCAGCTGCTTGATTTTGTTGGTGAACATAAGGGTAGAAAAATCTTGGAACAATGCCTCCAATCTGCAAAAATCTTGCCAAAGTTGTGTATTCTTTTGCATTATCACACTAAACATATTTGATTTTAGCATTAAATTAAAGTTTAACTATTTTCTTGAATTGTACAAAGACTGCTTGCAAATGAGATGGATTATATAACAAATAAATCCAGGTAAATTTAGAGAAAGCATAAATGAAGTTCAAGTAATATCTAGCTCCGTTTATTGAAGAATCTGGGGCAGGACCCATATATCAGTGCATACAAGTTCTAGAGGGGAATTAATTTCAATTTTTGAAGTAGGAAAAGAAAGTTGACTTGACTTTCTTAGACAGCAAGAATTACAGAGAGAGTTTGAGGGAGTAAAAGAAATATTATGACTTCTAAAAAATTTTAACAGTATATCAAGGGAAGGATGACACAATCTCAGGTGCCATAGTAAAAAATTAGATGAATTAGTCACACTAATATTAAATGCAGCAACACTATTCACTGGACTCTTTATACAAGCTGGACCAAATGAGTATAGACCTTTTTTAACTGTTCCTTGGAGAAGAGTCTCTTTGAAATCTATGATTTCACCAAATACATATTAGACTAGAATTCAACCCAAACATTATTATCACAAACAAATTTATGAACACTTAACAAGTTCTTTTTTATATCAGGCACATGCACTAATCTTTGTAAATTAAAGAAGCGATTTGATGAAAATGGTTTTATTAAAGAACTACCAATTTTAAAGATCTGCAGTGAATCACCATTACCTACAAGCACATGTTTATTACCATTGTAGGTTCCATATTCAAAAAAGTTTGATGTCTCTGGTGTCATATGATAAGTTGCTCTCGAATCAGGATACCAATTCGGGTCATACACAGTGGATGGAGTTACTGCAATATTTTCTATAGCCATGTTTACTTGAGGCCTACCTTGATTTATTCCAAAGCTTCTGTTGAATCTATGCTAACATTCAATTGCTGTATGGCCAGATTTTTCACACACTTGGCATGTGAATTTTGATCTTCCTTAACCTCTTTCGTGACCAAAACTCTTATTTGAGTTGAATCTATATATTCCTCTAGCATGGAAGCTTCCTCTATGACTGTGTCCTCTACCATATCCTCTTCTTAATTTATTGTAATTGTAGTTACTACTGTTACTTTTTTCAAATATTCATTGATTTCCAGCTTGAGCAAGATTTGCTTGAATCGGATAAGCTTTCTTGAATTTCTCGAACCATTCTTCTTGAGCAAATAGTAGTGCCTCAAGAGCTCCTACGGAAATTGGATTGTCTCTTGCATTGATTGATGTAATAAACAAACAATAGTCTTCAGATATCCCTTCCAAGATTACTTCAATATGTGCAGCTTCATCCATTTGTGCTCTAACCGAAATTAATGCATCAACACTCTTTTTTATTTCCAGCAAATAATCATTCATAGATCCTTCTTTCTTTGTGCTACTTAATTTTCTCCTTAATTGACGAATGTTGGCCGTGACTTGAGAAGCAAAAAATACCTGTAATCGTGCCCAGATCTAGTGTGTAAACATGCATTCTACCATTCTTGCAGTAAACGAGTCACTCATTGATGCCAAAAGTCAAGATTTCAGCAACACGTCTTGTCTTTTCCACATTTTGTACTCTACTGAGCTTCATCCAACACTCTTGTCTTGTGGTGAATTGTATTGGCGAGGAACGTTAACTCCTTCAATGTGATCCATTAGTTCATGAACTTCGATTGTGGCTTTTGCTTGTTCCTTTATGGTAGAAAATTCTCTTCGTCTAGCTTGATCGCAATTAGAGTTGAAAAACTGTGAACTTCTTTAGTGTTGTTGTTATTGTCATCATTCTGATTCAGCAGTGTTGCTGCTACATTCGTTGGTATTGTCATTTCTGATTTGAAACTCTGATACCATGAAAGGTATCAATAGGTAATATATGATAGATGAGAGAGAGAAAGAGAGGGGGAGATGAGGGAGAGATATTTCTAGAGAATGAGAAAATGAGTTTATGAATGATTGATTAGTGAGTGACCAACATGAGAGGCTTTTATAGTTTTAGTGTAGAGCATAAGTAACGTAACTAATTGTAATTGTCTTAGCTAAATATATAACAGACTCTTAACCATTCTAACAAGCTCTGCTAAGCTAGCATAACTACCTAACTAACTTACTCACCTTATCAGTTCTCTAATAAAACTTTATTCTTTAAAAATTTTTAAGAATTACTTTTATCAGACAGATTAGTCTCTCCAATCCATTATTTTAAAGGAGAATAATTTCTCTTATAATGATATTTTTAAAAAATTAATTGTCTTATAATAAAATTTATCGAACTTGTATATTAAAAATTTGATTAAAAATAACAAAAAGACCAATTAGTCTGGCAGAAATAATTTTTTTTTTATTTCTAACAAATAAAAATTTGTTAGAGACTAGATATTTAATTTGAAATTCGTTAGGATGAAATTGAATATTTACTCTTGAAGGTTATAGAAGGCTTAGAGAAGGGGGGATTAAATCTATGACCTTCTTTTAAGTTACTGAAATAACCCTTTTTAAAACAAACTATCAATCTGAATCTGTTTGAACTCAGCAGCGAAAAATTTATGAGACAATTTATTTTTGTCTCATGAATATCAGAAAACAGAACAGAGCAGGGAAGAAAGAAGCTGACATCGTCATGTATCCTGGTTCGGTTGCCTTGTGCTATGCAACCTACATCCAGTCTCCACCACAACAGTGGTGAAATTTCCACTATAATTAAAGTATTACATACACCAATTTCACAGGATTGACAAAATCCTTTCTCACTCAAGTTCTAACCTAACTTGACTTGGCTATGCTAATACCTAACTCTTCACGCTTAGTGCTTACCAAACTAAGAAAGGGTTACCTCACAGGTACAAGATACAAAACACAGACTTAACCTAAAGAAATCTGAAATAACTCTAGGCTTTTCCTTCATGTGTATCTCTCTGCCTCTTTCCACTCTTAGGCTCTTTCAATGACTTTCTCATTCAGCCTTTTACCTCAAGAAATTACAGAAAGATAAACATTGAAAAGTAAATTACAATCTGTAAAACATGAAGGAGATTGATACTTCAGCAGCCTCTTTGCTATGTGATAAATCAGATTTACTAGCCTCTGATTCAGTTCTTCATTCTGACAGAATGCTCCTTTGACTAGGAAGCACTGTCCAAGTAGATGAACTTCTACAGAGACCTCTTCTCAAAACATGAACCTCAAAACACTGGTTATCTCTCCTTAGCTTCTGAATGATCAAAAAATCTTCTTTTGTATCTCCTTGCATGTTGCTGAGTTGCTCTCTCCTAGGTCAACTCCTTGAGCTGTGTGCTTCACCAACTCACCACATCACCTTTTCCAGTTAATCCTCAAATTAGGAACTTTGGTTCTGACCTTCTTTTGTTGACCAAAAGCCACAGGACAGCAGAAACAAATATTTTCAATGGTAAACCTAGATCTTGGCCATTGAAACACTACTTGGTCCCTAAGACACACTTATGACCGTAGATGCACAACAGATAGGAACAGAGATCATCTTTCCCATGTAACCCAGAATGGATTGGCAAAACGTTGAAGATGAAGAGAAGAAGATATGATGCATGTATAAGAAAATGAAATCACGTTTTAGCTTCTGACTTCTTGATACAGTTTGATGTGGGTGATTAGACTTCAACCTTTTTGCTTAACTTTCTCTTTTTTGCTTCTTTGGTGAACAACTTAGGGACTAAGCTTTCTCTTTCTCTTTCTGAGTTCTGACTGAATAGGAAAAAGTGAACGTTGCTTTACTGAAAGCAAAATGGAGGGATCAGCCTTGAGTGATATCAAATCGGGCTTGGTTTGGCTCTTTCCTAGTTCAGCCCATTTGAATTCCTTGCTCAATCAATTTGGGCTTTAAGTGAGTTATAGCCCGTTTGTGTTTCTGGTTTGATCTCCATCCTATTTGGCTGCTTGTTTCTTTCTTTTTGGCCTGCAACACTTAATCAAATTCAATTAAAACTAATTGGATAATTAGCCCAATAATCTAATATTTGTCATCATCAATTATGTTAGTTAATTTCTTAACTCAACAATCTCCCCCTTGATGACAAACATAAATAAACATTTACCAAAAGGAATTGAATTTTAGTAAAGTTGAGAAACTTCCCTTTGAATGATGTTTCTTGCTTATGTGTTGCTCCCCCTTTTCTTTTCAAGGGTAGCTCCCCCTAGATTTTTTCTCTTCCTTTTTTTTGTTCCTGTTTATATTATACTTATAGAGAGCACAATAAAGAGCTACACAAAATTCATCTTGACTAAGGGAGTTTAAACAACTAGCAACACAAATCCGACCCAATACTGAACATATCATGTCAGCAACAAAACAAAGCATCAAGTTTAACAAGGACAAACCAGCAACATATCATATAAAGCAAGTTCCAATTTTTATGCCAAAAAAATTCACAGCAGTAGCAAAAATTGTAAATCAAATTTTCATGCCAAAACCATTGTGGCACCAGCAATCAAAAATCACAATAAAATTCACAAAAATTCAGTAGCAGCAATTAAATTCACCCTAAAAATTCACACATATTCATGCTGCTCATGCTATTACTCCCCCTTTTGTCATCAAGGGTGGAGCATAGTCAAAATCAAGTAAAATATGGACCTTAAAACCTACAAGAAAGAGTTAATGCACAGTATAAAATGCCAAATTAATTTAAAGTAAATGCAGCAGTAGTTAAGGTGTTACAGTCATCCGGAATAATAGACAGTAGTGAGCAAAAGTGAGCAGACAGCAGCAGCTTCATGAGACAAATCTAGGCATCTAAACCATTTTCCTCCGAATCAGCTTCCTCTTCAGCATTAGTGGCATGATCTTCATCTTGTTGAAGATTATCAATGAACTTCATGAACACAGCTACTCGATCTCTCGATTTTCGGAGGAAATTCTCATGCTTGCTTGCTAACTTCCTCTGTTCCTTACTTATGGCAATCATATGATTGGATTGGGAGACAAATTCTTGGACCACATCATGAACAACATTAAACAGAGCAGATTTCTGTCCAGTGGAGATGGAAGTGCCTTCAGTGGAAGGAGGAGGAGATTCCTCAGGAATGAACTCATCATCTTCATCATCTAGAACTACTTTCTCAGAATGGGTAGGTCCTTTTTGCTGTTTCACTGCACCACCTCCCTTTAGATATGAATGTCTATTTTCATAATCCTCATTAGACAAGTAAACACCAAAATACTCAAAAATACAAGTTAGAAACATGCCATAAGGAAGTGCTTTGTCTTTCTCACTTCTAACAGAGTTAAACATGTATCTAACCATCAAATAAGCAAATAAAATTTCTGTTTTAATGAGCAGGACATATAAAACAAGAGTGTCAGTATAAAAAACCCTTTGATATGAACCACTTTGAGGAAGTATGATGTGGTTGACAATTCGGTGCAATCGAGCACGTTCATATCCTAGGGCTTTATGAGTGGGGGTGATGCCATCAATCAGAGAAACATGTTCACAGATATGAGCCAAAGCATCATTGAAAGAGATACCAACTCCTTCATCCCGCTTAACAGAAGTATAAGCACAAGCCCCAACATCAGTGTATTTCAGTGAATCACTGATGGTTTCATTATTTAGCACAATGTCTCTGTCCTTGACATAAGAATAAACACTACCTTCATGGTATGTCATGTTAGCATAAAACTCTTTGACCAAAAGTGGGTAAACAGGCTTTTTGATGTTAAAAAGGTGATTCCAGTCTAAAAATTTCAAATTTTCAACAAATGAAAAGCCTTTCTTTTTTAGGTTTGGCAAATCAGCAAGAAAAGATAGACACAGGGTACGGTACTTAATAACTCCTTCATAAAGTCATTATTCATGGCAGACTTAAATCTATAAGGGTTATAGTTGAAGTGAGATGTCATGAAATGGGATTTATGTGCAAAGGGATCAATGTCTAGTTCTCAAACTGATTTAAGAGGGAGTCGAGGTTTACCTCTCTGAGAACGCAAGACAACAGACCTTGTCTTAGGTTGAGTGGGCTCAGAGGTAGGTTCGGTAACAGCTAGGCGTTTTCCCTTTGATGAACTTGGCTTTGACGAACCAGGTTTTGATGGAGGTTCCTTCGGTGGTGGCGTCTTCTTGGCTGAAGGAGGAAACCTTGATGGGTTCTTAGTGCGAGCCATTGGGATTAGACCGAGGAGGTGAGGTAGGAGGAGAAGGAGATGGAATAAAGGTTCAGTCTTGAGAGCAAGTTGAGGGTTTTTGTTTTGCAGGAAGCTTGTATATCTTTTCACGTGGTAGCTTTTGTGAAACAGTTTTCTTCCTTATTTGGTTGGTTTCTGATTTTTGAAGGAAGAGATGCAGTAAAGGTAGTGGAGAGAAACCGAAAGGTTAGAGGAGTTATGGAGGGAGAAGAAGAAGTATTGGTAACTGTACCCAAAAAAAAATTTCTTAAACCATGCAACTGCATCACTTCTAATTTGACATGAAAGGACTTGACATCATAAAGAGAAAGATTTGATTTTATTAAAAAATTAAAATAGAAATTAATTTTAAAATTTTAAACCTTTTTGGACTAAATGACAAAAAATAAACTGAACACACAAGCCAAAAAAAAACAACAAAAATATGTATCATCCATATTGGGCCCAGAGGTGGTATGAATTAAGGAAACATATAGGACCACCCATGTTCTGATTTTTTAGGTTAGCCCAGATTATTCTGCATGTGCAACAAGCCCAGAGAACACTGATTAGAGAAGGTTCTTCATATCCCAGAATTGTCTCATACCTGTTTATGAGACAAAAACTCCAACAAACACATCAGTAACTTTCAAACAATGAATCATAGCTTAAAATCCCTAGACTAGTCCTAAGCATGCAAAATCTGTCCTTAGCTAGTGGTTTAGTAAAAATATCTGCTAATTACTCCTCTGATTTAACAAATTGAATGCTAATATCCCTTTTTTTTAACATGTTCTCTTATTGAGTGAAATCTCACTTTAATATGTTTAGTCCTAGAGTGAAAAATTAGATTTTTAGAAATATTAATGGCACTCATATTATTACACAACAAAGGAATATTTTCAGCATTTAACTTGTAATCAACAAGCTGTGTTTTTAACCACATGAGCTGAGAACAACAAGAAGAAGCAGCTATATACTCAGCCTCTGCAGTGGATAAAGCCACTGTTGGCTACTTCTTACTTGACCAAACATTCAAAGACTTTCCAAGAAAGCAACATAAGCCTGATGTACTTCTTCGATCAACTCTATCACCGGCAAAATCTGCATCACAATAACCAACTGCAGAAAAATCATCAATCTTAGGATACCAAAGACTAAAATTGGATGTGCCATGAACATATCTAATGATCCTCTTAACTGTAGAAAGATGAGACTCTTTTGGTTTTGATTGAAATCTTGAACATCTTCCAACACTTTGCACAATATCAGGTCTAGAGAAAGTTAAGTACATAAGAGAGCTAATCATTCCTCTATGCCTAGTCTCATCTACATCTTTCTCAATTTTTTCCTTATCTAATTTTGAATTAAGGTGCATGGGAGCTCCCATGGGTTTGGTATTTTCCATACCAAATTTCTTAACTAGTTCCTTGGCATACTTCTCTTGATGAATGAAAATACCATTTTCAGTTTGTTTAATTTGTAGCCCAAGGAAAAAATTAAGTTCACCCATCATACTCATATCGAATTCACTTGTCATGAGTTTTCCAAATTCGGTACAAAGGGATTCATTGGCTGATCCAAAAATAATGTCATCAACATATATTTGGACTATAATGAAAGAATCATTAGAGTTCTTGATAAATAGAGTTGTGTATGTGGTGCCTCTTTGAAAATCATTTTTCAAAAGAAAAGTGCTAAGTCTCTCATACCAAGCTCTAGAAGCTTGTCTCAAACCATAGAGAGCTTTTGATAATTTGAAAACATGGTTGGAAAATTCTTTATTTTCAAAACCCGGTGGCTGCTTCACATACACTTTTTTATCTATCACACCATTTAAGAATTCATATTTCACATCCATTTGATATAATTTAAAACCACAAAAGGCAGCATACGCTAATAGAAGTCTTATGGCTTCCATTCGGACAACAGGGGTAAAGGATTCATCAAAGTCTATTCCTTCTTCTTGGTCATATCCTTGTGCCACTAGCCTTGCTTTATTTCTTGCAATGCTACCATCCTCTCCTAGCTTATTCTGAAATATCCACTTGGTGCCGGTCACTTTCTTTCCATTCGACCTTGGAACTAATGTCCAAACTTGGTTCTTCTCAAACTCATGAAGCTCATCCTCCATTGCCTTTACCCACGAAGGGTCATCAAGGGCTTCCTTGACATTCTTAGGCTCCATTTGAGAGAGAAGAGCAACGATTGACTATTCACTTGCCTTTCTAGTTGAAGACCGAGTTTTAACTCCATGAGAGATGTCCCCAATGACAAATTCCTCAGGATAATTCTTCAAGAATCTCCATTCACGAGGTCTGGTGGACTTGGAGGCAGATTCAGTCACCAAGGGATTAAGGGAACTGGTGGTTTCAGGATCTCCTTCAGATTCATGAGACATAATGGAATTGTCTCTTAAATTTTCAGCAACTGCAGTTTCTGGTTCAGCTTGTCCAGAATTTCCATCTTCATGATTTTGTGCAGTTTCATCATCCTTTTGAGCTTGATTCCCTGCATCACAGTCTTCCAAAATACTTTGAACCAAGTTAGTATCACAAAATGTAACATGTATGGACTCCTCAATTATCCTAGCATCTTGATGATAAACCCTATATGCTTTACTAGTTGTGGAATATCCTACAAACAAACACTCATACGCCTTTGGATCAAATTTTTCCAAATTATCTTTGTTATTAAGAACAAAGCATTTGCATCCAAAGATGTGCAAGTAGTCCAAGTTTGGTGGGTAACCTTTCCAAAGTTCATAAGGAGTTTTGTTCAAAAATTTTCTTATGATGGTTCTATTCAAAATGTGGCAAGCTGTGTTAATCGCTTCAGCCGAAAGGAATTTTGAAACATTTCTCTCACAAAGCATAGCTCTTGTCATTTCTTGAATGCTTCTATTTCTTCTTTCCACAACACCATTTTGTTGTGGTGTTCTTGGACAAGAGAAGTTGTGAGATATTCCAAATTCCTCACAAAAGGATTCAAACAAATGGTTTTCAAATTCAGTTCCATAATCACTTCTGATAGAAGAGATCTTTAAATCTTTTTCATTTTGAATTTTCTTGCTAAAAGCTTCAAAGGCTGAAAAGGCTTCATTTTTGTATGCAAGAAATAAAACCCAACCAAACCTAGTATAGTCATCCACAATCACTAAGCCATAATGTTTACCACCTAGGCTTTGAATTCTTGTTGGACCAAATAAATCAATATGTAGCAATTCAAGTGGCCTTTTAGTAAAGCTGTCTTCCTTTGACTTAAATGAACTTTTTATTTGTTTTCCCATTTGGCAAGCATCACAAGTGATGTCTTTGTCAAACCTTATCAAAGGAAGACCTCTTACTAAACCTTTCTTTAAGAGTTTGTTTATTTGAAACATACTTGCATGACTCATTCTCTTGTGCCATAGCCACTTTTCAAATTCTTTAGAATGAAAAAAGCTACATTTTGATCCTTTAGTTCATCAAGGGTAAGTCCATACACATTATTGCAACGCTTAGCAACAAAAAGTACTTCATTGGTATTTTTATTTACCACACAGCATTCAAGTCTTTTGAAAGTCACTAAATATCCTAGATCACAAAGTTGACTTATACTCAAAAGGTTGTGCTTCAAGCCATTTACCAAAAAGACATCATCAATGAAAGTGGAGAGATTATTACCTACTTTTCTAAAAACCACTATTTTACCTTTACCATCATCTCCAAAGGTCACAAAACCTCCATCATACTTGTTCAGTTTGATGAAGAAAGTTAACCTTCCAGTCATGTGCCTTGAGCATCTGCTATCCAAGTACCACATATCCCTTTTGTTCTTGGATGCTAGGCAAATTTGCAATAAAAACTTCAAGTAACCTTAGGTATCCAAATTAATTTGGATCCTTTGAAGTTAATCCATCTTGGTTGCCCAAGTGCATTGAAATTACACACAACGTTGTAAATTTGGTTTCCTACAATATAATTCTTTTTTCAATGAAGCATTGTAGATATGAGTGACTAAATTTCTTGCAATTAAAACAGTGATTATCTGATGCATATTGCTGAAATTGAGGTGATTTATTTTGCTTGAAATGATTAAAGGACTAAAATTTTTTAGTTTTTGGAAGAGGTGCATTTCTTTTGACAAACTGATTTTTGTTATAATTGTTCCACTTTGCAAAGGCATTCCAACCAAAATTTTTTGAAAACTTTTGGACTTTTCGAATATGAGGTTTTGTTGTAAAATAGTGGCTTTTTGAAAGCAATCTCATTATTCGAAGTGTATCCCAAACCTGACCTGTTTGAAGTAGCCTCGGTTCTTGGTGAATGCTCGGTTTCACTGGTGTAAACTTCATCAAATTTCTCCTCAAGTGTGGGAACATATCCAATACCAGATTTGTTGGATATGGATTTAGTATTTGATGAAGAAGCCACAAATTTCATAGAGGAATTATTAAAAACTACACTTTCCTTGGTTACATAGCCTAAACCAGATTTTTCAAATAATGGTCTTTGACTTGCAAGTAATTTGTCCAAGTTACAAGAACTTTGAGCAAATTTTGCTAAGTCACCATTCAACTTTTTAATCATTTCATTCAGTATTTCATTTTCAGCAACAAGCTCTTGAGAAGGATCCACAATGTGCTTTCCTTTTAGTTTTTCAAGTTCAGATTTTAAAAATCTGTTTTCTTCAATAATATCTAAAGCACATTCAGTTTTCTTTACCTTTTCTCTTAAAAAATCATTTTCAGCTTTTAACACCTTTTTTAGATATGCATTTATTGTACTTATCCAACAGTTTTGAGGAATTTAGTGTAAGATCATCAATTATAGCACGTAAATCATCTATGGACAAGTCATAATAATTTACCTCATCAAGATGATCATTACCAGCCATAAAGCAGATTTTGTCTTCACCTTCAGAATCTTCTTCTTCATTCGAATCATTTTCAGGCTCCTCCCAAGATGCCATGGCACTCTCTTCTTATCTTTCTTTCCTTTGTCCTCCTTCTTGAGCTTCGGATAGTTTTGCTTGAAATGTCCAGCCTCCTTGTAATTATGACAAGTCACATTGCTCCAGTCCATCTTATGTTCCTTTGAGCTTGAACCCTTGTACTTGCCCTTGTTCTTCATCATCCTTCTAAGTCTCCTAACAAAAAATATAAGCTCATCATCTAAAATACTATCGCTAGACTCACTCTCTTTTGATTCTATTTTTTATTTGAGGGCTATTCCCTTTTTCTTTGAGTCCGGGTTTGTGTGTGTGGTTTCATAGGCAATGAGTTTTCCTCTCAGCTCATCATAGGTTATAGGCCTTAGGTTATTGCTCTCGGCTAGGACAGTGGCAATGGTTTCCCATTCTTTTGTGAGGCTTCTAAGGAGTTTTCACACTAGGGTTTGTTCTGAGTAGTTTGTACCCATAGCATCAAGGTTGTTGATTATGATTGAGAATCTCTCAAATACTTCATCAATGATTTCTCCATCCTTCATATTAAACATCTCGTACTCTTTTCGCAGCATATCAATCATCGTTTCTTTGACCTGTTTAGTGCCTTCGTGTGTAACCTGGAGTTTTTCTCAGATTTTTTTGGCTGTCTTGCATCTAGACACCTTTCGGTACTCTTCAAAGCTGATAGCACAGTGAAGAAGGTTGATGGCTTTAGCATTCAGCTCCATTTTCTTCTTGTCGTCATCATTCCATTCAGCTTCTTCTTTTGGAGTCACCACTCCATCAGCACTTATTTTTGTTGGGATCTTGGGACCACTTACAACAATCTTCCATATGTTGTAATCAATGGATTAAATGAAGATCCTCATCCTCTCTTTCCAGTAGGCATAGTTCTTCCCATTGAAAAAGGAAGGCCTATTGTTTGACTGGCCTTCAGTTAGAGTGTAGGCCACCGTGGTTGTGCTCAAGTTATTCGCCATTGGACCTTTGCTCCAAGCGGTGAAGCTTGATTCTTGAGACCAAAGCTCCTGATACCAATTGAAGGTTGTAGAAGGCTTAGAGAAGGGGGTTGAATCTATGACCTTCTTTTAAGTTACTAAAATAACCCTTTTAAAACAAACTATCAATCTGAATCTATTTGAACTCAGCAGCGAAAAATTTATGAGACAATTTATTTTTGTCTCATGAATATCAGAAAACAGAACAGAGCAGGGAAGAGAGAAGCTGACACCATCATGTATCCTGGTTCGGTTGCCTTGTACTATGCAACCTACACTATAGTTAAAGTATTACATACACCAATTCCACAGGATTGACACAATCCTTTCTCACTCAAGTTCTAACCTAACTTGACTTGGCTATGCTAATACCTAACTCTTCACTCTTAGTGCCTAACTTAGAAAGGGTTACCTCACAGGTACAAGATACAAGACAGAGACTTAACCTAAAAAAATCTGAAATAACTCTAGACTTTTCACTCATGTGTATCTCTCTGCTTCTTTCCACTCTTAGGCTCTTTCAATGGCTCTCTCATTCAGCCTTTTACGTCAAGAAATTATAGAAAAATAAACACTGAAAAGTAAATTACAATCTATAAAACATGAAGGAGATTAATGCTTCAGCAGCCTCTTTGCTATGTAATAAACCAGATTTGTTAGCCTCTGATTCAGTTCTTCATTCTGACAGAATGCTCCTTTGACTAGGAAGCATTGTCCAAGTAGATGAACTTCTTCAGAGAACTCTTCTCAGAACATGAACCTCAAAACACTAGTTATCTCTCCTTAGCTTCTGAATGATCAAAAAATCTTCTTTTGTATCTCCTTGCATGTTGCTGAGTTGCTCTCTCCTAGGTCAACTCTTTGAGCTGTGTGCTTCACCAACTCACCACATCACCTTTTCCAGTTAATCCTCAAATTAGGAACTTTGGTTCTGACCTTCTCTTGTGACCAAAAGCTACAAGACAGCAGAAACAAATATTTTCAATGGTAAACCCAGATCTTGGCCATTGAAACACTACTTGGTCCCCAAGACACACTTATGACCGTAGATGCACAGCAGATAGGAACAGAGATCATCTTTCCCATGTAACCTAGAATGGATTGGCAGAACGTTGAAGATGAAGAGAAGAAGATATGATACATGTATAAGGAAATGAAATCACCTTTTAGCTTCTGACTTCTTGATGATGTGGGTGATTAGACTTCAACCTTTTTGCTTAACCTTCTCTTTCTTGCTTCTTTGGTGAACAACTTAGGGACTAAGCTTTCTCTTTCTCTTTCTGAGTTCTGACTGAATAGGAAAAAGTGAACGTTGCTTTACTGAAAGCAAAATGGAGGGATCAGCCTTAAGTGATATCAAATCGGGCTTGGTTCGGCTCTTTCCTAGTTCAGCCCATTTGAATTCCTTTCTCAATCAATTTGGGCTTTAAGTGAGTTATAGCCCGTTTGTATTTCTGGTTTGATCTCCATCCTATTGGGCTGCTTCTTTCTTTCTTTTTGGCCTGCAACACCTAACCAAATTCAATTAAAACTAATTGGGTAATTAGCCTAATAATTTAATGTTTATCATCATCAATTATGTTAGTTAATTTTTTAACTCAATAACTCTAATTTTAATATTATTCGACAACCAATAATAGCATTACTATAGGATGACTATCTTTTGAAATCGTTGAATTAACGAGGAATCTAAGTTTACCAGAATAATAAACTATCCTAGTTAAAATAATGCTTTTGTTTATTGAAAAGCTTTTATTTTATTTATATTGGTAATTGGTAACTTTTAGTATAAGGAAAAGACACGAACTAAGTAAAAATTATCATAGTAACTATCTAACTAAAAAACAACACTTTTATTTAATGAAAAGCTTTTATTTTATTTATATTGGTAAGCGGTAACTTATAATATAACGAAAAGAGACGAACTAATAAGTGAGAATTATCATAGTTCTAGAATCATATTGTATATAACAACAATAAGCTAAGGATCGGAATATTTGAACACAAAAAAGAAAAAAAAGGAAAAACATATGGCTAAGATCAGTGTGACACTTCCAATTACAATGTTGATAATTGAAATGCTTATTTGTTCTACCAATGCTGCTGAATCCTATAACATTGTATTCATGAATGATTATATTTCATCTACAATGACACAGTTCAGGATGCAATGCCAAAAACATTATCCGTATCATCTAGTAAAGAGGACAAAATGCATTCAAGAATGTTGCAACACTGAATGTTACAAACTCCATCAATATGATCTGAAAAGATATGTTGAATGCATTAAGGTTCTTTATGCTTTGTATATCAGATAATTTATTAACGGTAAATATCTAAGTTACTTTTAATCCGTTTAAGATTTTTTGTGAGCCTTTTTTGAACTTATATTATCTTATGTTGTGAATATTTAATGTTATAAAAAATGTTCATATTCAATGCGATCATTTTTTTCATATCAATAATGTATTATCCAGTATCCACACAAAATGTCTCATATATTTACTTATATAACATAAAATACAATTGTAAAAAATAATTTTAAGCAAATCATCGCACATAAAAGAAGCTTCTAATAACAATATTTGAAATATATATACTTCAAATGTTTATTTTAGTTTTGATTTATTTTTCTTTTTATTACACTAGATGTTATTACACTAAATGCTTTCAATTATATATATATATATATATATATATATATATATATTTGAGTCCAATTTTGCTTTATGTGAGGAAATAGTGGTCACCTTGACTACATTGGCATATATAAAAATGTTGTAAGTGAAATAATTATTGTTAGAAGTGCTTAGTTGCTCCTAGTTAAAATTACTTTAAATACATATACTATTGAAAAGAAAAGGATATGAGATAATCTACATACTTAATATAATTTTGTTCTTGTTTATATGAGTGGACTCATTTTCAGTTACTTTAAATTTAAATACTTTGCATGTAAGGCTTTAATCTAGTCGTAATGATTTTTATCTAGCAACATGAGTACTCAGATTCGAGATTTGATTGACACCAATAATAAATATGAGCTTTTAGTGTTGAGTGTATTTCTCTCAATTTTTTTGTTTTTGTCATTAATCATGCGATTTATTTGATAAATAGAGTACCATTATTAATTTTTAAATTTAAAACTTTTTTTGAGATTTTGTTTAATAAATCATCCAACTTCAATTACTTAAGAATTTTTGGTTGTTTGTGTTATGTTTTTATTTTGACAAATAATCGTTCTATATTTGATTCTAGAGCATACAAAATAAATTTTTTTTTGTTATCAATATAATTTTAAAGGATATATTATTTATGTTTTAAATAAAAAAAACTTGGTATAAAAACGGGACCTAAATCCAGAAAATAGAACTAAATAACTATGTTCCGAGATAAACAAACCCCTCTACAATCATAATCAATTATCAAACTAAGAGTACTAGAAGGAAGATCAATAAAATGACATCCGGCACTAGCTATTATGCCTTATCTCGCAAGGTGATGACCTGCGCATCTGTTATCTTCTCGATGAGTATGCTGAAACATGAGCTCCCAACATTTATCTATATACCTTGCTATATGTCTAGTAATGCTATCTGGGTTACATAAGAATTTACCTCTATGGCGGAGCATAGCAATAGCTGCACTGGAATTCGATTCCATAATAACCCTTCTTAGGCCTAGCTCCCAAGCAGTTCGAAGTCCATTGAAAATCTCCCATAGCTCTGCTCTATAGGTTGTACAATATCCCAAATTGAGTAAATCCCCAAAATGGTCCCCCAGATTGGGTCCGTGCACCAATGTTGCCCCTCGGTTTCTAAATGCTCTAAATGCACCCTCCAATTTGAGTTCTGTGCGAAATTCTGGTCCTTCCACCCAATTCCGGCATGACTCAGCAGCCGGAGTGCTGAGCTGGCGGTTCCACATCCACATAGGCTTCATCATCCTCCACCATCACCATCGTTCCTCCTCTTCTCCCAACGGAGCCACTACCCTTCTCTCTTCTTCCAATTCTCCTTTCCCTTTCTCCCTTCCTCAAGCATTGTAGCCCTTTCCTTCTCTCAATTCACCAGCCTTCAGATCACTACCTCAGAACCACCGCTGCAACCCTTTCTCTTTTCTTCTTTCTCTCTTCTTTTCTCTTCTCCTCTGTCCATTGGAGGGGGTGGATGAATCAAAACGGTGTCGTTTTGTGATGGAGGGGAATTGAAAGGTTGCTTGGAGAATATTTTCATACACTTTCAGCAACAATCAGAATCCAACAAATTAAATTAACCTATCATAACCACCTAAAATCAATTAAAACAGAAAATCAAACTAAACTAAGCCTAAAACTGGTGAAAATTAAACCTAAATTCTAAATAAACCTAAACTAATAGGGGAAGTTGGGGTGGTCAGATAGGGAAAGAAGGCAAACTGAAACGTGAGGAAGGAGAGGAGGGTTAGTCATCGTGGGTGATGGAAATGACAAGGAGAAGCAGACAAGGGGAGGACACCGACAGAGTAGCGGTTGCAGCGACTATTGCAGTAGCAGTAGTTTGGTGATGAGGAACAAATATGAAGGTACTCGACTCTTTAGCTGAGAAGAGGAAATGGGGGAGGAAGATGTGGCGGCGCTGGGTAAAGGCCGGAGGTGATGGTGGTGGCGATGGAGATGCTGGAAGTTGTGATAGGGCTAGGGTTCGGTGCGTAGAAGAGGGTGATGAAGATGGCAGATTGGCGGCGACAGTAAGCTCGGGCCCGACGGAGGTGGTTCACCAAGAAGAAAGCTCGACATCTCTGGACCTGACGGAGAAGGAGAGGGTAGAGGGAGGAGGTTGGACGCGGTGGTCGCAGATGGTGGAGGCTATAGTGGCTCGCGGTGGTGGTTCAGTCTTAGACCAATGGGCAGAGGAGAAGAGAAAAGAAGAGAGGAAGAAAAAAAGAGAAAGGGTTGCGGTAGTGGTTCTGAGAATCTGAGGTAGTGATCTGAAGGCTGGTGAACTGAGAGAAGGAAAGGGCTACAATGCTTGAGGAAGGGAGAAAAGGAAATGAGGATAGGAAGAAGAGAGAAGGGTAGTGGCTCCGTTGGAACCGCCAGCTCAGCGCTCCGGCTGCTGAGTCATGCCGGAATTGGGTGGAAGGATTAGGATTTCGCACGAAGCTCAAATTGGAGGGTGCATTTAGAGCATTTAAAAACTGAGGGGCAACATTGGTACACGGGCCCAATCTGGAGGACCATTTTGGAATTTACTCATCCCAAATTAGCTTTTTAACCTACAATCTATCTTCTCTAACTATCTCTAATAATTCCACCACAATTCGCCTTCCTTTGACTGTTTCTCATTGTACCATTAGAATTAACCTTAACCCAACCCAGGGGCGGCGGGATCCATCTTATATGAGCTTTAATTCTTGTTGATCTCATTCCATAAAGATTAGAGATCTTGCAGGTCTCTTCCACATTCTTGATATAGGAGAATATAACTATAGAAGCATCTTCCAGTCGCTTAAAAGGAGGGGAGAAAATCTCTATTTCTCCATCGTCACATCCACCAACACGTTACCATGAACACTAATTGCCATGGCATCTATTTGGAATGTACTAAATCCAATGCTAAATTCCAACAGATTCATGCATCAAAGGGAGCTCTAAAGAAAGATTAAAGGTGAGAGAGGGCTATGATTTTGGCTTAAAAGGTGGTGACTGCTTGCCAATCTCAAAGACATGACTGAGATTTTCCTCTGTATTGCTACAGATATGATAAGAAGAGCTTGCTCCAAACAATCTATGTCTTCTTTTAGACGTCATCGATTTTTTGTGAGCTACCATCTACATGAAACTCTTAATTATTTGTGGTCCTTTCCACTTCCAAATCAAATTCCAAATTTGGTCCTGGGTCTTACCAAATCCCTTCAACTCTATATAAGCACTTTTAACAATAAATATTCCATCTTGAGAAAGATTTCACAACATATGTCCTGTCCTATCTCCTCACAAGGAGGGATATAGCTCTTATCTTGTTGATAATTATTTCTTGTAAGTGACGAGCTAAAAAGTTAAAATCCCACTCTCCATTTATGTTCACAGCTTCTATTACTTTGGCCTCTAAATCAATCTTTTGATGGAGATTATTTCTGGACTGCAAGAAGCTTGGTTCTCCTATAATTCACCTATTTTGCCACAAATTAGCCTTTCGTCTATTTTCAATTGAGAAAGAGATATGCTGCCTGCAGAACTTTGCAGCTTTTACTATTCCTTTCCACAAGTTCGAGTCACCTTTCTTTATTCAAGTTAAGTGAAACAAATCCAAATTTCTGCCATATTTGTTTCGGAGGGTTTGCACCCAAAGAGCATTTTCCTCTTGAAGCATTCTCTAAAAAATTTTTTGTAAGAAAGCTTCATTCATGATTTGGAGGTCTCTGAAACCTAAACCTCCTAGGTTTTATGATTTGCATAAAGTTTTCCCAGCAAATAACATGCAATTTTCTCCCCCCCCTCCCCTCTTCACCCCAAATGAAGCTTCTTTGGATTTTTTCTATCTCATTACAGATTTTTTTTCGGATATGGGAGTACATCATATCATCAAAATTAAGAATTGGAGATATCATTAACTGAGCAAGAGTCACTCTCCCAGCAAAGGATAAACAATTTATTTTCCAGCCTTTAAGCTTACCTTTCACCCTATCAATAGCGTTTTTGTACACTTCTCTGCCTCTTCTGCTGTTTGTAAAAAACGCAACCAGATATCTGCCAAGCTGGTTAATATTTTTATATCCAATAATACGATAAATTTTCTTTATCAGGTTGGAGTTAACATTTTTGGAGAAGAAGATAAAAGTTTTAACAATGCTTACTTTCAAACCAGAAGCTTCATTAAAAGACTCCAACATTTTATTGATATAATGCATTTGCTCAACTGATGCTTCAGCAAAAAAGAGCAGGTTATCCGCGAAGAGAAGATGGGAGATATCTAGTCTTGCTCTGCCCGCCCTCATAGGCTTCCAACTTTCCAAATCCACACTTTGCTTAATCATTTGAGACAGTTTATCAATAGAAATCACAAAAAGGTCAGAGGAGATTGGGTCCCCTTGTCTTATACCTTTATGGAGAACAAACTCATCAGATTAGCAACCATTCCAAAGCACCCTGCATTTAATAGATGAGATACATGCCATGATGATATCTATAAAACACTAGGGGAATCCAAAATCAATCAAACTCTTCTTGAGAAAATTCTAATTCAACATATCATACGCTTTTTTGAAGTCGATCTTCACCGTCATGATTGGGGGTAATTCTCTCAAGCAAAAGTGGTTTAATTCTTACAACAACAATTTTTGTAATACAATTATATGCAACATTACATAGAGTAATTAGACAAAACTGGAAGATAAATTCGGGCTGAGAAATCTTTGGTATAAAGGTAATAAGAGTTTGGTTGATGTCACTAATGAGATCATGAGAGAGCCAAAGGGTCTGGATAAAGGAGCAAAAATCATCAGCCAGAATATTCCAATTTTCCATGAAGAAAAGAGCAAGGAAACCATCCTATCCCGGAAATTTCAAAGAGCCTATCCCAAACACTGCCTCTTTTATCTCCGCCATAGAAGGAGAAGGGATAAGAAACTTACTTTGAGTTTCATTCAAGGGAGGTTAATGATGTTGTATGCTCAAATCAGGTCTGTTCCTCTCCTCTTTATAAATATTTTGGAAAAAATCAAAGGTCATGTTTTTAAGGAGATCTTGGTCTTCACACGAGTTGCCATAAGGATTTCTCAGCTTGTAAATCTTATTTTTCCTTCTTCTGATCAAGGTAGGTATGGTAAAATCTTGTGTTCTTATCTCCATCTGCAAGCCATTGTTGTCTAGATTTTTGGAGCCAAAAATATTTTTCTTGTTCCAAAATAGTGTCCAACTCTTTGTTAAATTCTTTTTCAAGCTCATCTAAGAATTGGTTCCTTCCATAGGATGGCGAACATTAAATCTCCTTTGGTCTATTCATGATTCTTCTTTTTTTCCTGAATATGTCACCAAACACATTTATTCCAACTCTTAAGGCTGTTGGTGAGGTAAGTTAGGGTATTGGAGAAGGGCTCTCCAGTTTTGGAGAAGAAAATTTTTAAAAGATGGGCGAATTTTTCACATTACTTCGAAACGAAACAATTTATGACCTCTGTCCACTCTATCAGAGTTGGTAGTAAGACAAAGAGGGTAGTGGTCTGAGTTAATACGAGTAAGAACTTTCAATTTTACTTCCAGATTTACTAACCTCTAATTTGGATTAGCAAGCCCTCTGTCAAGACATTTAAAGACTCTTTCTCTACTCTCTCGGATTCCACCTTTCCAAGTGAACCTAGATCCCTAAGTATCCCAGGTTAATCAGGCCACAACTCTCAATGTTATTTCAAATCTTCTACAAGCATGGGCATCCAGTGGAGCACCTCCCTTTTTCTCCTTAGATCTTTGGTATTATTAAAATCTTCCATTAGGAGTCAGGGGATAGATTAGTTAGAAGCAATATAACACATTTGATCCTGAAACTCCTTTCTCCCATTTTCAATAGAGCTAGCATAAACAGCTGTTAAATTCTATTTATGATCTCCTTCTATGACCTCCAAATGAATGAACTATTTTTGAGACTCAATCCTATTAATTGAAAGGTTATCATCATTCCAAAGGATCTAGATTCCTCTTGAGAACCCATCTACCTCCTCCACTATTGAATGTCTAAAACCAATCTATTTAATTGATTCTCTAGCTCTATCACCGCTACAATGAGTTTTAAATAGAAGCATAATATTCGGCTTATGAACTCTTCTAAAATCAATCAATGAGAAAATTGTAGCGCTATTCACAGTACTTCTAATATTCCAGACAAAAATAATCATTACAACAGAGAAAAGAAAAAGATCACAAGCCTAGAAAGACAAGGCCCAACTCTCAAGCACATAACAACTCCTCCTCTGACTAAAGAGGGCTAGCTTTATCCATATCATTTTCCTAGTTCTGGTTTTCTTCAAAAAGCCTCCATCGCTGCAACCAACTCTTCTGAATTTTCTGTAACAAAATCTTGATTTTTCAATTCCACTTCTGAACCATTGGGAGATAAGGAGGCTTATATCTCTAATTTGGCATACAAGCGGGTGAATATAGCTTTCACATCCTGGGTTTCCATATCCAGTGAAGGGTTTGTCCAGTTCTCCTAGTGGTGAACATGGTTAGCATGGGGAGGATCAGGTGTCATGGGGGGTTGTTTAGATGGGTTGGTGGGAGGTGAGATGAGAAGAAGGGGTTGAAATTCTGTTGGGTGAAGGATTGAGTTGGTGTTTGCCTTTGATATGGTACAAAGGCTTTGGTGGGGCTTGGGCATAGCTTCATATTGAGACATAGGTTTAGTGACAGGTTGTTTCGTGATAAGAGTAGAAGGGTTTTTGGATTGGGATTGGGCTTTAGGTTTGCTGGCCCAAATAGGAACATGGCTAGTTTTGTTACTGTTATAGTTAGTACCACTATATATGGCATTTGGGCTAACATTTGTTGGGTTAGTGGAAACAATCGGGTTGGGGTCAGATTGGCTTGGCTGACTGAGAAGTCTAGAGGTTGTTTTGGTGTGTCTTTTCATTTGATTCCTCCACATTAGCGATATCATTTTTTTCACCCGTTAGATCTTTTAGAGCAGCAAACTCGACGTATTACAAACAATAATGTTTTTTGCTCCTGCTCCACTATTTGTACCTGATGCGTGAGCATCTTTCCTATCTTTTCCTAGTGAATTTGTATCTAATTTGTTGAGTTTAATTAAGAATTAATTATATTTTAGCCACTATGGATGCTATTTTGAGTTTTGTGCAATTTTATTTATTTTAGGTAGCATTCGGATGGATTTGATGAAGTTTCTGCAGAGAAAAAGAAGAAACCAAGGAGATGACCAACGAATACCGACGCGGACGCATGGCTCATGCGACCGCGCGGAATGGAGGAGATCGCAATGACGCGATCGCGTGCCTGACGCGAACGCGTGGACTGGAATCTGCACAAATGACGCGAATGCGTGGACGACGCGGACGCGTCACATGCGCCACGTGCAGAAAATGCAGAAAAACGCTGGGGGTGATTTATGGGCTGTTTTAATTCAATTTTCAACCCAGAAAACACAGATTAGAAGCTGCAGAATGGACAGAACAAGTGGTCCACACCCATCAACTGAAGATCTGTTAATTAATTTAAATTTAAATTCAAATCTTAAATTAGGAAAAGATATTATTTTAATTTTTAGTTTTAGATATTAGATTTTTAAATTTATTAGGATTAGTTATAAAAGGATGAAGCTTTCCTTCCTTTGTAGAGGTCCTGGAGAGGATCCCATTCCATCCCAATTTACAATCATAGTTTCTACTATGAACTATGAGGAACTAATCCTCCACTGTTAAGGTTAGGAGCTTTGTCTATTTCTATGGATTAATTTTATTGCTTTTTCTATTTTAATTTATGTATGGATTTATAATTTAAGAATTGTTTTTGCTCTTTATTTTATGAATTTGGGTGGAACGGAAGTATGACCCTTTTTCTATTTGAATTCTTGTAAAACTTTGAAAAACTCTTTACTTGAACAACAACTTGAAAATATATTCTCCTAAATTTTAATTATATGGATTTAACGGGATACGTGACATATAATCCTTTTATTTTTGGGTAATTAGAGTTTTTGTGGCATATAAACTGAAAATTGATCATCACCCTCTAATTGGAATTAATTGACCAAGAAATTGGCTGTTGATGAATTTTAGAGGAGACTAGAAAGGTCTAAGGAATTAGGGTCTAGTCACATATAGTTGTCATAAATTAAATCCTACATGTTTAAAATAGTTAGTAAGAAAAGTTAATCCGGAAAAATAGATAACTCTGAAGCCTTAACTATTTTCTCCATATTTTATTCTCAACTTATTTACTTGCCTGTCTTTAAACTTTGAATTTACTTTTTAATGTTTTTGAACTTTCAACGCTATCTTCTATTTGTCTAACTAATCCTATCAAATGCTATTGTTGCTTAATCCATCAATTCTCGTGGGATCGACCCTTACTCACGTAAGGTATTACTTGGTACGATCCGGTGCACTTGCCGGTAAGTTAGTGGGTTACAAATACCGCACCAAGTTTTTGGCACCGTTGCCAGGAATTGACTGTGATTGACAACTATTAGTTGCTTGATTGTTTAAATTAGGCGTTTTAATTTTAATTTTATTTAAATATTATTTTATTATTTTTCGAAAAAAAAAAATTTCCCTTGTTTTCCTTTTTTTTCGTTCGTCCCCGTATCCCCCGTTTTAATTTTTCTACTTCATTTAACTTTTGAATTTTGTTTTCAAAACCTGCGTCCATTTTTTTTATTTTTTTTCCTATTTTTATTTTTATTTTCTTTTTATTTTCATTCCGTTTTTTTCCATTATTTTTCTTATCTTTTAATATTTTATTAATTTTATTTTATTTTTATTTTTAACCTCAAAAAAAAAATAAAAAATAAAAAAATATTTATATATATATTTACAATAGCACTAATATATTTTTTAATTTCTGAAATTAAGTTTGGTGTTTCTTAGTTCGTTTTATTTTAATTTTTAGAATTCTGTTCTGTCTTCTTTGCTTTTCTATTTACCACATGGTACGTTTAATCCCTTTTGGTGTTTTGTGTTAAGGAAAAATAATAGAGAGAGATCATATGGGTTACTACTCACACCCGAGTAGTGATTCATATCATTATGAATGGGAGAACTATCCAAATTTTGGTTGGCAAGGTCAAAACCAAAGAAACTTCAGTGCTCCATGTTCCAACTATCAAGAACCACCATCTCCATATCCATACCAAGAACCACCACCTTTCTATCCATATCAAGAACCATCCTCTTTTTACACTTATCAAGAACCATCACCTCCTCCTTATTCATTTCAAATACCATCAGATCTTGAACTTCTCATGAAAGAATTCTTACAGGATATAAAGACAAGTGTCAAAAATATAGAGAAGCATGTGCAGTCGATTATCAAGTCACAGGAAGAGGAGCAAGCAAATTCCTTCCCAAGAAATATAATACAAGATCCTATAGAAGAAAGTGAGGAAATCAATCAACAGAGTTCATACTCCAGTGAACTAGAGAACTTTCCATCCTCACACATGGAAGAAGAGGTAGATGCAAAATCAAAGGAGGAAGATACACCCATAAAGGAGGAAGATGCACAACCTCCCATGCCCTTGGTAAGCAATTAAGAAGAGATTGAATTAGAAGACAGCTACCAAGAGGAAGAGGTTGAAATTGAGGAAGCCTGCAAAGAAGTGGAAGAATTCAAAGAAGAACATAAGGGAGTGGAGCTTGCAAGACCTCTCCCAAAGCTATCACCATCCAATACAACATTCAAGTGGGTAAAATTTCTATCTTTAACCTTTACATTCCCACTTGAATATGGGCTACTGGAGACAGATGGTCAACTTAGAACTCTTTGTGGCATTAAGAGTAAGAGGAAGATGGTTAGTGGTAAGAGTTGTCAAGCAAGGTTCAACATGGTTGCATACTCCAAGTTGAAGTGCAAGAATTGGTGTAGAGCTCAATTGAATGGGTCTAGAAGGTTGTTTGGATGTCTCTGTGAGAATTCAGATCAATTGCCACCCGGTGGAAACAATGGTGATACACAAGAAGACGGGTGTAAAATCAAGGTTTGGGACCCTGGAATTCATTCTCACAATCAACACTCTTGGGGTCTGGTCACTTGCTTCAAAGGCTTTATGCGCCTAGTTTGGGATCCCGGTAGCCATTGGAATTACAAACATTGGTGGAGATTCCTGGATCAGTACAAGCACAAGCCACCATGACAAGAAGCTCACAACATGTCTAACTTAAGAACTTTAACTAAAAGTGCTTGGTGGGAAACAACCCACCGTGGTATGATCGTTCTTTTTCATTCTTAGTTGTTTTTCGTAGTAGTAGTTTTTACTTAGTTGATTTTTATTAAGTTCTTACTAATGTTCTGATCATGCAGCTATTTTATAACACGAACCGAACACCTCAAGCTATATTCCAAAAAAAAAAAGAGCACACGACGCGCACGCGTCGCTGATGCGTACGCGTCAGTCAGGTGGGTGCGTGTGAAAAAATAAATTTAACAGAGAGTTGCGAGGGAGTGGCGCTGGAATAGTGCCTTTGGCACAAATTGTTCCACGCGACCACGTTGATGACGCGCCCGCGTCATGTGGGAAAACTGCCCCCTACGCGTCCGCATCACTCACGCGAACGCGTGACCTGCAGAATCGACGTAAAAGAGTGTTTGGACAGAGAGTTGTGCTGGCTTGGGGCAAGAGGTGTGCGAAAAGCACAAATTTGGTCACGCGAACGCGTACCCCACGCGTCCGCGTCGTTTTTTTCAATATCAACCATCCACGCGATCGCATCCCCCACGCGTTCGCGTCACTTCAATAGCGCGCTAATCGCGCGATCACGTGACTCACGCGTCCGCACCGCTTGCGCCGCACACCTCCACCAGTTCGCCGCCAGTTTTTAGTTTTTTTATTCTCTCTCCCAAATCCTAAATCTCTCTTATTCTTTTATCCTTTTATTCTTATTTCAGTATAATATTTGTTTCTTTCTATTTTCAGTTCTTCTTTGCTTGAGGACAAGCAAACCTTTAAGTTTGGTGTTGACGCTTCGCTTAGAAGTTTTCTGTTTATTCCTATGGCACCAAAAGGGAGCAAATCATCTTCACTGAGGAGCACAACCTGAAGAATAAACAACTGCTAGGATAACTAAGGTGGTTGAGTTCCTTTCATTTTTTATTCCTCCCCTCTTTGTCTATGTTATGTTCCAGTTTTCTGCTATTTTTCTTTGTTTGTTGCATGATCCTTTATTAGTTAGAATCCTTGGACTAGTTTAGTTCTCCCTATTGCTTTAATTCTAAAAAGATGTCTCATGTATTACTCACTGAGCTTAAATTCAAATAAAAAATACATGAGTGATATATTGCATGAGAAAATGGGTCTATATTGAAGAATAGTCTTATTTACTTAAATGTGGTGGTATTTTCTGTGATTCTGAATGCATGACATGAATAGTGCATATTTTTTATAGTGAAGTTTATGAATGTTAAAATTGTTGGTTCTTGAAAGAATAATGAAAAAAGAGAAATGTTACTGATAATCTGAAAAAATCATAAAATTGATTCTTGAAGCAAGAAAAAGCAGTGAAAACTACGAAGCTTACGAAAAAAAATAAAAAAAAAATTCAAAAAGAGAAAAATAAAAAGCATGCAGAAAAAGCCAATAACCCTTTAAACTAAAAGGCAAAGGATAAAAAGGATCCAAGGCTTTGAGCATTAATGGATAGGAGGGCCCAAAGGAATAAAATTCTGGCCTAAGTGGCTAAATCAAGCTATCCCTAACCATGTGCTTGTGGCGTGAAGGTGTCAAGTGAAAAGCTTGAGACTGAGCGGTTAAAGTCGTGATCCAAAGCAAAAAGAGTGTGCTTAAGAACTCTGGGCACCTCTAACTAGGGACTCTAGCAAAGCTGAGTCACAATTTGAAAAGGTTCACCCAGTTATGTGTCTGTGACATTTATATATCCGGTGGTAATACTGGAAAACAAAATGCTTAGGGTCACGGCCAAGACTCATAAAGTAGCTGTGTTCAAGAATCAACATACTGAACTAGCAGAATCAATAACACTATCTGAATTCTGAGTTCTTATGGATGCCAATCATTCTGAACTTCAAAGGATAAAGTGAGATGCCAAAATTGTTCAGGATTGCAGTTGTAAACCCCACTATAAGAAGAGACATGGGCTTAATTGAACTCTCATTCTCATGCAAATTCACATCCTAAGCTTATATTAGTTTTGGTTGCTTGAGGACAAGCAACAGTTTAAGTTTGGTGTTGTGATGCGTGAGCATCTTTTCTATCTTTTCCTAGTGAATTTGCATCTAATTTGTTGAGTTTAATTAAGAATTAATTATATTTTAGCCACTATGGATGCTATTTTGAGTTTTGTGCAATTTTATTTATTTTAGGTAGCATTCGGATGGATTTGATGAAGTTTCTGCAGAGAAAGAGAAGAAACCAAGGAGATGACCAGCGAATACCGACGCGGACGCATGGCTCACGCGACCGCCCGGAATGGAGGAGATCGCAATGACGCGATCGCGTGCCTGACGCGAACGCGTGGACTGGAATCTGCACAAATGATGCGAACGCGTGGACGACGCGGACGCGTCACATGCGCCACGTGCAGAAAACGCAGAAAAATGCTGGGGGCGATTTCTGGGCTGTTTTAACTCAATTTTCAGCCTAGAAAACACAGATTAGAAGCTGCAGAATGGACAGAACAAGTGGTCCCCACCCATCAACTGAAGATCTGTTAACTAATTCAAATTTAAATTCAAATCTTAAATTAGAAAAAGATATTATTTTAATTTTTAGTTTTAGATATTAGATTTTTAAATTTATTAGGATTAGTTATAAAAGGATGAAGCTTTCCTTTCTTTGTAGAGGTCCTGGGGAGGATCCCATTCCATCCCAATTTACAATCCTAATTTTCTACTCTGAACTATGAGCAACTAATCCTCCACTGTTAAGGTTAGGAGCTCTGTCTATTTCTATGGATTAATTTTATTGCTTTTTCTATTTTAATTTATGTATGGATTTATAATTTAAAAACTGTTTTCGCTCTTTATTTTATGAATTTGGGTAGAACGGAAGTATGACCCTTTTTCTATTTGAGTTCTTGTAAAACTTTGAAAAGCTCTTTACTTGAACAACAACTTGAAAATATATTCTCCTAAATTTTAATTTTATGGATTTAACGGGATACGTGACATATAATCATTTTATTTTTGGGTAATTAGAGTTTTTGTGGCATATAAACTGGAAATTGATCATCACCCTCTAATTGGAATTAATTGACCAAGGAATTGGCTGTTGATGAATTTTAGAGGAGACTAGAAAGGTCTAAGGAATTAAGGTCTAGTCACATATAGTTGTCATAAATTAAATCCTACATGTTTAAAATAGTTAGTAAGAAAAGTTAATCCGGAAAAATAGATAACTCTAAAGCCTTAACTATTTTCTCCATATTTTATTCCCAACTTATTTACTTGCCTATCTTTAAACTTTGAATTTACTTTTTAATGTTTTTGAACTTTCAACGCTATCTTCTGTTTGTCTAAATAATCCTATCAAATGCTATTGTTGCTTAATCCATCAATCCTCGTGGGATCGACCCTTACTCACGTAAGGTATTACTTGGTACGACCCAGTGCACTTGCTGGTAAGTTAGTGGGTTACAAATACCGCACCAGTACCCTCCTTTGTTTTGCTCTCTTTTTTGCCACGAAATTGTCTCAGTACAAGCATCCAAGGACCAAACGGTTCATCTTCATTAGTAATCACTTTTTTACCCTTATCCAATTCTGGATTTCTCTTATTGCTCATCAGCTTGGCCTCCCTCTATTCTGCTTTCCCCACCATCGATGCCTCCATGTTTGTTCTTTGGACAAGTTCCTTTCTCATGTCCTATCCTGGCACATTTAAAATAGACCTAATGGATACCCTCATATTCTACGATGTGAGTGACTCCATTAATTATATATTGAGAGACCAACAGTTTATTTAGCCAAACTTTAACACACACTCAAGTAAACTTTCCACGAACCACCTTTGCTGTATTGGTATCAGCTTTCGAAGTTTTTCCAATGATGTTTCCAAACTGCTTGAGGATTGCATTGTCGTAGTATTTAATAACAAGACCTAGAAGTCTCACTCATATTGCTATGTTGTCTATGGATACCTCTGTTGGATTAAAATCTGGCTTTCAGAGTCTGATAGTTAGATAGTGGTCCATCACCTTCCATGATCCTTCCATGAAGGCATAGTCTAAATCTTCAGAGCTATGAAATCTTATCAGAAAAATTCATTTCCCAAATCGATGACATCAATGCTACCCTGTTTACCCCACATGATTTTCAGCCTCCTTTTCAAAATTGGGAGTGAAATTATTTTTTCCAATAATTTGACAATAAGGCAACCCCACTAGTCTTTTCTCAGATCTCTCATCCTGCCTTCTTCAATGACCGCATTGTATAAGTCATTAGGCATTTTCTTGATAGTAATCTCATCATCATCCATTTCATTGTCTTCTTCATCCTCCTTATTATTTTTCATGTTAGCCTCCTTAGTAGTTTCCATGTTTTTCTCTTGTTCTTCCATTACTCCAACTCCCGTTCTAACTGCTTTTGCGAATGATCCCCACAGCATGAAAGCAATCGGTTGAACTACATTTGTTTCTGTCTCCTGCTTGTCATCCATTTTCGCTCGTCCCTGTTCTTCCTCCATCCAGTCTTCAATGCATGGTGCCAGTGCCATTGTTTTAGAGAAATCTTTCTCCGCTCCTCCTTTCCTTACATTTTTTGTGCTCCTTTTATCAACATCTTCCCTTTTTCTTGATAGTCCATGAGGAAGAGAGGCTCCCCCTCTCACAAAACCACCTCTCATGGCTGTCAGACATAACCTCTCACCGCTTTCTTTAGATATAGAGTGATATTGTTGTCATTAACCTTTTGATCCAATAAAAACCCAACCAACACAATATTTCTCATCTTTTTTTATAAGAAAAAAAAATTTTGGTGTCCAAAAATATAAATTTTTATGAACTCATTTTTTCTCTTGTCAAAAATAGTCCATCATCCAAAGAATCCATTAGTCCTCACACCCCTTCTAAGCCCATTTTTTATTCTGATCCATCACACAATAATCAACCTTCATTGCCCATTAACTTAAACCCCATGCATCTTGACCCACTCATTCCCAGTACCACATTTTTCACTCTATCTAATGACATGTTACAAATTTTTTCTATTCTCTTTTGGTGACTTTACCCCACCTCCTCATGGCATCCAATCATCATTCCCTAGAAACACACCTTCTGCGACAACCCCCCAACTCATCTTTCCTACAAATGATATTCAAGTTTCTTCTTCTCCCATGCATGATCATCAGCCTTCTTCATCTCCTTTTTCCCAACCCATATCTTATATCCCCTCATCCAAATTATCTATAATCACTACCTCGCCCAATCCACCACCACGCGTCCACGCCGTAACTAGCACCTTTCTCGGCCTCTGATTCACTTGTCATATTTTGTTTGCAATTCTTCTCTTACTTATCAACAAACCCTCTACATTCTCAAGTTGTCGGGATCCCCTCTCTTCTGTTTTTTCAATTTTTTTACTATTTTTTGTTCACATAACTTACATTTTATCATTGCATTCTGAACATGAACAAAAAGTGTTTCGGGAGGCCAATCAAGTTTCTCATTGGCACCTTGTCATGAAGAAAGAGCTTGCTGCGTTAGAATTAAATAAAACTTAGTCTCTTGTTGAGTGTCCCCCAAAGGTGAAACTCATAGGTTATCGATGGGTGTATAAAATTAAATGTCGTCCAGATAGCTCAATTGAAAGATACAAAGCACGTTTGGTGGCCAAGGTTCCACACAGACTAAAGAAGTGAATATTTTGGAGACATTTTCACTTATTGTCAAACCAGCCACTGTCCGCATAGTTTTGGCTTTAGCTCTATTAAACAATGGCCAATTCAGCAGCTAGATGTCAATAATGCTTTTCTCGATGGAGATTTATCTGAATTGGTATACATAGAGCTGCCATCGGGCCTCTCTTCCAGTCTTCTAAATCAATGTTGCCGTCTCCACAAATCTTTGTATTAGTTGCTAGTCTAGTTGAATGTGGTATGAAAAAACTCTCCATTCTTCTTCTTTTTTGTGGATATCAACAGACTATTTTTTATTATAGCCTATTCATTAAGGTTGTGGGCAGAGAAGTATGTATCTTGTTAATATATGTTGATGATATTGTGGTTACTGGAAATTCCAGTTCTGAGATTACAGCCATTAAGCGAACCTTAAACTCTCATTTTAGGATTAAGGATCTTGAAATTTTAAAATATTTTTTTGATATTGAGGTGGCTGACCCTAGTAAAGGGATTGCACTTTCACAGCATAAATACTACTTTGATCTTTTGACTGATTCTGGTCTTTTGGGAGCTAATCCCATTAGTGTTCCCATGGATAGTGCAATTAAACCTTTTTAAGATAACAATCATCTTCTTCCAGATCTCTTTGTTTATTTTCGCTTAGTTAGTCGCTTGATTTACTTAACCACTACTCACCCGGATATTACTTATGCAACTCAACAGCTAAATCAATTTTTAGCTACACCAACTCAAGCTCATTACAAAGCAGTTGTTCGTATCCTTCGATATCTTAATACTAGTCTTGGCAAAAAACTTTTCTTTCCTCAGAGTTCTAATCTCCAAATTTGCGGTTTTAGCGATTTAGATTGGGTCGGTTGTCCGGATATATGTAGGTCTTTAACTGGCTATTGTTTCTTCTTGGAGATTCTTTAGTATCATGGAAGACTAAAAAATAAATTACTGTTGCTCGTTTTTCTATTGAAGCTGAATATCGCGCTCTTACTAGTACCACCTGCGAGCTCTTATAGATTCTCAATTTGCTGAAATTCCTTAATGTACCTTGTGCTCGCCCTCCTCTTTTGTTTTGTGACAATTAGAGTGCTTTACATATTGCGGCAAATCTAATTTTTCATGAGCGCACTAAACATTTAGAGGTAGATTATCATTTGGTTCGTCAAAATGCTCAAGCTGGAGTAATGAATAGTTACTTCCTGTTCCTTCCTTCGATCAACTTGCAGACATCTTCACAAAGCCTCTTTCTACTCAACTTTTTTACATTAATTTGTCCAAATTAGGGATTCTTGACATATAACATCCTCCCGTTTACGGAAACATATTGGACCAGTCACCTTTATTGACCCAATTCAAACAAAATCATGCCCAACTAGATTAAATCATCTTTACATCTCCTCACCTCTCTTTCTTCTAGAAGTAGTGACTCATCATACAAAATTATTCTGTTAGAATTAGAATCTTTTATGATATTTACAAGTTTATTAGGATTATGATAAGGTGTACAGAATTTTCTTTGTATATATCTATGATTCTAAAGAATGATACATAACAAAATTTATATAATACACCGTTTATTAATCTTTCTTTCTCTGCCCATTGTCTTAGTAATTATTTTATGAATCTTGAATAGATGGATATAAGTGGGAGCTAGTTAAGATAGTCAGTCACAGCAGTTGAGATTCAGTTGAAATTGGTTTTGTCAACTTGCATTGGTTGTTATAGTTAGTTATAGAGTTGGCTTACGTTGTTAATTATGATTAAAAAGGATTATGTTTAATTTTGCATGTTTCTATATGTGGTGTTGGTACTAACAAATTGTTAAGTATGGTTGATAGATTATGACTATATTAATAAGATAATTATAAAGTTGCACGTTGATGATTGTTGATTATTATTGTAGAAGATGCTGAAACTTTTGTATCGTTAAAATGTGAAACTGGATATTAAATTAGTTTCTAATTAGTGTAATTGAGATTTTTCCTTTAATTTACGGATGACCAAAATCATCAATTATTAATAGAAATTGAAAATTTAAGATTAAGTGCGATATAGCTTAATAAGACAATAAGAAATTCACTATGGAGATTGAGAAGATTCATACTCCTCATTACTACTTTTTTCACTATTATAGATTATGGATTATAGATTTGTTACTCTTTCAGAATCTTATTAAGTACCAAAGTATCTTTCTATACATGAAAACTTACTCCCAGGCATCCTTTCCAAGTAGTTTCCGTTGAAACCATTTTTACTACAAATTAAAGCGTAGGGATTTTTCATTTTCACGCTATGATGAAACCATTTTTACTAAAAATTTAAATTGATAAAAAAAATAATATAAATAATTATATATTTAACCGTTTTTTTAAGGTAAGAATTGATTTGAATTTGTTTAATTTTTTTATGGACTTTTTTTAATTTGTTTTATATTTTTTTTTCCTCTTTTGAGGTTCACTCTATATACAATTCAAACATAAAAATTTTTTCCTAAAACTTAAATTGATAAAAAAAAAAAGGCTTAATTACTCTGTTAATCTCTATAATTTCGTGAAATTTTCAATTAGGTCTCTATACTTTTTTTCTTTTTAATTGGGTCCCTGTATCAATTTTTTTTTTCAATTAAGTCCCTCTTAATAGTAATTGGCTTAATTTTATAGAGACCCAACTAAAAAAAAATTGGTACAGGGACCTAGCTAAATAAAAGAAAAAAAATGTAAGAACCCAATTAAAAAAAAAAATTTTGGTGCAAGAACTCAATTAAAAGAAAAAAAAAGTATAGAGACCTAATTGAAAATTTTGCGAAACTATATAAACCAGCAAAGTAATTAAACCTAAAAAAAATAACATGACTGTTCAATTTGATACTGGCTATATTGGTCATTATAAAAGCTAAGCCATCCTACTTAGAAATGTTCAATGTATACCTAAAAACAAGAAAGAATATGATTTCTCAAATCGCATTCAACTTCAAAAACATAAAAAAAAAAAAAAAAAAAAAAGGAAGGCAGGAGAAAAATTGACTAAGTAAGTGAGGAAAGAAAAAAAAAAGTACAAAAACCTAGCCAAGAGGAGGGTGCTTTATTATGTGGGTTTGCTTTTCTTTTTAGAGATGATAGATAGAGAAGTTGAATGAGTGGGACGAGACACGAAACTTGTAGCATTTGCCGTTGCTATAGGGTTTAGTTTTCTCACTTTAAATTCACAAAACATACATGCTTAATTGGTTCTTTTGTTTTGTTCCTCGGGATTGCTGTCTAGCTTTTCTTTTCTTTCTTTTTGTATTAGTAGCACATACATACATACTTTAATTTTTGTTCAAAGTCTGAAATGCCATGGTCACCTCCCAAATAAAGTTCGAAGCCATGCTTATAGGGACAACCCTTCTCTTTATAGACCCTCTTGAATCTCAAGGGATGGACCATTATTGCACGTTCACACCTTCACTCTCTAACAAAATTGTTATCCAAGTGCTGAATTTTCATGTCCAAGTGTCTTATTTTGACCAAGGTGATAGATATTTTCATTCTTTTTAATTATAAGGATACTTTTATTATTAGAAACAATCTTTCATATACTTCTTTATATATATATATATATATATATATATATATTTAAAATTAAAAAAAATGATTTTATGATATAGCATTAGAATTTTTTATAACCTAAAAATTCAAAGTTCGATTTTGTTGACTAAAAAAAAAAGAATTTTAATATAAGATAAATAAATAAATATAGTCTATATATATATATATACACAAAAATATTTACTCAAATCTAAAAAGAGCAAGGCTCTTGTATGTATGTGGAACAGTGTATTAAAAGGGAAAGTACGAGGAGCTAATGGAATATTTGTACAATGTGTACAATGGAGGATTAGCAAATATTAGAGATATAACCATTAGTGTTACCTTTTGTCATCAACTGAAACTTTTGGGATGAGTGGTATCATGACATGGTATTAGAGCTCTAGATCTGAAAGGTCAAAAGTTTGATCTTTAGTGAACCCCAAAATCAATTTAAGCTTTTGGGAAGATGTTTATTATCCTTAGTATTCGGATAGTTATTATAGATAGTATGTGGAATGTTTATTTTGTAACTCAATAGTCCATTGTACACATTGTACAAATAGTCTATTGGCTTCCTAGCAGGACTCGTATTAAAAATATAGTTATTTATATGTTTTTTTTATTAGTTTAAATTTTTGTAAAAATGTTTTCATGACGTTTATGTTTGATGAAAAGCATGGTTAGGAAACATTTTTCTTTCACTAACTGTCCAACGAATTAATAAGGTAAAGAATAGTATTTTTAGTTTCATTTTAATCGTTTATAAAGCGTGACCATAATTCTAAATTGTGGACTAAATTCTGATCCGTAACTAGCTTCAATAATGTTAATAGTTCTCACCATATCTACATTACCATATATGATCATTATAGCAATTCTGTGATTTTCTTGCAATTCCTGAAGTCCAACGTATAAATTATGCACCTCTATTGCAATCACAATTTAAAGCTCAGGTAGGCTTTTATTTGGTATGGTATTTCTGGAATTAAGAAATTTCTACTAAATTAAGAGCATCTCCAACGTTAATTTTAAGTTTAATTTTTTTTATACCAAAAATAGGAAGACTCGAACTCGTGATCTCTTAAGTGAGTACGAGAAGACTATATCATTTGAGTTATTACTCATTGACAGTTTAATTTTATTTTGAGTTATATAAAATGACACATAAATATTTATAAAATTATATGTCATAAACATACAATAATTTAAAACAAAAAAATGATATTTGTTATTCCAATACTTAATTTTAATTCAATTAAAATTTTATATCACTTTTAATTATTTCATCTACAAATACTAAAATTTTATTGTTTTCATCAAAATGATATCGTCTCTATCTCTAAAATGAAACTAATTTTATTTTATCAATTAATTTAATATAAATTTTAATTATAAATTAATTTACTTCTTAAAAATATTAAAAATGATACTCAAAAAATACCCGGATTGCTCTAAACATGCTCGTGACGATAGATTAATTGTAACATTTAAGCAGAATTACACAAGTGCACATGTTGCTTTCGCTTTTTTTTTTTTTTTTTTATTCTTTTTCCCTAGCTCGTCTTCTTTCTCTATTTTTCTCTCTTTGGTCTTTGGTGTCTAGTGGAGTTTGAGGAATGGAAAATGATAGGCACCCGGACAACAAACTAATTATTCCACACTCTTAATAAATTCTTAACGGAACTTTTTACAAATATCAGATTAATATTTGCAGAGAATTTTCTCACATAATAAGTTAACATATATTTAATTATTTGTTTAGTAAGATACAAATTAAAAAAAAAATAGTGATGCATAACAATATACAAAATACATGTATTTAGTGCGTTATTAAAAAAATTAAGATTTAGAATTTTAAATATTAAATATGAAATACAAATTTTTATTATAATTTCGTCTTTTCCAAAATTTTAAAATTTCACCATCTACTTGTATTACCTTGATTACTAACAACTTTTCGGAAAAAAAAAAAACTTTTAATGGCAAACATATTTATATGTACTTATTAGCGTCTTAACCATCAAACCGATTATATATATTTAACTGTTACCATAACAAAAGTCATTTTTAGTGATAATAATATAATAATTATGATATATTTTATTTAACTTATATTTTTATAATAATTATATATTATTATTATTATTACATATTATAATGATAATTATATATTTTTTGTTGTTATTAAAAAAATGTTTAACGGTAACTATATAATTGCTACTAAAATTTTTTAACGACAGAATATAAGATAACTAATGTCTAATTACTAGTAAATATATTAATTAGTAATTATTTTTATTTTTTTAATTTAAATAAATCATAGTTATCTGGGATTCTTGGAAACAGTTCCGAACTCAACTAAGATCTAAACAAAAAAGTCTTTTTTCAACTCTACTTTATTTGGTTATGCAATCTAATACACCTAAAAAATTATTCCATCGAACGTATTCTCTTCTAGCTCCTTGAATAGCAAGTGAAATCAAACAGCTTCTATAGAAATAGAAATTTGAGATTCTATTTAGATAATTTACAAATATTATATTAGATTAGATGGTAGATTATCAGCCTATTATATATATATATATATATATATATATATATACACACCAGATATGTTACGCTAAATTGAAGAAAGAAATATAGATTATAGATTAACGACCTCTCAATCGTGGGTACCTGGATTCGAAAGAGAGTACTCAGATTCTCCCAATAACTAAAAAGTGGATCATACCTTAATCTAACTGGGGTTTGCGATGATGCTAAAAATAAAATAGATGATGGCTAAAAATGATTTTTCTTATAGTAATCTATCTATTTCTATGTATAAATATGTCTTTATATTTGTGTCTTCATTGTTTTGAGACAGCAAAATATGAGAAACTAGTCTTTTGTTATTTTTTGTTTTGTAGTTTAACTGTGGGTGTATAGCTTGAGTTCCACCAGAGACTTTCCGATCACACAATATCTCTTCGTTCATTTTCTTTTGGTTATTCTCAAAATACAGAGACAAATTAATTACACTTGTTAAACATAATCAGTTGTCAATAACTACATATATTATGAGTGTGAAGGTTTTGTTTTCCTTTCTTACCTTGAGATTGGTTTAGTTGGTATTAATTAGTAAACTTCTCCAATTTAGTGGGATGATAGATATCCGTAAAACTAATGAAACGATGCATGAAGCATGAGAATATATATCAATGATGTTGGATAATTTTATATGAATATTATCGTGCATCAATTAATAGTAGTTAATTAAAATGGATGGATTATTAATTATATATAGATAGGCATAAGAGGTGTAGTCATGCTTTATGATTTATCATAATAATAATAATAATAATAATAATAATAATAATAATAATAATAATAATAATAAGTGATTTTATTACGGAAGCGATCAAAATGGGCCAAAGCAATATATGGTTTTGATTGATGGAAGCTAAGGGTGTATTGTGGGGTGACCCACGATTTGAAATGAAATTTGAGAACAAATAATAATGATGGGAGAGGCATGTTTCCTATAGTTTTTGGCCTTTGCCAAAATGCCTACCACCCAACTTTGCAAAGTGTTTTGTAGTGTGTAGAGGTGTCACATTAGCCTTTTTGTTTTTTCAAAACTAATAATAAAATGTCAGATATATGATCATATTTTAGCTTCTTCTATCAGTTTAAGTATTTGAGAGAAATGGCATCATAATATGATATTAGTATTAGAATTTCGTTCTATCACCAAAAAGTCTATAGTTTAATCCTTCTTGAATTTAAAAAAAAAAATCCACACAAATTTAAAAAGAGATTCTGTGTGCATGAAAAACATGTTAGAAACATAAACATTCATGTGCCTCTCCTAAATTCATACTTGTTTTGGATTCATTATTCTATCGCAATAAATTGAACATGAATTTTAATTTAAAAATAAAAAATAATATGATACTTTATTTTATTGTAGTATAATAACGAGTCTATTTATAAATCAAGAGCAAAGAGATAATTAGATCCTCGAAAATTTTGACTTTGGACTAATTAGTTCTTGAAAAAAAAAAAGTATTAATTAGGTCCTCCACATACAATAATAAATCGTAGACATGTATACCTTTCTGTTAATAAATAGTGTAAAACAAAACAGTATTACTTATGTATTTCATTATCTACAATAATGCGTATCATGTTGCTGCCACGTGAGCATACAAACGATATAATTTTGGATAATGAAACAATCATTATCTTTTAAGTTTTCGTATAACCTTTATCAACTCCTCTTTATTTACCACGAATTTTATCAAAACAAGTAAAATTTCACTCCAAAAATTATTATCTACATGATAATATTTCATATATAGACACGTCACAAATATTAAGAATACTTATAAGTACCACCGTTAAATTTTATATGATGAATTAATAGATAAATATAATGTATCTGTCTATTATTTGCTATCGTAAAAAATTAAATTAATAATTTAAAAAAAAACAATTAATCTGATATCAAAATCTTCAAAGACGTAATTATCAATTTATTCATAAATAAAATGAACCGCGTACAAACATTTTCATCATTATATATGTACAAAAAAAGAATAATACACATTTCACATCTCTCTAATGGGTGGAAACCAGCACCATATTTCATATTGAGTGGGTGAGTGGTATAGACTATAGTTGTTGGTCTCATATCTTAGCAAGATTATGAACAATTATCAAATCATATCATGCAACCTCATCCATGTGTGTCTCTTCAATTTTGGACAAATTTCGTAAAAATGGTACCAAATAAACAAATAAACATTCCCCTTAAGTAACCTATTGCAACAAATGACCAAGCATAGAAAGTTAAATTAAATTAATTAAAGGGCTTCATATTATTAGATTCTTTAGTTTTGGAGTATCAATAATTATGCTTGGAATAATAATGTAGATAAATTATTCATCATCAGCTACAGGCCAGGCCAATAGTGATTAAAAAAATGACATGTTTGAATTTGATTGGTTTAACCTTTTTAAAGTAAATCTGCACATGTTTAATATCTTTTGATGTGAAATTAGTCTTGGTAAAATTATTGAGGAATATTTTTATTCCAACAATAAGAAGTATTCAAGAAGACCTTTAGCGTATATATATATTATATGACTCATTTGTTTGTATTTATAAGGTAAAATAAATAAATATCTCATTTTTTAGTTGTTTATTTGTATTTTTTCAAAAATGAAAAAAGAAAAAAAGAAGGTAAATTTTCTCCTTTTAAAAAAGATGTAAAAGATTATTTTACAAATTTATCCCATTTTTTTCTGGAAAAAAATTGCATCCTTTAAAAAATGTATACCTTTTAAATGTAATAGTATGCTAATACTAATATTCTTGATGTGTGATTATTTTACTGCGCAAATCTTAAAAGTGAGACAAAATTATTTTTGGTTATTTCTTAGAACTAAAAAATTAATTTCATTTTAAAATATGAAGAAAAAATTGTGTTGTACTCTTATCAGCGTTAATTTCTCTCGTCCAATACACACTGGAAATCGTGAAGAAGATGAACTGTACATATTGGCATCAAAAGCTCAGCTTGTATACTATGTGGATGATGAAGTAGCTAAAGATTAGAGTGTTGTGGTTCATGTGAAACCAAGAAATTTGTATGATATGGGAGAAGAAAATGAAGAAGCTGAAGTTGGTTTTTCTCCATAGCCAGTGTTGAACATGTCAACGGAAGGTGACATTGGAGATTTACTGTTGACATGGGAGAAAGATATAGAAGACCTCATAGAAAATGCCTCAGAGAATTTCGATGATGTCGCGTAATGCATTGTATGAAGCATTTTAATGTAATTTAAATGTGATCTTTCTATCATAAACTAAGTTAAATAAACTCAGCATTATACGTTGTTTTCTTTGGTTACTTTATACTTGTGTAGTTTTTTTTTTTTTTTACAGTTAAATATTTATGTTATTGTGAATTCTCATTAGTAAAAGCAGACTTTTTTGTTCTTTCAATGATTTTAATACGGAAAAGTTAGTCTACGTTAAATCTTTATTCTTTTCTACAATGTTTTTCTTAGGCCTGCATTTTTTATAATCTTGCTATGTATTACGCAATATAATTTTACATTTTGAAAACAATAGTGAAAATAACATGACGGTGGAACAGGATCGATGAAAAATGAGGACTTTTCGTCATCCTCTGCAAGCACAACAATTGCTACAGAGCTTCTGTTTAAGAAAATTGCCCAAACTACTAACAAGGGTGATGGTAATTGTCAAAAATTTGTGTTTAGTTTTAAAATTGTCTTAGCATCTTGTAGATTGGTTTTTTTCTAAGTCAGTATTTACTGACTCCAAAGTTCTCAATTTCTTCTATGTATACTCATTCTGTTATGTGCATGTTGATATTTTCAATCTTACCTGAATATTCCGGAGAAATAGTTTCTGACAGTTTAGATGGAGAAGAGTCTTATTCAGAAGACAATTTAGATGATGTATCCTCTGTCGCAATCGATAGATCCATTCAGTTTGATCTGAATAAGATTCCGGATGAAGAGGATGAAACTTTAGAAGACCAAAAAGATAAACAAGATGATATACATGTTAAGAAAAGGTGCTTTGATCTGAATAAAATGCCATGGTATAGAGATGAAATATCAGATCCTCTAAAACGTGAAGCCCATAGATTCATAACAGAGTATTTTTCGCCAGGTCAATACAATGTTGGAGAGAAATTTTGATCTTTTATTATAATAGTTACACTGATTTCCTTAGTTTAATGATTTGGGTGGCAGTTGTACATATTTAGTTACTTTTAGAGTTTCTTTATTTAGGTTTAGTATGTCATTAACTTCTTCAAAGAGGAGTAACTACTTTGATTTATGCTCTGTAGAACTTTATTTTAACTTTATAAATTCAGAGTTTGATTATATTTTCTTCTTTTACATCTATGATTGAATGCAATTTTAAATGCCAATAACGTAATCAAGAAAATCTTATTGGTAAATTTGTTCACATAAGTTAACATATATAACTTACAAGTAACTTGTGAATTTTTTTACGTAAAACGAATGTAGAAAAAGTGTTGAATTTAAGTAACAGTGATTTAAACATATGTAGCTTCAGATAGTAGTCTTTACTCAACTAGATTATACCCAGATGGTTATTCTAAAGAGAACAATGCAATATGTGGTAATACGCATTTTGCGGCGGTTTAAACAAAACCACTGCAAAATGTAAAACAATAAATCACCTGGCGGATATATAGCGGGGGTTTTCGAAAAGACGCTGCGAAATACAAACCTGATGGAAATATAGCGGCGATTTTAAAAAAACCGCCGCTAAATGTCTGCTTGATTGCAGCTCCAAACTCTAACAGCTGCTATATGCGCCGCAGCTTGTCTTTTCGCGTCAGTTTCACACAACTGCCGCAAAATAACCGTCGCTATCTTAAAAAATTGTTGTAAAATTGTTGTAGTGAATAATTTTTTAAAAGAACATATCAAGTAATATGAGATATAGTTTCTCATTCAATATGACCATAATTGTAATGTTATTAAAAACCAAAAAATTAATTACATATTTTTAATAATTAATATCCAAACGGTTTAACTACTTACATAAGTGTGTGTATCAACTAAATCTTTTTGTTTATACATTTCAATCAAATATATTATGTATAAAATATACAAAATATTTTCTTTTAATTTAAAATTTTATAGAAAGATTTATAAGTTAGACTTCTAAAATTAAATTGCATTAATAATAGTATAACAAGCAATCACTTGAAATTAAAATTTAAAATAGTTATATATATATATATATATATATATATATATTTCACGTATGCCTGTCTATTTTATTGGCATTTCAGTGTGTCATGTATTTTTAGGTTACCAATTTTATATTTGTCCTTTAGTGAAGTGTTGAAAAACTTTGTTAGCCTCTGAAATAGATTTTAAATTACTCAATTAGTCAGCTAAAATATTTTCATAGAACCTGCTTCTTGCCTTAGAATCTTTGAAGCTTAAATAGCAGGATGCCAAAATACTTGATCGGCTTATAATGTTTCCTGAGTTATAAGAATGAGATGTTAACTCGATTAAATTTTACTTACCAAAATATTTTTTAATAAATTATTTTTTTATTGATTAAATTATTTTTTTTAAGATACCCTTCAATAATTTTTTTAATTATTAAATTATAATTTTACCAAAATTTTCGTTAACAATTATATTTATATTTTACTATTAATTTTTCGTTATCAATATATATTAATTATTATACATATTAAATTGAAAATTTCTTAAACTTTTATTAAATTATTTTATATAATATGATATTGGAATTCAACTATTGAATTAATAAAATTCATCCGTTATAGAAGAATGGAGGACTGAACTTTCAGTACGGTTCAATGGCTCACCAGAAACGGTAACCCCGGTTTGATAGCGATATAGTGGTGTCATCTGTGATGTTGTGTGTCTATTCAAATGGCAATTACTGAGGAAGCGATGTTGGTGGAGAATGAAGCGTCATCCATAATTACAAATAAACTCAACTACCTTCTTAATATAACATGGATAATGACAAGGCATCAAATTATACGTTCTTATTCCTTCTTCTCTTTTTTTTTTTTTTTTAATAATTTTTATTAAAAGTGACAGATAGATTAATCTGTCTAACGAAAATAATTTTTATAAATTTTTAGAATAATAAAATTTTAAAAACTAAAAAGTCTAATCTAAAATTTATTAAAAACTAATTTAGGTGTTTATCTTTTTATTTTCACTTCATTTTTTTTCTTCTCTTTTCTCTAGCTGAATGAAGAATTGAAGAATCACTAGTCTATAATCTTTGGTTAAAAATAGATTAGGGAGGAAAATTAGGGTTCATTTGGTTTATATATTTTTTTTTTATTTTTAATATTTTTTATTTGTTCGATTTTGTGAAAGAAAAAAAGATAAAACCATAAAAACAATAAAGTTTTATTTTTTGTTTTTATCTCTTATTTTTTCACAAAATTCTGAAAATATAAAATACTAAAAATAAAAATAGAAAATAGAAAATAAAAACAGAAAATAAAAATTTAAAGCAAGCACACTTTTAATAATCTAAAAGAGATAGAAAATATGAGTATAATTGAAAGAAAAATAGTCTAAAGTGCAAATTAGTAAGTTAAAGAGATAAAAGAATTAAGGATCGCAATATTTAGAGTAGATTAAAATTTAGACTTTTTCTTAATTTTATTTAAAGGTTTAAATTTTCAACCCAAGTCTTACTTGTACTCGATATTTCTCTATTCGATCCTATTTAATAACTTAATCCGTAAAAATAAATTTATCTTTTATTCAAACACAACATTTAATCTATCTACATTTTATAATATTGAATATTATTTATTTATGATTAACAAATTAATTTTTTTTGTAACACTAAAATTTATGCAAAGGACAAAATTTTAGGTTTAAATTTTTACTCGCTCATTATATGTATATATATTAAAAATGCGAGTTGAACGAACAGAATTAGTTTATCATCTGAATATAATTTTACCTAATGTGGATTTAAATTGTTAGTTCGCTCTAACTGAATTTGAGAAAATTGATGCAGATTGTGTTGCCAACCCTAAAATAAATCACACCAATTAAGTTATTGATTGGCAGGACGATGTTTATTTTGAAGAAAAAAGAAGCATGCGGCTTAAGAGCCAAAATATAAAGGTTATGATGAGATGGAATTTAACACAAAATCACTTGTCCTCTCAGCATTGTTGGTTTGAAATTATATTATGAATATGGGGCACAATAATAATAATAATAATATATGGCTATATATGCAACTAATTTAAATGACAACTTTTTCTTCATTGGATGTGTATTATTTTTAATGGGGAATATGAGTTGAGTTTTTGGGGTAGGTCCCCTTATTGGTCCGATCCAAAGAGAATCTTTCTTAACCCTCCCAATTACTTTCTTTTGCTGTAACCCCATCCATCATCAGAAAGCAATCCTCAACATACACTTTTTCCCTAAGATTACTTTAAGATTCTTAGTTATATTATTCTAAGATATATATTAATTAATTGAGTGAGCTTTGACTTATTGCCAAAGTTTCCTTAATTATTTGAATTTTATATGCGTATACACGTCTTATCATCATAAAGATGCATGTGTGAGTATAAAACTATAAATATATATAGGTTAATATTATGCCTTTTTAATTTCTATATATATAAATACATGTATAGTTATTTTGATCTTTGTAAATTTTGATAGGTTGAAGAAAAATGTTGATTAAATAAATATTTTTGTAACGAACACTTAGTTAAGTCTTTAATTTTTTTTTTTTTTTGAATAACAGAAACACAAAAAATTTATAAAACTAATAATAAAAATGTTGGTTGCTTAGAAATTTTCAACTTGTAACATACCTGTTTCATTTCAATTGTCACCGCAAACAGTGATACTACCCTTTTATTTTATGTATAAATTAAAATACGAATAGTGTTATGTGAATTATATTTAATTATTTAATTAGATATTCATACAATTGTAAGTGGATAGCAAGAAAAATAATACTTGACTATGTGTTAGATACAAATATGATAAGTAAAGTATATGATCGTTGAAGAAATCATGAAGCTAAGATTCGTCGAAAGATATGCTCCACACAAGTTTCTATCTGTTTTCAAAAAATAATTAGGTTACTATATTAATTAGTTATATATCAGAAAAAAATTTCACTAAGATTTAATTGTTATGATTATTTATAAGTACGAGTCTTAAAATCAGAAAAATAGATTTAATTTTAACTATTTGACAAAATATTCTAAACATCCTAACACTCTAAACACGAATTACAGAGGAAAAACAAAATGTTTCTTTCGCTTCTCCTTTTACTTTTAATTTTCATTTATATTTTTTCTTTCTTTTTTACTTTGTCTCTAATCTTTAACTTCGGTATGAAATTTTTTATGTAATATTATTTTTATCCATTACGGGAATATCAATAGTTTAAAATTACGTTGGTCCTGATATTATAGATTATGACACAAAAAATTTATAGCATTAAACTACTTTTACAAAAAGGTTGTAAGGGACAAAAGTCTCTGTCGATTAAAAAGATCAAGGTCTCTGTAGATAAAAAAATTAAATAATAAGTTTTTTAGTTATTATTTTCATATGAAAGAGTTTAATTTTTTATTAATAATTAATTTTAATATTATTTGTTATCTAAAATTTGAAATAATTTAACGTATATACTTTTATATTTGATTAGGTGTTAAGTCTGATACACAAATAAAAATAAATTTTTATACTTGCTATTTAAAAATAATATTTTTTCTCTCTCTCTCTCTCTCTCTATATATATATATATATATATATATATATAATTAGGTATTAGTATAAAAAAAATTATATTGATAGTTGTAAAATTAACTTAAATTTTTTTTAAAATAATTGAATCTTGATTCTAACTTTTAATCACAACATTAGTATCTTCTCTAAATTATATGTAATAAATATTTAAAAAAAGTGAAAATATATATTAGAAAGATAAGCAGTAAAAATTTAAAATTAAATAAAAAATTATGTATATAATAATATTTTTTATTTAAATTATATTATGTTGTTAATTTTATTTTTTATAGAACAGAAAGGTAGAAAAATAGAGAATGAGAAAAAGAAAGAGAAAGATAAAAAAGAAGAATGAAAGAGAAAGTTTGTTAATTTTAGAAGTTAAGAAAAAAATTTATTTTAGTTATAATAAAAAATATCTAGTCACACATTTTGATTTGTCAAATTACTAACATAAAATATAAATTATAAATTATATATAGAGTGGAAAGGATAGAGAGAAATAGAAAAAAGAGAGAGAGAGAGGTAGATAAGAGAATGTAAGAAGGAGGAGGTTTATTAATTTTGGAGAGAAATATTTTTTCTAAATTTTAATAAGAGAGTGTCATGTGACACATTTTAATTATTAAATTAGTTAGTAATATATAAATATAATAGATAATATAGCTATATTTTAATTTTAATATTTTAATTTTAATTTTAATTTTAATTTTAGTTTTAATTTGAATGCGATTAGAGAATGCCATGTTTTATATATATTTTGATTGTCAAATTTGTAATTAATCATTGATAATGATATATAAGAGAGATAGAGTGAGTGAAGGAACGAAAGAGATAGAGTAAGAGAGAAAGAAGAGGAAAAAATACTTTAATTTTAGACGAAAAAATTTAATTTCAATTATAATTAAAAAAATAATATGTAACACATTTTTGTTGTAAAATTAGTAATATATAATAGATTTATATTTTAATTTTTTCAAAATGTTGCTTCTTCTCTTCCTATTCTTCAATTTAATTTTTTATTGATATACTCTTTGATTTATCATCAACTCATAACGTTTGAAAAGTCGACTATTGTGATCGACAAAATAGCAAAAAGTTAATGAAGCACACATCATATAAAAATGTGGTATATGTGATGTGAAAATATATCAATAGGGTAAACCGCGGTTTTTTTTCCAATTAGCAGCGGTTTAGTAGACCACCCTAGTTATGGGTGCAGGGATTAGGTTTTTGCGGCGGTTTTCAGCAATCGCTGGTATAACTGCCGCGAAATCAGTATTTTGCGGCAACTCCATTTACCGGCGGTTTTATTAGGATTTAGTCCATTTTTTATCGGCGGTTACGAACTGCCGCAATATTATTATGTTTTTTAATTTATGACTGTAGCGGTTATAAAACCGCCGCTATTTTCAGTGCAAATTTAAAAAAAATTTCCTTTTAAAAAACATTGATTTTTTAAATTTGTCTAATTTTAAAGATAAATTTTTTTGCTTTTTTTGGACTTTTTAATGCTATAAATCTTAATATTTTTTATCTATTAAATATAAACTTGTGGCAAAAGTAACAAAATTAACTGAAAAAAAATAATATCTTTATAAAAATATCAACATAGTAAATCTCTTGCTAAGAATTGCATAATGAAATTCAAAAAAATGTTTGCTTCAAATCAAAATAAGTCCAATCTTAGGATTCTATTTTGTCTCTATCCTTCCACGAAATTCATCCATGCGATACTATTAAGTAAACAATCTGCATAAGGATAAATAACAATGTTTTAGTCTAATTAAACAATCGAACACACACTTAAGCCAGTGATATATATGACTTTTGATACTTAGTTATAAAATACTACCAAATTAGTATTTTTTTTTCTATACTAACCTTGCTATTGTCAATATTCGATGGTGATAAATTTCTCCTTGATGTATACATTGATTTTTCTGCTTCGTAAAAGTAAAACCTGGATGGCTGAATTTACAAACATAACGTGACTAATCTTAAATCCTAATCAATGGAAATTAGTTAATAAAGTATTTTTGGTAGGAAACAAAAATATAATTGTAAACTTGCTGCTAGATTATGATAAACATGACACTTACATATTCGGTGAGGGCTAAATTTGCCTCAAAGAGTGACCTAATTATCCCTATATCCTCCCAATAGTCATTGAAGAGAAAAACCTGCAAAATATTAGGAAAAATTATTGGTTACAAGATAAAAAAAAAAAAGACAAAATAAAAATTGAATTATGATAAAGTCCAAATTAGCGGCACGAAATTGACTTTACTTAAATATATTAGTTGAAAATTAATATTATAGATTTGGCTGAAGAGAGGAAGCAGGGGAGCACCGTTTTGGGGTCAAGGCCAGCAGAAGCAGCGCCAATCGAAGCTCATGGAGTAAGGGTTAGGGTTAATAAGATTGGGGGCTCATGGAGCACCTTTATGCTTGTAATCTTGAAAATTCTTGGTTTAGTGAACAATTCTAAAACCTAATCAAGAAAATCAAAATGAAAACAGAAAAAAATTGAAAGATGAATTTTTTTGGATACTAATAATCTGAACCAAGAAGCAGAGCAGACCTAAGGACAAGACCAGAAGAAGCAGGGAACAGATTGGCTATGGACCCACCAGCATGGGGAAGCGCAATGCAACTGGTACTAATGAGCGGGGATACACGGCGGCAATTAGGATTTGTGCGCGGAGGTGTGTTTCGTGTCTCTGCTCCCGTTTGTGTTTGCTCGATGAACAAAAGAAAGAAATCAGCTGATTCTTCACGTATTATATATACCCAAAACGATTGAATTGCAGCGATTTTACTAAACAGCTGCTATCCAACACAGTACTGCAGCTCAAGTGAAACCGCAGTTCAAAACCAACGCGACTCTACTAATTTGCGGCGAGTTCAAACACGGACGCTAATTTATGGCCGCTATCCTCCGCTTCTCTTATATTCTCTCATTCAAGAGCATTTTTTGTTTGCGTAAATTTTGTATAATTTTTTTATTTATTTTATACTTTTTTTTTTCGAAATCAAGAATTGAACTCTAAAATTTCTGATTATAGAAACTAATAATTATAAAACCGCCCCACCAAAAACTTAAACAAATAATTATATTTCTTACTAACTGGGATATAGTTTTTTTCTTTTGTATCTGTACGTACAGATGATACATCACCAAAAACCAATAATTAAAAAGAGTTTTATCATGTTGCTTAAGGTTTCGGATATTGTAATTTGTGGAGCACAATTTAATCTAGAGCCTATTTTAAGCTAAATTTTATCTTGAATAAGCTAAGGACAAATTGAAATGCTTATTACATTATAGTTGAAGTATGATTGGAAATAATAATAATAATAATAGGTCTTACTCAAGAAGCTTATTAACACTTTTATATGTTGTCCTTGTCTAGCAACAGAAAATATTATTGGAGAGAATATATAACAATAATGATTGACATCTTTATTAATTGTCAAATTAAAGCTTATTAGTAAAGACGAAAGATAATGCTATTGTCTCTTATCTCCTCAATTTTTACCCATTATTCAAAAAGTAATAATCACTAATAATATCATTTTCATATATAGAATGAATTTAAGTTAATCATAGTTTCACTGTCAGACATCATTGGACTCTTCTAAACATATAGATTTGTTGTGCATCCTTCGTTCAATAGGATCGGATAGTCATTTTGGAGTCATTAATCTGTTTGCAATATAATTATTTAGGTATTTCTTATTAATTTAATTTTTTTTTTAAAATATTTTCATAATATAATATCAAAACTTCTATGATAGAAAAATTTAGAATTTGATCCTTGTTATTTCAAAAGAAAAATATAAAAAATATTATTTATACACTAAAATCAGCCATTAATACATTTATATATAAATATATTAATGTGTGTTTGTAATTTTATATTCTAACATATATTTTATACTGGTAGCTGACTTCGATGAATATATATAGCATAAGACAAATTAAAAGATAAAAAAAGCCTATATAACAAATTCAAGCAAACTAAAAAGAAAACTTAAAGGAACATATTAAAAATATAATTATTTTTTTATTAATTTAAATTTTTAAAAAAATAATTTCATAATATAATTATCATCATTTACTGCATTTACCTAATAAACATAAACATGTTTTTTTTTTCTTTCGTGAGTATATATATTGTCAATACGATGTTTAAAAAATATATATACATTCATACTTTAATTTTCCATGGCAATAGAATCTTGAATTTGTTTTACATGGCGAAAAAATTTGCAGTAATCTGAAAATAATGATGTCTTTTTTTATTTTTCAAACTGAAGAAGACCAAGAAGCATCCATTATTCATATATATGTACGAATAAATTATTAATTTCTTACACATGAAACGTGAGAGTTGAGACTCGTGTATGATGATAACACCTCATGATTGTTATAGGGCTTGTATATATTAGTTAGATGCTTTTCTACAATTATATTGTACAACACACACACTTTGGTGGACTTGTTATTATATTCTCATCCAACCTGCTACATTTCATTATGAAATATTTTTCTTGAGACTAAAGGCAACATAGAAGCTAAGAGAGAGAACAAACATTGTTGTAGGCTTGTAGCTAATAATGCTCTACAAAGTTATATAAGAAACATACTCTCAAATTTTATTAGTTCTAGAGTTTGAATTTCGTTATTCACATAAAAATTAATTTGATGGGTTATTTGATATAAGTATTTTTATATAAAAAAATTGGAGACATATATATATATATATATATATAATTTTATCAACACTTAAAAAGTGGTACTAAAATTGAAATAATATTTTTTTAACTTAAAAAACTAAAAATAAAAAATATTATCAAAATATAAATATAAAAATATGAATTTAATTTTTGAAATATTTTTTAAGTGTTGACAAATTTTTTTTTTGTTACTGTTATCATAATCATAGAAACTTATACAAATATGAAATAGAATTTTATATTCATCAACACTTAAAAAAATAGAAACTTATACAAATATGAAATTAAAAGTATTTTTGATAACTGAATGTATTTTTTAAAAATTTATACAAATATGAAATAAAACTTCTTAAAAAATATATTTAAAAAATGAAAAAATAAGTACTTTTTTAAAATTAATCCAAAGTAACCGTATATTACATTATTGATAATTCTTAAAATAATTTAGTAATTTAAAATTTATTGAAAAGAATAAAGTTTTTTTTTTTTAAATTATTGTAAAAAATCTTTTGAAGGACAGCTCTTCCGAGTTTTAGTCGGTTATGCATAAGGGAAGAAGATCAAAACTTTAACTACTACCAAAGGATTCGAGAATTCGAGGTAAAAGAGGCTCTCAAGCAGATGAAAAATGGAGAGCAGTAGGATGAAGACACAAATTTTTATGTTCTTGTATTTTGTTTAGTGATAAACTAAAACAAATTATAAAAATTTAATTTATTCTCATTTTTTTCCTTTCAAAAAATTTGAAAAAAAAAATATAATAATAAAAAATTATAAAAATATAACAAATTTATAAAAATATAACAAATTTATAAAAATATAATTATAAAAAATTAATAAAAATAATTATAAAAAATAAAAAAATAAATTGTGTTCCTTATCAGCGTTTTTGTGTATTTTTTGTCAAGATGGACATAAAATATATTAATTTAATGTCTCTGAACACAATATCTTTATTCATTTTTCATCTATCAAACACGATTTTATGTCTCTATATTCTTATCTCAATATCTTATCCCTGAAAACAAACGCAGCCTTAATAACATTGTGCTATTAATAATTAATACCACTTGTTGGCGTTCTATATTGTGATGCTAATCCTTTCTTAGTTAGTGCTAATAAAATCTGTTTATGGCTTTTTCTTGTTTGAAAATTGGTTTGCATGTGTGTTTATTATTTGTCTTTCTGTTCATAAAGTTTAGGAGCCACGAGAGCAATGATTGTGAAAATAAGCACACCATGCACCCAGTAGCCACTAACAGCCTTTGGCCCCACACAAGTACAGCCACGTCGATGTGGACATACACCACAATTTTCACTATTATTATGCTGCTGCACGTTAAAACATTTCTTAATTCATTTGTAGGGTTTCTAATTTCAATTAAAGATACAGACACTATATATATTGAGAAAGAGATGAGTAATAGCTCAAATAGTATAGTCTTCCCATACTTAATTAAGAGGTTACGAGTTCGAGTCTTCTATCTTTGGTAAAAAAAAAAAAAAGAGAGAAAGAGAAAGAGAGAGAGAAATTAATATAATTTTTAGTGAAAATAATAAAATTTTGTTTTTTATTTTTGTTATTTTTATAATTTTATAATTATAAAAATACTAAAAATAAAATAAAAAATAAAAACATAAACCAAATAAATTTTTATGTTTTATTATTATTATTATTATTATTATTATTATTATTATTATTATTATTATTATTATTATTAGGGTTTGTGATTAAAAGATAAATTAGTGCTGAGAGGATCAGAAATGGGTTTCGGAAAAAAATTGAACATAAATCCCGTAAGATTAAATCAGGTATGTGGAATGCACCAAATTAGCCCACTTGGTGATATATTTACATGTCATAACTAAATCCATAATTGAACTTTAATTCATGTGATTATTTTGTTAACTCCATGATATTTCATATGAATTTTGATTAATAAATAAATATAATTTAATAATTTTATTAATGTGTTATCTCATGTTTGCTTAAAATAAATGGTAGTGTATTAAAAAACAATTTCTTTAACACAAACAAATTAGGTATTTTTAAAGGATTTAATTTTGATACATTGTCAGTGTAAAGTAATTTTACATGTGTATTTAATTACGTAACATTATATCAGCTAAAATAATTATCTTTTATATTGATTACGTGAATGATCATCTAAAAGAATAAACATGATGGCACAAGTGTGTAAACTAAAATGTTTTACATTGTCAGTACAATAAAATTAAACTCTTTTTTAAATATAAAAAAATATAAATATTAAAATATACAATTTCAAAAAGAGTAAATGACCATTTATACCCATGAAAGATTGACAAATATACCCATAGAAAAAGGAAAATCACTTTGTAACCACGAAAAATGACTTCTGTGTGCCAGAAGTACCCTGACGTTGGTTACACACTTGGTCCGTTAATATCCGAATCTACGTGGCAACAAAACCACTCCAAACCTATCTATGTGTAACCCAACGTATACCTCTACAAAAATTGAAACCCTAACATGCCTTTCTTCTTCCTTTCTTCTCAATTGTTTACCCTAACCCAGAAATTGAAACCATTTCATTTTCGTTTCTTCCTCAAATATAAACATTGACAAAGAAAAACCCTCTAACCCATGGTCATGTCTCTGCGCAGATTTAACTCTACTACGAGTAATATAAGTTGCAGCAATGCTTTAAGTTCGAGGAAGAAGAAGGAAAAGAAGCTTGATGGGAGATGCTTCTGTGGACTGGAGGTTGCGTTAATGGAATATGGCACGGTAACAAACCCTAATAGATGGTTCATCCGATGTCCTCTTTGAAAGGTAATGGCTTAGCGTTTTTGTTTTTTTTTTTTTGTAAAGGTTCCTTTTTTTAATTTTCGTTGACAATTGGATGGGTGTGGGTATTTTGATTTTCCAGACACGAGACTGCAAATATTTTATGTGGATGGATGAGATCGAAGAAGGTTGGGAAGGTCTTACAAGATCGTTAGCTAAAAAGAATATAGAGCATTCTCATGCAAGCTTTGAAGATGGGTTGACAATCACTGCAGTTAAAAGGGAGAATCATGAAAGCTTTTCCATGATTGTAAGAAAAATAGAAAAACTCAGGGATGAAGCTAGAACAAGTAGAGTGTTGCTTGTAACTATAATATTGGTGGTTGTGTTTTGTTTAGCTTGTAATTTGTATTTAGTGATGAAAATATAGGATTAATATAATCTGGAGATCGTTGTTGTTTATGAGCATTGTTTGTTATTAAGAATGATAAACTAGTTTGAAGTAATTCAGTTTGTTATATTTGACAGAAGTACCCATAAATGATTAATCAGATGGCATAAATAACTATGTGTATTTGCTTTATTTGACTAAATAGATCTTGTAAGATTAATGAGATGATGTCTAAAATATGCATTTGTCACGTACTAATTCATGTCATACATAACCGAAACATAGATCTCTAATTCTATAACAGTGTCTTTAAAGGTTAAAACAAACTTCAGCATGTGATACATTGTGGATTTATCAAAAAATACAAGAGTCTAGTATCTATTAAAGAGTACCTCATATTACCAAAATAAAATTAAAAAGTCTAGGAACTATGCTCAGAACATCATAATAGCAGAATAAAACAGAAGAGTCTATCATCTAATCTCTCTTGATCACATGAAATATACTAACAAAACAAGCCCAAAAGTCTAATTCAGATTAAAGCAAGATTGAACCAATACAGCAAAATAAGTAGTTTTCATCAACAAAACAACTATGATATTGGAGTTGATTTGCTTCTCCCACTTGAAACAACATTATTGGGCCCACTAGATGTTCCTTTACCTCTAACCATTGTTCCTCTACCTCTAATAGTTGATGTTACACCAGGTGTAGGCATAAACTGCATAAAACGTGTGGTAGTCCCAATACTTGCACCTTGCATTATTTGAGGTGTAATTATTGGTCTTGTTTCTAAGTTGGTTGTGGGAGGGTTGGTAGAGGGAGGTCTGGTAGATGGCGGAGCACTAGGAGGAGGTCTCTTAACATTTCTCCTTTTAACAGATTTTTTGGTTGTTGCAGGGTTCGATAGGGGATTTGGTTGAGTTTCCTAGAGTTGATACAAGAAGAAATAGATGAGTGATTGCAGAATGTAACATAGTTAATGACAAATGAAATGAAATGGCACTTACAACTGCAGCTTGTGGGGCTGCTGAAGCACTTCCCTCACCAGTGCCTGCTGCTGCTTCAGCATCTGCAGCTTCCAAGGTTTTCTCCCAATACATTTTGGCTAAAACATCAGGATCTTCATCTCCCCCATTTACATACTTCTGAGGTGCACCATTCCTACTAGCCATGGCTTCTTTCCTCTTCTTGCAACTTCTCTTGTTATGACCCCTGGATACATCTCTGCTAGGTGTAAACTCCGTTAAATTAGTTAATAAATTAATTTTTAATAAAGAAAATTAGAAATACGAATATTATATTAAATTAGGATAGAACTCATCAAAACGAAAATTTTGACACTAATTTTGAAGAATTCAGCCCAAGATTGGACCGAACGGGCCGAACCGGTTGAACAGGGACCAAACCGGGCCCGTGTGCCCAACCGGCCCAACACTTAAGTGGACCCGGGCTTTCTTCTTCCTCATTTCAGCTGAAGTAACGCTGAAAGCTACAGGGGAGAAGAGAAACGAAAACTTCCCCAACCCTCTTACGGTAGTTTCAAAACGCCGTAACTCCTCCGTCCGAGTTCCGATCGCCGCACCGTTTACGGCCACGCGACCATCACGTCGAGCTCTACGTTTTTACCGGAACAATTTCATAGGTAAGCCATTAATTACTCTCAGCCACTCCTTTCCCTCAATTTTTGAAAGTATTGTAGGGGTGTTGAATTTCTTTACTTTTTTGATGTTTTAGGATCCAATTAGCTTGAGAAAAACGTTTACTCTTGCTTATATGAAGCTTGGGTAAGATGAGGATACCATAATTCCATTTTAATTTTACTGAATTTGAGCTTTGGGTATTAAATTGGGTATATATGTGTTATAAATGTGTATTAGGTTATGAATAAATAATTGGAGCTTTAAATTGTGAATATCGAAACTTGGAGGAAGCTGTTTTGTTGAGGTTTTTGGGGCTGTGTTGGTTTTAATAAGTTGCCTTGATCACTACGAGGAAACCGGCTAAGGTATGGTTTAGGTTTCTTGCATTTAATATATAACGTTCTATGAAAACTTAGACTAGATGACCATAGGATAAGTTGAAATGCAGGTGTATATTTAATGTTTAGTATCTTGATGATGGACATGTTTGATTTGGTGCTTGTTGGATAATTGGTGATTTGATGAATTATTGTAGTTTGTTGCTGTTGATTGGTTGGTGATGATAGATGGATTGTTGTTTAATGTGTTGAGGATATAAGCAAATAAATTTAGAAGTGGTGACTTATAGTTCTGAATGATGGATTTTAGGAAAATGTATAAGCATTATTGTTGGTATGAGGCATAATTATTATGGTGGTTGATGTGTTATTGAAGAAGTGTTGGAAAGTGCAGGTTTGTTGATTATTGGCATAGGATTTGTCTTGGTTGAAAATAAGGTTTTGAAAGTTTGCAAAAAGTTGGTTTTTGGTCGAATTTCAGCAAGGCATAACTTAGCTTCCGGACCCTCAATTTGCTTCCAACTTGTTTTAAAGTAAAAACTGGGTTCATGAAATTTATGCCATTCGAAGAACGAGTAAAAAATATTTTAAATTGAAAAAGTTATGGGTGTTGGAAGATTATAACCAAAAACTGTTTTCTTTCAATTATACAGCTTTACTACTGAATCTGATTTTTTTTAAGAAACGTACGTCCACGCGTACGCGTGGCATGGAATTTTTGGCGATGCGTACGCGAATGGTCCTATGCGTACGCGCAAGGAGCTAGCAAGCATGTCCACGCGTATGCATGATTCACGCGTACGCATGACAAGGGGACGCGCGCGCGAGCTGCATTTTTACACTCCCATGCGTTCGCGTGAGTCATGCGTACGTGTAGCCCGTTTTTCAGCAAACATGATTTTTATGAGTTTTAAACTCTATTTTAAACTTATAAACCTCTATTTTCATTCCTTTAGTCTTAAATAATAGTAATAAACCTAATAACTAGATGAAGTTAGGAAAATGGGATAACTTGGAGGTGAAGTAATGCTGAAAAGTGATAAATTGATTATGAAATGTTACGGATGATCATGTATGATACTTGGGTTGAATAATCAAATGATCGGAGATACGAGATTCTCTGGGTAAAGTACCGTGGCTTGCCACCACATATACCAGGTCAAAAACTCGATACTCTGTTGACCCTGCGACGTAAGGGTGACCGGGCACTTATAAATTCTCGAGAATGGTACCCCCATTGAGCGATTTGATATATATATGAGTAAAAGCTATGCATAGACTCATGGGATGCACGTCGGGAGACAATCCAAAGGTTTAGCAAACCGGACTTGTTAGGTTGGCTTGATAACCGACAGATGAGACTCATCAGCCATATGACAGGCATGCATCATGTGCATATTACTTGAATTACTTGATTGTGCATTAACTGGGTGTGCCTAAGTGCATTTGCTATGTTAAATGTATATTTGCTACCTGTAGTACTTGTAACCTTCTTGTGTTTGCTTTTATCTGCTTATTTGTCTATGAAATGTTGTCGGAGATGGAGGTATGGAGGAAAGGCAATGAGACTTAGGTTCAAGATTAAGTTAAGATAGGCTTAGCTACTTTTAGAGAACCACCCTTTATGGCTTCTGTTTATACTTTAAGCTTTATATTCTGAGTGTTAGTGTTCTAGGATTGCCTCTGGCATTCCCAAGACCTTATATCTTATGTGTGTGACACCTTTACCATGTTGAGAACCTTTGGTTCTCATCCCATACTATGTTGTTATTTTTCAGATGCAGGTCGAGAGGCACCACCTTAGGCGTCTGAGCTTCTGAAGCGAAGTGATTGTCGGGTTACTTTTTGGATTGTATAGTCATACATATACATGTACTTAGTTTTCTCTCCACATAACTTGTCCTTTCTGATCTTCTTAGAGGCTTACGGAGAGACAGAATTTTATTTATGTAAATTTGGGTTTTGGATATGTATATATATGTGTATATATTCTCCGACCAGTCTTGACTTCGCGGGCTGAGTTAGGAGCTTGTTATTTTGTATCTTTGGCCCTCTATTCCTACTTTTGTTATCTTATGCCTGATAGTTATAGTTTTCTTAGCACGCAAGTTAACTCGTTTCTTGAGCGTTGTGCTTTTATTTTGCGATTTTTATTTCATCTATTCTCCAAGGCTCCTAGTATATTATAATTTTACTGCTATTATATGTAAACATTTTATTTTAGAGGTCGTAATACTACACCACCTCTGTTTTACGGCTTAAGCATAAAGATCAGAGTGGTAGGGTGTTACATTTTGGTATCAGAGTGGTCCGTTCCTATAGAGCCTAAAAAACGGACTGACTATGCTTCTGTGCATTCTTTGTATATGTGTTTATGTGCTATTAGAATATCTGACTAATATATATGGCATAAATATTTGTGAGCATGCATTTAGAACTTAAAGCATTAAACCTGCGATATTGAGACTGATCAACTTAATATCACTTGTTTGGTGTGATATGGACCAGATGTCGACTCGCGGACGAGGTAGAGGTAGGATAGGCACCGTTACTCCTGGCCCGGAAAATATGGCGACAGCTATGCAGCTATGCAGACGACAGTCGAGGCACTGGGTAATCAGATAAACCAGGGTAATCACGACAATAATAATGACGAAGAAGGCCCTATGACACTTGCTATATATCTGAAAGTTCATCCTCCGACCTTCAGGGGAACCTCAAATCCCACTGATGCAGACAATTGGATTCAGGCAATGGAACGAGCACTGCAGGCTCAACAGGTTCCTGAAGAGCAATGGGTTGAATTTGGAACTTATCAACTGCAAGGAGAGGCTCAGTATTGGTGGATGGGAACACAACGTATCCTGCAGGTTGATGGCGCTACGATTCCTTAGGAGGTCTTCTGAACAAAATTGTATAAGAAATATTTTCCTAATTTGGTTAGAAACGCCAAGAAACTTGAATTGATGCAATTAAAGCAAGGCCAAATGACTGTTACTGAGTATACTAGCAGGTTTGAGGAGTTATGTCGCTTTTCTCGTATCTGTCAAGGTGCGTCTGAAGATTTTACTGAGTGGAAATGTAGTAAATATGAGGGAGGTCTTCGGAGTGATATTCTAAACTTCGTTGCCCCAATAGAGATCAAAGTATTCTCTGAATTGGTGAATAAGAGTAGGGCGGCTGAGGAATGTGTGATAAAGGCAGCAGTAGAGAAAGAAAGTTTGAGGGTGCCTTTTCAGAGGACTTCAGGGAGAATTGGTCAGCCTCCCTCACTGTCAGATTTGGTTCGACTCTTATTCTCTCCTTTAATTCATCTACAACCCATTTTTCGTTAGCTGACTTACAATTGTTATTTCTGTTGTAGGTGTGTTCATTGACAAATGTCTTGACCTAATAACTCAAAGGAAAGGATCTCTTAGCACAATATATTTGTCACGGACATTCCTCATTATAGTAGATTGCTTTGCTTCTAGTTGAATTATATCGAGGGAAGAATATGCTCCTTCCAATGTTGATGTTAAACTTTTGAACTAGCTTTCTGAAATGGCTAAGTGTTTCAAATTCCATCCCCAACTCCAACCGGACTTGGCTGACAGGAGCATCAGCATCTTCATCACTTGCTATGCTTCTCAATTCTTCAGATTCATAACAATGATATCCAGCATTTTCATCCGAAAATTCTTCTGACTCAATAGGCACATAGATGGATGGAGGCTTGTCAGGATCAGGATTGGATATAAAAGATTGTCCAGTTGGAGGAGGCCTCTTTGCTGATCTTCTCTTGCTTACCTTAGGCCTTCCCCCAACCTGCTCATCTAGGTTGGTCTAGTTGTTCTGAGGAGTATTGTTAGTATCAGAGGGTGGGATTGGATCTTGTTCAGGGTTTGATTGTAAAAGTGAGTTTCTATATGGATGTGGAATGTATTGGGTTACTTGTTCAACTGCTTGGGCTTCATTCTCATTAGATACTAAGACAAAAGTTGCACTTAGAGATGTTGAACCAGGAATATGTATTGGCTGCTACTCTTGCTCAATGGGATGTTGTGAAGGTTGTGATTAATTAGAAGGTGGCTCATTTGGTTACATAGGTGTTGTGGGAGGCTGAGACATCTGTTTTGCTGGAGATCTTTGTTGGGCCATATTAACACCATCCTCCTTTTGGGTCTCAACCTCAATCTGGCTGCTTGCTTCATGGGCCTCTTCCCTATTCTGGGCCTCACTATCCATAAGTCTTCTTCTTGGAGTCTTCTTTAGAGTTGGATTCCTCTTAGCACAAGTTTTCAATCTCATCTTTGTTAGATTAATATTCTCTTCAACAATAATAGGATCATTTACAGGGTGCTCTGTGTATAAGTGAATTCTGTTACCATTCTTCATAGCAGCCTCATACAGTTTAACTATGTCCATATCAACCCTTAACAATTTTAACCTATTATCAAGCTCCTTACCAGGTTCTAGCCAATAAAAATCAGTAATGGATATATACCCAATGTTCTTTAGCAAATCATTTATGAAAAATCCATTGAGAGTATCCACATTAACCCTCTCAATCTCTGTTACTTTTCCACCAACATACATAAGCTTTCCACATGGACCTCGCTCAAATCGCCACCAACGATTAATACACAGAATAATATGGATAGTGGCCATCCCTGCAAGCAATACAGTATAATCTAAGGTACCATCCCATGTAATTACAGACAACAACATAGCAACTGAGAATCTAACTCAAACCAAAAAATTCTGAAAATATTTCTCAAGCCCATAGAAGATAATTAGAATATTCAAAAAATTTTCAGAAATATTCTAAGACGGAAAAATTAGTAATGGCATACTTCTGTTCTCTATGGAGCAACGACGGTGAGCTATGGATAGTGGATGACGAGATGCTTACAACAATGGTGGGCTATGGGTAGTGTGGACGGCGAGATGATTTCAACGACGGCAGGTAGTGGACGGCGAGATGCAGACGATGGTGGCCTGCAGGTAGTGAAGCAACGACTTGATTAAACTGGGAAAATATCTCTATCGTAGAGTGGTGGTGCTCTAGTCTTCTTCTCTGATTTGGAATGGCAGTGGCGACAACAACGGAGCTCTGCTAGGGCACAGAGGGGGATGTAAGGGTTTTTTTGCCATTTCTTAACCAAAAAAAAATTGGCTCACACGTAGATAGGTTTGGAGTGGTTTTGTTGCCACGTAGGTTTGAATATTAATGGGCCAAGTACGTAACCAACGTCAGGGTACTTCTGGCACACAGAGGTCATCTTCCGTGGTTACAAGGTGAGTTTCCTTCTTCCATGATTACATTTGTCAGCGTTTGTATCTTTTGTGGGTACAAATGGTCATTTATTCAATTTCAAAAATGAAACTTGAATGAACAGACCACCTTATAAGGTATGAAAATGAGCTTGTTCAATAAGTCAAATCATTTAAAAAAATGTTCTCTTTCATCTGTAACAAGTTTAATGTGAAGCTTTCATATATTGCAAAAGACGCTGACAATACAAGCAAAAACCACATCGTCCTTCATTCATATTTATAGAATTATAAGGACAACAATTGAAAAAGATTTTCAACGGCTATTTGTAACTCCAAATTAAAAAAAATTACCACAAAATCTCTCTTATATGTGATGAAGATTTGAGAAGATCAAAATATAGAAGCATATATTCTCATAGCCTTTTCTACACATCTTCACCCTATAATTAAATTCTACATTTTTAAAAATCAAGAGAACATAATTTGTAATTTAAATATTTATTATACATCTTTATGTAGATTATTTTTAGAGTAAACTACCATTTCTACCCACAAAATTTGAAGACGCTGACATATTTACCCATCGAAGACAAAAATTACCATTTGTACCCATAAAAAATGACGTTTGCAAGCAAAATTATCCAAACCCTAAAAAATTAAATGAAATTCCTAAACTACCCTTCTCTCCAGTCTCCACCACTAGTACCATTGTCTTCCCCCTCTTCCTTTTCACCCCTTTCCAGACCAAAATCTGTTTCAGAGAGCCGGCCTCCCCCTTTTCTCTTCTTTCTCTATTACGTGCTATTGTTCTCTCTGGTGGCGTCGTCGGAACCCACAATCAGACCTTCCTATTTGAATTAGCAAGGTTCGGCACCAACGCCCAACCGAGAAGCAAATCAACAATGTCAGGAAAATGAGGCTGAAAGCACCTCAAGAACTTTAATGATATCAAAGTGATAACCCCAACAAGCCTATGCAACAAGCTCAGTGAAGTTCTCTCATCCTCAAACAGCACCTGACAAGCTTTGAGAATTGGCAAAGCATATCTCTTAACTCCACCAATATCCCCAACATTAAGAAACTCACGCAAACCTTTCAATGCCAATTTCTTCGTCCCATCAACGGCGTTGACATTGCTTAATAAGGGCAACGCCCAACCTATGAAACGGTCAACCAAACCACCAAGTATAACATGATTTAGTCTCCCGTTTAATGTCACGAAAATCGAACAGATCACTGCACATAGTGTACCGTACGCTACAACAGTCGCTTGCCTAACCTCATACAACCTAAAGCAAAGAACGACAAAAGATAAAATTTTTATCGAAAAATTGGGAAAATTTTTGAAAACTGAAAATTGGAGAGTGGGGATTAGGGTTTAACTTACTTGTTGGAGAGGAGTTGGGAGAGACCTTGGGAGAGGAAGTGAGCGGAGTGAGTAATGAGGAGAGAGTTGTGAGGGTAGAGGATGGCGCGGTGAAGGGAAGCGATGGCGGCGAGGTGAGGGGAAGGGTCTGTGAGCGCGACCGATGAGACGGAGGTGGTGGAGGAGGAGGGAGTGGGAGTATTGTCGTCGAAGGGGAGGGTGGCGGAGAGAAGGGCGGCGAGCTGGTTGTGATGGTGGTAGTTGGGGATGAGAGTGATGGTGAAGAAGAGTTTGGGTGGTGGTGGTGGGATTTGAGATTAGAAAAGTGGTGGTGAAGATAAGGGTAATTTAGGGATTTTAGGTGATTTTTTAGTGTTTGGATAATTTTGTTGTGCAGAATCCATATTTCATGGGTACAAATGGTAATTTCCTTCTTTTATGAGTAGATATGTCGCGTTTTTAACTTTCGTAGGTAGAAATGGTAGTTTACTCTTATTTTATGTAATATAAGTTGAAAGTGTTCTCTATCTTTAAAAAGTACTTTAAGACTATATCTCAGAGTAAGATAGGATTTTAATTTGAAATCATCGTTAAGTTTGTTCTTACACTCAACAATTCTCTTGTATCATTTGAGATAATTTAATTTTTAGATAACATATTTAAACTATCTTAGAATTAGGATAGACTTTTAAATTAAGTTGTTAAGTACATTTACGAACTTTTTAGTGTCCTAGTTAACACGGTTAGTCTCCACTCAATAGTTTTTGTTGTAACTTAGTCTAGTAACAGTTTCTAGTCTTGATGAAAAAGTTTTAAAAAAAAAAAAATCTAACGCTATTATGTTAGACTGAAGTCTAAGTTGAGTCTTGTCTAAAAAATTTAAAAGAATATCTTAAATTTTTAATTTAGTGATGTATTTAATTTGGGTCAAAATTTATCCTAATAAGATTTGAGGCAATAATATTTAAAGTTCTTAAATTAGTAAAAAAATAACTTAAGTCTTACCTCAAAATATTAAAAAAATATCTAAAATTAAGTTACAGAATTTCTAATCTAAATCACTTTATAAACTTAAAAAAATTTAAAATAATATTTAACGTTCTTAAATTAATAAGATATCTAATTATAATTTTTAGAGTTTTTTATTTTAGAGCATATGCCTTCCCATATTTAGCACATTTTTTGAATCATAGATAACACAAGGTCTTATATTAATTAATATATTGACCTATCAAAAAAATATATAAAAACCTATAAAAAAATAAAACCACCCAAGATATTGGTTAATCTATCTATCTATCTATCTATCTACACCATAATAATGATAATTGTCTTTTATAAACTACCTTAGTTTCTTAATATCTAACCTCTATCTTTTAGTAATTATACCCATAAATTATTAGTTTGTCAATTCATTTACAAAGATAAAACTCGCAATTTCAAGTTCATCAATTCAACCCACTACCCCAAATGTTAAGGCACCAAAATAAAAGAATGTAAAACAATTTACCCCTTTTTACCCTTACTGACTCACTCTCTTGTTTCTGTCTCTCTCTTGCGCATATCTATCTGTATCAATAATCATTATCTCATTTCATTCTTTGAGTTTTATTCAAAAAAATTCAAATTTATTTGTCAATCCACATCATGTTTACTAATTTTTTACCAAGCGTGGAACAAAATGAAGGGTGAAAGGAAACATAGCGGAGGAGAATTGGAAAAAATAAATGAATAAATAATAAATAATAAATAAAACATGAAGAAGAAAAAGAAAAAGAAAGAGAGAAACAACATATACCAAGAGAACTTGCGCATGCTGCACTTCTTTGTGTGCGTTTAAGTTGGAAAATTTCTCGTGTACTCTAAAAACAAATCTATGTTCTTGTTTTGTGCTATTTATTTTGGCAGTTTGAGATTAATTTTTATTTTACTAATATTTTTAAAATTTAAATAATACTGATATAAAAATAATTAATTAATTAGAATAAGAATACTAACTTATCCTTAGAACACTTAAAATGTATATTATACGGCCAAATATATTATACGCTATGATGCACGGACACTGACACGGATACGGGATACGACACAATACGGGACACAATCTTATATAACATGGGGACATGCATACATATAAAATATAAAATATTTTTTAGATAAATCGTAATGATATTTTGATATTTTATTGATATTAAAATATAAATTAAATTTTTTAATTATTTTTAATGTCTTATTTTAATTATATCAAGTATTTAAAATATTTTTTGTTTTAATAAATAATAATATATATTATATCTAAATTTATTTTAAGAATATATGTTAAGAATAAGACTGGACATGCTGACACGTGATGATATTTACGTGTGTTCAGGTGTGTCCGGAGAAATATTTTTTATTTTTTATTAAGACACGGTTGAACACAGCAGACACACGTGTTAAACGAGTGTCAATGAATGTCATATCCAAAATGTGTCTAACACACAGACACGATAACTCAGCAAAAAATCCGAACTTCATAGATTATACGTGGAATGTCATTGAAAATGATATTATTATCAATTTAGAAGTAATTTGTAGCCTTTTTTATTTTTTAAATTAAACTCTTTTATTTTATTTTCAAAATTTCAACACAGAAACCAACCTAAGAAAATGTAGATTAAAGATATTCCTATCCCCACCTCCTTCCTATTCCATTCCTAGCATTAAACCTAATAAGCATTCCATTAAAATAGGCAAAAGGAGCATAACTTTAATTTGAAGATGAGCACGGGCATTAGAATCCAGAAAAGAATTTAATGAAGCCTCCTAAAGCCCAAAGTTTAGGTCTCTTGAGCCGCATTAGTTGACTGTTGCAAACAAGTGTATATAATGCCTCATAATACAGTATAATACCTAGTGTTGGAAGTGCTCCTCATGTTCATACCTCACAATTCCCATTTCTAATCAAACGCAAAACAATACCCTTTTAATCATTAAAATAAAGTAACGATTAAAGATGGTGTAGGCAGGCCGAATGTGTAGTAAGAAAAGAGTGACAATTAGGTTTTTAAAGATTATGATTTTGAATTAATTAGTCTTTAAAAAAGTATTAATTTAATTCTTTATGATAATAAATGATAGATACATTTTATTATTTTATTAATTTATCATGTAAAACTTAACAGTAATATTTATATATACCGTTAATTACTGTAATGCATTTATTTATAAAAGATTATCATATAAATAATAACTTTTATAGTGAAGCTTTAATTGTTTTAGTATGCTTCATGATAAATAGAGAATAAGTAATAAAGATTATATGAAAACTCAAAAAATAATGAATGTTTTACTATCTAAAACTACATTAATATCATACTTATGTGACAGCAACAGGACATGCATCACTGCAGATAATAAAAAGGAGAAAGTTTAGGAGGTCAACACTTTTATTAAAATTTGGCCAGTATTTAACTAGCAAAAGAAAAGTGAGTATTCTCACACCATTAGATGAAATCTCACACCATTAAAAATATTATTGATGGCTACTTAAAGGCTACAAATCACAAAACTTACTGACCCCTAGCACTCCTCAATAAAAAATACATGGGCAATTTTATTTCCTTTTGCGCTATCTATTGATGAAAGGACATATATATCTACCGTTTGTTATTAGGGATAGCAACGGGTCCCCATGGGGCGGGGACATGCCCCCCGCTCCCAATATTTGTCCCCGTCCCCGCCCATCTCCACGACAGGTAACGAGGACCCCGTATCTGTCGGAAACCTGGGTCTTCGCGGATATCCGCGAATTTTTGTAAAAACTAATAAAAATTGAAAAAATGAAAAAAATTAAAAAAAATTAAAGAATTTATGAATCATAGGAATCAAAATCAACAATTTAACATCAAAAAATCAAAATCAAAGTGAAATAAACATTCCAAAATCATAGAAACCAGACTCAATAACTCAGCTTTAAAAATATTCATTATACTTAACTTAACTTCCAGAATTAAACATAAGAATCTGAATCAACAATTTAACATCAGAAAATCAAAATTAAAGTAAAATTATAAAGATTTTAGAATCATAAAAACCAGACTCAATAACTCAGCATCAAAAATATAAAATTTACTTAAATGTGGAGTGAATTAAATAATCCAAATCTGTCATTCAAATCGGACCCAATAACTTTGAATCTAAAAATATCTACACTTTAAAAAAGTTAAAAAGAGAAGCAACAAGTTGCAGTGAGCAACAGTATATAAGTGAACCAACCAAGACATTCAAGTATGTGCCAACCAAATAACTATGAAGCAACAAATAAATTATTAGTTGGATAGTGTTAAGTAAGAAAACTAAAACAGCAAAACTTTATCCCACAGCTACATGTGCTCGGTCCATTTATGCTTAAATCTCTTTAAATAATTTCAGTAAAAAAATGTTCACAAAATATTCAACCACTAGTTTAAGAGCTACAAAAAGGTACAGCACTCTGTGGTAAAGTGAAAATAGAAATTGATCAATAAATACCCAATATTCAGAATGAAAAGAATAACCCTGATATAAGGAGCAACTCTGAAAGGTAGAAAATCAAAAGCCGCTAGAGACAAGTAAATAGCATAAACCAACATATCAACAATGAAAACTAACAGACAGAAGACCTAAAAATACCAGCAACGCGGAGAAGAACCAGAATGTGGATGAACGACCGCCGGCGACCAACGCGAAGAGGCGTCTAGAACGCGATCAAAACCAAAACCATGCCGACGAACACGCCTCCACGGGAAGAAGCAACAATGGCGGAGACGACGGGCTCCCTGTTGCGGTGTGCCGGTGTGCGCAACATGACAGACTGACGATGAGGGGACTGAGATCCACAGTGCGTTTGTGCGTGACTCATGAGAGACAGATGTCGCGGTGAGAAAGACGGACGGAGGGGATGGGTGGCGGGGAGGTGGCCTCGATGGGTGGTTCAGAGGAAGAAGGAAGAGAGATTAAGGGTTTCTGGGTTTGTGAATTCACTAACAGCTAGGGTTTCACTTTCTTCCATTATTATATATATAAAGGTATTTTAGTTATTTTACATTGGCGGGAATTAAACGGATCTCCACAGGGCAGGAATCACTATCCCCGCCTCCTTCTCGTTTATTATACCGGGTCCCGCCCCATTTATTATACCGGGCCTCGTCCCGTTTTTACAGGTAAAAATCTCTTTCTATATCCACTTCCGACGGATAAACTCCACCGGAGGTTTTGCCATTTCTATTTGTTATGGTAGAGGACTTAATTGATACTTTTTTTTCCTTTAAAAGTGAATTAATTTAAAATTAAAATATTTAAAAATCTAATTGTCATTTTACTCATGTAATAATAAATAATTGTTAATATTTTTATGAAGTGAATGTTCCTTAATTTTAAGCTCTAACTATTTGTCTGAAAAATAAAATATTTTTTTATTATTCAATTAAGTAATTGGTCTAAGTAATTTCTGTTATTAATTTAAGTGGTTCCTGATATATTATTATATCACTGTTTACAAAAGTAGTTTAGATTAATTATTTAGGTAGTTAAAAATCGATAAAAAGTTTTCGAATGATGAAAGTATTTTATTTAAACAAATAATCGAGGACTAAAAAATAAATTTATTCTTTTTTATGTGCATGCTAATAGTAATTATAAACTTTCATGGTACCATAAACATTTCTGAAAGACTCTGGATATTAATTAAGATTGTCGTTCACATGTAACTAGTTTGTAAACTAGATAATTTATACTAGTTTATAGGGTAAATAAAATATGTGTAATAATTTTTTGCAAACAGAATAAATAGCATATAAAAACACAAATTTTTTGGAATTACATATATCTATTTATTTAAAGAAATTCCATACTAAACTAAAAACATGTACATCCGAGATAAGATGAAGATAAATATAGATATTGGAATTATAAATGGGGAAGCGGAATCTTCTTGGATGGATCAAAACATCCTGAGTTCCTGAGCAAGCGCAAAATAGGTTGTGCTGTTAGGATCAATATCTTCTTTGTATGGCCCTACCCAACATTGTATTTCCCTTCTTTTCTTATATAAAGAAAAAGTAAGGATCTAATGTCAATTTCTTATATATAAAAAAAATTATATTAAAGAGGGTGAATTAATAATAATAACATAAAATAAATGAAATGAAAATATCCACGTCATGATGTACAGGCTGGGCAGCTCTACTACCATACTGTGTCTACATACCCCCCACAACAACCCTTATAAGAGCATCCAAAAGAAACAACTCTCCAAACCTCTCTCTCTCAATCATCCTTTGTGTTTCTCTACTCTTTGAGGCGTGAAGTTTGGGCTTTCATTACTGTCCCTCTCTAAACCATCAAGCACTCATGTCTCTCTCCTTTCTTTCTTTTCTTCTTCTTTTCATTTCTCTCTCTCTCTCACACTACTACTATTTGAAGCAGACAACAAAGCCCAAGAGTAATTGATAACCATCAAAATTCTGTTTCCTTTCTATCTCTCTTAATTGTTTCTCCTCTTTCACACTCGCACAGCGTACCCTTCTCCATCTCTATATAACAAGAATGGAAAATTGGGACAAACCATTACGAGGACACAGAGAAAGGAATAGTAATCCGTCTTTCTCTTCCACTCTCCTTGACGCAATCTACCGCTCCATCGAGGTCGAAGAAACGGTTACAACTACCATGAAGAAGCAGAAACAGAATTCTCCCAGCAGGGCCAGTAAGGTGGAGAGTTGGATGGAGATCAAGAAAGATGAGAAACTGTTGTTGAAGGGGAGAAACTCGCTAACGGAATTCGATCGAAGAAGCAACAGAAGCTGCAACTCAAGATCTTCTTCCAACGCGCTTTCCATGTACTCGAACTCAACATCCTCGGAATCTAGCTCCGCCGGCTTCTCTTCATCGGAATCGGAGTCCTTCTACGGCCACCGCCAAAGGCCGAAGCCGATTCGCACCAGCGTTTCCGACAAGCCAACAACCACGTTTGATGACAACAAATGGATCCCGCAGCCACAGAAGCCGAAGAATGAAAACAACGACACTAACAATAACGGATTTGGTAAAACGAAGAACAAAGCGCTGAGAATCTTGTACGGCGAGTTGAAGAAAACAAAGCAGCCGATCTCGCCGGGTGCAAGACTCGCCAGCTTCCTCAACTCGCTCTTCCATTCAAACGGAAGCTCGAAGAAAGCCAAGGTGGTTTCTTCGAGCCCCGTCGTGGTGCACGAGCAGCCTTCCTCCGCCGCCACGCAGCATGGCGGAGGACGCGGTATTAGTTATTCTAACTCTGCATGTTCCTCTGCGTCCTCGTTCTCCAGATCTTGCCTGAGCAAGACACCGTCCTCGAGAACGGGGACGAAGAGGTCCGTACGGTTCTGTCCAGTGAGTGTGATAGTTGGAGAAGATTGCAGGCCCTGCGGGCACAAGAATCTGCATGAAGGGCAAAATAGTAATTTAGTGGTGGCCGCAAAGGGGTATAATGGTAAGAACACTAACGATGAAGAGCTTAGGTTCCATGTGTTGCAGGAGAGTAAACGAGTAGAGGAATTAGCTAGGGACTTGTTGAAGAATTATCAGATGAAGAAGAAGAAGAAGAATGAAGAATTTCATGATGACGTCATGCGTTATGAACTTGATTATGATGATGATGACGACGATGATGATGCTAGTTGTTGTAGCTCTGATCTATTTGAATTGGATAATCTTTCAGCAATTGGGATTGAGAGGTATAGGGAGGAGTTGCCTGTGTATGAAACTACTCACTTCAATACCAATAGAGCCATTGCCAGTGGGTTCATTCTGTAATTTTGATGAATTCGGGGGACTACTTTCTAAAAATTAGGATTTTAATGGTGTGGGTTGGGGGGTTTACATCATCGGATAAATAATAAGATTATTTCTTTTTGTTTTTACTAGCTGTCTAATAATCTTCGAATCCCTCTATATTTTACTTTCTTTTTAATTTGGGTGGATGCATTCTGAAAATGGTTAATTAATCATGATCTTTGAAGAGTTTCTTTTAAGAAATATTATTTATATTTTATAAAATAGGTATATATTCAGAACATATATGAGATTACTATTTAAGTGAAAAAATTCCTATGATAATTTTAAATTTACAAATAATTGTTATTTTATAATAATAAATGAATAATTCAAAGTAGTGTATGTATGGTGGAGAGGTGAGAGGGAGAGAATCCATGGTGGTATATATTTGATGGAGCATCTTAACAAAGTTTGTGTTTTTTATTTGATTATGTGGGTAAAGTTTGATACCCCTCTTACAAAATGATTGAGCATCAAGTAGAGGAAGATGGAGGAGTATTGTGTAACGTTTGTTTAGCACGACATGGGGGGAAAAAGGAAAAAGGCAAGTAAACAGTGTGAAGAAGATTAAGATGAAGCTGAAAGCAAAGGCAGAATTTCTACACTTATTCATGGCAATGGAAAAAAGAGGGCTTTTGCTCTCTCTTATGTTGTGGCCTGTGGGGGCCTCTTTTGCTTCAAATTAACTCTGTCTTCATGCATCTCATATGCGTGGTAGCAATAGTCAAAAAGTGCCTATATATATGTTTTCATTTTTTGGTAGATAAAAAGTGCCTATGTTCATCTTAATAATAATGACACAGCTTTAACTATTTTATTTTCCTTTTAATTTTTCATAATTTATTTTCCTTAATCCCGTAACCCTCTAGATTAACAATCTTGTAGATATTTTTACGTGAAGTTAATAATTAAAAATTATCAAATAATTTAACATATTTGACTAAATTATTATTTTTAAAAAATATTTTTTTGTAAATTTACTGGGAGGATTTTCAAATAGAAACCTAGCTAACTTTAGATTATGGCAAGGAAAAAAAATAATAATAAAGAAGAAGAAGATTCAAATGATGGGTTTAATGGAAAAAACCAGAAAAAGATAGAGATATGTATATAAGACACGGTCCCTAAAGATGTGGACAAAATATCTCTTCATGGATTCTCTAAAACCTTGATGTCAATTTAGTTGGCTTCTAATAATACAAGAGGTTAGTCTCTGAATTATTTGAAAAATTAATGCGATTTTCAGAATAATATTGAAACTGGTATCATCTTTTATTACCGTCAAATGCGACTACATATTTTGTGGTGTTTTTTTTTTTGTTAATTTTTTGGTTCTGGTTGGGGGATGGTTATTAATAATACATGTTTCTCTTTAGCTTTTTGACATTTTCTTTTTGGTCTTATCTTGAAAAACGGCAAAATTCGGCAACCAGAAGGATAAAATTAATTTAGGGTTATTGAATTTTATTGCGTCTATAGATTGATAAATCAGAATGTAAACTGTTTTGCTAAAATCGGTGATTTAATAAATTTTTTTTTTTTACACAAATATGTTGTCATTAATAAACTTCTAATTAATATATAGTTGTGTCAATAATAACATAAAATGCATTATCATGTGTCTTATTTCAATGGTCATTCGAAATAGTACGTATTTTCAGATTGTAAATTTTACCTACAATTTCTAACAACTAAATCATATATTTTTTTTTGTGTTTATATGTATAACTTAATAAATACTATGTATATATAACATGTAATAATTTTAATATTTAAATTTAATAGTTAGATTGATATCCAAGAAATAAAAATAGTGGTCCTAGACTCCTAGTGCTTGTTGGGATGCTACAACAGCACAGCTAATTTTTTTTTTTTGAAACATTTTTTTAATAATTATTGATCTTCTTTATATTTTAATAGAAATAAATTTTCAAAAGTAGACCCGTAAAAACATTTATAAAATTATTCATAAAATTCAAATATTACATCAACAAGTAGTTGTTAAAAAAAATCATAATAAACCATCTACATAAACCGATCTATAGTGTATAATTTTCGAACCTAATCTGAAACATACATTATCAACATTATTATCTATCAATAGTAGTCGTGTATATTTTTTTTTCAAAGACTAATTTGTTAAAGATCTGAACTGTATTTAAAAGTTTATTGTTGATCAATGAATTACTACATATAAAAAATAAAATTTGAACTTCTAATATACACTTACTTAAATGGACGAGTAAGTTAGTTGCTCGGCTAACCCAAATTAATTAATAATTGTGTATACTAATACCCCATAATTTTATTTTTTTTATATTAGTTTTTGACGTTAAATGAGACTCTATTTTAGACTAAGCTATTTCAGTTGGTAATAGTAATTTAACAGTAGTAATTTGCCACCTCAAATGTTTCGAACATCATCTTTAATCTATTATTTAGGAAAATTTGAGGAGAAAAGGACAATAAGAACGTTCATATTTAGAGTACTAGTATACAAATTAAAATTATTATCTACCTCTCCTTTGTTACATTTTCCATGTCCTTATTATATCTCTCCTTTTATTTTGTCAAAATAGCATAAAAAGCACCGTTCATTATTAATTAGATCAATTTGGAAAACGAATACTTTTGGAGGACCACTAAATCATAACAGTGTGATATGCTAATTAAGTTGAATACTCTTAAGTAACTAACACATTTTTAATTAAGACAAAGAAAAAAAGGAAAAAAAAAAAATTTAATGAGCACTTTGAAAGCTATCTAGCTAGCTTGGACATTAGGAAAAGAAAAGGCTATGCTATGCTATGCTGAAAAGAGACATAGGTGAAGAATTGGCTTTGTAGGGCGTGGTGTTGTCGTGGACCTGTGATGCCCTAACCGCAATTGATCAAAAACATTAAAAAAGTTAAAATTGATTAGTGAAGGATTTTAATTAGCATGCAACTCTCATATTATTGGATTAAGAAATCACTTTGTAATCTAATTAAAATCATTTGGTTCAATTTAAAAACCCATTCCTCTCATATGGTTGGTGAAGTGGGGGAGTACGACAATGATAATATATGTTCTTAGTGGGTGTGAAACCACCTACTCATCCTAGAGTTGACGATTCCTTGGATTCCCTATAATTTTAATAATCATACCAATCTTATTAAATTTTGTTATCAACTATTTTATCCCAAAAAGTAATATATTAAACTTTATTTAATACAAAGATTTTATTATATATATATGGTGAGAATTTAAATTTAATATATTATCAGTATAGAATAATTTTATACGTATATTTAATAATATAAATTTATATTAATAAAAATAATTATTTTTTACATTATTTACATACATTGTTATAAAAATATTTTTTTCAAAAATTTAAACTGATAGAAAGATATACATAAATGATTATATTTTTAATATTTTTTTTCACGCAAGAGTAAATTCTTGTATATAATATAGATTTGTGTAAATTCTTGTATAATTTTTTTTATTTATTTTGGAAATAATAAAGATCGAATTCTAAATTTTTTTATTATAGAAGTTCTAATACTATGATATTATTATTTCTTTTAATTTAAAAAATTAAACTGATAGAAAGGGACACAAATTGTTATATATCTAGCAGTAAATTAAATATGTACATCAAAATTAAATTTATATTATTAATATAATTTTTTATACAAACATTGAATTATATATTATTAATATGAAAAAAGTATTTAACTTAACCACGTAGTAACGTAGAAATTTTATACAAATGCAAGAGTTTAAAATTCTCCCAGTTCACAACGCAAACAGCGATTTCATATGAACTTCACAAAGTGTTTTGTAGGAAGAAAACAAATTGTTAACACAATTTGTATTTTGTTTATAGACTTTGAACCTGAAAGTGTGATATGTATGTGAGTGGAATAGGTCTTTATTTTGTTTGTTTTCTGTTCTTTCTTAATTTAGATTGAGATAGATTATAGATTATTGTGGTTGAGCCGTCACGCACGTTACTTTTATGTAGTAAATTTAAAAAAAGTATGATATTATTACATAAATAGAGAATACACTGGCAGACAACATAATGAACTTATTACAAATGGTAAAATTTAAAAGGAGCTATGCTCCAGATATATATTGGACTATATATATTTTGATTAAATCAGTGGAATGCACATGATCGTTGGAAGTGGAGATTACAGGCTTATATTTTCTGTAAATAATAATAATAATAATAATAATAATAATAATAATAATAATAATAATAATAATACATTTTTTTTCGCTAGAAACAAGTAAAGTGAATAAAAATAAGGTGAATAATGATACTTTAAAATCTAAATTAAAATATTTTCTTTTAATACAGACATGATTTTTGAAATAGGACATTTTTTGATTATATTAAATACAAAAATATCAAATAATTTTAACTTTAAATTTTTTATAGAATAATCTCTAATAATTTTATTGAATATTATTATTATTATTATTATTTAGTGACAATATATATATACATAAAAATCTAATGAATAAATTTATTATTATTTTTGTTCAAAAAATACAAAAAATTATGGTACAATGTTATTATGTAATTAATAATAATAATTATTTTATTTTATTTTTTTTTAGACCGAGAACTATTATGTCTAATAGAGAAAAACATTAAGGATTGATCTGTGTATTAATTTTTTTTTGGGACTAAAATATCCATTTTTAAAATCCTTGGGGACAAATCTAGGTAATTACTCGACCGGAAAATAAACTGGAGACTGATTTGTCTATCGGAGTAAAACCTTAGAGATTAATTTGTGTATTAATTTTTTTTGGAGACTAAAATATCTGTTTTTAAAATCTTTAGGGACTGATTTAGATAATTACTCTAATAATAATAATAATACAAAAAAATTGGCATGTAAAAGGAAATGAATCCTCTATATAGTAGGAATTATTGTAAACCCCAAAACTGAAATTATTAATTTAAAACTGAAATTATTGTAAATTGTTTGCTAACCTTTAGTTGAGCTTTCAATTAATTAATGAATTAACGATTATTTTTTTAAGAACATACATCTAAGAGGAAAAAAAAAAAAAAGACATACAAAACAGATTTACTTACTTAGTACACAGGTTTCTATTAGTCGATAGATAGTTGCGGTACTATTTTCATGTAATATTTAGGTCCAGTTTGGGTAACCAACTTAATTAAGTTTCTTTTGATAAAATAACTTAAACAATAAATGACTCTGTTAAAAGTAACTTATAAATAAGTTATTTTGTGTTTGGATTTTTAACTCTAAAAGTGCTTATTTTATAGAAATGTAATGAAAAGTAGAAGCATTATGAGAGAAGTCATTTTTTTAACTTCTCTATAAGCTCTAAAATAGCTTCTTAGAAAATTGCAATTTGGTTTTGAAAATTGCACCAAACATTAATACTATTACTTTTTATAAGTCAAAAGTTAAAAAAAGTTACTTCTAGAATTTCCCAAACGGGTCCTTACTCACGGAAAGAACTAGAATAGTTTTTGGAGGGATCAATATAAAAAAAATATAACTTTAGAAAGATAAAAAAATAATTAAAAAGAACCAATGTATAAATTAAAAGAATATATATATATATATATATATATATATATATATATATATATATATATATATATAATTTTAAAGGAGGGTCATTGCCCCTTTAAAATGTATGAAACTCCGCTCCTATATTTATTCAAGTGTTTAAATATAGTAAAAGATAAATATTTTTTTTTCTAAAAATAATAACATAACATGTGTATAATCTTAGAAGTGATTATGAAGTACTGGAGAGAGAAAAGGGCTAGAGAGAGAAAGAGAGAAGAGATGTTAGAGAGAGAAAGGATTTTTTTGAAATGAAAGGAAAGAGTTTGTGCTTTTAATTTTAGTTTTTGTTATCGTTGGATTTATTATCGGTTAAATCCGACGGTAATTTTTAGCGAGTCATCAAAATATATTATTTTATTAAAATGACTTACTTTCGGATAAATTTAACGGTAAAGCCTATGTTAAAAATTATGCCTTTTTCTCTCGTTTTGTCGCTAAGTATTACCGGTGATATTACTGACAAATTTATTATTGGAATTAAAAATCTGTCGATAACAGTTTGCCTAAATAAATTCTATATCAAAATCGTCTATAAATCTGTCGATAAAGTCGACGATAATAAGCGACGCTAAATCCAACAGTACTTGATACATTTCTTGTAGTGATAACTCATTAAAATATTAATGTATATATTTAGTTTCATAATAGAATTTATTTATATTTTTTATTTTTCTTAAATTAAAATTATTGATTCTTAATTTTTTTTTCCATAAGCATAGGATCAAATTTTATTTCTCTTTATCATTCTTGCATTCTTTATTTTGTTCTTTTATTAATATTATATATATTTAATAAATAAAAAGAGAGAATGTCCTGTTAATACACTAGTAGTATGAATAATTATTTTAATTTCCTATACCCTATCCTTAATTGGCATCTGCACGAATGATATCATTGGTATCGAATCTACTTTTATATATCCATTAACATCTAATTAAGCACAAAAAACCAGAAACTTCTTGCTGTCAAGTATGAACACCTAGCATTGGTACATGCATATGTACGTACGTGTGAGCATTCCTTTGCTGGGTATGTCACTTAACCACCATGCACAAGCACAACCCACTATATATAGCATAAAAGGAATTATGCAACATGAAATTAAACTTTATCGGTTTAATTGGGTGGCTATATTAAGAGTAGGACCAACCTTAGCTTTGTTAAGGTTCGAGTCTCTAACACCACAAGTGGCTTGATCACTTACTTGGTCATGTCCGAAGATAGGGGCACATATTGGGTCAATTACATTAATACCATGTTTTGTATTATTATCTTAATTAAGAGACAATATTATCTCGCCTTCTAGAGACATATTTGTCATCTCTAAACTCCTAAATAATAATTAGGAAACGATATATATTCATAAATTGGACTAAATTGCAAATAATTAATTAAGTGGTTGTCATGATTTATTTCATGGTTTGGGCTGTCAACATTGTTTTTATGTGTATGCCCTCTTGATTGTTAGTTTCCTACCATATTCTTTCAAATCAACAGCATGACGTGCATTACATAAGATGTGCTACTTTTTCGATAAGTTAGCAGAAATTATTTATAAAAGTAATAAATTGTAAAGTAAAACACTTATATAAACTAAAAACAACTCGATATTACATGAATCATCCAAAATAAAAAAACGTTACGTGGACGTCTCCATGCATATTATTATATAAATCGAATTATAAATTATAGTAGTAAATCGAATTAAAGTATATCGAATTATTAGGATTTCATGTAAATCGAAGTAAGTAGCTTCGATTTACTAAATAATGCACATGATATTAAACATTATCCATAGTAAATTGATACAATCTATCTCGATTAAGTCCATGGTATTTACACATAGTAAATTGAATTGGTTAAATTTAAATTACATCAATGGTAAATCGACACACCTTGATTCAATTTATGCATATTCGCGTTCCAATATAAATCGATACACTCTGATTCGATTTACATATATACCTCTATATATAGAATTCAAATTGACTTATTTCTTATTACATTTCACCATACCATACTCAACCAAAACGAAAAATTTAGAGCAACTAAAGGAATTTATAGTAGAAGATTGAAACTGCGGAGATGGAAGACGACCCAAATCGAATCTATCGGTTGGATGGAGTCACCCATATTATTGCTGGTAGCATGCATGAAGAGATTAGTAAATGAAATTTAATTTTTTTATTTTCTTTAAAAAAATAATGAATTGTTACTAATATTAAATTGCTTAGAACTTGATTATTAGAATTATTAGAATCTTTAAACTTCAAATAATAGTTAGAATATTGATTTAGGGTTTAAGGTAGCGTTAAAAGATTGAAATCACAAATGCATGTTAGATGAGGAGTAATTAAGTATGTTGACAAGTAGATTTAACAAGTTTGGTTAGAGTTTGTAAGTTTTTATTGTTAGAAGTTTAACGAGATTAGAAATTTTGTTGGAATTTAATTTAATTTAAATTTGAATTTTAAGTGTTGGATTAACTAGCCAGTAGAAAATTATGATTTAATTTATTTTAAAAAATTGAATTATCAAATGTTAGATTAACGAGGCACTACAATTTTAGTTATATACTAAAGAGTTTAGCTTTCTGTAGTAAATACTAGATTAACTATGTTCCTTTAGAATTTAATTTAGTTTTGGTTAAAGTATTTCTTTATTAGAATTATCTGTTTTAGGTGATTTTTGTTTTCTAAAGTGTTATGGTTCTAAGAGAATTTTTTCATTGTCATGCAGCCTACCACTGTATCACGAGCATGAGGAGACAGTATGGTATGTCCTTAGACGATAGGATCATGCCGTATCTACAGATGACTAGCCTGGCCCATCTTACGAGGCTCAACAACTACTAGTTTAGATTGGATGAGCCATTAGGGAGTACCTTTATTAAGAGATGTCGTCTGAAGACACATATATTTCATCTGCTAGATATTTCAGACAACTGTCGTGTTGAACGAAGACGTCGTGTCAGAACACGTTCGAATCAGCGTTAGTGAATGTGGCTTGACGATGCCATCGATGCATTGGAGGGAAGGAATCAAGGTTGTAGAGGAGATAAGGATCGCGGCCGTAAAGGAGTTAGGGGTGGTGGTCGAGGTAGAGCACGACGTGGAGGGAAAGGTGAAGAGGATGAGAGTAACGGTGGAGACGAAGGTTGTGATAATGGAGATGATAATGGTGATGATGTTGGTGATGGAGGATATGACAGAGGTGATGGGGTGGAAATGGAGGAGGTTACGAAGGCCATGGTGGTGAACATGATGGTGGTATAGGTGGTGGTAGTGGAGTTAGTGATGGTGGTGATCGTGGAGGATTGAAGAATGACCATGAATCTGCATTCTCACCCTCACAAGTGCGAATGCGACATGAATGATATTGGAATTGCCATCCTGAGCAATCGCAACAAGCAGCGTACCCCATATTTGCCGTACAAGTGGATCCCGTCGACACTAACCAATAGCTTACAATGTTGGAAGTAGGTCTTGATACACGGTGGAAATGTCCAAAAAAGACAACAGAAATAAATATGCGACTCATCGATTTGCCCATCCACTTGCACAGAACTCGTCCTCAACACTACAACATGACCCGACATTGTCATCTACACACCTAGTATCCATGGCGACAACTCATTATATGAGTTTTTTCAATCTCTGTAAATCTGAGCCACGACATTCTACTTAGCCAACCAAACCCTTCTGTAAGTCGTTATAAAACTGAAATGTGCCTCTACTACCTTCAACAGTACCTTGATCGTGTCGATAGCATTAGCTCTAATAATAGGCAGTATGAAGTCCGAGATCACATGGTAATCAAGCATCATATGATCACTCGATATCGACGTAGCCAGACAAGTATGAGGTCCATTGTACCATTTTACTTCCCAAATATCTCTGTGCTGGCGGAAACTGATCCGAATCAACCATGTGCACCCATTGTCAAATTTCTTACACTTTTCATAATACTTGCGATAATCGGATTCCAACACTTTGTACTCAACCCCACGACGGATGCTATAAGTCTCCACGCTTAAGACGGCCTCCTCTTTATCCTGAAACTGCTGACTAACTTAGAACCTAGCTAGTCCTCTTATATCCTGTGTATCTCTGACTCCAAATCCAACAAGTACACCAGATACCCCCTGCGATCTCATGGCATCTAAGTCCAAAGTTGAAAAGTGCGGGGGTACTGCTGAGTTCCTGAACTAGCCGCTCCACCACCCCCAGCTGGATTACTCCTCGCTATGTCATCATCACTAACATCAACAATCGTGGTGGGCTCCACATTATCATCATCATCATCCCGCAGTACATCTTCCACACCATTCGGTGCTCTATCCTGTCCAAAAACCAGTACCATATCAAGAGTACCGGCCATCATAATCGCAAGCTCACCGAAGGGTCGAGTATAACCTATTTCTCTGTCATGATTGTGATTTGGATAGCTGCGACGGACGGGGAGGTAACCAAAACTGCCTCAGGTGCAATCACGGGCACAGATGAAGAGGAACTAAGAGGCATTAAACTAGAGCAGGTTGTCATTGCTGAAGGTTGAGGATTCCGGTTCGAACCTCCTGAACTACATATCACATCTACAAGTTTGGCCAACAGCTCAGGAGGTCCTCACCTTGAAAAACTGCCGACGACAATAGAACAAACTTGCAAATCTTGGTCACTGTCTATGACGAAGGAATCGTACTTCACATTATTCTGCAGCACAGAAATCAGAATTCTATAGAATAACTTCTCCATCTGTTTCACGCCTTGCATCCCTAGTTTTTGGATTATAGTATTCTGAAACTCGGTGAAACTCGTTGAAGGTTTGAGGAAAACACTAAGCAGATCCTTATCAGTAAATTTAATTCCAAAACACGTTTTTTTTTAATCAACCCTCTATAGTGCACCAGAACTAAAAAAATATCATCACTAGCCATTGTAACTTCCACTATCATGAAGAATTCACGTTTAGCTCCTATTTATATACGTTGGTTTCATACTAAATCGAATTCTTTAAATTCGATTTATACATATAACTTAATGCATACTACTTCGAGCATAGTGGATTCGATTTACCTCTAGCTACCATTGAGCATAAATCAAATTTGTTACATTCGATTTACTAAGGGAATGCAAATCAAATTGGCTTAATTCGATTTATTGTTGCACCATGTAATTCGAATCAGATTGATTCGATTTAGTGCCACGTAAAGTAATTCGAGTTGAGTCAATTCGATTTATACTTAAAACAATATTCCCATGTAATTTAAATCTGTATGTTTTGATTTACTATTATATTATATAATTCGAATTAGTTTAATTCGATTTATATAGAAGTATGATTCAAGACATCTACTATTTTGGGTGATTCATGTAATATCGAGTTGTCTTTGGTTTATATAAATATTTTACTCTAAATTTTATTAATTTATAGATACAGATTTTAAAAAATATAAATTTAAACTGTATTAATTTATATATATATAAAATTTTGATAAATATAAATATAAATATAAATTATATATTTTTATGTATAAAATATTATAAATATAGTACAAATTTTTACTTATTAAATATTAACTAAAAAAAATAATATCCGTTAGTGATGTAAAAGAATTCTTGCTTTAATATATGATTGTCCTTCTAAGAAATTCATTTGAACAGCAATGTGGAGTAGCAAATCACCACCTTGCCATTAAATGAGGTATCTCAAAGCATTATGTATCAATTTGTTTGCGGGCCTTTTTCAATTTTATTCATTGCCATCAGCCATGACTTTAATAACTCAACTGCTATCATCTCATTCTACTCTGTTTAACCTCCATGTATCGATTGTTGTGCATTCAAACCAAAAAGTTGACTAGGACCTGATCCAAAATAAAAATATTTGATAATAAAAAAATATTAATAAAAAATTATCAAAAATTATTATTTTTAATTTTATTTAATACATATATATTATAATAAATAAATATTAAATAAAATAAATTTAAGCAGTTTAAAATAATTATTTTTTATTTCTTTAATATTATCAAATTCAATACCTACATCATCGTATGAATTTAATTCTAATCCAACAAAATTTACTTACATAATACACGTGTGAAATCAGGTTGTTTTTTTTTCAATATTTGTATTTTGTGTTCCTTCTCCTCCTAAAGGATGAAAGAGAAAGAGAAATTTCAATGAAAAAAAAGGAGAAAGAGGAGGAGGAAATGTTGGTGATAACGATAACAAAAAAAAATAACAAAAAAAAACGTGCAACAACAACACGAAAAATAATGTACGCGCATAAATATAAATGACTTGTAAAGACTTGCATAAAAAAATGACTTATATATGAAAAATAATTATATATAATTTTAATTAACACAATAACCACAACAATAACCTTCATCATCATGGATATAAGCATATTTTTTTTTGTTATGCACCATCTTCCAAAATTTTCTTTTATCAACAGATTTCTTTTTTTTTTTTCGCAATTCTAAGACAAAATCATATGCCAAATAAACACATAATATGAAAACGAAGAAATAATATAGAAGAAAAACAAAGAATACGAAAACAATATTTACTACTTTTTTTTAAAAGAAAAAAAATAACATCTTGACCCTCCAAAAATAATTTCAATTTGACAAATAAAATACACTAAACATAAGAAAATATACTTGAAAAAATATTTTAGGGATTATATCTGGATATGATTTTTTACAAGTTTACTTAAAAAAATATATTTTCATCATCAAAATTTGATGATATATTATATATACTGAAAGTGTCAGGGAATATTAATTTTCATAATATATGTAACACATAAATACAATAACTCAATAAGTGAGCTTTATAGTGTACGTATATGTATTTTAGAATATGTTCCATCATAAGATTATGCAGAAGAACTTGCAGGTTCCCTCTGCCATCAACGAAATTTACTCTTTCTTTGCCTGTCTCCACAGATTATTGTCTCCCCAATTATTTAGACAGAACATTGTCTCCTCATTTATTATTTGTGAAAATGTTGTTGCCGCCTTAGCTTCTTTTAATTTGGAGTGAATATTCAAATTAATTTTTAAATATGTTAAGTTAAACACTTTTATTATTAATAAATTTCTATTATTTTAAACATTTTAGAGAAAGATCGATTTTTTTACAAAGAGAGTTAATTTGTCTCATAAAAATATTTGTCAAAAATCTATAAAATTACTAAAAATTAGTTTTTGGACAATTTATATATTTAAAACATTTAAAAAAAACGTTAGATAATTACAACTTTTTAAAATTGTAACTTTTCTAATTATATATAAACCGTAACACCGTGCCACGGATTAGAATGGTACATAAACGGCTATTCTGTCGCGGTTTACGTTGAATTTGGTCTATGTATAAACCGTTACACGTCTGTAGCAGTTTATATTGGCTTTTGTAAATACAGGATTCGCTACACCCGTAGTGGTTTGGCGTCGATGAAAAAACCGCGATATCCTGTAACGGTTTCTTCTTCTCCCAAGCATTGTTTTATCATTCATTTGCATATTTGTTAAAATAAGAGACATTGCTTGGGAGAAGGAAAAACCGCTATAGGATATCACGGTTTCTTCATCGACGCCATTCCTTCAGAACCTGTTATAGGATAGCGGATTCTGTATTTACAAAAGTCAATATAAACTGCTACAAGGTGTAGCGGTTTATGCACAGGCCAAATTCAATGTAAACTGCGATAGGATGTAGTGGTTTATGTGCAATTCTAATCTGCGGCAGGGTGTCGCAGTTTACATATAATTAGAAAAATTACAATTGCGTTTGGTATTTTGAAAAGTTATAATTACGTAACATTTTTTCCAAATGTTTTAAATATGTATATTGCTCTTAGTTTCTCAAATATGTATATTAAAAGTTTTTATTAAAAAAAATAAAGAGACTAATATAACAGACAGATGTATATTTTAAGAATTTTTAAAATAATAAAAATTTATTAAAAACTAAAATATTTTATCTAAAATTTATTAGAAACTAATTTAAATATATACTCTTAATTTAATTTTCTTCTTAAATATTGACATACATGCATCCTTCAAAATTTAATTTTGTTTACAAATCTACTCATTAAAATTTAGAAGGAGAATACTAATTTATTAGATAAATTTGACCTCCACATAAATTTTTTGGAGATACAGGATAAATTTAACTCCAGAAAATATAATCTTACGTCAATACTTTAATTTTGTTTCAAAAATGACTTTTTTTTTTTAGTCCAATATTCACTTTATTTTAAAATAAATGTCAATAACTCAATATATATATAGTTTATCATAAATGGCTTTATTTTAAATACTAAAAATAAGCATTGTTTAGAACTACGAGTTAAAGGGATCTATTGTTTGGTCACAAAGGGTGATGATTTAAAATAATAATTTATATATTTTTTTGTTATTGATAAATTGCACGTTAGATAAAAAAATTGAGTACTGCTACATATATACAAATTTTTTTGGTATACAAATCATACAAATCACTTATATAATGCGTACGCAAATCATGTTGTTTCTCTTTATATCCCACATTCTTCTTCCTCCTCCTCTTCCTTCTTCTTCTTCTCCTTCTTCTTTGCATTTCTCCTCTTTTTTTCGTGTGTTTCATCTTCATCGTCGTTTTTTTATTACTGTTGTTGTTACTGTATTTTTTTCTCTTCCTCTTTCTATTAATTTTGCAATATTATGTATTTTTTTATCACTGTTGTTGTTGCTGCATTTTTTTCCTCCTCTTCTTTCTATTGATTTTGCAACATTATGTATTTTTTTTATTTAATTTTTTCTTCTCAAGAAGAATTATGTGAATATGAAATAAGAAGATGAAGAAGAAAAAGCAGCAGAAGATGAGGAGGAGAAAAATGAAGAGTTTTGAATTATGCAGAACTTATTAGCACACATACACTGAAAATTCTTAAACAATAATACACTCGAATATCTTCGTGTTACACCCAAATTTGCTGCAAATATAGAAAAATGTTTCCTCTAATGCTGCATTTGTTTTCTTCTTCTTCTTTTCTTTATTTCTTTCTTTTTTTTAGTTGAATGAATGTAAGTTTATCATCTTTCAAGTAATTTTGTAACATTATGTGTTTTTTTTGTTTAATTTTTTTGTTTTTATTCTTGTTAAGAGAGTAAAACAAGAAGAAACTTGAGAAGGTAAAACAAAAGAAAAAGATGAATAAGAAAAGAAGAAGAAGATGGCGATGATGATGAAAAAAAGAAGAAGCAGCAGAAGATGAGGAAGAGGAAGAAGAAGAGTTTTGAATTATACAGAACTTATCAGCACACATACATTGAAAATTCTTAAACAATACACTCGAATATTTTCATGTTATACCCAAATATCTTCGTATTATACCCAAATATCTTCGTGTTACACCCAAATTTGCTGCAAATACAGAAAAATATTTCCTCTAATGCTGCATTTTTTCTTATTTATTTCTTTCTTTTAATTGAATGAATGTAAGTTCATCCTCTTTCAAGTAATTTTGTACCATTATATGTTTCTTTTTTTTCTTTATTTGATTTTTTTTTTATTTTTATTCTTGTTAAAAGAGTAAAACAAGAAGAAATTTGAGAAGATAAAATATAAAAAAAAAAGATAAATAAGAAAAAAAAAGAAAATGATGATGATGATGATGAAAAAGAAGAATACTACAAAATTTATATATATTTGTGGGTGTTTTTTAGTGAGAGTTTTAAAAAACCTTCATAATATATTTTATGTGTGACATTTTAACAAACTCCCACAAGATCACTAACAATAAAAACCATTGTTACCACTTAAACTACCAGAAATTAAAATTCTTTTTCAAAATCCAAGAGAACACTTGAAGAGAGAACAGAGGATGAGAGCTCACTGAAACCCTAAGATTGCGATAGTCATCTCCACCGTCATCTCCACCGCCGTCGCCGCCTCCTCTGCCATTGCTGCCGTCGTCACTACTAAAGTTCACCTCCTTTATGCTGTTGCCAGAAAGTTACTGAGATCGAGCCAAGACGCCTCCTTTATCAACGCGTGTCTAGATCTTGTCGCAATGCCCGAGTCTCTGAGACCAAGAGAAAGCACCTCTTCTGTCAACTCTCCTCCCTCAATGACTCTCGTGTTTTCCATCGGCATGCTCTTCTTCGTTCCGATCCACTCATTCTCAATTTTCGGTTCTCTTTCTCTTTTTCCTTTTTATTCATTTTCTTTGTTTTTCATGCTCAGATTCTGAATGCTTTGCTATATGATATAACATTCAATGAGTTTTATTATCTCTTAATTGATGAACATTGTTTCAAATTCGCAAGCACTCCAAGTGTTTGATGAATTGTTTATTCTCTTAATGGTTGTATTAATTCTTGTTCAGTGAAATGATACTGTGTCTTATTTGCTCCCTGTAAATTAAATCTGATCATAGCATAGATTAGACTCTCCTGATAATAGCATTTTTCCTATTTCGTGTCATACTGCAAGTGGCAGCAACTATACTATATATTTGGCCACTATATATTTACAAGCAATGAATTTAGTAGTTCATTGTAATGAATTTTTTGTTTGATCTATTCAAGTTCAATTTCCTGAGTATACTGTGATCTTTTCAGGTTCTTGTAGTGTTATAGTATATATAGGAAGTTTTAATAAGAATAAAGTACAGCCTATGAAAACAAATAAAGTACAGCCTACGAAAATTAGCTCAGATGTTGTTATATTCTTTTGAATTTCTACATTCAAGGTTAAAGCATTTAGGAAGAACGGGAGGAAGGTAGGTAGTATATTAGACGATTAAATTTCCAACATTATCATCACAAGAAATCTTAGAGCGGTGGCAGTTGAGCATCACACCAAATGGCATCCAATTAACTTGTTATAATATATGTGCTCCTTGAAGCCAAAATATTTTTTCATCTTATTTGATTACCAAAAGCATTGCAAGGCAATAACATAACTTGTTAAATTGTTTTCAGTTTTTCTTCTTAACAACTAAGTATCCCATTATACTTTGCTTGATTTCATTTGTCCTATAGGTAACAAGAATACAGAATGAAGGTATCTAAGACACAAATTGAGAAGGCATGTCTTGGGGTTCTTAAATTTTACTGTGTTATTACTTCTTCTACTCTTCTACTTCTATTGCTTTTTCCATCCTTTCACTTGTAGGTTGAAAGTTGCCAAAAAGAATTAACCAGCTTTATCTGATTCTATTATCTAGTAGAACCTAATTATTCACATTTATAAGCACATGGTAGCCGTAGGTACATGATTTATTTGCTTTACAGGAACTAGAGATGTAAGATAAGTAAAGATAGATGGACAATATTTTGAAAAGGGTTCCAGTCATTGAAAAATCAATTTATTTGTAATTTACAAGGTAAAACAAAACCTAGAACAGAGGTGGAATACCAAGATCTATGACTTATTGGCCACATAGATCTGATAGTAATCAACATGCTAATTTAGTTATAGTAGGTGGGGTAGTTATGGCAGCTCTGCAGGTTGCTGGCCGCAGGGAATGATCCTGCATTACACTTATACTAAAGCTTAGCTCATACTCTTAGATGAAAAAGCTAAAAGTATTTTTTGGAGAAGCCATTCTTTCACCTTGTTAACTCACTGATGGTGACATTTCAATTGGCTGAATTCGGTTTTTATTGTGCAGCACTCGGAACACCTTTGCGAGTGTAAGACTGTGAAGCTGCATCTTTTGAGCAATGCATTTGTTACTACACTAAGGAAAGATGAACAGTTTCTTTGGGCTGGTTCTGAGATGGACTCTGTGAGTTCTCGTTGTTGTTGATGATGTATTACTTCAAAATTATTATGCACTATACACAACTAAGTCCAGCTTTATTTTAGGATATAAGTTCGAGATATGGTGAAGACCTTGATTGAAGCTCAGAAGTGGGCAGAAGGGATAAGAGATTGCATAACAAATTGAGTTTTGGTATCAAGACTCAACTGTAAAGAAAGTTCATTTAGAATTCATTGATGAGTTATTGAGATTTAATCCTCCACCTTGCAATGAGCCTAATTATCATAAATTGAAGGTGCCTTTTCACTTGAATAAGCTGTATGGTGTCTTTTGGCTGAGAAGCTCTATAGTGTTTTTGGTGTTTGTAACTTTCTGCAAATTGGATTTGTACAATAAAAAATTTTGTTCTTGTAGGAATACGCTGAAGAAGCGAGGTTATTAGTTCAGGATATTGATACTGCTTTATCGAGGTGTTCAAAGGTACTTTGTCCTAGAATTTAGACTATTCATATGCCTTCATTACTTCATATTGACAATAAATGTATCTCCTTAAAGCTCATGTTTTTGCTAGTTGTAATAACATATTATGACATTAATTTTTCTTTTCACTCCATTCAATTTGATTAATATTATTCATTCCAGATGTCTGAGTTGGAACTTTTGTACTCCAGAGCTTGTGGCTTACCCATCTACATGAAAGAGAATAAGAAATTAGTAAATCACTTTTTGTTTGTGTGTAAAAGAATTCTATTTAATATGTGTACACATGAATGTAGGATATGTTTCTTACTTTCTTTGTAACTTGTAAGAAGGAAGAACCAACAAGAAACCAAACCAAAAGTTCTCTCTCTCCCTTTGTCGCTCCCAATTATAGTGTTTGATTCATCAAGTTCAACTATTTCACTTCTCAGATCTTAAGCAAAGGCAAGTCTCTGTGTGTGTGTGTGTCCAGCTAAATCGAGCTGAATCTTGTAGCATCCAATGTCGTGAGATGTTAAAAGGTCCTATGAATCTACAGGTCTGCCTATTGCTTCTTTTTCACATCTTTTAATTGTATGTGATTATTTAAAGGCATAATTTTATTAACTAATGAGGTCTGCAGAATGTTAGTTTGCTGCATACTAATGAGGTCTGCAGAATGTTAGTTTGCTGCATACTAATATTGTTTCAGACTAATAATTGATTAGTAGTATAATAATGTAATTCTAGTATCTAGATTAATTGTTTCAGTCTTTCAGACTAATATTGACATGTTTGTGGAGGTTGAAACCCACATGAATGTGTTTTTTTTTTAAATTAAAAATTTTTTATGGGGGTTCTAAACCGCCACAATGATTAACCAAGAAGTGCCACAAAACGCAAGCACAGAACCCCCACAAAAGGCATAGAAAACTGCCACTGAATGAAATTGTGGGGGTTGTGAAAAACCGCCACAAAGGAGCTCGTGGCACCTCAAATTTTGGGGGTTTTTGAAACTGCCACGATCCTTTTTGTGGGGGTTTGAAACCGCCACAAATAGGAAAAAAAACCGCCACAAATGAGCAAAATCGTTGTAGTGGAAGAAGGAGCAGTAGAAGATGAGGAGGAGAGAGAAGAAGAGTTTTGAATTATGCAGAACTTATCAGTACACATATAACGAAAATTCTTAAACAATACACTCAAATATCTTCGTGTTACACCCAAATATCTTTGTGTTATACTCAAATTTGTTGTAAATATAGAAAAATATTTTCTCTAATGTAAAACTTTTACATTACATTTCAATTCAAACCATCAATAATGAAACATTATTCACCTACAGAATTATGAACTACTAATGAAAAAATTAACTAGAATTGAAACACAACTCACTTGATTAGATTCAAAACAATAATAAATTTCATTCTGGTTCAATTGACAATTTGAACTTGAATTATTCATTATCTTCAACAACGAGATAACTGATGATGGAGAAGAAGAAAAAAAAAAGAAAAGAAGAAAAGAAATTTTAATAAAAAAAAGAAGGAGGAAGAGGAGGAAGAGGAGGAGGAGATGGTGTTGGTGACGATGATAACGAAAAAAAAAATAAAAAAAGAAGAAAAACGTGCAGCAATAATTCAAAAAAAACATACGTACGTAAATATAAATGACTTGTATAAAAAATAATTTATATGCATAAAATAACTCAAAAAATTATAAAATTTTTTGTTTGGTTGTAAATTATAATTTCAAATCACTATTTATATGTCTCTTTTTAGCTTTTAATTTGTATTTTAAACTTCAATTTACATAATTAAAAAAATAATTATAACTAATTTCGTTATAGAAGAATGGTTAATATTTTAATTTTTAACTATTTAAATAAAAAATTCTATAGCATATAGCATAGGTGATAGCTCACAGCATGCACCCTACTTCATTATTTATTTATTTTTTCACTTTACACCCACACGTGATGGATTGGCCCTTCATGTCCCGGAACTGTCGCGCATGCACACGTGTGTTCTCACTTTCACCTCTCTCTCTCTTTCTCTCTCTCTCATATGTCCATAAACGCTTGTCCCTTCTATAATTGCTTTTTTTTTTGCTTCAATTATATTTATATAACCTTATTACATGCCATCGCTTGCTTTTCTAGTTATTACTTTCATAATTTGCACTACTAATAACAAATGATCAAAATAACATTTTTATTTTGTTGTTTCATATTTTATTTAAGTGGAGTAATTAATTAGAATTGCATAGCATTTCAAAGCATTTTCTATTTCTTGAAATAAAATACAAATCAATCTGATCATAAATTGTTTACTTCTGTCTCAAATCTCTTCGATTAGATCCTTCCAGTTGCCAATTGGTGCTTCATTATTTGCTTCTCGCCTTTGCCTTTCTAATTCCCTCCTGAGCATTACTTCCATTTCTTTAACTTTTTTTGTTCTATCCTTTTATTCTCCTCTTTATCCCCTTTTTTTTAAGAGAAGATAGATGAGATGTTAGGATTTAAAAAGAAAAATTAAAAACTTATGTGCTGTTAATTTTATATAAAGTTGATAAATGAGAATCGTTTACTAAAAAAAATACGTATTTAGATACACTTGAAAAATGTAATAAAAAAAAATAATACCGTAAACAAAGATTACGCTTTTTAGATTTGAGACACTTTTGTAAAAGATGTCTATATTAGTATTGTCTATTCTCAAAAACTACGTTTTTCTGTATCAAAAGATACGCTTCTAACATTTGAAAATAAGGTGAATTTTTTTAAATAAGATGGATTTTTTCAAATGATACTGTGCATGACAAGTGGTTATGTCTTTTAACACTAATAGTTACTAGAATTCAAAAAAAGCTATATTTTTCAAAACTACTGTATCATTTTATAAACATAACAAATAATATATCAAAATTTAGGGTATAGTCAGAACTATTGACGATACTCAGCGAGCAAAAGGAATTGCCGGAACTTGGAATGGAGACAAAATTGATAGACAACTTATGGTACGTTAGATTTGCGTTTTTATTTTTTATTTTTATTTTTAGTATTTTCAGTTTTTTAAATTTTATAAAAAAAAATAAAAAAATAAAAATAATAAAATTTTATTTTTTTTTTCACCTCTTATTTTTATTTTTTTTATAATATTTAAAAAATATTAAAAATAAAAATACAAACTAAACATATCCTTAAAATATAAATTGGGAACTCCGAGAAAATAATAACGCGTAAACGAAATTGCACGTACTTGGAGTGCAGACAAAAGATGTGTTATTGGGATTGAAAAGTAGGATACAAAAGTAAAAATACTCTTATAAAAAAATAACGGAGCAGCAAAAAAAACTCGAAGAGTTCAAAGTGAACACCATAGTTCTAATTCTATGTTAGAGTTAATGATAATAACTCAAGACTAGTAAGCTATATATTTAGTTGTCTAATGGGTCTTAGGTCCTGTTTAACAAATTAAAAAAAAAAAAGTAGTTGTCTAAATAATATGATTCAAGGTATCAACTATTTATAGACGATAAGCAAATAAAAAAATGTACAATCAAATAATAAATGTATACTATCTTATCGTTAACAAGCTAAGAATACGAATCAATATTAATCTAGTTAATGATAAACATTCTAATCTTCTTTACTATGCTATGAAATCAATTAAGTTGGTTAGAGAAAATAAATTAATGATTATAGATTTAATATATTTTCTCATGTAAATTTTTTTGAGTTAAATCTCAAAGTAGTCGCTGAACTTGTAATCGAATCTCATAGTCGTTCTAAATATATAATGACCTCAATATTGTCCTTGAATTTAACAAAGGTGACTCACGGTCGTCCCTGAAGCATTTTTCGAAGAATATTCCTTAACGGCGTGATGACGTGTACTGAGAGACGCCACGGTGGATAGGTGACGTAGCTGTTATCGTTATTTGACTCAATTTAGTCTCTGAAGTGGTTTATAACTCTAGTCCCCAATTTGAGTTTCATCTGTATTCACCATTAAAAGTCACTCTCTTTCTTCTTCTCTGCTCTCCTTTTTCTTCTTCTCCGCCACATCTCCTTCAACCAAAGCAGCATAATCAAATAGGATGAACCCAAATGATATCCATGCAAATTCAATTTAGCCTCCGATGAATCCCACACCATTACCTCTCACACAAGAATCCAGTAACTCCTTAAGTTCGAAAATCATTTTCACTGTCGATTACCTCCTGAATGAGTTGCCATTGTGGATTGAGGAGTTGAATGAGATGTCTGAGCTTCTCATCTTCTTAAACCAGGAAACCATTTCCATGTGCTCATCATGAGTGCCAAAAGTTCAAAGAAACATATTGGTGCAAACAGTGTGAATTTCAAAGCCACCTCACTTCATTTGATCCACAACTCTCTGCAAATCATGGAACAATCCTAGCCTCCCACAACCATACATAATGGATTTCAACTCAAAAGCTGAAGGTCAATCGCTCCACCATTGCCTCTCAAATCCTTGGCTTCACAAGACCTATCCATTGCACATAAATCACTAACCATATACTCAAAAGCCCTACGTTTATGTAAATGGAGGAAGAACTACAAAAAAGCTGGTTCATGTAACAATAAACAATATCAAAACCTTTCGGTGAGTCTCGCTTGGAGTGTGACTCAAGAAATTTACAGTAGAAAAGAGCAAGCTCTCTGTTTCGAGATTCAAGCTTGGAAATGGCATCAAAGACCAGAGCTTCAGCTTCCTCAAAACGACCCAATTGATCAATAAGCACTTCAGGGTCAAAAACAATGGTAGGGTTCCAAGTGAACTAGGGAGTTTGGACGATACATGAATAAAACAGAAAAATTTTGGGAAATTAGAAAATGAAAAAAGAAGAAAAGGGTTTAGGATTTACAATACTTACAGAGAGAGCAAGAGAAGAAAGGTGAGAAAAGGAGGAGGAAGGAAATAGAAGATGACAAAATAGTATCTTCTAATAGTGGAAGAAGAAGAAGGAGATGTGGTTAAAGGAGATGTGGCGGAGAAGAGGGAGAAGAGGAAGAAGGAGAGAAGAGAAAAAGAAAGAGAGTGACTTCTAATGGTGGACACAGATGGAACTCAAATTGGGGACTAGGGTTATAAATCACTTCAGGGACTAAATTGAGTCAAATAACGATAACAGCCACGTCATCTATCCACCGTGGCATCTCTCAATACACGTCATCACGCCGTTAAGAAATATTCTCCGGAAAATGCTTCAGAGACGATCGTGAGTCACCTTTGTTAAATTCAGGGATAATATTGAGGCCATTACAAGTTTAGGGACGACCGTGAGACTTGATTACAAGTTCAGGGACTATTTTGAGATTTAACTCAATTTTTTTTTTTGAATTGGTGTGAATTTTATATAGTTTATATTTCAAACTTTAGGCCCGAAAAAGATCGCAATAGTAATGAAAAGAAGATGATTAAGAACTTAGAAGAGATGATGAAAAATTATACATTCTGCATTTGAATTTTTCAAATAAAAAAAGCTGAAATGAAAGTTTTACAAGACCACACTACAAGAAAAAAGGCCTATGGCCACGCTTTTTTCTTGCCACGCTTCAAAAGCGTGGCCAAAAGTGGTCAATGGCCACACTTTTATGAGGGTGGTGATAGATTAGAGATTTGGCCACTTTTTTTTTGCCACGCTTCAAAAGCGTGGCGAAAAAGATCAATGGCCATGCTTTTGTAAGGGTGGCAATTGATTAGAGAAACGGCCACGTTTTTTTTCTGCCACGCTTCAAAAGCGTGGCCATAAAGAGAAACAAGGACGTTTTAAAAGCGTGGCGACAGGGTTTCATTACGGCCACGCTTACAAAACGTGGCCATATCCTGGTACTCTTTTGGCACGCTTTAAAAGCGTGGCCAAAAGTTTTTTTTCTGCCACGCTTCGAAAGCGTGGCCGTAGAGTGAAACAACGACATTTTATAAGCGTGGCGAGAGGGTCCCAACCCATTGACTATAACCCGGCCCCAAACCCGGTCCCCAACCTATTGACACTAACCCTAATCTTCGAAAACCACTCTTTCACCTTCGAAACCACTCGCCTGGAAGAGCTCCTCCCAACCTTCGCCCTTCGCCGTCGTCACTCGAAACCACTTCTTCTTCATCTTCTTAATCTTCATCTTCGTCTTCATACTCTTCTTCTCTTTCTTGTTCTTCTACCGATCTTTCTGGATCTCTCTGTTCACATTCGAGCTCCACCAAACATGGGCGACGGCAAGGTCAAGCTCGCCGACGATCTCTTCTTTTCCAAGCCCTCCGATTCCAAAGGTCTGATCGATTTTCCCTTCCAACGCTTCTTTTTTTTATTTTTTCGATTTTTTCTGTTGTTTTTACTTTTAGGGCTTTCCCTTTCCATTTCCATTTTCCCCTGATTCGTTCTCTCTGTCAATCGCATGCTCAACACGCATGTTCCTTCTTGGTCACAATATTAGCGTTGTTTGCGATGCTGTGGACGTGCATGGTTTTTTTCTGGAATGAAAAAGCCACAAAGGTGCACTCTGTTTTGGTTATGACTTGAGCATTGTTTTAGTTTGGGCTAAAATCGGAAAAAAATAGTGTGTTTTCTTGCTGGTTTTGGTATTCCATTTATTCTCACTGTTTTTTTCCTTTCGCCTAAAAAATATTTGGGGATTAATGCATGATAACAGATAACTGATTACAATGCGGGTTAAATCACACAAAATGGTAATTATGTAGATCTTATAAGGATATAGTAATTGAGGACAAATAATTAGTCTGGTTGTGTTTGTACAAAAAATTCAATGGAAAGTGATGGTGTAATTGTCAATATACATTTGATCAACGTGGCCACTCTAAATTTTCTACAAAACCAACTGTGATATCAATAAGTGATGGTTCTGTTTTATGTATTTCTCTTGTGCTCTTTTGGTTGATGCCTTCTATTTTGAATTCCATCTCTTTCATCGCCTGAAGAGTTTCAGATGGAAAATTTCAAACTTGATTATATCAATAAGTTCCACATTTTCACCACTAATGGCCTTCTTTATTATTAGCTTTCCCCTGAAGAGGTTTTAAGTTACTGACTTTATATGATGTCATTTCTATTGTTGGACTGTGACTTCGTGAATGAATTTTAAGATAATCATACAATCGTGTTACTTATCAATACTTGATATGATGTCGTTTATTTGAACTAATTAATTAACTTTATTCTTGTTCAGCATGGCAGTCTCGGGGAACTTGTCCAAGATTCTGTTAAGAGCCACTACTTATTAGTTCAACTGTTTATTTATTATTGTTAACTGCTTCCATAGTTGTTTATTTTTTGTTGTTGCTTCCATAGTTCAACTAGTTGATTTGTTCTCTTTGTTTGGTTCTTATCTGTTTTGATTTTAATTACATATAATGTTGATTTGTTATCCACCTCATGACTTGTTAGTTTCTTGTTGTTGGCCTATTATTTCTAAGTATCTAAGTTCTGTTCATCCAAAAAACACCAACCCCATTCATAATAACTCTCTAACCTACCATCCATTCCTACAACAGAAATTTAAGAGCACAACCTGTTTGAGAAAAGGTTTCACAGAAAATGAAACACGAGCCTCTTCATTTGTAACATAACACCATCTCTACTGTTATAGAGACTCTATATTATTGTGGCTGAGAAAAAAAAAACACTTATACATATCAATATTTTTGGCAATGGAAGATTCAAGCAAGATACTAAGAAGATCTATTAATTGTTTTCTTCAAAACTATCACTATTTTACCTCAACAGTAAATGCGGTAAATCATTTTATTGTGAAGCAACTTCTCATTTTAGTTTTCGTAATTTTTCATGCCTAAACCTAACAGGGCTAAAGCTCAGGATTCTTGATTATATAGATGTTTAAACTCTGGAGTATCTTTCTCTAACAATAGCTATATCACCTAATATTTGACTTAAATGTGAAATGAAACCATGATAAGCATATGCATATAGGCATCGCTCGAGTTATTGTCATTCTAGTCGCCCAATTCAGCTTAGTCAAGCTATTGGTTCTATCCAAGCAATTGCCAAGGCATCAAAAGATCAAATTCTGGAGAACACAAACCTTTCTGCTGAGAAGGCAGAGATGATTTCAAGGTTTCTGAGGGACTCCAAGTTTTACTCTTCTCCCAAGTTTTACAACAATAAATAATAATGGAAAGTGAGTATCTCCTTCTAATTCCTTTATCTGGTTAGCTTCAATGAGTCAACACACAAGGTATTAACTGATTATCAAGCTGCTGCAGTGACTCTCTTAGCGCTATTATCAGCTGCACCTGGTGATGTGAGTATTACTTATCATGCTTGCTTGCTTGTTGCATTTTGTTCATCTATTGGCTAAGCTTGATTTTAGAATAATAATGTTCATCTCTTGGTTGCTATTCTTGATTCTTGATTTTCGTTATGATTTTTTACTGCTTCTATTTTTTCCTGTTTTGTACTTGATTTTTGGTTCTTGATTTTTCCCTGCATCTATTTTTCATTGCTCATTTCTGTTCTTGTATTCTGTCTGCATCTATTTTTCACTGTCAGTTTCTGTTCTGTTCTTGATTCTTGATTTTTGTTGATTTTTCTATCTGTAAAGTTATGAATTTTGGACTATTCTGTTTTAATATATCTATTGCTAACATTTTGAACTTGTTCTTCTGATCCTAATGCATTGGCCAAATGGCAAATACTCAACCGATTGCATGATATAAATGAGACTATGTACTATACGGTATGTTCAGAGTTTTCTGCCTCATTCCTTTGTTAACTAACCAATTTAGGCAGAGATATTGATTGATGATTATTTAGCTTTCAATATTTTCCGTCCTTACAAAATGATGAAGAAAGTGATCAAGGTCTCTATAACATGTGGCATGTAAAACTGCATAGAATTTAAGACAAAATGGTATGCTACTGTTCCAACTAACATTTGCTGTTCTTGAGATGTCAAAATATAATGTCACTCTACGTCACTAGCAGAATCCCAACTTGGTTTGGGGGCACTGAATGATGCAGCTCACTTCCCACATGCAAGATTTAGTTTAACTGTTCAAGTCAGTTAGAAAATGATCCCACATTCAGTTATATCAGCCGAAAAAGAATCATGCCTATTAGTAGAATTGAATGGAACTGAGTAATTCAACTCATTATTACATTTGTCATCGAATTCTATTGAGACTCAAACTCTTTTTCCCTTTCCCTTCCTCTCATTCCCTTCTTCTTCTTCCTACCCTAGACTCTAAACATTTACCTTACAGAAAAGTATAGGTTTTTAAAGGTAGTGTAACATTGGAAAATGAATTTCCAGGATGCATGAGCAGCAGAAAAGCATTATTATCAACAGAGCATTAATAAAGAGGGTAAAACAAGATATAAAAGCTGTGAGTAAATGTAATTTAGAATAAATTGAGAGATAAAGCAGGCACAGAAAGTTTGGTTTTGGTGTGAACTTTGTTTCAGTTGTGCCATGTGTGTGTTCCGAGTTTTGGTTAACTTTTTCTTTCTTTGATAGGCGAGTGTTTTGGAATTGTTCAATGTATATTGTGTGTTTAGTCAAATTGATTTGCTGATATATGCAGAGAGTGTGCTATCCTGCAATACCAATGGAAGCCCTGTCATCAGTGGGATCTGCAATAGAAAACTGTTTAATTTAATTTTAAGCTGCGCAGGTTTAGCTTTTGAATGCATTATTTTAGCTATCAAATTTAATTTTGTTAAGAAAATTGCTTACCCTGTCTCTGTTTCTGTTGCTGTTCTCATTTACTTCAGATTATAATTAAAATTGCTGCCGAGAATGGTGTTCGAAAAATTTTGATTGGACAGTAAGTATCTTAATCATTTGAATTTTTCAATGAATCTTTCTAAAACAAATATGAAGAACTTTGTAACACAAGATGGCAGTAAATGACATCATCATAAGGATAAAAAATCTTTGATGGACTAGGGCATCACCTTATTGTTCACAATCCTCTAGTGTGTATTATTATTAGCATGACTCTCTTAATAGAAATTTAGGACAACTTATCTTTCTAATACGGGAAGGTATATTGTCAACACCAGCTATTCCTGCTGTGATAAGGAAGCAGAAGGCAAGCCAATCTAATTAACCCCTTTTTATCTTAGTCCTGGTGCGTTGGGTTATTTTTTGCTGTAAAATATATAATGATTCCTATTTATTGATTGATTTTTTATGTTTGCAGACTGATTTGAGGTTCCAGAACCTTGCTATCCTTGCTTTCCACAAAGCTGCTGAAGCCTACTTGGTTGGTTTGTTTGAGGACACCAACTTGTGTGCCATCCATGCCAAAAGGTCACCGTAATGCCCAAAGACATTCAACTTGCTCGCCGCATCCGTGGTGAACATGCTTAGGCTGATTGATTTCATGCTTCTTGATCGCTTCGGAATACACCTTGTGTTACTAGTTTAGTATTGTTCAAGTTTCCTATGCCATTGTATAGTTCTTGACAATCTTTTAGGTTTCAATTGATGTCTTTAGAATGATTATTTTGGTTATGGTACAGTAGATCATAGAAAGATACTACAAATGGAATGATTTGATTACTGGTGTAAGACAGTTTATTTTGGATTTAGCTCTTAATAATTAATATTAACTTTGATACAATTCTGAATGTGTTGGGTATTTGATATGTGAACTTCAGTAGAATTTCTTTCTCAACATGACAGCAATGATAGAGCTTTGTGATTTAACGGCCGTATCTCTTGTTATTGCCACGCTTTAAAAGCGTGGCCGTATCTATCCCTATTGCCACGTTTTAAAAGCGTGGCCGTATCTACCCCTATTGCCACGCTTAGCTTTAAAAGCGTGGCCGTATCTCCCTCTATTGCCACGCTTCCAAAGCGTGGCTGTATCTCCTTCTATTGCCACGCTTTAAAAGCGTGGCCGTATCTTCCACCTATGGCCACGCTTTAAAGCGTGGCCATATCTTTCACCTATGGTCACGCTTTTAAACGTGACAATCTATAAAAAGCGTGGCAAAGAAAAAAGCGTGGCGATAAGTTTGAAAAAGCGTGGCAACAAAGCAACCGCCACCCTTGTAGAGGCCACCCTTTCAAAAGCGTGGCAATAGACATATTTTCTTGTAGTGACCTTATATATAACAGTGCTAAATAGATTCTATTTTACTGCCTATAACAAAATTCTATTTTCAGCAAATAGGCTTCGTTTGGTTTATGTCCATGACTACTAGAGACATAGGCATGCGGTGAAATGTGTATACCGTTTGTTTGTTGAAATACAAAATTTTAATGAACACGGTTATACATAGATGTACGTAAAATACATGTATTTTGTGTATCTTCTATTCTCCTTCAAGCTATGACACTAAGACATAATTCATAAAACACAATTTTTTTCAATTTTATCCCCGGTTATTTTTTAAAATTCTAATTTTATCCTTTACCCTAACCCCAGAACTTTCCCTCATCTCCAATTCATTCCACCTTCCTACTTTTATTCTACTTTTGTCTTCTCCTTCCACCATTGTCACCACCACCACTACCGGTGTCACCACCGTCTCTCTCATTTGTTCGCCTCTCTTCCTCTCTTCTGCATTCTCTCTTCCTTCTTCGCCATCCCCATCTCCCTCTCAGCGTTGTTGTCGTCACCATCGTTGTGCTGCCTCCTCTGCCATCACCGTCGTCATCTCTGTCGTCGTGCCGCCTCCAGATCTGCCTTGACCCACCCCTCTTCTCCGTCACTTGTGTGGATGCCTCTGTTGTCTCGCCTTGCTTCCAGATCTACCTTCACCCACCTCTGTTGTCTCTGTTGGCTCGTGCCAGTGCTGATGTTACCGTTGCCTTTTCCTGTATATAGATCTGTCTTCACTGCCTCCATATCTGTTTTTCAAATTGTGTTTGTTTTTCTATATTTTTTTATTACCCATTATTCTTTTTGAGTGGATATATTTTGTTCACGTTTCTTTTTTTTCTTGAATCTCTGTCTTAATTTTTTATATATACAAAAATTATCGATTTGATTATTGGATTAAAAATTTTGATGATATTTCATAGTTATTTAAGTTGAAGTTAAAAAATTAACGACAATGATAATGGAAAGCAATACTAGTAATAGTGTTGCAGTGACAGAGATAAATATAATATTTGTTTTCAGATCAACGTATCTTATACATCATCACCAAATATAATAAAAAAATTATGTATTTTATATTTATATCTTATTATATATTTATGTCTTAAAGACACTATCCAAACACTGCCATATATAAAAGTGCTAACATATTCTATTTTATTGTATATAACAACATTATGTTTTCAGCAAATTAACTAGATACTCTCAAGTTCACTCAACTAACTAACTAACCAAACATACTTTCTACTATTCCATTAAGACTTTTAATTTAAATTATAAAAATTTTGATATCATATTATAAAATTATTTATTTAAAATTTTTAAATTAAAAAAATATATAAATAATTATACCTCTAATAACAGTATAACAATATGTTAAGATACAATTTGACGTATAGTGATTATATATGTATGTATTAATGTATACATAACAAATACACATAGGTAACGACTAGTGAGTCTATATTCATGAAATATTCGATATATGTCAAGTTGAAATTATATGTCTAGTAGATCGATAAAATACATATTTTGTTTTCAAAATAACTATCTAATGTTAATTAGTGCATGCATGATTAAGAAAATTATAAGCATCTTGGTGTTAGATAAACTAAACAATATACTTGTACAAAATTATCCTTAACAAATATTAATCTTTTTTATATATGCTTATCCTTTCTTTTCCTTTATTCTCTTTCTTTCACTGACTTATCAGTGTTACTGGTGAAAATTAATTAATTAATTCTGTCTGATGTTTTTTTTTTTTAAATAGACACTTATTTTAAACAAAATAAAATCAAAATAATAAAATAGACAACAAGTAAGACCCCAAAGAAAGTATTATATGTAAGATAAGAAAAAGTTTAATATAAAATATAGAGGCAGTTTTAAAAAAAAAATCTAAAAAAAATGATTACTATCTAGAAATTGCACATTAAACATTCGAGTAACTTATTTTTGGCGTAGAAATAATTGATCGGAATTTAGGATAATTGTCATCACCAATTAATTAATAGATGAATTAATCAATGATATTACATATATAAATATTTTTATAATTAAATTTAACCTAATAAAAAAAATATACGTACTTATTTTTTTTTATTAATATTATTGCACAAAAATATTTATTCATAATACAAAAATTCTTGTATATGACACAAATTTATTAAAGGATAAAAATTTTTGTATATAATACATAAATATTTATACCTAACCTATAAATTTTTACACGGTATATAAATTTTTTTTATAAATGTATTTTATTAGTTAAGTAAATCAATATTTTGAATATGATTTTTTAAAAATTTTCGTGCTATGCACTAAAATTTTTGAGTTGTACAAAAAACTTTATGTTATGTACATATTTTGTTAGTTAAAAGTCAATGTTTTAAGCATGTGATCTTTTAAAATTTTGTGTACTAGGTATTAAAATTTTTATGTTATGCATTGAAATTTTTATATTGTGTGCAATTTGTTAGTTAGGTATCAATAATCTGTACATATGGTTCTTTAAAAATTTGTATTGTGCACCATATTTTATATATTGTACGTTAAAATTTATGTGGTCTAATTTTTCGAACATGTATAGAGTAAAAAAAGAAAATGACAGATAAAGATGATGAGGATGTTGATGTCACTACAAAAAAAATAATATTTGTAATAAAAAAATTGTTACAAAAAATCGAAATTTTGAAATAAAAGGATTTTATAACAAAAAAAAGGGTCGTTGCAATATGTCCCGTTACAAAAAGTTTTTGTAACAAAAAATAAAACTGTTACAATTTAAAGTGATATTTTGTAACAAATTTTTCTGATACAAAAAATCAGAAGTCGTTACAAGAGTGGTAACAAATTTTGATATTCAAGCTATTTTTGGTGACAATCTATTTTTTTCTATCATAAAATTTTGTTACAAAATGTAACTTGATTTTGTAACATATTTTTTCTTTAGTTACAAAAGTAAAATAATTATTTTGTAACAATTTTTTTAATACAAATTGCATGCATAATTTACTAAATTATTTTTTTAATTAACTAATATATTAACTATTTTACTAAGTCAGTCTACATTTATATAATATGTAAAAACATACATAATTCAAACATGCCTTATTTATCTAACATTGTTTTAAAACAAAATAACATTAGTGAGTACATTGATTAGTTCTACAAGTTATATGTCTTGCACAAGTTCAACCAAAAGTTAAAAGTTCTAACATAGATTAGTGTCTCTATGAATCAAAATATTCTTGAGCCCTCAAGGTAGCATGTGGTCACCATTTTAGCACTCCTGTAAATAAGAAAAACCGAAACAAAAAATTAGGTGCATAGTTCCTTAAGTTAAAAAATTTTCTAAATTTTCAAAATAAGCAAGTTTGTATTTACTTCTCAACAATTCAAAATGTCAAAACAAGTGATACACATGTATGTGTAGAGCACATAATCAAGTAAATATCAATCACAAGAAAGTGGCATAAATTAAAACAATTTAGTGTTGACTAAATTAGAAACATAAAGAAACATGTAAGTCAAAGAACATTCAAACACCAAATTCTAATGAAGCATAAAAGTCACAAGGTTGAGACAAGACTTGAAAAATTCATGCCCTATGTGACTTAAGGTAAGTTAGGCATGAATAAAATAAATCAAACTAGCCACATTGGTAGAAAGAAATCTTCAACCTTGTGAGAGCATGCAAAAGAGGCTTTTTTTTTAAAGAATTTCAAGTTCGTAGTCAATTTGAAAATTCACTTGAACTATTCAATGCATAGGAGTAATTTAGTATAAAAAAATGGCAAAGAATGTTAAAGGCATGACCACAACTTGCAAAGAAATATCTTGAGGCAATCAGAAATCATGTAGCAAACAAGGGTCTATTTTGACACAGAAATTCGTCAAATAGAACTTATTTGCTCAAACAACACAATGCAGTTTAATTGATCAACCAAATAGGACAACAACCAAATAGTGAATAACAAAACCCGAAATTTCCAGCTTCCAACAACCAAAATAGTGAAGCACTTAGCCGGATAATCAATTAATTGAGTTTAACAACATTTGAAAACCAAAAGCAATTAAATACCAACTTAATCAATTAATTGAATCAAAGATGAATATTGAAAATAGATTAAGATAAATTCTGGTAGCATTTCAGCAGTAAATTTGCCTATTTCACAATTTCAATCAATCAATTCAAATTTCATATGAATTCTTTGACAGTTAAAAACACAAAAAATCATAATGAATTCATATAAAGCAAGTAAATAAGCAAATTTCAGCAAGAAAACATGAGGAAACAATTAAAACCAATCCAACCAGCAAGAAGCAGAGCAGCACTAAGCAGAACAGCAATCAATGGCCCATCATACAGCACCCAAAATAGTAAAATGAACAAAGGTAATGGATTCAGGCATCATTCTATTCATTGAAGTCAATAACCATTACACTTGCAAGCAGCAGGGGCACATCAGTTTATCCATTAATTCAACAAAAAATCAATCAAGACAAACTAAACGATTTCAACAACAGATTTATCAATAAAACCAATCTCAGTTCAGCAACCATCATCTATTCCAACACAAACAACAATAACTCAGCAGCATTTTCTTTCTCATTGAATTTAAGAATCATTTAACAAGCAAGCAATGAGGGGGGAAAATCAGCAGCAACCAACAGTAAGTATAGAGCAGCAATAACAACTTAATGTGAGAAATTATTCAACAACAAATGCACACACAATGCAATCACTATAAACACAAGTAACTATTCGAAAGGTATTTATGTCATTTCCAACAACATATTACACCAATTGAAACTATGATAACATTAAATGAATTCAAGGACTGAAGCCATAAACAATTAACTTTAGAATCAGAAGTTCAGATCTTAACACCATAATCAAATTATTTACCCCAAAAACAGGCACTATTGAGAAGGATTTGCAGCTACGTTTGACACAATCACATCTATATTTCCACACTTATGTAATGTTCAACATCATATTCAACAGCATTCAAACAAATTTTAATAAAGGGTAATGCATTCGATAAAAATGAATAGAAAAGAGTGACCTGTGCGGTTTTTTGAATCAAATCCTTTCTCTGTTGATCGTTGGAGACATGGCAAACAAGGGCCAAAACTTCAATTCCTTTAGCCCTAAGTTTCTCTGCAGCCTCTTCAACATTTTGCTGTAGAAACAAGGAAATTGAGTAATGAATATAATTAATTGGAGGCAAAGAGGAAGAGAAAGGGAAAAGGACCTGCTTGCGAGAAGAGATGACGACGGAAGCACCTTCCAAGCCCAGCCTTTCAGCTATGGCGAAGCCAGTTCCAGACGGCAGAGGCGATATGGAGCATTGAGGGGTTCAGCCAGCAGCGGCGGTGGCTCCCCATCTTCCCTTCTGTTCGCATTCCCTCACCCTCAGACCAGATCGGCGGCGACTGGGCTCATCAACGACATCGGCAATAAACGTCGGGTTTTCTACCAGTAAAGAAATTCATAGAAACGGTTGCGTTGTAGATATAGTTTCTAAACCGGCAAAAATCCCTTCGTACAAATGTGTTGGGTGTCACAAGTAACAAACCCCTTTAAAAGGTTATAAAGGAACTGCGAGGAAGTATGTTCTTATTATTGGCTATAAAGGTTATAATCGGGGTTTAGAAGGTGAGAAGCAAGTAATTTAAATGACGAGTGAATTAAATGGCAATTAAGAATAAATAATAACTGTAAAGCAACTTTTAGCAAGGTAGAGAAATTAGAGGTCCAACTTAGTTATCTCTCTCAACAATGATGAAAGTTGAATCTAAACTCCACTTGGTCAACCTTCGCCAGGGCAAAGGAAAGTCAAGGGACTAATTAAATTGACTTTCGAATCCTAATTATTTCTTCAGAAAAGGTTGGGATTATTTAAGTTCAGCTCAATTAGCAAGATAACGATTATCAATTATGTTGAGTTTAATAACTGTTGAGTTACTAAATTCTTAACCAGAACCAAAAGGGGAAAAGTAAAATTGCTGGAATGATAAAGAGGTCCTTAGATGGGAAGCAATGGTAACTTAAATCAAAAATGACAATCATAAACTGAAAATACCTCAATTATCATTAATTCAAATAACAGTCTGTAACATGAGAGAATTCATAAATCAAATTATAATAATCAATTCAAATGTTGGAATAAATAAATAGAAGTAATACTAAAAGAACATTAAACCTGGGATCCAGAGTTACTCTTAAAACAAGAAAAAATCCTAAATCCTAAAAGAGAGAGAGAAGATCTCCCTCTCAACTAAATCTAAATCATTGAAAGGTAAAAATATGCGAGCTCTCTTTGAATGGAAGCATTCCCACTCTTTATAACCTCTGATCTATGCTGTCTGTACTTGGATCTGGGCCAAAAAGGGCTTCAGAATTCGCTGGGGGCCGTATTCTGTAATTTCTGGTGCGTGGCCTCTGTCACGCGTCCGCGTGGGTCACGCGGTCGCGTCATTCGGAGCTTTTCCTTGCCACGCGGTCGCGTTAGTCATGCGACCGCGTCATATGCGTTCTGCTTAAGGCGCGCGGTCGCGTCAGTCATGCGGCCGCGTCGCTGCTGATTCGTGCTTGGCACGCGATCGCGTCATCCATGCGATCGCGTGGATACCAGTTTCTTTAAAGCTCCGTTTTGCTTTCTCCTTCCATTTTAGTATGTTTTCTTTTTCATCATTTAAGTCATTCTGCCTTAGAAAATCTGAAACTACTCAACACACTAATCACGGCATCGAATGAAAATAAAGGTAATTAAAATAATTAATTTTTAAAGCTTAGGAAACATGTTTTTCACAACATGACATAATAAGGAAGGGAAAGTAAAACCATACAATTAATGTGAATAAGTAGGTGAAGAGTTGAATAAATCACTCTAGTTAAGCACAAAAGAACTCATGAAATATGGGTTTATCAACCTCCCCACACTTAAACACTAGCATGTCCTCATGCTAAATCCAAGGTAAATAATTAAGGTTAAAGTGATGGAATGTTATGAAATGCAACCTATGCTAAATGCATCTACATAATGGGTCATGCAATTCTAGTTCATCTACTCATATATAAAGCTTACATGTAGCTAAGTTAATTCACATTCTCAAGGAGTTATGTATATATATATATATATATATAACTAACCCTTAAATAATAAAGCATTTTAGCAAATGAGATGGGAAAGAAAATATTGTACAAACTTGCAAAACAATTAGTAAATATAAACACAGATATATGTTGATGAGTTATAGAACCCTCACTGGATTTTGTGTTTACTCTCTAGTCACTCAGTGTTTATTGGGTTTATTCACTCTATTTTTCTTTTTATTCTTACTTTCTATAACTTTGTTTTTCATCTAACCAATCAACAATTATAGAATATAGTCATACCAAAAAGTCATGAGGTCTTAATTAAGGTTGTAATGGGGCCAAGGTAAAGGTAAGGATTTATGTATATAGTTAAGTGAGCTAATAAGTGAATCCTTAATTAGACTAAGATCTCACCTAACATACATATTTAGTAAAATAAAATCTTTTTACCTATTTTCCCATATTTCCCACTTATTGTTGCATGCTCATGTTTCACTTTTTATTTTGATCCCATGTGCATTGTTTTTATTTTGCATTTTGGGGAATTTCTTTTTGCATTCCCTTTTATTAAATACAAAAATAACTTTTTTTTTATGCACATGGTAATTGAATCACTTTGATTTTCTCATGAGCATGCTTCCCAAATTTATTTTTATTTCTTTTTTTTTTTAACTTTTCTACCCTTTTGTTTCTATCACTCATGTTCCCAAAAGGTTTCCCACATTTTACTCTATTCATAATTTTTTTTTATCTTAAGCTAACCAAGGATTCACTTGGAAATTTATTTTGTTTTTCTGCTTAAGGCTAGTAATGTGGCTAAATAGAATAAAAGGGGATTTAAAGGCTCAAGGGGGGCTAACAAGGGTGATGTAAAAGGTAGGCTAATTTGGGGTGAGTGAGCTAAAATCAAATGATGGCCTCAATCATTCTCTTGGTATGTATCTATTCTATATTCTATAATTGGACATATGGATTAAAGCAAAGGAAAGAACATCAGAATAAAAAGAAATGTAACACACAGAAATGAAATTATGGTTTGAATGCAACCATACAATTTAAGCTCAAGACTCACAGGCTGTGTGTTTTCTAACTCAGGCATCATATATCATTCATATATTGTATGCATGTTTAGTTAAAAAGTCCCATTATTCTCTTGAAAAAAAATTATTTAGGGTAGCTTTTAAAGTTTTAATGTTCCTCCTTGATGAAATGTTGTCAACTAACATGTAATGCTATATATACAAGGTGTGGGTTGTTTTAATTCTGTTAAAGTTTCTAATTTACTTCCTTTTTATATTTTTCTATTTAAACTATACTATCTTTATGCTAAAAAAGGGTAAACTATACTAATTAATCCACTAATAAATCAGAATTGCAAACTAAACTAAATGACTAAAATGAGCTAAATAACTAAAATATGAACAAAAAAAAATGCAAAATGCAGAAAATAGAGTAAAATACACAAGTAGCAATGTATAAGTACTCAGAAAATAACAATAAAAGAAAAAGAGAAAAATACAGAAAAATATCCAAAATAAAAAAAAAAGTATGTAGTAGTTCACCAAAATAAACGCCAAAGATGGCGACCTCCCCACACTTAAAATGAAGCATCGTCCTCGATGCTCAATCAAGGCGGGTGTGAAGGAGTGTCATCACTGGTAGGGATGGTAGCTCGGGTCTCTGTGGCGGTGGTGGGCTGAGAGTCTGGCTGCTGTAGAGGGGAGACTGACTGGATCGGGATCTCCGGATCTGCAGCCTCAATCTGGGGCATAACCTCCTGATGCGGGGCAGTCTGCTCTGTGGCTGCCTGCTGATGAGTCTCCGCCTGGGAATGAGTCTCCTCCTCGTGCTCATCCTCCTCCTCCTCTGATGGCTCTGAAGGGGTGTCGGGCTCGGAGGGGATGTCGGCGCCCTGTCTGATCATCAGCTTTAGATGGGAATAGCGTCGCCTGCTGCGGCGCTCCAATCTCTCATACCGGCGCCTGTTACGGCGCTCCATCTGATCAAGCTGGCGGAAAAGACGGTGCACGAGGCGATAAATTGGCTCAGAGGCGGGTGGAGGTGCAGTGGTGGCAGCAGGGGCAGCTGGGGCAGCTGTGGATGAAGAGGGTCCAGCAGATAGAGGGGCTGTCTCATCAGTAGCAGTGACAGGTGGTGGTCTGTAACCTAAGGCAAGGAAGTTCCTGCTGTGCGGGATGATCTTCCTGCAGTCCGCTGCTGGTGGTCGCTCATCGGCGTCCTCCCAAGGCACATCAGCCTGACGGCCTAGCCGTGTAACCAGGTAAGAAAAGGGGAGGGTGCCTCGGACGTGGGCCCTGGCCATATAATGCCGGATAAAACGAGGCAGATAAATATCCTTACCCTCCAGCACACACCAAAGGAGGGTGATCATGGTAGTCGGGATCTCCGTCTCGTGAGTACTCGGCATCACAAAATTACTCAAGATCTGATGCCATAGCCGAGCCTCATCATTTAAGTACACTCTCTTGATCCCTCTAGGCATAGTGGTGTTCTGACCCATCTTCCAAGGAACAGCAGGGTCGAGAGCTATCCTTGCCTTCACAGCATCCCAGTCAAACTGCATCTGGCCCATGTTTTCCTCAGCCTATGCAAAACCATCTGGCTGATCGGACTTGGCTGGGAGCTGGAGAATGGTCTCTATGGCCTCCTCAGTGACCAGAATTTGCTTTCCCCTCAGGTTTACTGCATCTAGGGTAGTAAGGTAGTAGTTGCAATAGAATTCCCGGACTCAAGATGCATTGACCTCTGTCAGTGATCTCTCCAGAAAGAACCAGCCCCTGTGCTTGATTTGCTCAGTAGTGTATTGCTGGAGGGCTTCTGGAATCTTCAAGGTACGTTCCAGGTATAGATTCCTGGAGTTTGCAAAAAAGTCGGGTACTTCAGCTCACAGTACCGGTTTGCAAATTTTATAGGATCAGTCGAAGGGAGCAGCTGCTCAGCTTTTTCCTGCTGTGTGAAATTCTTCTCCCGCCATGAGGAATCGTGCATTAGAGAAATGATGGACTGGGAGGAATCTCCTCTCTTACGCTTGCCAGTAGCCTTGCCTTTACCTTTCCTCTGTGAGGCAGACATCCTGAAAAACAGAAAACCAGGAATGGATAAAAAAAATAGGAAAGCAAATAGGCAATTTAAACAAAGGAAACTCAAAAGTTTCGGGTCTTACAGATATGGTGGTGGTGATGGCGACGGCAATGGAGGCAGCGACGGCTGCGAGCTTTAGGGTTGAAGCTAACCTCTTGCACATTTCCACGAGATCTTTTCTCTCACACTGCAACAGTTGAGAGCTTTAGGATTTGTTTCGAGGGGGTTGAGAATTTTAATTATATGTAATAGTGGGGAAATGTTTAAAATTATGCAGAGGAGTTTTATAATTTGCCACAAATAAAATATTTTGTGTAAGTTTTTAAAAATTTTCACTAAAAAATCTCCACTAATTATTAAAAAATTTGTAGTGTAAAAATCAAATTATTAATAAAAATTATATATTAATTATTTAGAAGAATATAAAATAATATTTATAATTTTTAAAAATTAATGAATACATTCATTATATAAAAAATTTTAATTTTTGAAATAAAATAGGATTATTTTAAAAAAATATATACACAATTTTTTTTACTCTTAAAATGTTTAACATTTTAAAAAAATGTTATAAAATATACTTATATTTTGTGACAAATAATTAATTTGTTACAAATAATATTAAATTTTGTGACAAATTAATTTTTTTGTTACAAAATAACTGGAGTTTTTGAAACAAAAAGTTATTTTGTTACAAAATAATTGGAGTTTTTGAAACAAAAAAAATGTTATAAAATATTTTGAATTTTTGCATCTTATTTTTTTTTTTACAAAGTAATATTTTGTAACAAAACATTATATCATTACAAAAACTAACATAATTTGTAACAAAATAAAACAGGTTGTTACAAAATATTATCATATTTGGTAACAACTTGTTATGTTGTTATAAAATATTATTCTTTTGTAATAATAAAAAATTATTATTACAAAATATATTTTTTTTGTAACAATTTTAAATTTGATACAAATTTTTTGTTACAAATTTTCATTTTTTTTATAGTGTGTTGATGATTGTAACACCCTAACTACCAAAGCTCACGCTTCCGGCTGCGCAACTCTGATAGCTCGGACATTACGACGACACTTATACTACTTAATCCTAGAATATGAGCCTGTTTGAAACTTTAAACCGCAACACCGCTCCCAAAAATACTTTCATCTGATAACATACATCCATAGATACCATACAACTTACAAAACTCATAAAGAGTACATCCATATATATATACATAATATTACAAGCATTAGCCAATACAATTCCTATCCCTCTTACAGATTATATCAAGATAAAGGCGAGGGTACAATAAACCATAACTAAAACAATACAGAGCATTTCAACAACTAAGTAAACTCTTCGTAGCTTCTGCGCTCATATCCTAAAAGGGGAAAAATGTAGGGGATGAGAACATCATCCTCGAAAGGGTTCTCAGTAGAGGGTTTTTGGGAATTACTGTAATAGGATACATGAAGATAAGCCGTACCAGCGATTAATAACCGTCTTATGCCTCTTTTCAAAAACAACGGTTTATAAATAAAAAGAAATTTGAAATCCTTTTCTGAAAGAGGAACAGTTCAATTCTCAAAAACTCAAGAGCCTTTCAAAACAGTTTATCTGTGCTGAACCAAAATAGCCTTTCATATTTTTCCAAACCAGAACACAACCAAAACCAACCATCGGTCCACCTCATTTCAACCACGGCCCTAGGCCCAAACAATCCAACCATCAACCAATCACCACAATCCAACAGAGTCCCAGTAGCAAACACAAATAGGAAGATGCAAGCACAAACAAACAGTCATTGTAAGTAGAACAATTAGCAATTAATCACATAGGCAAACCGAGTACAATATGCACACCCAAACAATGTCACATAGATGCATATGATGCATGCCTGTCCCTAGTGGCTGATGATATCATCTGTCGGTTATAGAGCCAACCCGACAAGTCCTGGTAGCTAACCATTGGACTGTCCCTCTGTCGCGCATCCCCAACTCGAGTTATACTCATCATAAACTTGATCATAATCATGATCCATATCCATCACCTTCACTGGTGAATATTTACGGGGGCGAGCTCATCCGGGACTTTCACAGTGCCCGGCCACACTTACGACATAAGGTCAAAAGAGCTTCGAGTCTCAACCTGGAGCACGTGGTGGCTAGCCACTGCTTATTCCCAGGGAAACCCTCATCTCCGATAGTGGAAGTGCAACATTCACATTTATCAATGATTCAGCATAAACATGCATTCAATCTCATCCATGGATCAACATCCATCTCAGCCATCCGGCTCACGGTTCATTCCAGAACCAGCCAATATTCATATCATACACAGCCATTCTGGCTCACGGTTCAATCCAGAACCAACCAATATGTATAATCATACACAGCCATTCCGGCTCACAACAAAACAGCACTTCCACATTCAACATCATCAATTCATAAAATCGGCATTTAAGCCATAAATCACTTTGAAATCAAGTTTCAACTCTTTTCAGCCTTGGCTTTAGAAATCTCGTTTCTCAAATCATCTCAGCCTCATAAGCCAAATTTACTCAAAGTGAGTTCCCTTTTTAAAACAAAGCCACTCTCGGTATTCTCTTTCCAAAACTTCCAAAACCATGGCAAGTTAAGGATTTATTTCAAAGTATTCAAAATCACCCATACAACAATAGGATTTTATAACAAAAGTTTCTCGGCAGAGTCCCAAGTCTTTAGGGAAGGTCAACCTATATCAATTCCTCAAAATTCATTGAAACTCTTAAAATCATGGATTCTCGGTTCAAGTAAATAAAACTGAATTTATTATGAAACCGACCATACAAAATCACAAGTTCCAACCCAGTCCAAAAATCAACTCATTTGAAAAGGAACCGGTTCATTTGAATCAAACCACTTTCAGGTTTCTTTTTGGAACCCATTTTTCTAACTCTTCCAAAATGCCTCAAACTTAATTACTCAATCAAAAGTCTAGATTCCTTTGAAATCACTAAAAGCTCCTTTTTATATTGAAATCAATATTAGAGTATCATTATTTCTTTCAGTGATTCAAACGGTAAAAATAGTTCCTTTCTAAATAAGCCGAACTCAACGCATAAAGTTCATTAAATAAATTAAGCTTGAAAACATAAATATTCTCTTAATAAATCAAATAATACAATTTCTCAAATCCAACCCTTTTTAAATAACTTTTCAAACAAGACTAGGATTTTGTAGAAATTTCGGCAACACCTCCCCTAAAACTTGGACTTTTGCCACACGGTTCGGGTCCCAACTAAACCGTTTCTGATTTCTTTTCAACAGCCCAAAACCAGAAATCAATTCAAAAGCAAGCTAAATCCAACAGTCGCCTCAGTGGCTTATCTCAAGAAAACCATTTCAAAATCAACTCAATATCAATCGATCTAACTCGTTTCCAAAGCTTTAATGAAACGGTTCAGTAACAAATCATTTGTCCAAGATCAAGTCAATTAAAGTAAACCAGGTTGAATTTAAAAGTGCATTCGACTTTTCACATCATCAAATGATTGAATCAAATCAAATCAATCCTCAACGGATTAAACTCAGATTTTAAATCTTTAAAGAATCACTTCAAAACATTACATTTCACAAAGCCGCACAACAATTCAACCAAACCAACATCCATAATCACTCGAGTCAATCAAATAACACATAAGGCAGATACAATCACCAAATACACAATATCTCACAACAGTATCCATATATAATAATTCCAATACTTAAAACATAGTTTTTGGAAAGCGCCCCTACCTCGATTGTCGAAACTCGAAAGCTCTAAAACGCATCACCACTCGCTTTCGCTCGGCTTGCAATTGCGGCAGCCGCAAGCTCATCTCCAAATCGCTTTCTCAGCAACCACAACGACTCTAATGGCAACATATAGTAATCAGGATTCGACCCCCACGTTACCAAAACTCATATTCATTAAACAAACACAACCGAATACTAACGCAAGGCTTTTTCGAAACATAAGATACTTACTGTAATACGAAAACAAAGCAGCTGTGATTTCGGACAGGCCCAGCAACAGCTCCGGTGGCAGCCAGGAGCTCCGGTGGATCAACTATAAAAACCTCGCAGCGTTAAAACCTTCTCAAAATCCAAAAAGGCAGAAAGCTCAATTAAAATCCTTACCAGCATACTTTTCTAGCGACAGCAGCAAGGTCTCAAGTGGCAGAAGCTCAGCCCAGAGCTTCAGCGGTGGTCCCGGAAGTCATAGAATCACTCCTGGCAGTCAGAAATAGGGCAAGCTCACCAAAACGGCAGCGACCAAAAACTCTGGCAGCAACAGAGGAATTTTGGCGGCATGAATCCCTTTTCTGACGCGGCAACTCAATGGCGGACCGGCTTCCCCTCCACCGCGTTCTGTTCTTCCCACAGTGCTCTCTCCTCGCCGGCGAGAGTGACAGAGGCAATGGCTTCACAGACGAGACCAGGCGCGGCGGTTTCAGACCCTCAGCCCCTTCTCACTCGCGTACCCTCTCTCTCCGTGTCTCAACTTCGACGGCGACTCCCGGTGGACCAACGGCGGCGACGATAGCGCAGGCAGCCGCGGCGGCGCGAAGAGGCTGGCACCATGGTGCTGCAACTCGGGGATGGTGACTCGCGAGGGTGACATCGACAGCTCCTTCTGGTGGTTGACCCTCCTCCCCTCAGCGGCATCAAGCGGCGACGGCAAACCCTAGTGCCACCGGCGCAGATCATTGCCTCATTCTCGGATCTCACTCCTCTTGTCCCTGCGCGACGCGACGGCATGGCGGCAGTGACGCCCGTCGGCGTCGTCCTCCCCCTCTCCTCTCCTCCCCGTTTCTCTTCTCCCACCTTCTGTTTCTCCTTTCTTTCTTTCATGGAAAAGAAACGCTGCTGCTGAGTTAGAAAAAAGGGGATTTCGGTTGCAGCTGGGGCATGGGGAAGCAATGGGTTACCGGGTAGGGTTTTCAAAGTTAGGGTCTTTTGAGGAAAATTAGGTTTAGGGGAATTTTAGTAATTTTCGATAAAATTGTGGACAACATAGTAATTGAAACCCAAATTAAATCCAACAATAATTATATATAGAAAATACTATTTACTCATCAATTTCACAAATTATTTTCTGTAAAATGCCTAAATCAAAATAATTAGAGATAATATAATTAAACTCTTTATTTTTCAAAGTAGCAGTATTAATATTTAAAATATTACTTATCTAATCCAAATCATATAAAATCCTTATTATTTCATAACTATCAACTTTATAATTTAAATATAGAAAATAATCCAATAGTTATAAAATTGGATAATAATCATAACTCATCTCAAATTCAATAAATCACAACTTGCCTTAATTATCCTTAAGAAAGTAATCTCTGAAATTAAGGCTATAAATAACTATATGATTTGAGACTTGATCATAATAAGACTTTTTAAAGTTCTGGGTCTTACAATGATAATAAAAGAGAATGATAAAGAAAAATGGAAAAGCTCTACATACAAGCGATTAGGGCTTGTAAGTATTACAAGTCAATTAACCCCTAACCCCCAAAACACGCTGCAAGTGTTACGTCCCTTACACGCGCTATATATAACTACCAAATTTAAAAGATTTGTTTCCTTCTTCGTTCTCCTTCTTTCCAAATTTGCTCGTTATTCTTCTCGCGCGTCTTTTCTTGCTTTTTCGATCGTTCTTTTCTCCTCCTTTCTCACTGGTTTGTTCTTCGTCATTGACGTTAGTTCCTCTCTTTGTAACTCCAGCTTCATTTTCTTTTCGATTTTCTGTGAAACTAACGCGTGAACATAAATCTGTGGATTGAATCTAATGTATTAGTTTTGATTAATTATCTGCAATTTATAGCAGACGCTCGGGTGTAGTCAGAATTTTTTGGGTGTATTTTTGGGGTAAGTGTGGGTGTATTTACACTTTATGGCTTTTTTTGTTATTTTAGTTGAGTTGTTGTCGTTCGTGTGTATTAGATCAGACATGATTGGGTGTATTTTTTGTTTTTGACATGGTGTATTCTACAGCCTCTCTCTGTTGATGACCAGTTTGTTCCCAAGGTTGGAATTACCTTTACCACCCTTGAAGATGCTGGAAAAGTTTACAGGAACTACGCCAAGGCTGCAGGGTTTTCTACAAGAGTTCGGAGCACAAATAGGAAGGGAAACGAGATTAAGAATCAATTGATTACATGTAGCAGAGAGGGAAAATGAAAATCTAAAATATCTCAAACAGCACAGGGAACTAAGCATGTCCATTCGTCGTACAATAGAGAATAATGAGGAGGCTGGTATTAGACCAAGCAAAACTTACCAATCATTTGTTGCGGCTGCCGGGGGTCATCGCGAGTTAAATTTTATTGAAAAGGATGTGAGGAATTACATTACGAGAGAAGTGCAAGAAGCGTGGGTGTGCTTAAAGACTCATTTGATAGGAATTGGAATGATTTTCTACTGAATTTTGGTCTTGTGGACAACAAGTGGCTTTCAGGTAATGTTTGTTTAAAATTGCAGCAGAGGTGTAAATTTAATTTTTTTTTGGGTGTATTTATAGTCTGTGTTTGGGTGTATTCTGCAGATCTCTATGAAGACCGTCATATATGGATTCCAATCTATCTGGATCACCACTTCTGGGCAGGGATGAGAAGCACACAAAGGAGCGAGAGCATGCATTCTTTTGGGTGTAAAAGCAGTGTTCTTTTAGGTGTATTTCTGAATTTTCTTGTATTTCACATTTTACATATATATATACATATATATACTTCAGAATCTTGTTTTTATGTTATAAAATACTGTTTGTTTTTTTTTTTACAACGGTTTAAGGGTTTTAGGTATTAGGGTTTAGGGTTTTAGGGTTTACGGTTTAGGTTTTAGGGTTTACAGGTTAGGGGTTAAGGTTTAGGTTTTAAGTGTTTAGGGTTCAGGATTTTAGGGATAAAGCATCAGGGGGATAGATTTTTGGGTGTATATTCAACTTTCTTTGGGTGTAAAAAATGGCAGATTATGGGTGTATATTTGGTTTGATGTTTTCCTTCATATTATAATACATGTAATTCATACATTTTGAATACAGCAGAGAGAGTTTAATTATTGAAAGAAATTTTACAATAAACTGGATTATAATTGAAAAATTTTTACAGCATGTGTTCAATTTGTTATAGGACTATATAACATTTACTTTAATCAGTGTCAATATCCTTAGAATCTATCTGATAATTTGGTGATGCACCCTTAGCGACGGGATGTGCATCAGGCCACCAAATTCCAAATCCCTAACAATTGTTTTCTTCTCCTCGCTCATGTTTCTGAATTTCTCACTTAACAAATGTGTTGCACACTTAAGGTCTTTGATTTGCTGTAAACAAAGCAAAATTATAGTCAGATATATTTTTATTATATAAAACTGATTTCATCTAAGACATATATTTGTTCTTTCATTTTTTTCAGCTTGGTTTTTGCCTGCCATTTTTTCTGAAATGAAAAATACACCCATAGATATCAGTAAGATACACCCATAGATATGAGTCAGATACACCCATAGATATCAGTCAGATATCACTCAAACATGCATTAATATACAAGGTCAAGCAACATTACAAGGTCAAGCAATATACACCCATGGACAAGCAAATATTAGAACAGTTGCAACTGTTGACTATATTACAGTATATCAGTTCAGAAATATACACCCAACAAATTATGCTATATACACCCAACAAAATACTCAATATACACCCACCAAATCACGCAATATACTCCCAAAAATCAGTTACCAGAAGAACTAGAACAACAAGAACAGTAACACCTAGAACAACTAAGAAGAACAAAATAACCTAGAAGCAAGAATAACAGTAAAACCTAGAACAAGTAGAACATTAAAAACTGTAAAATGAGACCTAGAATAAGAAGAACAGTAAAACCTAGAAGAACGTAGAAGAACAGTAAAACCTAGTTCTTTGTTTTCGAAATGTGAAAAATATACAATATGAGTAAAATAGTAATGTAACGTACCTTGAGTATTATAACTTCGTTTTTTCTGGAGATTGTTGATCGAGAGTTCTATGTTGTGTTGATGGAGAGTTCTAATCTTCGCGACGAGTCCTATCTCTGCAGTTTGGAATGTTGCTCGAAAACGGATGGTTGGTGTTTTCTTCGAAGGGCTTGGAGAAGTGGAGTGGGGCGCGTGTAGTTTACGTTCCATTCAAAGAGAGATGAGTGCGCATGTGAATGAAGTGTGGGTTGAAAACTTATAAAACTTGTAGGGTCTTTTTACTTGTATGTGTAGCAGGCCCGAAAGAAAAAAAAAAAAAGAGAAAAAGAACTTAAATAACAATAACAACACCATGAGTAACAATAATAAGTTGAAAACAGTGGTGATAACAACAACTACTATAGTGACGACAATGATATTAAAAAAAAAGATATAAAAAAAGAAGAAGAACAATAACAATAAATTAGTGGTGACAATAGCTACGATTAAATGGCAATAACATTAAAAAAAAAATTGGCCGTATACATACCAAAGAGAAAAAATAAACCATAACTTAATTGAAAGATTGGTATAAAAAAAATGTTTGAACGCGTTAATTAATAACATGTAATAAAAAAAAGAGAAATATGTAATTTACATTTTATGTTTAAGAATTAAAATGCGAATGGCAAAGGGCATTTTCAGAGTCACAATCACACAGCACCTGTGAATAAATGAGATTCATATTTATTTCAGGGGGTTGAAAGATACTTAAGTGTGTAATGGAATGGACTGTGGAGGGGAGTGGGGACCTTGCCTTTAATTAGGGTTGCTCCCTTACCGCGTAGCAAGAAATTCAACGCCAACCACTCAAACTCAGACACGTGTCTTCTACTACCACGTGTGCCTAGCTACCACCAAGTTTTGGAGCCATATATAATTGCCTTATTTGACTTTCATGATTCATGCAAGCGGAGCCTTTTTTTTTTTTTTTTTTGTAGCTACTAGCTAGTGTAATATTTCATATTTCATGACGAGTAGGGGAAATTTTGAAATTAATCTACCATAGTAATCTTGAAGAAAGGAAGTTATATCGTGATTCGTGAGGATATATATATATAATTAATTCAACCTGGTTGAATGGTTAATTTACTTATTTATTTGAATGAATATTAAAAATTTAAATTTTATTTTATATGTTATATTTTAATTTTAGTCCGGATTATATATTTTATAGATATTAATTTAATTAAATATATGTACATATTCTATAACATTTAATATACAGAATTTAATGTCACATAACTAAGTTGATGAACTATATATTAGTGTAATAATTGCCTTATGTTAAATTTTAGGTATGTTATTAATGCTAAAATTTTGAAGCGAAAACAAAAAAGAATTATCATTCAAGTAGTCTTAGATTGAGTTTGAGTAAACAGTTTAATAATTAAATTTTTTTTAAAAAAATAGTTTAAATAATAAATAATTATATTAAAAATAATTTATAAATAAGTTATTTTGTATTTAGATTTTTAGTTCTAAAAGTATTTATTTTATAAAAATATAATAAAAAGTAATAGTATTATAAGAGAAGTCATTTTTTTAACTTTTTTATAAGCTCCTAAATAGTTTATTAGAAAGCTGCAATTTGATTTTAAAAATTACACTAGACATTAATACTACTACTTTTCATAAGTCAAAAGTTCAAAAAAATTATTTTTAAAATTTTTCAAACGGGTCCTTATTCGATTTCAAAAAAATATTAATAATTATTCAAATTAGTTTTTAAAATTTTTTAAATAAAATATTTTAGTCATATAAATTTTAAAAATATATAAAATAATTTTTAATATTTATTTTTATTAGAAAATACAATTTCTTTTTAATTTAATTTGAAGAGTGGAGTACAAAACAATCTAATAAGAAGAGTTTTAAAAATTTATCCGAAATAGTCATTTTCATTAATTAAATGGATCAAATTGGAGAGGATTATATTGCCTAATGTAGATAAATATTAGGAACTATTTTATATATTTGAAAATCTAGAAAACTAAAATGTTCCATATGAAAAACTTAAAGAGATTGAATTGAGTAATTATTCGTAAAATATAATAACTTTTAAAGATAAATCACATAAACAAATTAAATAGGGATCAATATTATACAAATGTCCTAAAATAAATGGTTTATATACATGTTCAATTTTATCTTTATTTGATTTATGCTTTTTTAATGCATGTATTCAATTTACTATATGTGCTATATCAATAGTAAATTGATTTAGTACTGATATAAATTATTGATATTTACTATTTTTAAGTTAATAATTTTAAAACAAAATGTCAATAAAAAAATACTCCTCTATTAGAAAAAATAAAACAAGTAAGAATAGAAATCAAATTTTTGTGTTTTAGTTTAAATTTCAAAAAATCTATATTTTTCCATAAAGTTATGAATATAAAACGGAATATTAAAAGATTTTTTATAATTTATTAAAAATCATCATTTGACTCATTAATTAGCATCTAAAAAATCATTATCAGGACTTTGGATGTTAAAAAATTAATATAACGTATAGCCCTCTAAGATGGTATAGGAGTTAAAATAAACTTAAAATTTTTTTTAGAGTTAGAAATAACAGATAGTTATACAATTTATAATTATATAATATGTAATTTAAAAAATAATTAAAATATTATATTAATTAAATTATTATTTAATTTATAAAATTAAATATAAAACTTATGCTTTGATGATTTTATGCTAAAAAATTTAAGTTTAAGCTAGAAATAACATCATCAAAATAATAAATTCTATATATATTATATGAATAATAAATCGAACCAACTAAATCCAATTGATTTTATTTATATTAAAAAAATATAAATCGAATTTAGTTGAATTGATTTACATAAATTTATTTTAAGACATACATATAAACTAATTTATTTTAGGATATTGGTGTAATTTTGATTCTCAAATAATTTAATGGTGTGAATTACCCAATTCTTAACATATGGAAGATTAATATATTCAGTTTTGATTTTAAAATAGTGATATAAATAAACGAAACTTTAAGTATTAAATAAAACGGTAAAGTATATTTTTTGTCTTTGAAATTTGGCAAAAGTTTTAAAAATATCCTTAAGTTTTATTTTGTTTTAATTTTGTCTCAGGAGTTTTCGATTTGCATCAAATATACCATCGACGGCTAAATTTTTAAAAAATTTAAGACCAATCTAATAATAATGCATGAAAATCTTAATTTGCTTGTTTTAAAGGTTGTTCTTATGAAATTGTTGTTGAATTGGTCTTAAATTTTTTTAAAAATTAGTCGTCATATATATATTTAATACAAATCGAAAACTTATAAAATAAAATTAAAACAGAATAAAACTTAAAAATATTTTTAAAATTTTTATCAAATTAAAAAAAAGTATACTTTACCCTAAATAAAAACATTGCGGTGGATTCTATTGAAATAGGAATAGTAGTGAAATAGGTAAAGTGAAAGCGGGAGGGATATTGAAAGAGGTGAAGGCAGCAGCTTTAGTAAAAGAAAGTAAAAGGAGAAAAATACAAGCGGATTGTGGATTTGGTTGTGTATTTATGTGATTATGTATGACTGTGTTCATACGGAAAAAATGGAAAAAAGAAAAAGTGAAGGAATTTTTGGTGATCCCAAGAAGATTGCTTATTTGTTGATGGCAGCAGCAGCTTTAGTTTCTTTTTATTGTTTGGAGAGACACAGACATGAGACGTGTGTGGGGAGATGGTGGATTATGGGCTAGGAGATTCTCCTTTGCTAATTACAAAAGTATTATATTGTTCTTTTCTTAATTATATATACGTGGTTATGAGGGTCAATATTAATTAATACTGATCTAGTTACTATAATTCGACCGCTACTAGTTATAGTTTGGAGATACGGTTAAAAAAATGTAAAAATTTTTATGATTTATAAATAATTAATACATAATTCAATTGTTATATTTATAACTTATCATTATAATTTGATCTATTCTATATTATTCGAAGAATAAATATTAATTCATTACTTATAATTTAGTTAATGAAATCTATACTTCAGTCCATAATTTAAAAATATGATAATAGACTAATAGTATAATACTTATTATAACAGTATAATAACTCCATCACACGTTATCACTAACAACTTAATGAAATAGTCAAAACAAATGCTAAAAATATCACGGTAATTAATTACATTGTGGTTCTCACTACAACTGTAGTTTCAAAACGTTTAGTCTCTATTTAGTCTATATAAGACAACATTAAATTAAAATAAAAGATATCTGAAAATCTAATACTCACTTAAGTCACTCTCACTTTCTTCTTTAAATTATTACTGACTTAAACGTCGGCGCATATCTTTTACGGGCATCCATCCCATCTGATTTTTTTAGAATTTAGCATATAACTCATTTGTGAAAAAGATAGGATAATATCTCTCCTTCCGCAACAAGCTATACCTCGGACAAATCTCTTAACAGTAAAAAAAATATGATTTTAAAAATTCTAATTGCAATATGTATCGATTATTGTCTTATATAGAGATTAATTTGATCATTGAATTTTAATTTAACTCGATAATTAATTTAGTTTCTAAATTTTGAAAATAATTATTTTAGAACTAATTCCTGGATTTTTATCAGTAAATAAATCAAATTAATCTCCCATATATACAAATAAATTTTATCTTGACATTGTCAGATAGAGAGGGAATAGCGTCGGCTGTTAAGTGTTATGGTGGTATATTAATTGCTAATGCCACAAGTTACTATAATAACACATGACATTTAATAACTCACATCAACTCCTTACTAATAATAATCTAGCTATATGAAACTAAATTAACAAAGTGATCAAATTAATTCTCAAATAGAACTCAAACTAAATTAACTAGGAAATGATAAGCACGGGAATGCAAAATCAATAATGTTTTGATACACAATGCTTCACTGATATGATTAAATAACATAATGATTAAAGTCTTAACAAGACATATTAAGGTCATATATATTAAGGTCTAAACAAACTATCATCGACTTGTAATTTTGGAAATATATAAAAAAAAATGTTTGATATTTATCACAAAGCACAATGCATATATATACATTGCAAAAGCAGCAATATCAATAATAATAATTATGACAATTGCAATGGCTATAGCATTTCCAACCCAACCACAATTTGAAACCCTAAGTGAAACAAGAAGAAATTCGTTAGTATCATTGTTGACAAATATTATATCCTCATGAGTTGTGAATTTACTTCTCATGATCCATTTTCAAATATATGCAATGTTTAATGTATTAAGAAAATATTTTTTATATAAATTTATCATTTTTAAAATGTTAACAAATTTATTAAAATACTCATTATTAATTAGTATTTATATAACACAATCAATTTAAGTTAGTTGAGTAGTTAACTCATTCTTTTGCTTAAACAAGCTTTGAAAAATCGAATTTCTCTTTATGCATATAACAACTTATTAATAATCTGAAAGAATTTATAAAAATTATAAAACCATGAAAAGATAATTTCTTTTAAATTTTACTTGTAATAATAGTTATTTATCAAATAACTATGACACTCCCACCTCATTACTTTATTATTAGCTTTACAAATCTAGAAACTATATATATATATATAAAATAAGGTCATGCTCTTTCATTCTTTCACCTGTCTATCCCAATGGTTAATCACTTGATATATAGGGGTAAGCACGGGTAGTGGGTACCTAATTATCCGTCCGAATTCGAACCGAATTAATTAAATTGGTTCTGAAATCAATGGGTAATTGGGTCTAACTCGAACCAAACCGATAGCTTTTGTTGGTGATTGATTCGGGTATCGGTTTTGGGGGGTGTGGAACCCGAACCAACCCGCGAATCCGATTATATATTAATTAAATAAAAAAATAAAAAATATATATGACTTTTTTATTAGACAATGATTATTTATTATTAATATGTTTGGATTTTAATGAGTTTAGGTTTTAATGTATTTGGTGTTTAACATGTTTGGATTATTTCTATTGATATTACATGTTTATTATACTTGTTGAATTTATAAGATAAAAATTTGGTTTTTTTTTTATGAATTACAAAGTCATCGGGTACCCAATTACTCGAACCGAACCAATCCGTTCTTAATCGGTTTGGTTTGGTTCGGATACATGTACAAAAAAATATAAATCCGAACCAAACCGAACTAATTATATTTTGATCGATTTGATTCTAATTTTACCATAAACCCGAACCAAACCGACCCGTACTCACTCCTATATAAATGATATAGATATATATCTCCCATGCCCTTAATTATGACTAATGTGCAGTTTATTAAAGTTTGAATTATTCAGAATTTCTACCGATTATTATATATATTACTTAATATTGCTCAATCATATGATGCTCCTCCATACCGGTATGATAAAAGATTGATTTTATTAATAATACTTCGGTGTATGTTTAAATTTTGAAAATGATATTGAGATAGCGTATCTTTATCGAATCTCTAGTGACAAAAAATATGATACTACTTTTTTATTGGTGTAGAGGAAGAATGATATTCGACTTATCAAATGTCAATTTATATCATTTATTTTCAGGGCTTTACCTCTGTTTTCAGATAATATTATTAGGAGCACTCTACTGTACAGATTAGAGTGGTATAGAAAGAGAATATAATTTTTTTTATAGTTATTTTTTATTATTTTATTATTATTCAAAATATGGGTCCTACCTTTATTAATTTCTCTTTCATTCTATTAAGAAAAAAATCTGTAAACTTACATCTTTACTATATAATTCACTATATTATTATTATCAATAATGTTTAAAAAATAACAAAAATTCAACTCAAATAACCCAAAATTATCTTATTAATTATTGCTAAAATAATTATAATTTTTTAAATATAATATATATAAAATTATAAATATTATATTATATAAAATAACTTTAGATATTATCTCCCTAGCATTTTCATAATTAATATATCTTGCATCAATCACTCATTTCAAAAGTACTACTAAACATGTGAAGATTAGAAGGGAAGAATTAATTAAATCTGGTGTGTAATTAATGTATGAAGTTTCAGATAATGATTGCATAACTAATCAAGCCCTCACATGGAGTTTCTAAAGGACAAGACTTAATTAACTTCTTTCTAAATCAATCTACATGCAGTTGAGTATCATTCAGACATCCCAAAATTAGTACTATATATCTTAATTAATATCTTATTGTATTTGTTTAATATTTATTTTATTTTATTTTTCAATTCAATATAATCATTAGATGGAAATTGAGATTTATGCTTTTACACATTTTTTATTTCATTTAATAAAAAATGATGTATCAATGCTCATCCATAAATATATCTTATTAAGTAAAAAATATTATATTTGCTCCTTCATAATTAAACAAATTAATTTTTAAAAAGTGTTATACTACTTACTTTTTTAAAACATGTAACATGTGTATCAATCAATTTAGATTCTTAAAAAAATTTACCAAGTCAAAAAATCATTTCTCTCAAATGTTTAAACTAATAGAAGAAGACAACATGAATAATTATATCTCTAATATTTTTCTCCAGGTAAGAATTTCTTTTGGACTCTCTTAATTTTTATATATACTTTTTTTTCTTCTTTTTATTTATTTTATGCTATTTTTTTTATTTTTAGAATTCATCAATAATCAAACTCTAAATACTTCGAATATAAAACTCATTATGTCATGAAATTATTTTTTTTAAAAGTTTAAACTGATAGAAAAATATAACATAAATAATTATATTTCTAACAAAATACTTACCAAAGTGTTTATATATTGCCTATTGAAATGAAAAACTCAAACTCAAATATTTTGAGAATATATTCTAAAATTTTACCATTTAAACGGACTTTCCTTGGCTCCATAAATACTTGTTTTAATATTGAAATTGTCGAAGGTTAGAATCCGCAGTCTTTATTGTTTTAATATTTTTCTTGGATATAGAATTGCATGCAATTTAATTCGTATCTTTTCTGAAAGAGGGCCACATTTCTCGTCTACTAGCGTGTTTCTCGTCCAACCATTGAAGAATAATTATTGGCTTAGAAAGATCGAGTTGTCACTTTTCTATATAAGGATGATGCCATTGAAAGATGCAATAGTTTCATTTGGGATATGAACTGTGCCTTTCAACTAGTTTCATCGATTCCTACGTATACACTTATTAGCTTTAGTATCTATCTTTTATATTAAAGACAACCCAGAGGCTTTATTGTTACTTCTGAACAAAAAAAAAAAAAAAGAAAGAAAGAGTAAAATGATTATGTTACATCGTACTTGCTGATTAAGGTTCTTCAATTCTACATGATGATGTACACTAATCAGAAACTGAAAAGTTATTTACAGTCTGTATTGAAGCAATTTTATTTTATCATGCCAACTTTATTTTATTTGCACTTTCTTCTTATGTTACATTTAACTATAATGTAAACAAAATAAAAATTAAACACGCAAAGAGAGGGTGCTATGTATGGTGCTATAAAGGGGTAAAAATTAAGTGTCAACAAACCGATTAAAAAATTGGTAAATTAGTCGAACTGATCTAAATTTTTAGGGGCTAATTAGTTTAACATAATAAAATAAAATAACTTTTTAAAAAATAATATTTTATCTATAAATATATTATTTTATTATATCCAATTAAACTTTGGTTAAACCTTCTACTTAGTTTATTATCCCATCTTGTATCTGTTGAAAAGAGGGCTGTGCTAGGTGTTCTTTCATGGTATTTTCCAAATTCCAACCCGGGGCAGGACAAGAAAGAAACTCAGCAGGACAAGGACTGATTTGCTGCGGATCCAATCTTTATTAAGGGTTTGTCATTGGCTAATAAATTATTGTATGTATAAGGTAGAATTCGAATTACTAACATTTATTTAAGCGAACTAGTGAATTAACTATTGAACTGATTCAACTTAGTCAGAAAGCTGTGCTACTTGCTGCCGAATGACATTAGAGTTGAAAGATTAAAACCGTTTGATTTTGCTACAAAAACAATTTTGGGCTAAAGCCCAAAGACTAAGACAATTTCGAACCACACCAACCAAAAAAAAGTAGATCGAAGCACAATTATGCATGTGAAAATGGGTTAGTGCTCAGTGGGTTTCAATTTTTAACCAAGTCCATTTGAAGAGAGTTTTTATTATTAAAGAAATCAACGACTAGATAAACTAAGAGTCAGGTCGGATCCGGGGCGGGTTGTGCCCTATCCTGCCCTTAATGGGCCTAGTAAAAAAAAAAAGTAATTATGAACTATTTATATATTTATTTAATAATATAATTTATTATTTATGTATATTTTGTATATTTATTTTTAATTTCATATACCGAGTATTTTATTATAATTTAATAATTTCAGTTCACCTCTTTTTAAACCAGTAATTTGAAAGATTTGATATTTGGTTCAACTTCTAAAACTTTAATATACTTATCTTACTTTTAGCAACCGTTGTAATGCAGCAACACTCTTTTTAACTCCTATTTAGATGTTACCCAGAATATCAACAGCCAACAACGATGACTAAATCTATTCACATCAACGACTTCCTGAAAGAATATAGGTTGAGGTGAAGGAACCCTCTCAATGCACAATGCCAAGATTAGAAACCCTGACTAGATTCTTATTTTTCCGATAGAATAAACTACCAAAATAATACCCAAAAGTTCACCTCGCTGATTAAAAAAAAAACTCCCAAAAAATGCTAATGACAAATAAGCTCCCGAAAGATTTAAAAATGCAACTAAAAAAATTAGATATAAAATATATATTTTAAAATACGACCCTAGAGTCAAATTATGATGCAATTTTTGTGATCATTATTAAAAAAAATTCATCTTTAAAATTTAATAATTTTGTCATTGTAAATGACCTTTTTTTTGAAAAATAAAAAAAAAAATCTAGAGAATAAATTTTACTCTAAATTTTGTTATACCTTTTAAATATTACTACAAAAATTTAGATCAAATAAATAAATCAATTACTAAATACAAAAATTGTTACTCAAAAAATATAATATTTATTAATTTTTTTTTTCATATTTTCAAATCATACAAGGATTATTTTGTCGATAACATCTTTCAAAAATTTTATTGTCGCAGATTAAATCTTGAGTACAGAATTAGTGATCAACCCTTTTCAGATAATTATAAGATTCAATCAAGTGTGAATTATACTAGACCTCTGCTCCTTGTTCAACATAGTATCTTTTTCAAATAAATTATCATTTGTACCCATAAAAGATATAAACGTTGACAAATGTACTCAGAATAAAAAAACTCACCTTGTAACCACGAAAGATAACCTCCATGTGCCATACGTTTTCTAACGTTGGTTCAGATACTAACAGACCAAGTAGGTAACCAACATTAGGATACTCTTGGGACATATAAGTCATTTTCCGTGGTTACAAAGTGAGTTTCTTTATTCCATGGATACATTTGTTAGCGTTTACATCTTTCATGGATACAAATAAAAATTTATTCATCTTTCTCTTGGCAATAAGAAGCCTGTTAGGTGAATTCTTCTTTAAGCATTTAGTTCAAACAAAGCGTTTAGGAATCACTGAGATTCAACTTTCATTAGTCAAAACTCAGAATAATTCCCAAAGCTTACCACATATAAATGAGATGGAAAACTTAAATGCCTCAATGCATATTGGAGAGAAAAAAAATGTTATTCATTTCACAAATAAAAAGCTACCATTTTTTTTCCTATATCTGCTTCAGTCCCTTGTACACACAGGGTTAGATTTCATGGTTTCTTGTTTTCCCCTTCAGAAATTTGTAGTCCAATTGAGGTGACCTAACTGGGGCTGCTGATATGCACCAACCTGTGGTCCAGGTGCAGCTGGAGCCACTCCAACTCCAACATTGTTTCCCATCGCTGGTCCTAAATGATGAGGGTTAGCCATTGCAGTTGGCTGTGGCGAGGCGTGATACATGCCAGGAAACTGCATGTGTGAAGATTGAGCTGCTGCTGCTGCTGCAGCATTGAACGAGGCATGGCCGGTGTGCGATGGCATATAGGCACCATGAGGTGTTTGCCCTGGCAAGTTATAGTATGGAGCCGATTGCATGCCAGGAAGCTCCCTTGGATTCTGTATCCAGATTTCTGATGTCTCGGCCTGTAAATGGGAATGAACCATGAGAAACTAATATCATAAGAAGGTTGCAGTTCACATGAAAAGACCTTGTCATAGATTAAGAAATATTCATTGAAACACGAGAATGAAGCTTTACTAATCAATGTCTTAACAGCATGAACTTCCTATTAGGTTTGGCACAAGCATGTAAATCCAAAAATTCAGTATGTGATGTGTAAATTGCTTTCTTGCAGCTTATAATATTAAAAGCCCGTGTCTGGATTATAGCTGAGACTTTAGTTAGTAGACACAATCATTTGGCAACCAAGACTGGCAAAGATGCAAATTTGTCTCGTGGGTACAGACAATATACGTCTCTCTATATTTCAGAGACAGAATTCCAGATGAGCCTAAAAGGGTTAAACCCTTCTAGCACCTACTTACAAGTGATAACTTTTCAAGATCATAAATTAGACTCTAATGTTAGGTTCATGCTTGGTATATGTGACAAATTAGGTTAAAATCAACCACCACTTAATTGCAAAATGGAATTAAAATAATCATGATGATTATAGGTGCACGGTACTGGGCTAACGGGATGTATTTGGAACATTACCTGAGGATTTGGAACATAAAGATTATCTTTGTACTTGACACGAGAAGAATCTTCTAAAGCTGTTGCACCCCCAACCACACCAGGAGGCATCATGGCATACCCGGTTGGATTAGCAAAATTTCCAAACCCAGTAGGACTTCCAGCAGGAACAGGCTTGAACTGCTGAACTCCGTATTTAAGGCTGTTCGCATTAAGATGGGAACTACCTCCAGGCATCAACAAGTAACTGCTGCCATTTGTTGGATGAGGATAGGGAGGATTACTTGAATATCCAGGCATAGCCATTGGCGGAACATAGACTGGTGACAAGAACTGACGATACGGCATAAGATTAGCAAAATGTGAAACATGTACTTGTGGATACATCTGTGCCACAGGAGGTTGCACCATGGAAACTGTGGAAGCGGGAACACTGTTGGCCACATGGGAACTTAAGCCCTGCACACCCCGAAGATTATGTCAGAGAAATTCTAAAGATGAGGCTACTGCAAGATCCAAATCTAAAATAAAAAGAAACAAAACTATAGTGCTTAGAATTCTCTACTAAATCATGATTTAATATACCTCTTGAGGTGATGGTAGACCCTGCCCTCGGAGAGTATCATCTATTGTGGGTCTGAAATAAGGCATGTCGTAACCAGTTGGAGGATCATAGGCCTGTTTCAAGGTAACTATGAGAAAGGAAGTACCGAAGCACAACATGCAATAACATATACGATAGTTACGAAATTATTATCACCCATCAGATAGCAACAAGTGTCATGGGAAAAGCCAGGTGGTAGAAGACAACAAACCCTATGCCATTTAAATATTTTCCCTAAAGTATTGGAATTTTATCAATGTTTGCCCTTGAAAAATTTAATCAAGTGTTGTAAAGCACTTCCTCCTATCTAGCTTGCACAATATGACACTTTCTAGTTCAAAACGGTATGCCTATAAAACCTCTATCTAATGCCATGGAATATAATGTTAGGTCATTAATAACTGAGCATCCAAATTATGCAACTAAAGGAATCACTCACTGCAAATCCAGGCATATCATGAGAATCTTGCTGATGCTGTGACTCAGCAGGCACATAAGAAGGACTACTTTCACGAACCAACCTAATACTGCCATAAGGACCCTGATTCTGAGGACTTGAGGATTCTCTGTTATCATGCAATTGCAGCTCAGTAGCACCAGATGCTGGAGAGTCAGATACAGGATTTCTGATGTGGTCTTCCTGCAAGTCTACCTGCTTGCTCCCAGGAACATCGTCAGCGGACAACTCTGAAGCAGGCACTGTCAAGCTGACAATAAGTGTTAAATAATGTCACAACTAGCTCTTTAGAAAGTGAAGACTGAAAAGAAAAAAGTGAACATGAGACCGGTCTAAGTTAGAACAAACAACAACAACAACAACAAAGCCTTGTCCCACTAAGTGGGGGATCTAAGTTAGAACAATCAAAATAAATAAATAGACCAGAACAGGAAAACCAACCTGGCAGTAGATTCCTCATTTGATTTCTCAGCAACTCCTATATTGTTAGGTTGATGTCTTGAGGAATTAAATTCTGTCCCAATGCTACCAAAGGTCAGCAGAGCGCGATCAGTGTCTCTAACTCGAATATGCTGTGCAATAATCACATTCTGGTTCTCACTGATATTTACTTGGGAAAGTTTATCTTGCAGCTTTGCAGTATCTGATTCCGTATCCTTAGAGTTTTCCACTGGAGTTGACGCAAGCTTTTTAGGTGTTCCAATCACTCCGGGACCATTATTACTCAACTTCTGGCTTGATTTAGGTTTCCACTCTTTATTATGCTGAGTAACTGCACAAAAACCATGAAGTTTCTAGACATGGATTAGAAATGGAGGGGCGGGAAGCACATTCAAGAAATATGATGATAGTTTTGTCAATTGAGTACTGTACTTGAATTAGATTGCAAAAGTAGGAGGAAAAGTGTCCAAAAAATTAAGGTTTAGAAGACAACATCAAAGAAAATCCTAGTAATAGATTGCTATCATAAACCTTGCATCTTCTGACTGAAATAAAATGTTTCTGAATGCCCTAATGCAAGAGACAAATGCATACATAACTAAGATCAAACCACCAAAAGTTATGCATTAAGCAAAATCATTAGCCTTAGAAACGAAGACAACCAAATCAGAATTAGAAGAAACAAGCAGCAGCAAAAATCAAATTTTGGTAATGTTATTTTGGAGATATACCTCTCTGATGTCCCACAAGTTGTTGATGTGGTCGGCCGTTATATTGATTGCTCATGGATGGCCTGCTAACTGTCATGCCAGTGAAGGAAGGTTCAGTTATATTAGTTTGACTAAATTGTTCAGTCTTTGAGATGATACCAACTGAATGAAATGAATCTGCAGATGTACCATCTTTTCCAGTAAGAGTATTAGCAAAAGAACTAGGAACGGATGATTGTTTGACTGAGTTGTCTGAAGCCTGTCTACGTCCACCAACAACCCCCACTTCACGCCTAATCGCCCCTACAACACCTGATGATCTGGAATCAGGGGAGGGGACATGAACTGGATCTGTTGAAGAGGAATAAACCCCAATAGCAGAACTGGTTGATGCCACAGTTGTAGAATTCTGGTTGTTATTGGGCTTTGTTGGTTGCTCTTGTGATGCTACATTTGATGTTGCACCTTCCTTAGCAGGTGTAAATTTTCTGTCACTGGCATTTGGAATAGCATCTTTTGAGTATCTTCCATGTGAATTAGGAGGACCATTTAGAGCCTGCGATATATTTCTTGCACCAGATGACCTTTGATTACTATAAGCAGTTGATGATCTGTAACAAAGTCAATACACGAATTATGTACAAAATAATCACTGAAAATAAATCAAAATAGTGATCCTTGACAGATATTTCCTCAAACGACACAAAGATATCTTTCAAGTCTGCCTTCAAGCAGCAATTGCATTAAGTCAAATAACATTAACACATACAACCCCAAAACCCATTTCCAACATCCAACTCAACATTATCCTCAAAGTTTTGCAATTAAGTAGTAAATGGACCTTCAATCAACATATTTCTACATTGATCGTCAAAGCATTCAACAGCTCTATGGCCAACTAAATCTCTGCCCTACATCATCACCTTTATATACACGATGAGGATAACTTGAGATTATTTGTATCAGTGAATCAAATCACAAATCCTACAACTAGGGTTCTTTCTCACATCTCATTCAATTCATTTCTAATTTCGTCTTGCCTACAAAAACACTTCACAATTTCACATCCTATCTGTAGCAACAGCATACCTAGCCATGCGATAAAAGCTTTCAGTTTGCCAGAGTTTATGTAATGTGTATGCACGATTATGGATTACTAAGGAGTGAGGATTCCAGGTATGCATAGTCAAGCTAGTTTCCCTTTCACTAATCCAGATAATTTTAAAAAAATAAATAAAAATACCCTTTTTCAGAAGTGTTCACAATTGACTGCTCATTGGTAGATGTTGAGCATTGCACTGAAGGAGGCTTTACTTCTTTATATATGTGATTTACTCTATTGTCTCTGACAACTCGAAACTCTCTGCTGATGCCTGAACATTAAGCAATACTTTAAGATCAGCTCATACATACAACAATGTGAATTACCATAAAAGAAAAAGCATCCGGCCCAATTGACTTGCATATGTCAAAATATAATAACCTAGGTTTTTTCTGTTATATCTGCAGTGAAACTCAATCTTGTAATTGACCACAAACAGTAATGATAAAAATATTAATAAAATTATTGGAATATAAAACTGAGTTCATGCTTTTATTGACAATCTATATCTATACAAAGAACAAAATGAAGACCTTAAACCTCAAAATGAAGACAAAATGCTAATCAGGGCATCAACTTTAAATCTCAAAATAGGCAGGAAATAAGTCATACCAGGTAAGGTATTCCGAGAATAGTTTGTTCTTCGAACATTATTATGTTCAAAAGGGGTATTATATTTCTTTCCTTGACCAACATTCTCAGAATTCCTTCGTGGGTTGACAGGGACTGGGTTCCCAACATTTTGAGGCTGCAATAACATATACTTGTAAATAAATTACAAAGAAAAAAAAAACCTATACTCTTAAATATGTTGCCATGGATTTAATGAAAAAGAAAATGTATATGAAGATGCAATACCTCCTTCTTTCGGTCTCTCCTTCTCTTCACCTCATGGAATGGATCTGAATAACAAATTCAAAATTTACACTAAGAGAAAGTATCATTTCATTGCTCACTTTTCTTCAAATCAATAGTTAATTGTTGTCAAAATATAATTAGAACCAACAGGCTGATTAGCAATCCCGACATACAACACAACTAGAATAGGACACACTCTTCAAGACAACATGATCTAGAATACCGGTTATATATCAAGATGCGGACTACCTAAATATTGAACTGCGCCACAATGGAGACAATTTACGTAGTAACTACTTAGGTAAATTAATCAAGCATGAACTATAATAAAATGTTTACATTTAAACCATATGATGTTCAGAAATTATGGAAAATTAAGCTATGCATTTATGGATTCACAGAATTTTCTTTTCAACTGATCAAATATTACCCTAGGTAACTGCTATTTGGGCAATGGCCACTGATAAATCACACATTTACTAATTTACTCTTTTGATCATCCTTAATCCTCGAAACAAAGGGCACAGAACTAATGACATTGTATCTAGGAGGAAACTAAACTTACAACAATGAAGGTCTGGGTTCAGTGGAAGAAAGAAATGGGGGCATGGAACGGCATTCAAAACTATATGTTCACTATGAAGCACATGCTATAAACATCCCTAAATCTTCAATTACAAAGTGCCCATTTTTCCTAGTATTCACTAGCTAAAATACTTGACAGGTGCAATGACGTCGACGCTGCCTTGACAATATCAGCTCCTCGCAGCCTAAATAGAAAGTACCACGACATGAACAAAGAAACATTGGTCTTGTACACTGAAGTAAACAATCAAGAAAACACCAAAGGCTCACAATCAAGTTATCATTCCTTTCTCCAGATACCAGCATTCCAATATTGAAAAGTCAGTGTGCCGCTGAATTAGCTTATTTTCTAGTTTCTGCTAAAAAAAAGGTAGAAATCATTTTTAAAGAAAAAAAGAAAAAGGATTTTAAGATAGCATAAACAAGTGGTACTCTTTTAAAATACACAAGTGAAAGAATTTGAAGTGTTTCATGCATTTCATGTTATTAAAAACTTTAAAATTATTACTTTTCAATAAAAAAAAGTTTATACTTGTAAATTATTAAAGAGTGCCCTAGTTTTCCCCCTAAAATCAACAAGAACCGAACCAAACCTGTCCTAAACTACAAAATGTGACATTCATACGAATTAACTAAACAAAGACAATTCAGAATCACACATTCAGATGAAAATATTCAGGTAAAGCAAACAAGACCTCATTAATCCAAAACCAATGAATAACTACCAAAAGAATAAAAACAAATAAAAAAAAGAGATAAATATAAGGAAACCTTGGTTGAGCAATTTCTGAGCAGCATCGTTAGGATCCATGTTTGTTTCCTTGAGAGCGACATAGATATCAGCATCAGAATGGTTCCCAACGATTTCTTTGATGGATTGAATGGTTCTTCGCACTCTCGCCGACAGTATCTGTGTGTTATTACCGTTTCCACCCTCAGCCCTCGGAGAACCACTCCCACTACCAGCTACCATTCTCTCTTCACAGCCCCAGGAAACACGAAAGGAAGAGGGAAAAGAAAAAACGAAGAAGAAGAATGGGGTTTCGAGTTCGAAGACGCGAATGCGAAACCGAATAAGAAATCACGAGGAGAGAGAGAGAAGAAAGAGGAGAAGATGGGAGAGGGTAGGGTTCCGCTGGGTGTTTGTTTCTTTGTCTTCTTCGCAGTCGGAAACTCGAAAAGAAAAGCGGCTTTGGAGTTTGGAGGCACAGCGAGCGACAGAGACTCTCTCACACACACAAACTCAACAACATACCACTCTGAGGGTTTTGAAAACGTTTGACAATGACTTTGAGCGAAATTTCTCAGTTTTATTTTCTGCATCCTGTACCCTTGCGGTTTTCCTCCAATTACCATTCTACCCTTCATTTTTATTTGTCTTTTAAAGTTTAAACTCCAATATTTATTCTAAAATATATATAAAAAAAATTAAATAATATATTTATTATACACAAATATTTAGTAACTAAATTTTAATATATATATAGTATATTTAATTTATTTATATGATAACAAATTGTATATTTTATTTTTTATCAATTACATTTTTTGAAAAGTTTGTTTGTAAATTTATATAATAAAAAATGAATCTTTTATTTCTTATAAATTACATATCTTTGGAGTATTTTGTTTATAAATTTGGTTAAGAAAGATTTTGGGAAAAATAGAAAGTTTGTAAATGGTTTTAAAATAAAAATTTTAGAGAATCTTATTAATCATTCTAAATACTCCAAAATCCATATTTTTTAACAATAAAATTAGACGTTCAATAGTTTTTTAAACAAAATTTTTAATTAAGTTATGGTAGACTTTTTTTTGTTCATACATAGGTGCTGTTTCTTCTTCTTGTCACTGCTATCTTTTTTTTTTTCTTTTCTTCTTCCTTTTTTTCTTTTTTTTTTTGTTATTCTGGTCATCTTCTTCTTTTACATGTTTCGTTTTTTAACGTCATTGTTGTCATCGCTGCCACCATCATTGTCATTGTCATTGTCGCTATCATGTTGACTTGTTATTATTATTCATTTCTTCTCTTTCTTTTTTTCTTCCACGTCCTCCTTTATTATCATTATCGTGGAGCACATAATTTTTGTATATAGTACAAAAATTTTGAAGGACCACATGTTCAAAACATTGACACTTAACTAAAAAATATGCACAACACATAAGTTTTTGTGTACAGCATAAAAATTTTGGTACATAACGCATAAATTTTGGTGTACAGATTTTAAAAGACCACATACATAAGACATTGATTCACTCAACTAATAAAATATATTCGTAACAAAATTTATGTATTATGTACAAAAATTTCTATAGTATGTGCAAATATTTACGTGTTATATACAAAAATTTCTATATTATATCAATATGTTTATATTATGTGCAAAATTTTTTGTGCATATTATACTATATCAATAAATTTATGTTGTCTACAACAAAAATTTTTATATTACAGAAATACAAAAAAAAAAAATGATGATACATTTACGTATTTTTTTTTTTTGCTAAACTTGTGCTAACTTAGTTAGACTTAATTATAAAAACAATTTCACATATAGCATTATTGTTTTTCTAATTCCCTAAAACTTTAGATTGTTTACTATATTTAAATTTAATTTATCCTTTTATAAGTAAAATGGATAAAATTAAAATCTCAGAATGAATTGAAATTTCCATAAAAGATATGACTATATTAGTCTATATGACAAATGATAAAGGATTCCTTCCATTTTAAAATAATATCCCAATTGCATTTCTCTAGATTTTAACACATTTTTGTCATATATATATATTGGGATATTAGTTGGATATAAAGATAATAGAAATATTGGGTAAATAAATATTTTTAATTAAGTTTCAACTCATTCTAAAAATAAAGATTTGAAATTAATGTTATTTTAAATAATAGAAACATATAAATTTTATGAAACTAAATAAAATAGTGCATTAATTATTTAAAAAAACAAAAAAAATATAAATAAACATACACATTTGCATTTTTTATGTTCTTTTGTATTTTTTTCCTTTCTATTTTTTCTTGTCGAGAAGAAAAAAGAAAGAAAAAGACATAAAACAGAAAAAAAAAACACATTTTTTAAATATATAAATTTTTGAAAAAAATATACAAATTTTTGGACAAAATTCAAAAATTAATCAAAGTAGAGAGGTCATTGACACAATTCTAATTAGTCTAAACTTGATTAAAACAAAAATTCTTAGACACCACTAAAATTGAAAATCAGCACCAGTTTTTCTGTTCTATAGCTTCATCAAGATAGTGTTTGTTTTAAGAGACTGAAAGTAAGATTAGGAGACTAGAATTTAGTATTGTTTTTGATAGTTAAAGACTAAAACTAAAATTTCGATCTCGAAACATAAAATTTTAGTTCATTCAATACCTTCAGAAAAGTAGGAACATAAAGGATTAAAATTTCTGGAGATGGAGACTCAAATTTTAAGAATAATTTTTTTAATAACTAAGCGTATTTTAGTAAATATTCTTATTTTCTCTTCATATTTATCTTAAACCAAACAAAACACTAAGACATAATTTAATTCTGTACATTTTACACCAAATATAATACAAAAACTCAATTTAATCCCAGTCCCTTAGTTCCTATCTCTCATTTTTAATATCTCTTCCAATTGCATTTTTTTTTTTTTTTGATTGAGAAGGGAGCCAGAGGCCCAAAAACAAAAACTAACTAGGCATTCACAATTCTAACAAACACCATCTGTCTCCTATCAATTTCAATGGTTGGCACCAAAAAGGGGGAGGCGAGACGAATCCGTTGAGACTTCCCGGAAGATTGAGGGCATGCTTGGCTAGAACGTTAGCACTGAAATTGACTTCCTTCAAGACGTGGTTTACTCGGAAGTCACCCGAATTGGCTTGGAGTTCTTTAATGGCACAGATGAGGGAGGTGCTATCATGCAAGTCCGTAGATGCATGCTGCAACAGATTCACTGCACATGTAGAATTTATCTCTACCTGTACCTTTTCCATTTCCATATCAATTGTAATTTTAAGACTTGTGTAGATTGTCTATAGTTCTGCATTAATAATGGTTACCTTTTCAATATTCATCATGAATCCTGCCATAATCAGGCCGTTTGAATCTCTGAGAATGCCGTCACACAAGCCAGAATTTGAAGTTTGGAGGACCGAGCCATCAACGTTAAGTTTCCTCCAGCCAGTTTCTAGTGGCTTCCAACCAATTAGGATCGAATTTGTCACTCTAAAAATTTTGATGCTTTTTTCTATAAGTTCCAATACTTTTTCATAGTTTCTGACCATCCTTTTAATTTTTGGAATTACTCTTTGAAAAAAAATGTTATCTTGATTAAAAATTAATTCATTTCTCTTTCTCTCTGGATAATATTGCCAGATGATATTTCTCTTTCAATTGCAACTTTAAACATGTAACTAAAGATAACTCATAGTCACATGCAACTTCAATCATGGAGCAATTAATAACTAATCAAGCCAAATACTTGGTTTGAAGCTTTCTTAAACCAAAATCAGCATGTGTTCACTGTTCAAGTTTTGATCATCACAATCTACAACATGCATTCATGCTTAAGGCTCATGCAAGGGATTTAAGCATATGCACGGCCATTTAATCATCAAGAAGAAAGAACTAGGATCATCAAGCCTACTTGGAGCTGAAGAAAATGATATAGATTGGTGGCTGGGGAGGGGTGTTTGGCGGTTTTGCAACAGTAGCAACTCCCCTACAACGAGGTGGCAATGGCGTAGATTAAGGTGCGGAACTCTGCTGTTCTTCATGAATTAATGCAAGTACTATTATTTTTCCTTCAATTCACGCCTACTTCTTCTCCAAGATATACTCTTGTACTTAATTCAGTTAAGTCATAATGAAGGGGTGACCCGTGACAATCACCCACTATCTTCGTTACTCGCTTAGCCAAGATCCGCGTGCCTGACAACCACAAGCGGTCTACATTAAGTTCAACGTAGTCATTGGACGACAGTCGGATTATATTCTCTTGGGTCTCTAATACACGGACCGAGTCCGTAAGATTAGGATCTTCGTGGTATAGGCTAGAACCAATTGGCAGCCATTCCTGAGATCCGAAAAGTCTAAACCTTGTCTGTGGTATTTCGAGTAGGATCTGGGAAGGGATGACTGTGACGAGCTTCAAACTTGCGAATGTTGGGTGCAGTGACAGTGTGCAAAAGGACAAGGGTCCTATTCCGACGCTAGTGAGAACTGACAGATGATTAGCCGTGCGGTAGCTGTACATGGTATTTTTCTTCCGAGACGAGAAATCCGACAGTTGATTAGCCGTGCAGAGATCGTACCTGGTATTTTTCATCCGAGAGGATCATACAGCTTGCCATGGAAGGGAGCACGCATGGTTGGAAGAAGACAGTAGGAAAGCAGAGGTTCAGAAACAACAAAGCATCTCCAAACGCTTATCTGAAATTCCCACCAATGAATTACATAAGTAACTTTATTTTATCTTTATTTTATTTATCTTTTAATTATCAAAACTTCATAACCATTTGAATCCGCCTGACTGAGATTTACAAGATGACCATAGCTTGCTTCAAGCCGACAATCTCCGTGGGATCGACCCTTACTCATGTAAGGTTTATTACTTGGACGACCCAGTGCACTTGCTGGTTAGTTGTGCGGAGTTGTGAAAAGTGTGAATCACAATTTCGTGCACCAAGTTTTTGGCGCCGTTGCCGGAGATTGTTCGAGTTTGGACAACTGACGGTTCATCTTGTTGCTTAGATTGGGTAATTTTATTTTATGTTTAAGCTTTTTATTCTTATTTTCGAAAAAAAAATAATAATATATTTAGTTTTCAAAAAATTCAAAAAAATATATGTATATATTGTATTCTTCAGAATTTTTAAGAATGAATTCTAGAGCTTCATGAGATATGTTGGAACCTGGCTGGCTGTTAAGCCATGTCTAATCTTTTGGACTGAGGTTTCCACTTTCCACTGTAGAGAGGACATGCTTGTATGTGTTATGTTAAAGCTTGGCTGACCATTTGGCCATGTCTAATTCTTTTGGATCGGAGCTTTAAAATAACATTACATGAGCCTTTGGATTCTCATTTAAAATTCTATGCTGAAGCTTGGCTGGCCATTGGCCATGTCTAAATCTGTTGGACCGGAGTTTTAGACTAACACTGCACGAATCCTGGAATTCTTATTAAAAATTTTGAATTTCTTTGAATTCTTCTTCCAAAATAATTTTTGAAAAAAATTACAAAAAAAAATTAATAAAACCATAAAAACCAAAAATTTTGTGTTTCTTGTTTGAGTCTAGTGTCAAATTTTAAGTTTGGTGTCAATTGCATCTTTTTAATTTTCTTAAATTTTTGAAAATTCATGCATTGTGTTCTTCTTTGATCTTCAAGTTGTTCTTGATGATTTTCCTTGTTTGATCTTTAATTTTTCTTGTTTTGTGTCTTTTCTTGTTTTTCTTGTGTAATTTTTAATTATTAGTGTCTAAACATTAAAAAGTTCTAACTTTGGTGTCTTGCATGTCTTTCTTTTCTTAAAAATTTTTCAAAAATATGTTCTTGATGTTCATCATGATCTTCAAAGTGTTATTGGTGTTCATCTTGACATTCAAAGTGTTCTTGCATGTATTTTTTGTTTTGATCTTAAACTTTTATGTTTTGTGTCATTTTGTCATTTTTCTCTCTCCTCATTAAAAATTCAAAAATAAAACATAATATCTTTCCCTTATTTTACTCATAAATTTCGAAATTTTGGGTTGATTTAGTCAAAAGTTTTAAATTTTAGTTGTTTCTTGTTAGTCAAGTCAAAATTTCAAATTAAAAATTCTATCTTTTCAAATCTTTTTCAAAATCAAATCTTTTTCATTTTTCCTTCATGTTTTTCGAAAATTCTTCAAAATTAATTTTCAAAATCTTTTTCTTATTTTTATTTCATATTTTTCAAAATTATTGCTAACATTTAATGTTTTGAGTCAAAAGTTTTCAAGTTGTTACTTGCCTATTAAGAAAGGATCAATCTTTAAATTCTAGAATCATATCTTTTAGTTTCTTGTTAGTCAAGTAATCAACTTTAATTTCAAAAATCAAATCTTTTTAATTTCCTTTTCAAATATTTTTCAAAATAAATTTTAATCATATCTTTTTCAAAATTTAATTTCAAAATCATTTTCTAACTTCTTATCTTTTCAAAATTGATTTTCAAATCTTTTTCAATTAATCACTTGACTTGTTTGTTTAATTTTAAAAAGTTTACTATTTCTTATCTTTTCCAAAACCACCTAACTACTTTTCTCTCTCTCTAATTTTCGAAAACCAACTAACAACTTTTTCAAAAATCTTTTTAATTAATTAATTTATTTAGTTTTCAAATTACTTTTATTTCTTTTCTTAATTTCGAATTCTCACTAATAATTAAAATAAAAACAAAAATATTTTCCTTTTCTTTTTAATTAATATTCGAATATCTCTCTCTCTCTCTCTCTCTCATCTCTTTCTATTTATTTTATTTATTTACTAACACTTCTCTTCTTCTTATAATTCGAACCCTCCCCCTCTCTCTGTGTTCGAATTCTTCTCATTCTTCTATTCTTCTACTCACACAAAGGAATCTCTATACTGTGACATAGAGGATTCCTCTTCTTTTCTATTCTCTTCTTTTTCATATGAGCAGAAACAGGGATAAAGACATTCTTGTTGAAACTGATCCTGAACCTGAAAGGACTCTGAAGAAGAAGCTAAGAGAAGCTAAAGCACAACACTCTGGAGAGGACCTTACAGAAACTTTCGAAAAAGAAGAAGACATGGCTGAACCCAATAACAATGGTGGAGATGCAAGGAAGATGCTTGGTGACTTTACTGCACCAACTTCTAACTTCTATGGAAGAAGCATCTCAATTTCTGCAATGAGAGCAAATAACTTTGAGCTTAAGCCTCAATTAGTTTCTCTAATGCAGCAGAATTGCAAGTTTCATAGACTTCCACTAGAAGATCCTCATCAGTTCTTAGCTGAATTCTTGCAAATTTGTGACACTGTTAAGACCAATGGGGTTAATCCTGAGGTCTACAGACTTATGCTTTTCCCCTTTGCTGTAAGAGACAGAGTTAGGATATGGTTGGACTCACAACCTAAAGAAAGCCTGAACTCTTGGAAAAAGTTGGTCAATGATTTCTTGGCCAAATTCTTTCCACCTCAAAAGATGAGCAAGCTTAGAGTGGAAGTCCAAACCTTCAGACAGAAGGAAGGTGAATCCCTATATGAAGCTTGGGAAAGATACAAGCAATTGATCAGAAGGTGTCCTTCTGACATGCTTTCAGAATGGAGCATCTTATGTATATTCTATGATAGTCTGTCTGAATTGTCCAAGATGTCATTGGATCACTCTGCTGGTGGATCTCTTCATCTGAAGAAAATGCCTGTAGAAGCCCAGGAACTCATTGAAATGGTTGCAAATAACCAGTTCATGTATACTTCTGAAAGAAATCCTGTGAATAATGGGATGACTCAGAAGAAATAAGTTCTTGAGATTGATACTCTGAATGCCATATTGGCTCAGAATAAAATATTGACTCAGCAAGTCAATATGATTTCTCAGAATCTGACTGGAATGCAAGCTGCATCTGGCAGTACTAAAGAAGCTTCATTTGAAGGAGAAGCTTATGACCCTGAGAATCCTAGAATGGAAGAGGTGAATTACATGGGAGAATCCTATGGAAACACCTATAATCCTTCATGGAGGAATCATCCTAATTTCTCATGGAAGGATCAACAGAAGACTAATCAAGGCTTCAATAATAATAATGGTGGGAGAGTAAAAGAGTTACTGAAATCCCTTCTAGTACTCTCCCAAGAAATACAGAAGAGAATCCAAAGAGAGAGTGCAAAGCCATCAATATACCCAACATGGCCGAAACTATAGAGGAGGAAGAGGCAGTGATTTCCAGTGAGGAAGACCTCAATGGACGTCCACTGACCATTAAGGAGTTCCCTAATGAGGAACCAAAGGAATCTGAGGCTCATATAGAGACCATAGAGATTTCACTGAACTTACTGTTGCCATTCATGAGCTCTGATGAGTATTCTTCCTCTGAAGAGGATGAAGATATTATTGAAGAGTAAGTTGCTCAATATCTAGGAGCAATCATGAAGCTGAATGCCAAGTTATTTAGTAATGAGACTTGGGAGGATGAACCTCCATTGCTCATCAATGAACTGAATGCCTTGGTTCAACTGAAATTACCTCAGAAGAAATCGAATCCCGGAAAGTTCTTAATACCCTGTACCATAGACACCATGACCTTTAAGAAGGCTCTGTGTGACTTGGGGTCAGGTATAAACCTCATGCCACTCTCTATAATGGAGAAACTGGGGATCTTTGAGGTACAAGCTGCAAGAATCTAACTAGAGATGGCAGACAAATCAATGAAACAGGCTTATGGACTTGTAGAGGATGTCTTAGTGAAGGTTGAAGGCCTGTACATCCCTGCTGATTTCATAATCCTAGACACTGGGAAGGATGAGGATGAATCCATTATCCTTGGAAGACCCTTCCTAGCCACAACAAGAACCGTGATTGATGTGGACAGAGGAGAGTTAGTCCTTCAATTGAATGAGGATTACCTTGTGTTTAAGGCTCAAGGATCTTCTTCTGTAAACATGGAAAAGAAGCATGAAAAACTTCTCTCAATACAGAGTCAAACAGAGCCCCCACACTCAACTTCTAAGTTTGGTGTTGGGAGGCCACCATTAAGCTCTGAGTCTCTGTGAAGCTCTCTAAGAGCTCACTGTCAAGCTATTGACATTAAAGAATCACTTATTGGGAGGCAACCTAATGTTATTTAATTACATTTATTTTTATAGACATTTGTTTTCTATTGTCATGTTATGTTTTCTTTAGGTTGATGATCATGTGAAGTTATAAAAATAACTGTAGAATTAAAGCGGAATAAAAAAAACAGCATTAAAAATAGCACACCCTGGAGGACAGGCTTACTGGCGTTTAAACGCCAGTAAGGATAGCAGAATGGGCGTTTAACGCCCAGTCTGGCAGCATTTTGGGCGCTAAATGTCAGAATTGGCAGCCAGACTGGTGTTTAACGCCAGAAAAGGGTGTCTGGCGTCTGGCTGGCGTTAAACGCCAGAATTAACAGACAGAATGGTGTTTAACGCCAGAAAAGGGTGTCTGATGGGCGTTAAATGCCAGAAAGGGGCATCAGCCTGGCGTTTAACGCCAGAAAAGGTAGCAGAGTTGGCGTTAAACACCAGAAATGGCACACAGAGGGCATTTAAACGCCAGAATGGTGCAGGGAGCAGAATTCCTTGACACCTCAGGATCTGTGGACCCATAGGATCCCCACCTACCCCAATTCACTCTCTCTCCTCTTCACACCTCTCCATAACACTCTTCCCCAAATACCCTTGACCAACCCCATCAATACCACTTCTCCAAATACCATTCACCTATCAAATCCTACCATCTTCCCCACAATCTCTTCACCACTCACATCCATCCATCATAAAACTCCACCTACCTCATCATTCAAATTCAAACCATTTTCCTCCCAAACCCAACCCCTCATACACGACTTCCCTCTCTCTCTTACCCTATAATACCCCTCCTTACCACCTTCAATTTCACACATCTTACACACTTAAACCCCTTTGGCCGAATTCACTCCTCCCCTCCATCTCCTCCATTTCTTCTTCTTCTCCTTATTTTTTCTTTCTTTTGCTCGAGGATGAGCAAACCTTCTAAGTTTGGTGTGGAAAAGCTCTGCTTTTTATGTTTCCATAACCATTAATGACACCTAAGGCCAGAGAAACCTCTAGAAAGAGGAAAGGGAAGGTAATTGCTTCCACCTCCGAGTCATGGAAGATGGAGAGATTCATCTCAAAAGTGCATCAAGACCACTTCTATGAAGTTGTGGCCAAGAAAAAGGGTGATTTCCGAAGTCCCCTTCATGCTCAAAAAGAGTGAATATCCGGAGATCTAACGTGAGATTCGAAGAAGAGGTTGGGAAAATCTCACCAACCCCATTCAACAAGTCGGAATCTTAATGATTCAAGAGTTCTATGCTAATGCATGGATCACTAAGAACCATGATCAAAGTGTGAACCCGAACCCAAAGAATTGGCTCACAATGGTTTGGGGGAATTACTTGGATTTCAGTTCGAAAAATGTGAGGTTGGCCTTCAACTTGCCAATAATGCAAGGAGATCCTCATCCTTTCACTAGAAGGGTCAACTTTGATCAAAGGTTGGACCAAGTCCTCATGGACATCTGTGTGGAAGGAGCTCAATGGAAGAGAGACTCAAGAGACAAGCCGGTTCAATTGAGAAGGCCTGACCTCAAACCCGTGGCTAGGGGATGGTTGGAGTTCATCCAACGCTCTATCATTCCCACTAGCAACTGGTCTGAAGTTACAATAGACCGGGCTATCATGATCCATAGTATCATGAATGGAGAGGAAGTAGAAGTTCATGAGATCATACCTCTAGAACTCTACAAGGTGGCAGACAAGCCTTCCACTTTGACATGGTTAGCCTTTTCTCATCTCATCTATAACCTATGCAATTCAGCTAGAATTGTCATAGAGGAAGACATCCTCATTGAAGAGGACAAACCCATCATTAAAAAGAGGATGGATCAAACAAGAAAGCCCACTCATGGACCTCAACAAGAGCATGAGGAAGTTCCTCATCAAGAAATCCCTGAGATTCCTCAAGGGATGCACTTTTCTCCACACAACTATTGGGGGTAAATCAACACCTCTTTAGGAAAATTAAGTTCCAACATGGAGCAACTAAGAGTGGAGCACCAAGAGCACTCCATCATCCTCCATGAAATCAGAGAGGACCAAAAGGCCATGAGAGAGGAGCAACAAAGGCAAGGAAGAGACATAGAGGAGCTCAAGCACTCCATAAGATCTTCAAGAAGAAGAACTAGCCGCCATCACTAAGGTGGACCCGTTTTTTAATTTTCTTGTTCTTATTTTCCTGTTTTTTTATTTCTATGCTTTATGTTTTGTCTATGTTTGTGTCTTTATTACATGATCATTAGTGTCTAGTGTCTATGTCTTAAGGCTATGAATGTCCTATGAATCCTTCACCTTTCTTAAATAAATGAAAAATATTTTTAATTGCAAAAGAACAAGAAGTACATGAATTTCGAATTCTATCTTGAAATTAGCTTAATTATTTTGATGTGGTGGCAATACTTTTTGTTTTCTGAATGAATGCTTGAACAGTGCATATTTTTGATATTGTTGTTTATGAATGTTAAAATTGTTGGCTCTTGAAAGAATAATGAAAGAAGAGAAATATTGTTGATAATCTGAAAAATAATAAAATTGATTCTTGAAGCAAGAAAAAGCAGTGAAAAACAAAAGCTTGCGAAAAAAAAATTTGCGAAAAATATAAAGAAAAAGAAAGAAAAAGCAAGCAGAAAAGCCAATAACCCTTTAAACCAAAAGGCAAGGGTAAAAAGGATCCAAGGCTTTGAGCATTAATGGATAGGAGGGCCCAAAGGAATAAAATCCTGGCATAAGTGGCTAAACCAAGCTGTCCCTAACCATGTACTTGTGGCGTGAAGGTGTCAAGTGAAAAGCTTGAGACTGAGCGGTTAAAGTCGTAGTCCAAAGCAAAAAAGAGTGTGCTTAAGAGCTCTGGGCATCTCTAACCGGGGATTCTAGCAAAGCTGAGTCACAATTTGAAAAGGTTCACCCAGTTATGTGTCTGTGGCATTTATGTATCCGGTGGTAATATTGGAAAACAAAATGCTGGGTCACGGCGAGACTCATAAAGTAGCTGTGTTCAAGAATCAACATACTGAACTGGGAGAATCAATAACACTATCTGAATTCTGAGTTCATATGGATGCCAATCATTCTCAACTTCAAAGGATAAAGTGAGATGCCAAGACTGTTCAGAAGCAAAAGGCCACTAGCCCCGCTCAACTAATTAAAACTAATCTTCATTGATAATTTTGGAATTTATTGTATTTTCTCTTCTTTTTATCCTATTTTGTTTTTAGTTGCTTGGGGACAAGCAACAATTTAAGTTTGGTGTTGTGATGAGCGGATAATTTATACCCTTTTTGGAATTGTTTTTACATATTTTTTAGTATATTTTAGTTACTTTTTATTATATTTTTATTAGTTTTAATTCAAAAATCACATTTCTGGACTTTACTATGAGTATGTGTATTTTTCTATAATTTCAGGTATTTTCTGGCTAAAATTGAGGGACCTGAGCAAAAATCTGATTCAGAGGCTGAAAAAGGACTGCAGATGCTGTTGGGTTTTGACCCTCCTGCACTCGAAGTGGATTTTCTGGAGCTATAGAAGCCCAATTGGCGCGCTCTCAATTGCGTTGGAAAGTAGACATCTTGGGCTTTCTAGAAATATATAATAGTCCATACTTTTCCTGAGACTTGATGGCCCAAACTGGCGCTAAATGCCAGCCAAAAACTTTCTGGCGTAAAACGCCAGAACTGGCACCAAAACTGGAGTTAAACGCCCAAACTGGCACCCAAGCTGGCGTTTAACTCCAAGAATGGCCTATGCACGTGAAAGTTTCAATGCTAAGCCCAAGCACACACCAAGTGGGCCCCAAAAGTGGATTTCTGCACTATCTGTACTTAGTTACTTATTTTCTGTAAACCCTAGTAACTAGTTTAGTATAAATAGCACTTTTTACTATAGACTTTCGGAGAGACTTTTGATCTACCATAGACTGGAACACGTTTATGTTACATTTGGAGGCTGGCCTCATGGCCATGCCTAGACCTTTTTCACTTATATATTTTCTACGGTGGAGTTCCTACACCTCATAGATTAAGGTGCGGAGCTTTGCTGTTCTTCATGAATTAATGCAAGTACTATTGTTTTTCCTTCAATTCATGCCTACTTCTTCTCTAAGATATACTCTTGTACTTAATTCAGTTAAGTCAGAATGAATGGGTGACCCGTGACAATCACCCACTATCTTCATTACTCGCTTAGCCAAGATCTGTGTGCCTGACAACCACAAGCGGTCTACATGATGTTCAACATAGTCATTAGATGACACCCGGAGTATATTCTCTTGGGTCTCTAATACACGGACCGAGTCCCTGAGATTAGGATCTTCGTAGTATAGGCTAGAACCAATTGGCAGCCATTCCTGAGATCCAGAAAGTCTAAACCTTGTCTGTGGTATTCCGAGTAGGATCTGGGAAGGGATGACTATGACGAGCTTCAAACTTGCGAATGTTGGGCGCAGTGACAGTATGCAAAAGGACAAGGGTCCTATTCCGACGCTAGTGAGAACTGACAGATGATTAGCCGTGCGGTAGCTGTACATGGTATTTTTCATCCGAGACGAGAAATCCGACAGTTGATTAGCCGTGCAGAGATCGTACCTGGTATTTTTCATTTGAGAGGATCATACAGCTTGCCATGGAAGGGAGCACACATGGTTGGAAGAAGACAGTAGGAAAGCAAAGGTTCAGAAACAACAAAGCATCTCCAAACGCTTATCTGAAATTCCCACCAATGAATTACATAAATAACTTTATTTTATCTTTATTTAATTTATCTTTTAATTATCAAAACTTCATAACCATTTGAATCCGCCTGACTGAGATTTACAAGATGACCATAGCTTGCTTCAAGCCGACAATCTCTGTGGGATCGACCCTTACTCACCTAAGGTTTATTACTTGGATGACTCAGTGCACTTGCTGGTTAGTTGTGCGGAGTTGTGAAAAGTGTGAATCATAATTTTGTGCACCAACAGCTTCTTCTGCTCTAACTTTTGCCTCATCCTCCATGTAGCTACAGTAGCTACCTCCTGTGGTAGTTGATCAAAAGCTGAGACAAGTCATCCCTCCAAGGATCTTCTTCCTCTGACCGAATTGATCTCCACTATTTTTGGTAGGGAGAGCTTAAGATCTCTTCACCCCATCTTACCTTTTGTGGTAAAAATCTCAACCTCTCCATACTTCAGATTTTCTTTTTCTTGATGCCACCATCACTATGACTTCTAGCTTACTTCTAGCTTCTTCTTCTTCACTCTGATATTTTGCAAAAGCTTCCATCTTCTTCTCTGTGAAGTGACCGAAAGCAATAAGAGAGATGAGAGAGAAGAGAGAGTAGAGAGAGAAATTAAAAGACTTTGAGCTTAAGAAAGAGAATGAAATTAATTGAGTTTGTTTCTTCCCTTTGCTGAGTAGCGTGTAGCACTAATAATAGCAATCAAATCAATTGCTATTTCTCTCTCATGATTCCAATGCAATTAATGTGAGTTGAATTAAATTTGAAATCCATCTTATGTTGAGAGGAAGTGAGTGACCGAACTAAGCATGCAAAGCTTTCTTCCATCTCTCTCTCTTTAGTTTCAGACCCAGCTAGTTGGTTTCAAACCAAAAATGTTTTGGGCTAAAGGTAATAATTAAAATTTGGCCCATCATAGTAATAATTTCAGCCACTTATCATATATATAAATTTTATCAAGGCTGATTATTATCACATTGGGCTTATATTGAAAATACTGGCCCAACCAACACAACAATACTTCAGCCACTTAATATAACAAATTACTCAAGGCTGATTGCATTTTCTTAGCACAATTAGGCTTTGTTTTTGCTCTTATGCCCAATATACATAACCTGCAAAACAACAAAATTATTAATCAGGAAATATAACTTTGAAGATTAAATTAAGAATTTTGTAATTAATTATTTTAATAATGTTTGATCATCATCAAATTAATTTAGAGTTTTCCAAACTCATCAATCTCCCCCTTGATGACAAACATTATTAAAAATTGAAATGAAAAGAAATCAAAGATTAGAGTACTCCCTTTGAGGATTAGGATTCCTTCCCCTTTCCAATTGTTACATGGCTCCCCCTTAATATATGTCATTTTACCAAGGGAAGTATTACCTGTAACAACTTTATCAAGCCTGAGGTAACTATGTTATTTAACATATGAAATTTGAGATGTTGAATGACTTGATTTATGAGCAGAAATAACATGATAAACATAACTTGACTTGTTATCATATAAATGATTTTCTGCTCAATAACAAAAAAAAATGCTTTGAGTACATAAGAATCAGTTGATAATTCTCAAATAATTTGATTAAATGAACAATATTTTCCAGCCATCATATCAGAGCAAAAATTATCAGTTTATAGTGAGGGAAACATTTTCAATTAAACAGAATCATATTAGAGCATAAGGAATTATCCAACATATCAAAACATAAAGGGATTATCAAACCACAACTAAGTTCTAATTGCAACAAATATTTCAACAACAAATATTTCACCAATTCAGAACATACAGCATCAACACAACAGAACATAAGGTATATGTACAGGGGTGATCATGAATCAAAATGATTTCAGCCCCTGTTTATTTTTAATTTTTTCAATATTCCTCCCCCTTTTGTCATCAAAGGGGAACCTGCAAAAAAAAATGACAATATAGTGCAATTAAATAGAACCAGAACCAGAGTATCCAAGAGTTCAACAAAATAACAGTGGTCCAAAGTATCCAACAGCATAAAAAACCAAAATATCAAAACAGAACCAGTGTTCAACAAGTGACTAATTGATCAATCATCAGAGAGGTTGTACTCATATTCATCATCCTTATCGGCAGCCCCCATATCTTCTTCGAGATTCTGAAGCATCATACCCACTCTTTCTTGGCACTTTGTCCAAGATTTTTCATTTTCGTATGCTTGCTTTCGAGCGGCCTTGTAAGATTCCACCATCAGTTTGGACATGTTAGAAAACTCAGTGAGAACCTCCTTAATAGATTCTGCCACTTTGGTCGGCTCGGCTGGGCGGCTCTCAAGATCACTGGCAGATGGTTCAGAGGGCATTGACCGTTTTCCTTTAGTGCCTTTCATAGTACCTGAAACTTCTCCTCCCTTATTTGATGAAACTTTATTCTCTACATCTTCATTAGTTAGATCAACATTGAAATATTCGAAGATGCAGGTAAGAAATATGCCATAGGGAAGGTTAGCCTTTTTGGTACTTCTAACACATTCCCACATATGCCTAACCATGAGATATGCAAAGGAAATAGGAGATGAAGTAATTATAGCAAAAAGAACTAAAGTATCAGAAACGGTTACTCTGTTGTAAGAACCACTCTGAGGCATGAGAATGTGAGTGATAATTCTGTGCAACAATGCTCTTTCTGCACCGAGTGTTTTGTGGGTCAGGACAGTGCCATCCAAGGCAGAAAAGTTCTTGCAAGTTTGATTTATAGCAACCTAGAGCGTGACCCCCACTTGTGAGTCCCAATTTTCTGTCATATAAGCGGCTGTGCCTTCATCAACATACCCCAGGACAGCGCTTATTGTTTCTCTGTTCAGAGTCAAGTAAACCTGCTTCACATAGGAATGGATTGCTCCATTAATCAGCTTCATGTTTGCATAAAACTCTCGAACCAAGGTTGGGTATACAGGTTTCTGAACATTGAACAGGGGAGTCCACTTCATATTCTCAAAAAGAGTGATAAAGTTGATTCCTTTAGCAGCAAGAAAGTCCAGGTTCACTATGTGTGAAGCACACAAGTGACGTTTCTTCAACACATCTTTGTGAAACTCATAAGATGCACAAGAATTAAATCTTCCTGGATCAAAATGTGAATGATTTTTGTTGTATTTATTCTTGAAGTCCAGGGATTCCAGATTCGGTGGTTCCCTTGTGTTATATAGCACGTAACCTTTGGTGTTCTGAGAGCTTCGGGCAGACGCATGAAGAGTTTCTTTCTTTGGAGGTGAATAAGGTATAGATGTGTGAGACTCCTCTTCTTCTTCTTCAATTGGATCTTTCTCTTTTCTCAGCTTTCTTCTGGATGAAGTTTTCTTTGCTATCACCTTTCTTCTCATAGTGTCTGTTTGTTTAGAGGAGGGTGAGGGGGATGAAGAAGAGGTGGAATGTATATGAATGTGTGTATGGGTTTGAGGAGTTGAAGATGGAGGATGTGTTGGTAGAGGGGTTCAGCTACTCTTCTTTGGAGCAACTTTCTTTTTCATGTTATGAAAGTGGAGAGGGGAGAGGGAAGATGAAGAGAGGCTGAAGAGAGTGGTGAGAGGAGGGAGGTTATGGAAGCATTTAATGCTGAGTGGTGAGAGAATTGAGGGAGTTATTACCCATTAAGGGGCGCGGTTATTAACCAAGGAAAGATTTTAAAATTAAAACTGAAAGGTTAGCTCCTAGAATCAAGGGATGAGGGAAGGACAAAGATTTGATTTGACAACAACTCCTTCCTACAAGATTTGATATGACAATTTCCTAAACGGTATGATTAAAAAAATGAGGAACTCAAAAATGGGTCAGAGTAAGATCAAAGAAATTTGGTGGGGCTCAAGATAATTAATATCAGTTCAGTCTCCCCCTGAATCATGACCCGTTCCTCACGTCCTAAAATTTGTCTCCTGCCTTCCTACGAGACAAAACCAAACAGAGTAAAAAAATTTCACAAATTATCAACAGAACTTAATTCTATCATTCCCAAACTGTTTCTCAAGGAACAGAATCTATCTTCACACAAGGGCTTAGAGAAAATGTCTGCAAGTTGTTCTTCAGATTTTACAAATTGAATATCAGTAGTACCCTTTTGCACATGTTCTCTAATAAAATGATATTTGATCTCAATGTGCTTGGTTCTTGAGTGCAAAACAGGATTTTTTGAGATGTTTATAGCACTCATGTTGTCACAAAACAAGGGTATACTATTGATTTTTAATTTGTAGTCCTCCAATTGAGTTTTCAACCAAATTAATTATGAACAACATGCAGATGTAGAAATGTATTCAGCTTCGGCTGTGGATAGAGCTACTGTGGCTTGTTTCTTGCTTGACCACATGTTGAGTGAGCTTCCAAGAAAGCAACACATGCCAGATGTGTTCCTTCTATCCACCCGATCTTCCACATAATCTGCATCACAAAACCCTACTGCACAAAAATCATCAGATTTTGGATACCATAAGCCATAATCATTAGTTCCCTTAATGTATCTAATGATGCGTTTAACGGCCGAAAGATGGAATTCTTTTGGGTGAGATTGAAATCTTGAACACACACCCACACTTTAAACAATATTCGGTCTAGAGGAGGTAAGATACATAAGTGAACCTATCATTCCTCTATACCGTGTTTCTTTCACATCTTTGCCATCATCATCCTTTTCAAGTTTAGTGTTTGGATGCATTGGTGTTCCCATTGGTTTGGAATTTTCTAGGCCAAATTTCTTGATTAATTCTTTAGCATACTTTCCTTGGTGGATAAAGGTACCACTAGTAGTTTGTTTAATTTGGAGGACAAGAAAGAATGTTAGCTCTCCCATTAAACTCATTTCAAACTCAATAGTCATGAGTTTTTCAAACTCTTCACACAAGGATTCATTGGCCGATCCAAACACTATATCATCCACATAAACTTAAACTGGGAGAATATCATCATTAGATGCTTTAATAAATAAAGCAGTATCGGTGGTACCCCTTTGAAATTGATTTTCCAACAAGAAGGCACTAAGCCTTTCATACCAAGCTCTTGGAGCTTGCCTAAGGCCATAAAGAGCCTTTGAGAGTTTGAAAACATGGTTTGGAAATGTTTTATCTTCAAAACTGGGGGGTTGTGCCACAAGCACTTCTCTATCAATAAAGCCATTAAGGAAAGCACATTTGACATCCATTTGGAACATTTTAAAACCTTTATGGGCATCATAGGCAAGAAGCAACCTAATTGCTTCCATTCTTACTACCGGAGCAAAAGACTCATCAAAATCTATACCCTCTTCTTGATCGTAACCTTAGGCCACTAATCTAGCCTTGTTACGAACAACCTTTCCATCTTCACCTAATTTATTTTTGAAAATCCACTTAGTACCCGTTACCTTCTTACCATCTGGATGAGGTACTAGTGTCCAAACCTCATTTTTGTCAAATTGAGCGAGCTCTTCTTGCATGGCTTTGACCCAAGAGGGATCTTCAAAAGCTTGCTTCACATTATTGGGCTCCATTTGTGACAAGAGAGCAAGATTGCTTGGTTCGGTTTGCTTTTTGGTTGAGGATCTTGTTGTTACACCTTGAGAGGGATCTCCAATGATACAATCGTGATGATAACCCCTCATAGACTTCCATTCTCTTGGTTTCCGGAGTAAGGTTAAGCTTTGATGAGCTTCAGTAGGTGGTTCTGTTCTAGATTCTCTTACTGGCTCAGGAGACAAAATAGAAATGTCTTCTCCATCCTGACGAGACAAAATTGGACGGATATATTCTTCACTTGGGACAACATTGGGATTTTCTTTGCTTAGTTGATAGCTTGTTTCTGCTTCACTACCTGTATCATCATCTAAAGAATCACTGGGAATTGCATTAGTATCACAAAAAGAAACGTGTATGGATTCCTCTATGGTCCTATGATCTTTGAGGTAAATTCTATACGTTTTGCTAGTGGTAGAGTATCCAACAAATATTCCTTCATAGGATTTTGGATCAAATTTATCAAGATTCTCTTTATTATTAAGTACAAAGCATTTACATCCAAAAATGTGGAAATACTTAAGATTTGGTGGGTTCCTTTCCATAGCTCATAAGGTATTTTCTTTAAATCCTTCCTAATGATTGTCCTATTCAAAATATAACAAGCTGTATTTACAGCTTCAGCCCACAAAAATTTTGGAACATCATTTTCACAAAGCATAGCCCTAGTCATCTTTTGAAGGCTTCTATTCCTTCTTTCAACTACCCCATTTTGTTGAGGAGTTCTAGGACATGAAAAGTTATATGCAATTCCAAAATTATCACAAAATTTTCAAAATCTTGATTTTCAAATTCTTTTCCATGATCACTTCTCAAGTGGGCAATTTTCAAATATTTTTCATTTTGAATTCTTTTACAAAGGGTTGAAAAAGTATGGAAAGCATCATTCTTATGAGCAAGGAAAAGTACCCAACCGAATCTAGAGTAATCATATACCACTACTAAGCCATAGTGTTTACCTCCTAAGCTTTGAGTTCTTGTGGGACCAAAAAGATCAATGTGTAACATCTCTAATGGCCTCTTAGTCGAAATTCCATCTTTTGGTTTAAAAGAGGATTTTACTTGTTTGCCTAATTGGCAAGTATCACAAGTAAGATCCTTATCAAATTTAATATTTGGAATTTCTCTAACCAAGTTTTTCTTAACTAGCTTAGAAATTCGGTACATGCTAGCATGACCCAATCTCTTATGCCATAGCCATTTTTCAGATTCAAGAGATGTGAAGCATGTTACATTTTGATCTTTTAAATCTTCAAGAGTCAATCCACACACATTGTTACATCTCTTAGCTTCAAACAAAATATCTCCAGATTTTTCATAAATAACTAAGCATACCAATTTTCTAAAAACAACTTCATATCCAAGATCACATAATTGGCTTACACTTAATAAATTGTATTTCAAACCATCAACAAGAAGAACATCATTTATAGAAGATGAGAAGCTTTTACCAACTTTTCCAATGGCCACTATTTTACCTTCACCATCATCACCGAAAGTGACAAACCCTCCATCATACTCATCAAGCATAATGAAGAAGGTTACCTTTCCGGTCATATGCATAGAGCATCTACTATCCATGTACCACATATTGTCCTTCTGCTTGGATGCTAGGTACACCTACAAAATGAGCTCAAGGGACCTTAGGTATCCAAATCTTCTTGGATCCTTTCACGTTAAACCATCTTCTTTGTCCCAATCCATTGTAATCAAAAACAATTTTGCAACCTTTGTTACCAATCATTCTTTCACCAAAGAAACATTGAATGGGAAAGTGACCATTCCGGTTGCATAGTCTACAAAATCTTGGAGTTGCTATTTTGTTAAAGCTTGTTGGGTTTTGAAACCTTGTATCATTAGAAGATGAGCCATGTTTTCAAAAGAAAAGTTTTCAATAGATTTGAAAGCTTTGTGAAAACCCAAGCCGGCTTTATCATAAAGAGGTTTTTGACTAGCCAAGATTTGATTTAGATTTTCAGAACTTTGAGTGAACTTGGCTAAGTCTTCTTTAAGCTTTTTGACCTCTTTAAGCAACTCTTTATTTTCTTTAAAACAGTTTATATATGCCACTACAGAATGATTACTTTCACAGCTTTTAAGTTGAGCCTTTAACTGCTTGTTTTCTTCAACAAGATCAATAGCAGTTTCAGCCTCTCTTAATTTATCTTTGAGAAAACCATTTTCAGCTTTAAGAATGGTGATTTGAGATTCAAGATCTTGATTATCAAGCAAAAAGCATCTAATTTTTTCAGAAAGGTGGTCTATCATAAGATGAAGATCTTCAGTGTCAGGGTTATGAGAAACTACCTGTTCAACGTGATCTGCCATGAGACATGGTTGGGACTTAGTTTCTGATTCTTCATCATCTTCTGAGTCATTTTCCAAGTCCTCCCAAGAAGCCATCAGTCCTTTCTTCCTTCCCTTCTTTGGCTTCTCTTCCTTTTTTTACTTAGGACAATCAGATTTGAAATGGCCAATCTCTTTACAGTTGTACAAGATCACCTTGCTGAAATCTTTCTTTTGTTTCCTAGAGCTGCTTCCTTTGCTTCTTTCTTTGAGTTTCACCATTTTTCTGAATTTTTTGGCAAACAAAACAAATTCATTTTCAGAAGAATAATCACTGGATTCATCATCCAGGGCATTAGTAACTGTTGTGAGAGCTATTCCTTTCTTTTTTGTATCTTTTTTCAAATATGTATTTTCAAATGCAAGTAAATTTCCTCTTAAATCATCATATATCATGGAGTCAAGACCACTACTCTTAGATATTATCAATGCCTTTGTTTCCCACTCTTTTGTGATACATCTCAAGACTCTTCTCACAAGCACAGATTTAGGATACTTAATCCCCATAGCATCCAAGCCAACAATGATGATGTTAAATCTTTCAAATATTTTATCTATTGATTCTCCTTCCTTCATTGAGAACATTTCATATTCTCTGTTCAGCATGTGTATTTTGGTCTTCTTTACTATGATAGTTCCTTCATGAGTGACTTGAAGTTTGTCCCAGATTTCCTTTGCCGTTGTGCATCATGATACCCGTTGGTATTCCTCAAAGCTGATTGCACAATTGAGCAAGTTGATAGCCTTGGCATTGAGCTCCACCTTCTTTCTGTCATCTTCGGTCCAACTGGCTTCGGGTTTAAGGGAGACTACTCCTTCAGCACTTGTGGTGGTTGGATATTTAGGACCCTCCAGGATGATCTTCCATAGTCTGTAATCTACTGCTTGCACAAAAATCTTCATTCTCTCCTTCCAATAGGTGTAGTTTTTCCCATTAAAAAGAGGAGGTCTGTTGCTTGACTGTCCTTCTGTCAGATTGTAGGACATCAAGTTTAAGCCACTGTTCTCGGCCATCTGGATCTTTTCTCCAAGCTGCAAAGCTTGATCTCTTTGAGACCAAGCTCTGATACCAATTGATGGTTTATCAGTGGCTAAGAGAAGGGGGTTGAATCTTAGCCCCTTTTTGCTTAATAACACTTGCTGGCCTTTTAGAACACTTGAGGAGATATTTTTTGTTTTTGTCTCGTGCCTGGTCAAGAGACTTTTTCTTTTTGTCTCGTAACCAGCCAAGAGATATTTTCGGTTTTGTCTTCTAGGTAGCAGAAAATAGAAATGGAGTAGAGGAGAGAGAAAATCACACTAAAATGTATCCTGGTTCAGCTGCTAAGTGCAATGCAGCCTACATTCAGTCTCATCACAACAATGATGGAATTTCACTATAATCATCATGATTACATACACCAATTCTCCCGAGGAACTACCCTTTCTATCCGGGATAAGTCTAAAATCTAATCCCCAATCCTGAACTTGACTTAGTCACTGCCAAGCTTTCAACTACTAAGTGCTAACCTAACTTGCAAGGGGATTCCCACAGAATCATGAAACACAATACAGATGTACAAAGGACCTCTAAGGACATCTATGACTTTTTTTTTTTAATTTTGTACTCTCTACCTTTTTTCGCTCTATGACTTTTTCTTACAAACTTCACTGTTTGCCTTTTTCCATGAGACTCAAGACAGACAAAATTAAACAGAAAAAAATAAAATAAAAAAATTGAAGGAGAAGAACTTCTGTTAGCTTGGGTAGCTATAGGAACACTGTGCTTTTCACTCTTTTTCTTGCTTCAAACACTGGCTGTTTACCCTTATTTATAGAAGGGGAAGCCTCTAAGGTTGGAGCTCTTGAACCGAGCCAACTTCTTCTTCTTCATGCAAAACCGGTTCGGCCAGAGAGAGAGAGGAGAGGAAACCGAATGCTATAACCAACATGCAATTACCTCTATGTCTTCCCTTTACACCAAGCTTCATCAATCCGCGCCTTCCATCTTGACTTGCACTCCAAGAAGGATTCCTAGCCCTTGATGAGTTCTTGATGATGACAGCTTCTTCTGCTCTAACTTCTGCCTCATCCTCCACGTAGCTACAGTAGCTACCTCCTGTGGTAGTTGATCAAAAGCTGAGACAAGCCATCCCTCCAAGGATCTTCTTCCTCTGACCGAATTGATATCCACCATTTTTGGTATGGAGAGCTTAAGATCTCTTCACTACATCTTACCTTTTGTGGTAAAAATCTCAGTCTATCCATACTTTAGATTTTTTTTTCTTGATGCCATCATCACTATGGCTTCTAGCTTCTTCTTCTTCACTCTGATATCTTGCAAAAGCTTCCATCTTCTTCTCTGTTAAGTGACCGAAAGCAAGAAGAGAGATGAGAGAGAAGAGAGAGTAGATAGAGAAATTAAAAAACTTTGAGCTTAAGAAAGAGAATAAAATTAATTGAGTTTGTTTCTTCCCTTTGCTGAGTAGCGTGTAGCACTAATGATAGCAATCAAATCAATTGCTATTTCTCTCTCATGATTCCAATGTAATTAATGTGAGTTGAATTAAATTTGAAATCCATCTTATGTTGAGAGGAAGTGAGTGACCGAACTAAGCATGCAAAGCTTTCTTCCATCTCTCTCTTTAGTTTCGGACCAAGCTAGTTAGTTTCAAACCAAAAATATTTTGGGCTAAAGATAATAATTAAAATTTGGCCCATCATAGCAATAATTTCATCCACTTATCATATATATAAATTTCATCAAGGCTGATTATTATCACATTAGGCTTATATTGAAAATACTGGCCCAACCAACACAACAATACTTCAGCCACTTAATATAACAAATCACTCAAGGCTGATTGCATTTTCTTAGCACAATTAGGCTTTGTTTTTGCTCTTATGCCCAATATACATAACCTGCAAAATAACAAAATTATTAATCAGGAAATATAACTTTAAAGATTAAATTAATAATTTTATAATTAATTATTTTAATAATGTTTGATCATCATCAAATTAATTTAGAGTTTTCCAAACTCATCAGTGATGATATTAGCATTTTAGCTTGGAATATTAGGGAGGATTCCAACAAAATATCTTGTGTACATTGTAAAGAATTGGTTGTAAATTTCATCAGTCAATTTTAATTCTTATTAAAACTCATATTGCCTTTGAGAAGATGAAAAATGTTTTGAAAAAAGGTTGCGTTATAGAAAGGCTAGTATAGTTGAAGCTCGAAGTCATAGTGGTGGGATTTGGGTTCTATGTTCAAATCAGAATATAAATATTACACTATTGGATATTGTGAATCAATGTGTCAGCATACAGGTTGATATGGGTTCAGCATGTTAGATCTGTTCTGCAGTGTATGGCAACCTACAAGCCAAGTTTCGTGAACAATTGTGGGATGATCTTCATAGACTTTCTCTTAACTTTTAAAAACCTTGGTTAGTGATTAGTGATTTTAATGAGATTTTATTTTCTAGTGAGGTTAAAGGGGGGGGGGGACGTTAAGAGCACTAGAGTTGATCTTTTTGCTAACACCTTGGATCATTGTGGCATTTTTGACATGGGACTATTGGGAGGAAATATACTCGGTATAGGAGGGTTAGAGGATGTATTCAAATGGCAAAAAAGCTGGATAGAGCTCTCATTAATTAGGATTGGCGTATGTTATTTCCAGAATCCTATACTGAGGTGTTAGGAAGAGTACACTCTGATCATTGTCCGCTTTTAGTCCATTACAACAAGACTAGTACCTTTAGAAAGAAAATCATCTATTTAGATTTTAAGCAACTTGGTTGACTCATTCTCAGTTTAATAGCATTGTTTCTTAAGCATGGAACAATAGTTCTCCAGATGTTGTGAAAAGTCTTATTGAGGAATATTTAGAGGTAGATTAATGACATTCAAGTTGCTTTGGAGAGAGTTGAAGATCCCTTTTTGCGCATTGAAGAGAAATAGATTTAGGAGGAGTTCAACACCATTCTTATATAGGAAAAGATTTTGTGGTATTATAAATCTAAAGAACTATGGGTCATGTTTGGAGAGAATAAGATCCATGGCTTGCTTCTTGATAATGGAACCTGGCCTACAGATGATAACATTCTTGAATCAGAAGTTAATTCTTTCTTCCAAAGATTTTTTTGTACAAGCGAGCATATTGATATTGAAGGGATGGGTGATTTTGTTCTTCTTTATTTTAGTCAGATATCTTGCCAAAAATTTATTAAGTCAATTTCTTTGGAGGAAGTAAGAAGTGCTATTATAGGTATGACTTCTTATAAAGCTTCAAGACAGATTGTTTTCAAGCACTTTTTTTAAAGAATTCTAGAAGGCTTTCTTGGATAAACTCTTGGAGGCAATTCTTCGACACACTAATTGTTCTTATTTCTAAGGTGGGCTATCCAACATGCTTAAAGGACTTTCGGCTTATTAATCTATGCAACATCATCTATAAGATCATCACTAACTCCGACCATTTCTTACAGAAGTAGTAGGGCCTCTGTAAGAAGGATTTATTCCTGGTAAGGGGAGCACATAAAATATCATTATTGATAAAAAAGTGTTGCATTTCATGCAAGAAACTAAATCCAAGAAAGGTGTTATGGCTTTTAAGATTGATCTTAAGAAGACCTATGTAGGGTAGATTGGAGGTTTCTGGAGTATTTCTTTAGTAGATTTGGGTTTCCCACAAGCATAATTCGCCTTGTTATGTCTTGTATCTGTTATGTGAAATTCAAGTAGACTAGAGAACTTTTAGCCTAAAAGAGGGCTAAGGCAAAAGAGCCTATGTCTCTTTATCTTTTTGTTTTATGGATGGAAATTTTGGTTGGCTTCATTAATCATATGGTAGTCTCATGTTCCTAGATACCAGTTTCAAATTTTCGAAAATGACCCAAAATTTTTCACCTTATGTTTGCAGATGATCTCTTACTGTTCACTACCAAATGTCGGGTGGAGATGATTATGAAGACCCTTGACCTTTTTACTAAGGCATCCAGTTTGAAGGTTAACTTTAGTTAATCTAAGGCGTAGTGCTCAAAGAATCTTCTGTTAAGAAGAAGGAATATTTTGTTCGAATATCTAATATTCGTTTCACTCAGCACTTGAAAAATTACTTGGGAGTTAATATTGAGGATGAAAAAGCAGCTAAAAAAATTGTTCATGAGGTTATCGAGAAGATTCATCAAGGATTAGCTAGTTAAAAATAGCATCTTCTGCTATGTCTTCCATTTTTATCTATCAAATGTAAGTCATTATTTTAACTTTGTAACACCCTAAATAAATTATACCAAACATATCCTTGAGGTTTTTAGAATATATATATATATATATATATATATATATATATATATATATATAGACACACACAAAAAAGGAGTACTCAAAGAGATCTTAATAAAAGAGATCTTAATAAAACTATATAATATGTTTAGAAAAAGTATAGCGACATTCAATCATTTAAACAAAATAAAAATAGAAAAGAAAAATAAAACATCTTATGAGTCTTAACTCTTAATCCCAGCTATTATTCAAATAAAAGTATCCTAAAGAGAAATATCTAGAGAAAAAAGAAAAAAAAACACATCCTAGACTAAATTTGTCAAAGCAACTCTCATTCTTGTCTCATGCTCCATCCTTCGTTAGAATCTTTTAATGCTCCACAAATTATAAATTTGGATACCAATGGTCCTCCTTCAACGCTTTTTCGTAGGATAAAAATTTTGTTCCACCACGTGAAATATGACACATACTCAACTCTTGAACCCAAAAGAAAAGTGAAATTCTCCTCAGGATCTTCTTCATCTCTTACTTCTTTGATAAGATCGTTAAACTTGTTCTCTTCCATCTTGGATTCCAAACTAAGGTAAACTGTTTCTAGTGATTTGTCTCTTAGGCACTGGAATGTTCGTATTTAGAAAAGTGATGACTGATAATTGGGGGTTATTTTTCACACTACGATCTAAGTAGTTGGTATGGAACATAATGATAATGGTCGTAATTATGTCACTCTCGGGAGTGCTATATTGTCTCTACCCAATGTGCCATAATTCGGAAAAAAAAGGATGAGAACTCAAAATTCTCAAAAGACATATTATATAACACCTTCATACTTATTTCCAACTCATTAGATGAGATTTTAAAAAAAAATGTAATATGTATTATAATTTTTCTTAGGCCATAAAGAAAGAGAAATTAAAAAAAAAAAACTATAACATCAGCATATTCAATTATGTAGAGAAAAATTTAATGAAAATTAGAAAAAGAACAACAAATATAACTATATTTTTTTTTACACTCTTCATTACTTTTTTTTGTGACTTTTATAAAAGATATTGAGCTCAAATTTGCTATAAATTGGTATGAATTTTCTTTTCTTATTGAAGTTCTTATTACAAAGACTTGTCAATTATCTTCCTCTACTAAAAAATCATTATCGTGATTATCTTATTTATAGAATCACCTTTTTTTTACTGAAAAATCATTTTCTAGATTCTTTTAACAATGAAGACTACTTAGAATATAATAATGATAAAAAATATATCAAAGAGGAAAGTATATACGTTCCACACATAAATGTTATGCATATGCATTCGTAAAAGAAAATCTATGTATAAAAATAACGGCAAAGTACAATATTAAACCAAATGGTTGGAAAAATTACAAGATTCTACCAAAGCCAAAAATATAACATGGATCACCCAAAAGCATGTTTTTATATAATTTGAATCAAACTATTTCGAATTAGAAAATCAGATGTAATTTGAATCATATCAATTCGAATTAATAGGGAAGTGTAATTCGAATTTGGTCAACTCAAATTATGCATGCGTTAAATCCTAGGTAGTTCAAATCTAGCTCATTCGAATTATGTATGCAGGTTGAGTTAGGATAGTTCGAATCATAGTGAGTCAAATTATAAGGAAAAAATTTGAAATGTAGTTCGAATCTAGCTTATTCGAATTATATATATAATTCGAAGTTGGTTGTTTCGAATTATGAGGCTCCAGACGTGTATAAGTATGGTGTGAACATGAATTTCTCTCATTAGAGTGAAACACAATGGCTAGTGAGGAGAGTTTTTTAGTTTTGGTGCATTACAGAGGGTCCATTAAGAAAAAAACATGCTCTGGTGTGAAGTTCACTGATAAGGATCCCCTCAGTATTTTTATGAGACCTACAACGAGCTTCAATGACTTCCTGAATTCTATAATATAGAAACTTGGGCTGCAAGGTATGAAACGGATTGAGAAGTTATTCTATCGCATTCCGATCTCAGTGCTGCGAGATGACGTGAAGTATGATTCATTCGTCATAGGGAGTGACAAGGATTTGGAGGTCCTGTTCCGTTGTCGTCGGTAGTTTCCCGGGGTTAGGACACCTGAGCTGTTGGCAAAGCTGGTTGATGTGGTCTCTAGCTCAGGAGATTCGAACCATAATACCTAAACTCCAGGTACAACAGCCGGTTCTAGTTTGAGACCTGTTAGTGCATCTTCATCCGTACTTGTGATTGCACCTCAGGACGAGCCTATGGCCTCCCCGTCGTTCGCCGTTGATCTTAACCGCAGTGGTAGTGGAGAGGTTGGTATCGTTGATAGGGTGTCGATTTTCTTGCAGTGTGGAGCACCGGCTGATATGGATGATGCATTGCCGGATGATGATGACGCTGATGATGTGGAGTCGGACATCATTGCTGATGATAGTGGTGATGACATTGCAGCGAGTAATCCAGCTGGGGCTGGCGGTGGTTCTAGCTCTGGGACTCAGCAGTACCTCCGCACTTTTCATTCTTGGACTTGGATGCCATGAGACAGGAGGGAGTTCTTGGGGAATCCACTGGATTTAGTGCCAAAGATACCCAGCGTACTGGAGGTCTTTTAAAGTTTTAGGTTGGTCAACAGTTTCAGGATAAAGAGGAGGTTGTGTTAAATGTGAAGACGTATAGCATCCGACGCAGGGTACAGTACAAAGTGGTGGAGTCCGATTATCGCAAGTACCTTGGGAAGTGTACTGAATTTGGGAATGGGGTGTACATGGTTGATTAGGATCAGTCTCCGCCAGCGCAAGGGTATTTGGGAGGTAAAACAGTACAATGGACCTCATACTTGTCTAGCCACGTCGATCTCGAGCGATCACAGGAGTCTTGATTATCATGTGATCTCGGCCTTCATCATGCCAATGGTTAGAGTTGATGCATCCGTCTGCATCAAGGTACTTCTGAATGCGACAGCGGTACATTTCGAGTTTAGGCCGACTTATAGTTTTCTATAAATTCAAAATTCTCAATATTTTTGAATGCATTAATTTCAATTCTATTTTTTCATATGTTAATCAAATAAAAGTGCTTTTATAAAATATTTTTTCTCTTACGAATACCCTAACCGCCGACTTGGAGTTGACGTGAAGCCGTGAAGGCATTTTAAGCACCTTCATTACCATCTCCAACCTCTTTTAGTGCTTTTATAAAATATTTTTTCTCTTGCGGATACCCCTAACCGCCGTTTTGGAGTTGACGTGAAGACATTTCAAGCTTCCCTCATTACCATCTTCGACCTCTTTCGTCTAGACTGCAGAGGTCGAAGATGATAGTGAGGGTGCTTGAAGTGCCTTCAATCTAGCTCATTTACACATAACGAAAACGTGTATTTCATAAGAACAAAAAAAAGATGTTTTTTTTAATTATTGATTTCTTGTTAAAAATACGTTTTTTGATGAAAAATGTATCTAATCAATCATATAATTTTTTTTTATAATAACATACTTATATATTACAAAATTTACCAATGTTAAATTATTAAAAAAATTATATAATTAAAACTAAAATCTTAAAACTTTTTACGAAAGCACTTATATTTAAACGATATATGAAAAAAATAGAAATGAAATTAGTGCATCTAAGATATTGAAAATATTAAATTTAAAAAAAATGAGAAAAAATTGGTGAAGGGACTAGCTTGGTGCATGACATTCAATTTGAGGGACTAAAATGAGTCACTTAATGCAAAGTGAGGGACTAATTTGGTGCACCTACAATGATGACATAATGGACGACACGTGGACGAATACTGTTGCGACATGTGGCACAAACAGACACGTGGCCAAATAACATTGTGACACGTGACACAACCATCCACATCAGCATGCCACATGTCATTGGTCACCACATCATCATATCATTACACGTGGCCAAATCATAGAATGACACGTGTCACTTACAGTCCACGTCATCAAGCCGCCTCATCACGTCGTTAATGGAAAATGAGTCAGGGACGTAATTGGTGCAAATGGAATCTTAGAAACGATTTTAGTGCACGACGTCAATCTCAGGGACCATTTTGGGGTTTAACTTGTAAAATCATATTTTAACAACAATAATAATAGATAATGCTTGCTAAGAAATTATAGTTCAAATGACATAGTCTTCCCGTACTCATCCAAGAGTTTGTAGGTTCGAATCTCCCTATCTTTGCTTAAAATGGTCCTTGAAATTCTTAGCACGTTTTAGTTCGATCTCTGATTTTTTAAAATGATCAAAGGTCTTCAAATTGCAAACGGTGAATCTACAAGGTAGCGATTCTTTCTCGCCACACTGCCAATGAGTTGAAGACATGGTCTAATAGCAACTTAAAGCTGGATTTTATTCCTCCTAGACAACGGGTTAAGTGGGAACCTTCTCGAGGTATTTACTTTAAATTGAATTGTGATGCCATCATTGTAACTCATCAAAATGTAGCTAGATTTGGTTGTCTTATCAGACATTCAAACGAAGGTTGGATTATGAGCAGTGACGGATCTAGAAAATTTTGATAGTGAGGGCAAAAATATATATATTTTTATAATAAAAATATTATGTGTACATAAAAATTAGTTATCAAATTATTTAATAATTATTATGTATTTGTATATAAATATATGTATTATTTAATTTATTTTTAATGTGTATTTTTTATTTCAATATATATACACAGGTAGTTATTTTCGATGTAAATATAACATGATTAGTTTTTATAATATCTAATTTTACAAATTAAAACACTAAAATAATCATTTATAAATAGGGTAAAGTATATTTTTTGTCCTTAAAGTTTGACAAAAGTTTTAAAAATATCCCTATGTTTTATTTTGTTTCAATTTTGTCCCAAAAGTTTTCGATTTGTATCAAATATACCCCTGAACGGCTAATTTTTCAAAAAATTTAAGATCGATTCAACAACAATTTCATAAGAACAACCCCTCAACACAAGCAAATCAAGTATAATTTTCATGCATTATTGTTATATTGGCCTTAAATTTTTTGAAAATTTAGTCTCCGAGAATATATTTGATGTAAATCGAATACTTTTGGGACAAAATTGAAACAAAATAAAACTTAGGGGTATTTTTAAAACTTTTGCCAAACTTCAGGGACAAAAAATATACTTTACCCTTATAAATATCTGTCTTTTTATATAGGATAATGCTACATATTCATATTTTTTTGTTAACCAAGTCCAATCAAATTTGTCTAAGACAATAAAAATCAGTTATGACTAATATTATTTTAAATTTTATTGTTTAACTTGGTTAGACTTAGTTCATAAAAAGACTTGGATGTGTAGTATTTCTTTTACATATATATAAGTAAATACTTATTTAAAAATTTACTTCTTATACAATTAGAAGTCAATTCTTATTGAGATTCATAGTTGAAAAAGTTTTTTCAATTAATGTAGTTACAGAAAAATTAAAACTAATATAAAAAAAAAGATAAATAACACTCTTTCAAGTTAATTTCTAAGAAAAAGCACAAATTTCATTTAAATTGAGAATTGATCATTCTAATGACATCTAATATGAAACTTTTAAATTGACTATGAAATACCAAAAGTTGAGTAAAAACTTATTGTGGGGTCAAATTTAATAATTTAGTGGGGCAAATAAATATTATTATCATATACTACTCAAAAAAATTTCAAATCGTAGTGGGGGCGATTGCCCCCACACTCGTATACATACATCCGTCCCTGATTATGAGATGCTTGGGGACCCTTCCTTGTTGGAATATTTTTCGCTGTGAGCTTTTCTCTGTTTGGAGGGGTCTAGTCTTAGCTTGAGAGTGCGGCATTAAGGACCACATCTGCGAAACTGATTACTTAGATGTGTTTTTTTCTACTCAAGAAACTGGACTCACCTAACCAATCAAGAGACAGATATTCTTATCAAGATTCAGGAACTTCTCCTACAACCTTGGACTCTGCACTTTGAGTGGATTCCGAGGGAAGCCAACAAAACAAAGTCGCAGATTGGCTAGCTCACTCTGGAGCAAGAAGCTTTAATGAAGCTGTGTGGCTAAAACCGTCAGAACAACTTATTAATGTTCTTAACATTGATGCTAATGTAATCCTCTGATTTGTTTCTCTCCCCTTATGGGAGTTTTGGACGCCAAAAAAATAGTATACGCATGTCCATTAAAATTTAGATGGAAGAATAAGGGAAATACATGTTCTACATTTGCTTTCTTAAACATGTATTTCCCTAACTCAAGTCAGCTTAGGTAAAGTCAAACAAATTGTAGATACTAACAGTAGTTTAACCCAAAGAACAAGTTTCAGTTTTTGTGCAATATTTTCTGTTTCACCAAGTTATCACTTTAAATATCATCCTAATAAACATTACCTTGGAATATTTCAAAATTCATACAAGATGTAAAACATTAGACAATTCCCAACTACAAGACATTGGTGTTAACAGGTTTTAGCTATAACTATAAACTAAGATTTCACTATATCTGCCACAGAGAAACTCCAAAGTCTGAAAGTTGTAGTTACTGCCAAATTATCCATTGGAAAGAAGGGAACTCAAACTAGAATGCACATCACTATGAAGCTTTTCAAGTTGCAACACCCAGTTAGCCTGCTGAAGCAGATATCTGTGTGAAGGGATCTTCTTGTATAGTCATTATCACAAGTATTGTTCTTGTATCCTGGCGCGGTTCTCCTCCCACCATAATCTAGCATGCATTTCTCCGAACCTCTCTCGGCTGCATAGAAGAATGCGCAAAGAAAATTATGAATTAAGTGAGCATGATTAATTGGTGAAACAACCATATCCAATTGCCGAAATTGAGATGATTGTCCAAAATCAAGGAAGGACAGAGTTTTCACACAACTTGCATTAAAAGTAATTTATTTTCCGAGTAACATTTATCGCTACCTGAACCGTACTCGCCGAAGTTCTCTGGCTCCGCCTGGCAGTGCTCTGATAGTGATGTATACTCCCGGTTCATCTTGTTCAACCCATTCAGTTTCCATATCACTGGCATTGCTGTTTGAGAGCTCACCCGAGTGGTCTCCCTCTCCCAATGAACTCGTCCTTGCTGAAGCATCCAGGGATGATCTTTCAGTTTTTATTGCAGTAATGTCGGAGAGTTTAGGTGTTGAGGCTAGACAGCTAGTTTCATAGCAAGGGCGAGGTTGCGTATGGTGGTGATCCAGAGAATCCGAAGAAGAGTACCCCATTCCAATTGGGTGGTGAAAATGACTAGGCAGGGGCTCCTTGCTGAGAGGAGGAGTGACTGGGCTGTCCCTCACAGATTCAATCCTTGAACTTTGCTGAAACAAAAAAAGGAAAGTTTCTAACACCGAACAAAATGCTATATCATTATAGCAATTGATTAAAATAGAAGATTCTAAGTGAACCGCTCATGTACTCAAGTGCAAAATACAACACATTGTTATACACCAAGTTAGAATCCAATGTTAACATACTTCTAAATCATTGAAGAGCCAGGTTCCTAACTAGGCTTAAATTCTTGACATCAATTTACAAAAAGGTTTATGTGCACACCTCATCTTCAGATCTAGGTGGGGTTGGAAGAGGAACAGCTTGTTGATTGAACCTTTGAACATTGTATAACTCCATGACCTTGTCGTAGTTTTCGGTCCACCACCTCTGAGCTTGCCATTTATTGAACATCTCTCGACTGATCACACACATAAACTGACAATTAGAACTGTCTTCAATAGGCTTTTCAAAAAAGAAAACAAAATCTGACATCAAGCTCTTACAATGACCATAGAAAAATAGAAACAAGAAATGGCAGAATGACAAATTTGAGGGATTAGATGATTGATGTACATGCAAAGACAAACGTGAAGGTTAAACCCGTTGTAACAATTATGAATTATCTAAGAAAAGAAGTAAATAGTTCAAGGCATTCATAGGTGAAGTGTTCTGGCATGAACAGAACCACAGTCCACAGGCAAGAACTTTTATAGTTCTCACCAATCAAAAAAATAGACTACTACACCCACACACGGGAAACATTTGATTGTCGCCAATCTAATTACCAACTAATACTTGAAGGTAATCTAAAATTATAATTATCATGGTTAAATAATCATATATTTTAGAGACTCCAATAAGAGAAATGGATCCCGGCTGTTCTCATGAACAGCAGGGGAATTGCTACAAAAGTGGATCAAACAGACACAAGACAATTGCACCAATTGGGTACGATTAACAAAATAAGAAATAAAAAATGTTATGGAATAGAAAGTTATATTTTTGACGGCCTAACCAACACGCCAAATGAAGGAGTTTTCATTAACTCATGCAAACAAATAAAAAAGACACATGTTCATGAACTATTATTAATGATTGAATAGACCATTCTAGTAACCTTTCCTGATTCTTGTCTTGTAAACTTAAATTTAAATTCTCTTTATTAATAATAAACAGTGTTTTTTCTCCACAAAAAGAGTTTCTTGTATTTCTGCTTTTTTTTTTGCTGCATAGAACAGGTTCTTTATCTTTTCTTTTTCTTTTTCTTTTTCTTTCTTTTCTTTTTTTCTTCTTTTTTTGGGCTGAGAGGAGGGAGTGCATTTAAATCACCAGGCTAAGATTAAAAGTTCATTTTGCTTTTGCCCCAATTCTTGTACCACCACACAAGCATGAGCTACTGACAATGGAACAAAGGTGAGGTCCTCCAAAGAGGCACAACACAAACAACATAGATCCTGCCAATCTAGAATCTCAAGGCTCAACAAAAAGCATGTGATCACTCTCATACAAAACATGTACTTAAATGCCAGATCAAATAAGAGAAAGGTTCAAATCACAAAGGACAAAGCCACACACAGGAAAAAGCTAGCTACATGTGATCACACATTTACACAACTCAAAAGCAAATTGGAACCTTGTTCAATTGCCACAACATACAAAACAAGATAAAGGGTAGTTACCTGAACCGTATCCGCTTCAGATCGTTCCCACCCTGAGGCAATGAAACAAAAGTAATGAGCACACCGGGCTCCACTTGTGCAACCCATTCTTTAGGCTCATCCTCCTCCATGAACACCACTGACTCGGTCCGTCCACTAACCGATGCCGGCGTCCCTTCCCCACTCGAAAGCCCTTTCAACCTGGCTTCCATTTCCTTCCCCCACATCCTTGGGGTTGAATTGGAGCTACCCGTTCTTCGGTAGGCCCAGTGAAACCTCGCTGAATCCGAACCCATATCCGAGTCAGCATAATTCCCTTTCCTATTACCATTTGAAGATCCGGAACAAGGCTTGCAATTCTTATATGCCCCAGAAGCCTTCACTGCCATGTCCTTGATCTGCAAAAACCAAAAATCCATCTCTTTTTTCACAATGGTTGCACTCTTTGAGAGGAACAAAATAAGAAAACAAAAATGAGTCTTTTTTTTCTTCTCTCTCATTCCATGATTTGTTTTCCTTCGGGCTTCAATAATTCAATAACGATGAAATTGAGAAATTCTAATTCTATTATATTAGTCTTATTGAGTAGAATCCAAAAACATGAAGGAATGCATAATTTTAAGAGCTGGCTTTTAGAATTTGTACCTGGGCAGTGAGAGCCTTGATGGCTTGCTTCGTGCTTGGTGTATGAACAGCTTCTTCATCTTCTGGTTGGTGAAGAGATCCATTGTTGAGTTGTTTGGAACATGCTATGCAAGTTAACATTTTTTTTTGCTGATTTCCTCCTTCACTTGATTCTCAACTCTAAAAGGAAAAAAAGTTAACCCAAGTTATCACTACCAACCCCTATCTTAATGGGGGGAAATGATGGCACTTTTCAACAATCATATACAAATTAAAGATCTGGGGCCAACTTTTTCAATCAACTAAATTTAAAAAACAAAAACAAAAAATAACGAAATCTCCATTGGATCAAATGTGCTGCTCTGCACAACAAGAACTATGTTTTCAAATCCAGCTAACAAGACAGTGTGTATAATTTATAAACCAAAAAAAAAAAAAAAAAACAACCCAAAGAACGGAAGAAGAAAAAATAGAGGTAATCCTATGAAGAATGAAATACTAAATCACAAGTCAGAGAGGAAGAGAGAGAGAGAGAGAGAGAACAGAGAAGTGAACGTTAGGCATAGTTAGATGTAAATACACGTTTCAAGGCGAGATTTTGGATCAAAAAGCTTTAAGCAAAATAAAATAAAATAAAATATTTCTTAATTTATTTCAAATTATTTTAATGACGGAAGTAAAAACTTTGATTCTCTCTCTGACTCTCTGTCTTAACTCTCGACAGAACTAAACAAAAAAACAAACACATGGCGTGCAAGTTAGAAAACAAGAAGCACGAGTAACAAACATAAAGCAGAAATAATAGAAACACAAATACATAAATGACTCACCCATTTGAGAGATTTGAGCTTCAACTCTAATTTAATAATAACAATAATAATAAGTTGTGTTGATCTTAGTTGGTTTGGTGTGCTATGAGTTACAGTGAAGTTTGGCAGAGTGAGGTGTCGTTTGAGGTTTGGATTTGGAGAGTACTATTAAGTATCACTATGCGAGTGCTGTGTGTAATGTAACGTGTTATGGTGTGTCTGCATTATATATAGACATAGAGACTCATTAATGGATTACTGGTTTTTTTCTATTTTCTTTTTTTTTTTTTTTAAGAAGAAAGAGAGAGAGAGAGAGAGAGAGTTAAAGGTAAAGGGGAGGGTGGGGGCGTGCGTGTGGCACCGTATTCGTTTCTTTTGTTTGTCTCCGATGGAACGCTTCAGAAGAGAGCGAATAATTTAAAACACAGGGAAAAGGTGAAAATGAGAGCGTAGCGGCGTGAAGTTTATGATGTGCTTTGTTTACAGCACACACAAACAGAGAGGAAAGAATAATTATACTAGGGCTTCGGCTTGGGGAGTAACTCTAGCGACTTTTACAAGGGTGTATCATTTAGTTACTTCTTGATGCATGGACACTGACATGGAATATGATACGATACGGGACACATCGACATACAAATTTTAAAATTTTACATGATATGAACACATATATAAAAAATATAAAGTATTGGAAGATTTTCAGTAATTTTTAACTTAATTATAAAAAATATATATAATATATATAATTAAGATCAACGGTTAAAAATTACTGATACATCGGTATGACGGTACATTTGAAAATTTTTCTAAAGTATTTTTTAGATAAATCGTAATGATAATTTGATATTTTATTGATATTAAAATATAAATTAAATTTTTTTAATTATTTTTAATGTCTTATTTTAATTATATCAAGTATTTAAAATATTTTTTATTTTAATAATTAATAATATATACTATATTTAAATTTATTTTAAGAATATATGTTAAAAATAAGACTGGACATGCTGATACGTGATGGTATTTAGGTGTGTCCAGGCATGTCCGGAGAAAATTTTTTTATCTTTTATTAAGATACAGTTGGACACAGCAGACACGCGTGTCGGACAAGTGTCGGTGAGTGCCGTATCCGAAATGACACGGCAACTCAATGAAGTGTCCGTGCTTTTGTTTTCGGATTTTGAGAGAGAAATATAAAGATATAAAATTATATTTGATAGATTAAATATAGAAAGAGATATTATATTTAGAGATATTAAATTAATATATTTTATATTTATTTTAATAAAAAAATATAGAAATACTAATAAAAGATACCATTTATTTTTTTATTATTTCTATTAAACTTTTATAATTATAGTTTTATTATTGTATTTTTCTTTCCATTTTTTTAAATAAAAAAATAAATTAATTAAATTTTCCTAATTTGTTCTAATTTATCACTAAATAACATACAAAAACACTAATTTTTATATATCTGTTCTTTATATTTTGTTCTCAATGTCTTGCCTAATTCTGTTTACAGAACCAAATACATCCTAAGAGATTTTGCATCAGACAAATTAATTTTTGAAAAATAAAATATATTAAATGAGTTTATGATGTTTATTTTTATCGGATACATAAGGTGAATACAGATCGAATTGGATCGGATATGGCCAAAATTTCGATCTGATCCGCACTAAAATCATCGGATCATATCGGATTCAATATCCACTATTTTTAAGTTTAGAACGGATCGGATCTTGTATATATCCACAAAACATATAAATATTTAAAAAGCTTATTTTTATTAAAAAATATCAATAAAGTACTATTTTTCTACTCTTTTAAACATGTTTACTCTTAAAATATTATTAAACATATTTTTCTTAAATAATAAAAATAAAATAATACAAGATATATGATCATTATTAGTTAAAATAAAACATAAAAAGAATATTTACTTATTTTTTTATTTATTTTTGTGGATCCACAGATATACGATCGAATATGCGAATGCTTGTATGAAATTCGCAATCCGATTCTATTAGTATGCGGCTTAGATCCAATAGTCTTGCTGATCGAATCAATATCCACAATTTTCATATTAGATTCGAATAAATACTACAGATATGCGGATCAAATCCGATTTATAAACATCCTACGAACACATACATAAAAGTTCTTTTACTAGACGAGTAGCACAATATTGTTTTGATATTAATTGATTTTATAATATTAAATATTAATCCCAATTGGAGATATTTGACTCTAATTTCAAACATGATCACCAACAAAAGCTCTAGCTATAACGGGAAGAGAGGAAGAGGAATAGATGATTCAAGTAGATAGTTCTAGATATGTTGTTTCGATTTAATGTTTTGTATCAAAATGACATCATAAAACTATTATTTTTTTTTATAATGAAAGGGGCCACAGGCTCAAAGATAAATCAAAAGATTAATCCACAACTATTTTTGAGAACTTTACTTCCCTTATATCTGCGAGAAGATGTAACATCAACAGTGACAAAGGATACCCAAAAACAGTGACCCCCTCTTCCATCGTGTGTCCGAGCTTCGTTATCGTATCAGCAGAAAAATTTGATTCCCTATAGACATGGCTGATTTTTATTCTCTCCAACCTGGTTTCAAGCTCCTTGATCGAATGAGCCAGAGATGAGTTCGCGTGGGCTTCAACTGAAGGCACCCCAACAATGGTGATAGCGCAGCGAGAGTCCGATTCAACCTCTAGTTTAGGGATAACTATCTCAACTGTAAGCTTGATCCCAAGATACATCCCTAAAGTTTTGCCGTGGTTATACTGCAGCAGTTTATATTCATGCAAAATCCCGAAATGAACTCTCCATTCGGATCTCTAAGCACACCACCACACGCTCATCTACTTCCTGGTTGGTACACAGAGCCGTCGACATTCAACTTGACCCACCCTTCCTCTAGAGGCGTCCAACCCAACTTGAATCTCCTTCGTAAGTCTCATATTATTAATTGAATTATCTGTATTGTCAAGGGGTGAGACATAATTTTTTGATAATCTAGTGATTAAATGACAAAGTTGATTATTTTGTATGTTCTGGTTATCAAAGATAAGCTCATTTCTGCACCTTCATAGAGTATTACAGGTTGTAACAAAGTGGATGGTCCAAGAAGTCCCATTTTGCATATGAGAGATTAAATTCAAGTTTATTCTTAACCATTCCTTAAACTTCTGGTTGAAGAAAATATTTCGATAATCTCTATTTACCATGCTCTTTCAAATACTACAAGCAAAAGGGCAGTTTTGTAATATGTGGAGCAAGGTTTTCTCCTCTTTGTGACACTTCGATCATCTATCATTCTCGGTAAGGCCTCTCTTCTTTCTATTTGAATTTATCAGAAGCACCTCATGGCTGAGTAACCAGGTAAAGGCTTTTAACTTCTGAGGTAGTTTAATTTTCCACAACTGTTTGTATGAAAAATTCGCTTCCTCGTTGCCGTTATAGTAAAATTCATAGGCTGATTTTACAGTGAAAACTCCATTAGGGGTTTGTAGACACCCTACTATGTCACCCCCGATCCAATCATTGGGCGCTTTAATTATTCGAATTTGGTATATGATTTTTTCTGGTAGCACACTCCAAATAGCCTCCCAGTTCTATTTTCCTTAGTAGCATAATCCGCAACTCTGTTGTAGCTGTTCCTCACTAGAATTATTTAGAGCTACTTCTTCTAAGCTGTGTATCCCTAAAATCCAGTAATTCCTATAGAAAGATATCTTCTTACCATCTTCTATTTGCCAAATTAAGTTCTGTTGAAAATTCTCCCAAACTCTTGTAATTTCACTCTAAATATTTGAGTTGCTGGTTTTGAGATGAATTTTAGGAATAGTTTCTTCTCCACACCCATATTTGGTCCTCATTATTTAAATCCATAAAGAGACTTGACGTATTCGACATAAATGAACATAAAAAACCTACATGATACTTTTAATTTTTTATAGACTAATTTATTTAAATTGTTCCTTTACACTTTACTTAAATATTTTAGTCTAATAAATTTACATTATCAAATCAAATTTTAACATTTTATTTTATTAGATAAATTAATTAATTATTTATGAAATATTGTTAAAAATGTTAAATAATTACTTTATCTAATAAAATATTAAAATAGGACTTTTTTTTACGAAATAAAAAATAAAAAGATAATTTAATAATTAAAATTTATTAAAAATTAAAGTATTAAAAAAATTATGAAACAATTTGGGGCATTATATTCTTATACTAGGCTTATAGGTGTTTCATAGCTAGCCATTATCACTTGGTTGCCCCCACATTAAACAAGATCGCACCTGTTGTTATTATTCTTAACAAAAGTTGCATCAAATTTATGTTTCACTTTATTAGATGATTCGTATTATTTTCTCATAATGGGAATCATTGTCTCATAGTTGCTTTCTATTTGTTTGCAATAATAATGTTTCTATTTTTTAAAATAAAGAAAAATTTAGCAATCTATGTGTACCACCCTAGGCAACCAAAAATGATATTGCTGTTTGGTCAATTTTATGGTGGTATTGGACCAAACTATTTATACAGTTTATACAAAAGTAATTAGACGCGTTCTCTGTTTAATCAAAACTTCATATTTAAATTCAGTATGTGAATAAAATAAATTAGTCATAGCAGAGTTTTATTTCATAAAACAACTTAATATTTTCACATTTTTTTTAACTTGAAAAATACTATTTTCAGATCCGATATTCAGTCGCAGATTAAGGGGAAAAAGGAAAAATAATACCCCCACTATTTTTGTTTAAAAAAATTAAAAACAAAAAAAGCACAGAATAATACTTTTGACGATTTTTAAATACCTAAAAAATATTTACAAATAGTTCTTAGTATTTTTAATTTTTAAAAATCGTCAAGCAAGTCGCCCCAATATTTTGAAAAGGAGAAGACTCACATGCAGTTTGTTTTTATGTGAAGTTGTTAGTTAAAAATCGTAGATAATTTAATATTTTTTACTAAATTATTATCTAACGATTTAGTAATTAAACTACTATCTAACAGTTTTTAACTAATAATTTTACATAAAGACAACTGCACATGAGTTTTCACTTTTTAAAAATTCATACATTGTACATAAACTACAATATCAAATTTTTTTTGCCATCTACTGCTTCTTGTTCTTCATAATGATAAATCAAAATTAGTAAAATGATTTTAACCTATATATGCAAAAGATTCACTTCAATAATGATCTTTTATCTTGCTCTAAAATAAGATTACCATATGGGGAAAATTACAATTCTATTGGGGCATATATATATGTATTATTGTATATGTGCCCCTACAACTCGGCCATAGCATCTTCCCTACAAGTATTACAACTCACCCGACAACTCCATTGCAAAGTCTATCATACAAATTTGCATATGCCTGCGAATCAACAGTTAACAATACAAAATTTCTTTAGGAGTGTCAAACAATAATTTACAAATCTTTATCCAATATTACATATAAATCACATTTAAAAAGAACAGTTATTGCCAATTTGAGTTGGTTGATTGGTCAATTTATTTGTCTGCTTAAGAAAGTGTCGGAGGTTCGAATCTCACTTTGTACATGCAGTAAACTATTGACTAGTGATAGACCCTTAAATAGAATTCAGATCCGCGACATATCATACGACTCCCTTGTGTTGTTGATGGAGAGCTAAACTCGGACACCTCAATTGTATGAGATTAAATTCATATGAAAAGTTTGATTATGTTATTGGAAAAAAAATGATTGTTTTGATGCGTAAATTTTTCTATTATGAAATGTTTGTTTATTTTTATGGTTGATTATTTTGCTTGAAAAATGTGTGTGAAAACGCATAAATATATATAAATACATAATAATTTATTTTTAATGTTTATAGAGTTTTTTGTTTTGTTTTTTATTTTGAAAAATTGGGTTCTAACATTTAAAAGGATAGTTTAAATGATTCAAATAAATAGTATTGGACTAGAAAAATAGAAACAAATAAGGGGTCAAAAATACCAATTCAAGTTAAATAATATATGATGATACTGGTAATTCAAATTAATGTTTAGGAATGCAATATCTATCATTATTAAGTATAGTAGTGATTTATATCTAGGTGACTTAAGTTTTGTTTGATAAAGTTTTTAAAAATATGAAAAGTTCAAATATCTTTTTTTGTATTTGGCAAATCAAAATATCATGTATTTGTATTTGAAGAATGCTTTTAAAATTTAAGGATGTTATTGAAAGAATTTAAAGAAAAATTTTGTAAGCGTTTTGGACATCCCAAAAAAAAAAAAAAAAATTATGTACTAGAATAAAGTGTCACTTAAATCCTAAACTTTTTTCGTTTTGACGACTTTAATTTTGAACATGTTTATAGTCTCCTTTGGTTCTTCTTCATGTTCTACACTTTAATCAATCTTAAATTAGAAACAATCAAAATAAACTAAATCTATGAAAAAAAATTAACTCAAGCTAAAAATGTAGATATTATCATCACTCCAAAATTAAGAGTTAGCTGTTCGCACGTTGAAATAAGATAATCTAATAATTAATCATCGAAAAAGAATAAAGAATAATCAAGTTACTTCAACTTGAGATTACTTTGAAAATACATGGAGTGACACTTTATTGTTCGACAGGCTGGAAACTTATTAATATGAAAGACATAAATAACTTATAACATCCTCTATTTAATTCATGTGCTTAGAATGTGTGGAGTGCACTAAGAGTAAATGCATGTTCAAATTATTCTTTCTTGCATCTATGAAGTTATTGTTTGCGCAAAAATCGAATAACCATAATAATATAATAATATGATAATATGTTTAATTAAGATTGTGTCTTCATCATTTCTAACCATTTTTTTATTTTTAGACAAATTAGTCTCTAATAAAAAAATATAAATTAGTTTCTATCCCCTATCCTTTTATAACATTAGATGAATTAAATAGTCTTTAATTAAAAAAAAAATTATTAAACTCTTATCTTTTTTTGAAAAAAAAAAAGGGACAAATTAAATCTGTCTTTAATTTTTTTTAAAAATGATATATAATATGTTTGAAAGATTAAATTGACCGAAGATTTAAAGATAACAATGAGTAATTTGTTATTTTATTTTATTATAATTTAATTGATTTTAATATTCAAATATTAAAGTCAAATTGTCAACGATTTTTTGAAGATTAACAGTTCGAAGTATAAATTATTAATTAATTTGAAATATTAACTAATATTTAAATTATATAAATAAAATTATACAAATAATATACAAATATTTTTAATTATCTCAGTATAAATTTTAGAATGTTATTTTTAATATTATTTATATAAAAAAATAGATAAAGTTTAGAGAATTTGAAATTGTTCTAGATAATTTTAGCAAATTTTAAAATATCTTATAAGATTTTAGAAGATTCTAAATCATAATAGATGACTTTAAAAGATCAAAGAATAAGAATATTCTAAAAGAATGTAAATATCTATAGAAATATCGAGAGTAATTTAAAGAATTCTAAAAGTATTTAGTAAAATATGGCAGATTAGATATTTATAATGAAAATTCTAGACATTTAATTTAGACCATTGATTAAATTTAATTTTAACAATCCTTTTAAGAGATAGATAGCTATATATAGGTGAGAACTTTAATTTTGAGTATTTGTAGGTCATTTGTAATAAATATTTGTGAGTGAACTGTTTTTTTTTTTTTTATTGAAGTTTCATTTCTTGTTTTCTCTCGTGTTATTAGTTTTGTTACTAAGTATTGAAGTTTGATCTGACTTGATCTTAATTCAAGTGATTGAGTGAATTCAAATGGCACCACAGTAAAATTGAAGTATATCTAAGACCATGATAATTTGGCATTAGAACAAAATTTGAAAAAGAGCATAAAATGGCTCATGGATATGAGTTCTAGTGTGACTATGAAGCATGTTGAGACAAAAAAAGGGATATTATTGTTCAATAGAAAAGTAAGAAGGTCAATTTTATTTTCAAGTGAATCAAGAGATAAAGACTTTAACTTCTTAGAAGAGAGAGTGTTTTATTAAAAATATTCTATCAAAAATAAATGTGTGCTTTCAACAAAGATAGTCTTTTTTTTTTTTTTAAGAAATTAGAGTCTTTATCTCTTAGCTTACTTGAAGAATGAATATTATTAATTTTTCATTGAGAAGGAATATCATTGCTCCTCCTTTGAGTCTCAGCATGTTCTATAGTCACAACAGAAGCCATACTCGTTAATCATTTATGCTCTTTTTCGGATCTTACTCTTATGCTAAATTGTCACGGTATTAAATACACTTTAATGCTATCATATTGAAACTTGGACTCACTCAACCTTTTGAATTAAGAGCCCGTTTGGAAAGTAGCAAAAGCTACTTTTTTTTATACTTTTGGATTATGAAAAGTTATATTACGCGTGTTTGATACCATTTTTGAGAAACGTTTTTAACTTTTCGAAAAGTTAATTAAGAGCTTTTAAACAAGTAGAAAAATATGACTTTTTCATTCTCAGAAGTTATTTTATCACTTTCATTAAAAAAAAATTGACTTCAAAATAAAAGAGACCATTGTGCAACTTTTATCTTTGGTTTTGTGAAAAATATTTTCTATTTCTGCGGGAAATATTGGCCCTCCACCACCATTTTTATGCAATATTTTATCTGTTAGAAGTACTGGCCTTCCACCATTTTTATGTAATATTTCATCTGCTAGAAGTGCTGATCTTCCACTATTTTCTTTCAATAGGGTCATTCTCTTATTTTGCAATATCTCTCCACTTTTTTATATATCTCTTCGTGTACGAAATGTTTGTTTGATTTTTTTTATGTTCTTCCTCAACGAATTCATGAAAGTGGCAAGTCCGGAAGAAAATTTAAAACTGATTGAAATGAACAAAATACTATTATATTCATAAAAATGTGTAAAAAAAAAGATGGTGGCTTGAAATAGACCTGGAACACATTTTAATAAAGTTGGTTGGACAAATTTAAAAATAAAGTTTTTGAAAGAGATTCGTTTGAATTATGAGTATAAACATTTTAAAAACAAGTGGGATTAGGTTATGTCAAATCAACATTCAATATTGAAAGGTGTTCCGAGGGTTACCTGAAACCGGATGATGTATGGGCTCGGATACGAGGCCCAAAGGCTCAAGGGAGTGGTCTCCGACTTGTCCTGCATCAGAGAGCCGTCGTTTGAGTTGTGTGTTTGAAAAGGTGGGGGTGGTACCTGCAAGACACTCCAATACCTAAGTCAGCAAGCGGTTAAGCAGGTTTTTGATATATTGGGACTTAAGTATACCTGAGCGTGTCAGTGTATTTATAGGGGATGAGCCAATAACCACCGCTGAAGTAGTTCCACTTCTGATGGTGGATAACCATCCCTACTTGAGTATGAACAGTGCCCCTACTTGAGTTCGAGCTCTTATTTTAAGTCGGAGTCAAGTATGAAGTCGGAGCTTCGAATGTCGACTTCTTCTTTCAAGTTGAGAAACCAACGTGTTTTTGGTTTGAAAAACCAACGTGATTTCAGATTGCCAACGGTCGTGTCCACTGGCTTTTCATATTAACATGTGGGGTGCGGTTACATTGGTAATGGCGTGCTCTTTAAATGAGGAGTGTTTTTTACAGTTTTGCCCCTTGGGTTCTATAAATACGCTTCTCTTTCTTCTTTCTTCTTTTTCATTTCTTCTTCCTTCATACACTTTTCACGCTTCTTTTACCTTCCTCAATACCTCTGTTTTCCTGTGTTGGTGTTTTCAAGATGCTCATTTTTTCCTTGAAGGACAGACGCTTCGTCACCCCGCCGTGCCTCTACTCCTTTCTGTGTTCTCGTGATAAAAGGCTGGCTTTCTTTTTTGTTAGTGTAGTTTCTTTCCTGTATTGAGAATCTTTATCTGAGCGTATGGATTTTTTTTAAACCAATGCCTGTGTTTAGGAAAGTTGTTGTCTGCTTTGGTTTACCTTTTATTGTTACGTTTTCCATGGTCTGAATTTTCAAGGTTCCTGTGACTTTTTAGAAATAGTATTGCTTCTTTCTTCAAAGCTATCTGTTTGATTGTTTTTCCGTGAAAGAAGACTTTTTTTTATTTCAGAACTTGTAGTAACGATTCCCTTTTTTTGTAATGTAGGTATACCATTCTATACCTCCTCTCTTGTTTCAAAAATGTCTTCCCGGATTTCTGAAGATTTGTTGAAATGGGTAGATTCTTTCGTACTTCCTCTCACTTAATAGTTGATAGCGTTTTTGTGAAAGAACTCCGTAAACACCATAGAATCTGTAGTTCTGCTGAAGATGAAGCCAAATATAATAGCCCTTGATCCTAAGGACTGGGTTTGTTGTGGGAGAGTTACTGAGTCAGAACTCCACTTTATTTTCATATATGATTGTCTGTTTACCCGTCTGGGGGGTATTTTTCCTTTTTCCAATTTTGAGATAGAGGTGTTGTTCCACTGTAGAGTGGCTCTTTCCCAAATCCATCCCAATTCTTGGGAATTTCTTAAAATCTATCAGCTTGTCAGCCGCGAACTCGGATTCCCGACCTCCTTGAGAATCTTTTTCTATCTTTTTCATTTAACAAAGCCTTTTAGTGCTCTGAATAAACAAAATAAACAATAGTGGATCTCCTTCCGAGCTATTCAAGGTCGGAAGGTATTTTCTATCTTTGATGAGTCGTTTCACGACTTTAAGAATTTCTTTTTTAAAGTTCGAGCTGTTGAGGGCTATCATCCCTTTTTCTTGAGTGAGAGCAATGAACCCCATTTTCAATTGTACTGGGAAGAAGCGGCCCCTGTAGAGAAGTACAATTTAATAGATCTGGACGAGGTAGAAGAGGCTGTGGTTGAGTTCTTCCGAGAGGCTTGGGGACGAGCTCCCAACCTTGACATGAAGAAATTCCTCCTCGGGACTCTAAGTTATATCTGTACAGAGCTAGGTAGCTTTTTATTCTTTTTATCTTAGATATATTTTTTCATTTTTTGACCTTTTTGCTGACATCCTCGAGTTTCTTTTTTCAGAAAAAATGAAAAGTGGATCCAAGGCATACCAGAAAGTGCAAGAGGAATGCTCGTGCCCAAGCTACTCAATTACAGGAGAGTAGCAGGTCGGATACCTCTTCTCCGACTAAGTCTGACTTGGAGACGTCATCTCTGAGTAAGCTGGTAAACCCTAATATTCCTCCTACTCTTCCTCCTCATTCTCTAGCTCTTACTCCTCCAGTTCCTCCCTTTTCGGAGCCGAGCTCTAAGAAGAGGAAGACTTTAGAATCCAGTGTCCTTAGTATTGGTGACGCTGGATTTGATGGGGTGAAATTTTGTGAGAGGCACATCCTTCCTCATAGTTTCATTGCTATGGATGATGCTTCTATTAAAAATCACCTTAAAGTCTTAATCCAGGAGGGGATCCGGACTGCTGGAGTATGCTATACCCTTCTTAAAGAGTTTGAGAAGGCTCCTTTGAATGCTACTCAGCATTTCTTGGAGGCTCTTCAGGCTGAGGTGGCCACTCTTCAGGAGGCCGAGAAGGGATTGGAGGAGGAAAAAATAAGCTTGGAGGCCGAGCTCTTCAAGGCTCTGGATAGGGAGAGGGAGTCTGCAGCTTCCTGCGCTTTGGCTGAAGGGTTTATGAAGAAGGCTAAGGAGAATTTTGTTAGGGTTTTTAAGGAGAATTTGAAGCTGGAGAGGCAAATGGAGCAGCTTAGGGAAAGTTATATGGATTTGGAGGAGTCGGTTGCTAAAAGGACAGAGGAGGTGTTTGAAGTGTTGAAGAATCAAGTTTGGGTTCTTGCTCCTGACCTGGACTTGTCTCCCCTTCACCCCGACAAGATTGTGGTTGATGGAGAGATTGTCTTTCCTCCTCAGCCTCCTACTGACTCGGAGCTGAAAACTGCTGGTCAGCGCTTGGTGGAGTCTCCTCCCCAAGAGGTCGCTCCTACCAGGGAGGTGATGCCTAGCTCTTCCTCTCAGCCAAAAACTGCTTCAATCGAGGAGACCCTTTCGACCCCTTCAACCGAGGAAGCTCTTCCGACCTCTTCAGCCGTTCCTGATTCCTCTCCTTCCCATGATAATAATCCTTTGATTGGCCCTGTTTGACATTATTAAGGCCCGGCTTGTAGGACCTTTTATAAACACTTTTATGTATGTTTTTTTAACATTTTTAATATGTCTGTTGTTGATTTTGGTCCTTTGAAAAGGACTTTAATGACTCTCTTACTTTATTTTCGGATAATGGTCCTTTTTGGTAGGACTCTAACAAAGTAGTCATGTTTGCCTTTTTTAGAAAAAAAGGGGTTTCTTGCATATGTGAATTTTGGCTCTAAGGTTTTTACTATGCTTTGCTTGCATGTTGAATAATTTCTCTACTGTTGGGCTTTTTGAGAAGCTTTTGTGAAAGTCTTTTTCACTACTTAGGTTTTTCAAGGATTCTCCTTCTCTACTACTTAGTGCAAATGCTCAACTTACTTTGTTATTGAGTCATTTTCATATCTTAGGCTATTTTTGCGATGCATTTCTTTCTACCTGGGCGTTCACCGACTTGTAAGTCGTTTTAGTTCCAAGTTCATATGTTCATCTTGCATACCCTCTTTACACTGACTTGTACCTCGTCACTTTATCTTGCCTCCCTCGTAGATCGAGAAACAGATTTTTGTAGTTTATCGAGCTTAAGTCAGTGCGTATCGTAGAAGTAGTAATGGAATAGATGGTAAATATATTATTATTGATGAAGTGAAACTTACAAAAATGCTTTGCTACTAAGGGAATTATTTTTCTTTCCCCTAGTCTTCGCTTTGATGCCTCGTTAAAACCCCCTTTAGGAAAACCCTTTTCGGAAAAAAACCTTGAAGTCGGAAAAAAGAGTACATCAGGGAGCGAGGTTCGCTTCTAGCTATAATATCTTTTCAGATTGCAAGTGTGCCATGACTTTGGGAGCTCGGATCCATTCAAGTTGGTCAATCTATAGTAACCAACCCAAGACTTCAGTTATCTTGAAAGGTCCCTTTCAATTCGCAGCAAGTTTTCCTTCACTCGACTTGTTTGCTCCAATGTCATTTCGTATCAGGACTAAGTCACTTGGGCGAAGCTTCTTCGAATAACCTTCTTATTGCACCTAGCTGTCATTCTTTTCTTTAACGCTGCTTGTCATATTTACGCTTGTTTTCGGACTGCTGGGAGCAATTCCAATTCCTTTTTGTGGGCTTGAACATTTCTGACCTCTTCATAAAATCTCACCCTTGGACTTTGCTTATTGATATCTACTGGGATCATGGCCTCAATTCTGAATGCAAGTCGGAAGGGTGTTTCTCTAGTCGTAGAATGGGCTGTTGTCCTATAGGCCCATAGAACCTGTGAAAGCTCTTCTACCCAAGCTCCTTTTGCTTCCTGCAACCTTTTCTTTAGTCCAGCTAGTATGACTTTATTGGCTGCTTCTGCTTGCCCATTAGCCTGGGGATGTTCTACTAATGTGAATTGATGTCTTATCTTCATGCCAGATACCAAGATTCTGAATGTAGAGTCAGTAAATTGGGTACCATTATCTGTAGTGATGGAGTGTGGAACCCCAAACCGAGTAATTATATTCCTATACAGAAATTTCTGACTTCTCTGTGTTGTGATAGTAGCTAATAGTTCTACTTCTATCCACTTGGTGAAGTAGTCTACTCCTATAATAAGGTATTTGACCTGTCCCGGCGCTTGGGAAAAAGGTTCGAGTAGGTCCAATCCCCATTTCGCAAAAGGCCAGGGAGAGGTTATACTAATGAGTTCTTCAGGGGGAGCGACGTGGAAGTTGGCGTGCATCTGGCATGGCTGACATTTCTTAACGAAGTCGGTGGCATCATTTTGCAAGGTCGGCCAGAAGAATCCAGCTCGAATTACGTTCCTAGCTAAAGACCGTGCTCCTAGATGGTTTCCGCATATGCCATTATGTACTTCTTCCAAAACTTCTTTGGTTCTAGAGGTCGGAACACACTTTAACAATGGTGTGGATATTCCTCTTCTATAGAGGATATTTTATACCAAAGTGTAATTTTGTGCTTCCCTCCGGACTATCTTGGCTTATTTTTGTTCCTCGGGAAAGATGTCGAATTTCAAATATTCGATTAAGGGAGTCATCCATCCGAGGTTTAGGCCGGAAATAGGCAGAACATTTAATCTGTGGTCTGACTTTATGATTGAGGGCTCATTACGAGTTTCTTGTATCAAACTTCTATTATTTCCTCAAGGCTTGGTACTTGCCAATTTAGAGAGGGAATTTGCTCTACTGTTGAGTTTCCGAGTTATGTGTCGAACCTCAGTATCATGAAATTGTTGTAGATGCTCAAGTATTTTCTCCAGGTATCTCTTCATATTGGGATCCTTTGCATGGTACACCCTGTTGATTTGAGAAGTTATTATCTGAGAATTACTGAAGACTACCACTTTGACTGCGTCGACTTCTTTGGCAAGTTTCAGGCCTGCAATCAAAGCTTTATATTCGGCCTGGTTGTTGGAAGCAAGGAATTCAAATTTCAGGGAGACCTATATTTGAGTTCCCTCGTTGCTTGCTAAGATAATGCCAGCGCCGCTTCCAACTCTATTGGAAGACCCATCTACATTGAGGTTCCAAGTCGTAGTGGTTTTGCTCTTATCGGCTGTGTATTCTGCCAAGAAGTCGATAAGGCATTGGGCTTTAATCGCTGTCCGAGTTTCGTATCTTAAGTTGAACTCAGATAACTCTATGGCCCATTGAACCATTCGTCTTGCAATATCCATTTTCTGAAGGATTTGCTTCATGGGCTGGTTTGTCCGGACTCTTATGGTATGAGCCTAGAAATAAGGTCAAAGCCTTCTAGATGCTACAATTAAGGCATATGCAAACTTCTCAATTTTTTGACACCTTAATTCAGGTCCTTGTAGTACTTTGCTAGTGAAGTATATGGGGTGCTGCTCAACTTCATCTTCTTGTGTCAACGCTAATGCCACTACCTTCTCGGCAACAACTAGATACAATACGAGCTCGTCTTCTACTTCTGGCCGAGTTAGGATAGGAGGTTGGCTCAGAAATTTTTTGAAATCTTGAAAAGGCTCTTCACATTTAGAAGTCCACTCAAACTAACATCCTTTTCTAAGTAATGAAAAAAGTGGCAAGGATCTCAGGGTTGATCCTACCAGAAATATGGCCAATGCTGTAAGTCGGCCGTTCAGCTGTTGAACTTCTTTTAAATAAGTCAGACTCTTCATTTCTAGGATTGCTCTACACTTGTTGGGGTTAGCCTCAATTCCCCATTTGTGTGAGCATAAATCCCAAAAATTTTCCTACTTCTACTGCAAAGGTGCATTTGGTGGGATTTAGTCTCATCCCATATCTTTTTATAGTATCAAAGACTTGTGAAAGGTCGGTCAGGAGACTGACCTCATCCTTATTTTTTACCAACATGTTATCCACATATACCTTCATTAGGTTTCCGAGGTGAGGCACAAACATCTTGTTCATTAACCTTTAATATGTGGCCCCTGCATTTTTTAACCTAAATGACATGACTACGTAGCAATAGTTTGCTCTAGGCGTGATGAACGATGTCTTCTCTTTATCCGACTTATACATCGGAATTTGGTCCCGAGTAAGCATCCATGAATGATAGGTACTGGTATCCTGAACTGAAATCTACCAAAGTATCAATATTTGGTAGGGGATATGGGTCTTTTGGGCAGGCTTTGTTGAGGTCGGTATAGCGACACACATCCTCCACTTCCCATTTTTCTTTTTTACCAGCACCATATTTGCCAACCATGTTGGATACTTGACTTCCGATAAACCCTGCTTCTAACAAGGGTTGCACTTGCTCTTCGACCACTTGAGCTCGTTCCGGTTCAAACTTTCATCTTCTTTGCTGAATAGGTCGGGACCCAGGGTAGACAGCCAACTTGTGTGTCATGAGCTCGGGATCTATTATGGGCATGTTGGCGGCCTTCCAGGCGAAGAGGTCAGAGTTTTCCTGTAGGAGCTTCACGAGCTCTTGCTTCAAATCCGCCCTTACGTTAACTCCTATACTAGTGTTCTTGCGGACTTCTTGTCCAATTTGAACTTCTTCCGTCCTTCCTTCGAGCTGTGGTCGGAATTCTTATCTTCCTCGGACTCCTCCGAGTTCAATGAAATTGACATCTTTGCCCTTACTCCGTAGGTTTAGGCTTTTATTGTAACACTTTCTTGCCAAGTTCTGATCTCCTCTAATGGTGGCAATTCCTTCTTCTGTATAAAATTTCATGCAAAGATGGGGAGTGGAGACAACTACTCCTAATCGGTTTAAGGTTGTCCTACCAATCAGAGCATTATAAGATGAAGTTACATCGATGACGATGAAGTTGATGCTTAAGGTTTTGGACTTTAGTCCCTTTCCAAAAATTGTGTATTGGGAAATGAAGCCCAGTGGCTTAATAGGAGCATCTTCTAACCCAAAGAGAGTATCCGAATAGGCTTTTAATTCCTTTTCTTCCAACCCCAGCTTATCAAATGCCAGCTTAAATAATATGTCGGTTGAGTTGCCTTGATCTACTAGGATTCTGTGCAAGTGAGCGTTGGCAAGGATCATGGTGATTACTACCAGGTTGTCGTGCCCAGGTGCGATGCCCTGTCCGTCTTCTTTAGTGAAGGAGATTGTCGGGAGATCGGGTCCGTCATTCTCGACTTAGTAGACTTCTTTTAAATGTCTCTTCCGAGACGACATGGTTAGCCCCCGTCCAGCGAATCCTCCCAATATCATTGAACGTGTCGCTCTGGGATTTGTGGGGGATGACCTCTTTGGCCGACTTCTTCGTCGTCTCTCTTCCTTTTTCTGTGATTGTCCGGCCTTTCTATGAGATATCTATCCAACCGACCTTCCTTGGCCAGTTTTTCTATCACATTTTTTAAGTCATAACAATCATTTGTTGAATGTTCATACAGCTTGTGGTACTCACAATACTCGTTACGGCTTCCTCCCTTTTCGTTTTTTATCAGGCGCAGAGGAGGTAGCTTCTCGGTGTGACAAATTTCTCTATAGACGTCCACGAGAGAAATTCGTAACGGAGTATAGTTGTGGTACCTTCTAGGCTTCTCGGATCTGACTTCTTCTTTCTTCTTGGGCTCCCTCTCTCTTTCCTTTAGCTGATGAGAGTGCCAAAGTCGCCAACTCGGCTCTTGTAATTTGGTGTTTTCTTCCATGTTGATGTAGTTTTCGGCTCGCTCCTATACATCATTAAAGAAGTCGGGTGTGTTTTTGAAATAAACCGGGAGAAGGGTCCTTCTCGGAGACCATTGATTAGTCCCATTATTACTGCCTCAGTAGGCAGATCTTAGATTTCCAAGCATGCTTTGTTGAATCTCTTCATGTAGTTTCTCAGGGGGTTTTTCGATCTCCTGTTTGACTCTGAGTAGGCTGGGTGCATGCTTGACCTTATCTTTTTGAATTGAAAATTGTGTAAGGAATTTGCGCGCTAGGTCATCGAAACTCGTAACTGACCTAGGGGGCAGGCTGTCAAACCACTTCATGGCCGCTTTTGTCAAAGTTGTCGGGAAAGCTTTGCAGCGGATAGCGTTCGAGGCGTCAGCCAAGTACATCCAACTTTTGAAATTGCTGAGGTGGTGCTTCGGGTCGGTTGTCTCGTCGTATAAGTTCATGTCGGAGCTTTTAAAGTTTCTAGGAACTTTAGCCCGCATGATATCTTCTGTGAAAAGATCTTCTCCTTACAACGGGGTATCTTCTCGAGCTGTGTAGGAATCCCTGTTCCGAAGGTTAGATTCTAACTTTTAGAGCTTTTCCTCTAGCTCTTTTCGCCGTTTGATCTCCTTCCTCAAGCTTCTCTCTGCTTCTCGCTGTCGCTCTAATTCTTGCTCCAATTGTTCAAGTCGACCATGGTATCCATGTAGCAATCCCATGAGGTCGGCACTATGAGGTTGTTCTTCCCCTTTAGGGAGACAAACCTCGGATGTGATTCTCCTTTGGTGTTGGTCGTCGGAGGGGCCTTCACCATGAGATTCCTCCGTTCTTGGGGGAGGTATCACTAGAGCTTGGTCGTTGTTAACCTTGTCTTGATATTCTTGTTCTGATTCAGACGCTATGCATCTGTCTTCATATTGATCGTCTGCCATGGAGTGTTGTTTCCTAGATCCCCGGCAACGGCACCAATGTTCCGAGGGTTACCTGAAATCGGATGATGTATGGGCTCGGATACGAGGCCCAAAGGCTCAAGGGAGTGGTCTCTGAATTGTCCTGCATCAGAGAGCCGCCATCCGAGTTGTGTGTTTGAAAAGGTGGGGGGTGGTACCTGCAAGACACTCCAATGCCTAAGTCAGCATGGGGTTAAGCAGGTTTTTGATATATTGGGACTTAAGTATACTTGAGAGTGTCAGTGTATTTATAGGGGATGAGCCAATAACCATCGCTGAAGTAGTTCTACTTCTGATGGTGGATAATCGTCCCTTTATCTTAGGTTGTTGAGATCTCTCTTCTAGAAACGGGTGAGAGATTCAGGGAGGTAGTTACTCGTGTGGGTAAGCATAAGCTGCCCATTTTTGTCGAATCTGACCTCTTTAAAGAGGTCGGGTATGCGGTAGAGGTCACCCTTTTAATTGGGCCTTTCTGCCTTATTGGGCTTAGCTTATAGTTTGGGTCAGGGTATGAACAAAATGTATTTGTTATCATTTTTATTTTAATATCCAATCTTTTGTGTAAAAAATATTGTATTTTTGAGTCATTTATCCAAACACTACAACTTTAAAAGAAGTACTTTTATAACTAAAAATTTAAATACAAAATAACTTATTCATAAGCTGCTATTAATAAAATTTTTTATTATATTTTAAACTCTTTTTTTAAAAGAATTTATTTAAGAAGTTTACCCAAATTGAGCCTATAAGTCATCAGCCTAATCTTCAATACTTAGCAAGAAAGCTAAGAATATAAGTTAATACACAAGAAAAGAAGCGTTGATAAGAAGGACACTTCATTCAGCAGTGTTTGTTATAGATAATTTGCACATTGAAACTCAAAGTTCTCACTGTATATATAGCCATTCTTCACATCCTAAATAAACGATTATGATTAAATCTAATCAACAGTTTAAATGAATTTCAACATGTTTATTATAAATTTCTAATCTATCATATTTTTCTAAATAATTCTAAAGTACTCTAAACTACTTTTTGTACTTCTAGATATATTCACCTTCTTCTATAATATTTTATTATTTTTTAGAATCTTCTAACAAAAGGATAACTATGTGTTTATAACATGTAGCGGAAGAAAAAAATCAATCCTAAAAATCTATTTTGTGCTTTAAACTTTATTTAAATAATATATAGATCAGATCTAAATACCTTTGGACGCTTTAATAAAAACTTTATTCTTTAATTGTACGAAGACTCTATGCGTATTCATACCGAGACCAATCTTTGCTGTCAACTCCTTGACCAATGGATATCTAATATAAATTGAAAAACCTCTTTGCAACTCCTTACACACCATAAAATTTTTCTCCAAAAATTAGACTCACATACATTTATATGTGTAGAGGTAAATGAATAAAACTCTCGTTATTAGTCTGAATTTTCTTTGCTCTTGTCATATATATATATATATAGTATGAGATTTGTTATTAATTTCAAATTTAAATCCTTCAAATGTTATAAATCATATCACAACAATTTAAAATAGAATCGCTTAGGATTTTATCCAAATTTAGAATTTAAATTTAGAAATAAAATAACTAATTATTCTCAATTCTCATTTAATATTTTCAATTATCATATTAATATTATATTCTTAATACTAGCAAAGAATATAATAATATTCTATTTGAATTAATATAATTATTTATTTGATCAAATTAAAATAATAATTAAATAATTCTTTAGCAAAGATTAGAACACTCGTTAGTGCGTGACTCTATAGGTTCAACACTAAACAGGTAGTAAATTAGTCATACTATATTTACCAATCAAGATTGGTCTCCTCAATGACCCGATAGTATGAAGTAATATATTTTTATCGAGAACCCGAGAAGAACAAAGTATAATTCCTTTCATCTTTTCAGCTTTTGGTTAACTCTTAGAATATGGTTTAATTGTCAAACTCTAACTTGTTACCATTATTATAATGAACTGTGAATGACCTAAGAAACTCATTTCTTTGTTCATTCAATCTTCTTGGCCAAGGTTTTATTCATTTCAGCCATTATAATTATAGAGCTCAAACTCTTTATCTAGAGTTGACATATTTTTTATTGACTAATCATTAATTCTACAAGTATTTAAATCATATCCAATATCCATTCAGCTAGCACCCTAGGGTATTCGGTGTCCGTAATCAAAGTATAATAAATACATTGTTAATTACTATGATAGTCGCAGGTCAAAAGAAACTCTATTACTATGTTCATCTTGAGAATATTTTATATAACAAATATGCGATAATTATAACCATTAAAAATTCCCAAATTAAATCAGTTCAATGGTCATATCTCTATATGTACCGTGTGTATATATATATATATAATTTAATAAATGAGATGTATTAATCTTCATTCAATGAAAATCATTATATATATTGATCTTTTCGAATTATTAATGTCATTTTTAATAATCTTATGACCAAGAACAATTTAGATTAAATTATAAAAGATTTATCTCTCAATATTATAATCACTATTACAATAATAAATCTCTAAATTTAATCAAGAACCTTATTATATTAACCCTTTAATATAATAACAATAACAAATTATTTGACATATAATTGATTAGATTGTGGTCGTACGTACTATTTATTTCCAACAATCTCCCACTTATACGAGAGTCAACTAGAATATATTAAATCTTGGGTATATTATTATCTCAATATTAACATCTTCTTAAATCTTTCAATATATTTTAAAATATTTTAGAATATTTTAAAATTATTTAAAGACTCTCAAACTCTCTAAAATTTAATTAATACGTATCTTAATAAAAATACAAAAAAATGTTAATTAAAGAATTTTTATAAAAAATATAAAATTAAATTTTTAATATATTTATTAAAATAAAAATTTAAAAATTTTATTAATAATAATTTTAATATGTACTTTTAAAACATATGATAATTAAATTGTATTTTTAAAAGTAATATTTAAAAATACACTGTCACACTAATTAGATCAAAATGTTGTCACTTAGGTGCAAATGCCGACATGGTAAAATGAGTATAAATGGCAATATAAATATCTCTTTGTTAATTTAGTGAAAGTAGTTGTGAAATTGAGCATGCAATTAATTAGAATTTAACATCCCAACGTCAGTTTTTAACTTTGGATTTTACTATTTTAATTATTTGCGGAGGGTACATATTAGAATTACAAATTAATAAAAAAATGTATAAAAAATAAAAAAAAGTTTAAGCTTTTTTTAATGTATTTATTTTATATTTATTAAAAAAGTAAAAATCTTTTATTATTATTAATCTTGTCATGTTTTTTAAAAATATATATTAAGTTATTAACTAAATTCTTTTGCTGTTTATGTTTGAAAACATAGAATTAATGAAAGAAGCTGTATTGCGTAGTCTTCAGTATTCATCAACATACTGCTTGGTGCTTGCGGCGAATTAATAAAAGAAGAAGAAGCAGCAGCTATAGCAGCAATATAAGTTAATAATGTAGAATGAAAAACCAATCATTAATTTATCAACAATAATTAGCAGTATTATGAAAATGAGTCTATTAATAACATTTTTGCTAAATTTTCTTTGTTTTTTTTCATTTTTTTCTTTTTCTCTTTTTATCATTTTTTATTTCTCTTTTCCAAAGTTATGGGCAAATATATCCTCAAAATGCTGTTTTACGTATCGTTATTATTCCTAATTTCCTTCATCCGTTAAATTTGGAGTTTTCCCCTTAAACTAGTCCACAGATATACATAACATATGCAAAAATGAAAATCCGATGTCAGCCCTACCAAAAATGTTGAAATTATAATTTAGGTAAGTTAGTAGATGCTAGATAATTATTGTATACTATAGTATATGGTTAGGCTATATTAGCTTCGTAGCCGTTGAACTTAAAAATAAGACAAATAAATAAATAAACAGGGAATTGAATCGTGCAGAGTCACGCGTAGAATTGAATTAAGAATATAAATTAAGGATTTATTTGGATGAATTTTAGAAAATATTTTTTAAATAGTTTTTTAAATATACTTTTTAAAAAAATAAAAATAATTTTATATTTGAATATTTGATGTAAAATTATTTTTTATTTAATAATTATATTTAAATATAATAATATAAAAAATATTTATTTATTTATTTATTTATTTATTATATTAAAAATATTCTTTTAAATAAAAAAATTTTTAAAAAAATATATAAATGATAACTTTTAAAAAAGATACTTATTTTAATTTTTGTAACGTTTTTATTTTTACTATTAAAATTTTGTCGCTTTTTTTAGATTCCAAAAAACATGTGGTTTTATTGATTAGAATTCTAGTAATAGTGACAAAGTTCATAATATATCGTTAGATATGGTATTTTGTTGGCTATTGGTGATTTTGTTAAGTATAATGTATAGTTTATTGTTGTTGTATTAGGTGATTTATTGTTTTTGGAACTTCTAATCATGATTAGATTGCATTGTAATTAGGGTGAACTTGTTACTTTGTGATATAGCCAATTAGATGTATATACAATATTAGGAGGCAACAGAACATCCTCTTCATGACCGAGTCATCCTGTACTTGGAGACCGCTGAGTTAAACCACCTGGCAAAGTTGAACAACGAGTTAAATCTCAACTTGGCCTCTGAAATTTAGTCCGATATTCAGAATGACTTCCATAATTTCGTTGGTCCCAATTAGAACTCCCAAATTTACAACTGTGGCTCCGGCTTGCCCCTGCAATCATCTCTGTCACTGGAATGCTGATCTGATGCAATTACATGACATGGTGGACACTACTTAAACGACAGCGTATTGGCTTTGCATCCAAACCCTTCAGAAAACGCGTCGTTTTAGTTTTTTGCGGGTTAAAACTCTCTTTCTTTTTACTACGACGATCATAAGTTGCAAAACATCAAGAAAACCCTTACACTACGTGGTTTCTAAAGGGTTTGGACGCGAAACCAATGCGCCATCGTTTAAGTAGTGTCCACCAATCATGCAATTGCGTCAGATCAGTATTCCGGTGATGGAGATGATCGCAGGGGCAAGTCAGAGTCATGATTATAAATTTGAGGGTTCTAATTGGAGCCAACAAAATTATCGAGATCATTTTGAGTATCGGACCAAATTTCAGGGGCCAAATTAAGATTTAACTCATTGAACAACCATTGGTTCAAGCTAGATGTGTCTTTAGTCAGTACATTTATTGAGAGATGGTGTCCTGGACGCACACATTCCATATATCATTTGGAGAGTGCACTATCACCTTTTAGGACATGATGTACCACTTGAGGTTGCCTATCGATGATGAGGCGGTCAGTGGATGCCTCACGAACTTCCTACAGTTCATTCTTGATGGGAAGCCAGTTTAAGAATGGTTTGATGAGCTTTTGGGTGAGCTTCCACTGCTAAACAAGGTAAATCAGATTACAGTGCATTTCACATAGTCTCATGAGCGATTCAGAGTCCTCCCAGTCGATGCTACTGGAGAGACATTGTGTATATATGCACAGGCCTACATTATAATGTTATCTCTACTCAGTTGTTTGGTGACAAGAATCGGAATCAAGTTCACCTTCGATGGTTACCATTTGTAGCAAAGCTAGATGAGATGGGTAAGTATAGCAGGGGTTCAGTTGCTCTAGGGTGGTTATGCAGATGCATATGTTGGGTGGCCAACAAGAATGTCACCAACCTAGCCAGCTCGCTACAGCTACTACATTCTTGGATATTCTGGCAATTCCCTACACTTAGGCTACACAGTTTTGGCACCTTTTCTTTTCTTTTAGCATCCAAATATGAATGAGTATTTTTCATGTTTGAAATATTTATATAAATGTATTAAGGTATATATATGTTTAACTAATAGTGAACTTTGTAGGTGGGTGAGGTATCAACCTATGCCGGACGAGAAGGAGCCTATGGTTATTCAGATGCATCTTGCATTGGACAGGTTATATGCTCGAGACGTAAGTACTTTAACGTGTTTAGTTGTTTCACAGGTGACTTATATGTTTTCTCTTTTATATTGTTGCGCTAAGAATAAATTATTTTTTCCAGTTTGTATGGGAGCCAACTTCTACGCATGACATGGTTGACGTAATTCACCCAAGGATACTAGCCATAGAGCACTCAAGGTTATAGACAGCGGAGATAAGCTTGATCTATTTTGCAATGATTGAGTGACATCAGGTGGATCGAGTGATATTACAGTTTGGTGTGGTACAACCTCGACTAGAGATGATGCTAAATATAGATATTCTCCACGCCAACGATGGAGAGGTGGAGATTGGTGGTTTCCTGACTAATATCCAATGTGGAATTTACATTGGTAGAATAGAGCTGATTCCGTCCCTTGTATTCAAAGAGTTGCAAATCTAGGTCCTTCAACACAATTCTTATAGTGGTGGTAATGGGTGGCTGCCAGAGTCTTATCTTGGGTGATGTATGTTGATCCTAAGCCCACTGAAATCGCAGATGAGGCTCCCCATAGAGTTGAGTTAGAGGCACCTGTCAGGGTGCTAGTATCCTACCATGCTTGACAAAAGATGGGGATGCAAACACAAGTGCAACTGGTGCAACCACAAACATCAAACTCAAAGCTTCCGCTAACCCAGTCGATTGAGCATTCGGAGTTGTTTCCCATAAACTGGCAATAACATCCCCCAATTTTGCAAACAACTCATGGGTTCTCACCTCTGGAGAACTTCTCTGACAATGAAAATGAACTTGCAATTCTTTATTGGACCCTATGACAAACGTATCGTACTTTACACCGCTTGACAATAGAGATCTTATAAAATAATTTCTCCACCCACTTTGTTCCACACACCCCGAGTTTCTGTAATATACTGTTTTGGACATCGATGAAACTATTTTATGAACAGATAGAAATACCCAATGGCTATTTGTCTATAAATTTTATACCATCTCTTTTGCTCTTCTAAATCTTTCCTGTATAGTGCACAACAATTGAGAAACTATCCTTACTAGACATTGTATTTGTTCACTCTACATCACAATAACATTCAACCAATATTTATAGAGCAATCCACATTTATAAATTACCATAACTCCTCGTGGTTTATTCTTTGTCTTTTTCCCTCATAAACCACTGTCAGTTGTTGTGCTTTCTTTTTTGTTTTCGTGTCATCATAAACCACTACAACTCATGAAAATTTACACATAAAATTCTAAAATGCTACAACTCATAGCACTTTATAACGTGAATGCTTAGCTTCCCAGTCACGTGTATAGTGTAAGTTAGGAGTTGTTAGATTACTAATTATAGTAGTCTAGCTTAGCAAAGTTAGTTAGAGCTGTTAGAATTAGAATTCACATAGTGCAATAAGTAGTGTTAGTATATATACATGTAAGTGATATTATTGTAAGTGTATTTCACCATTCTTGTTATCAAGTGCAAATCACTAGTTTTTTTCTCTTTGGTTTCTCTGAGTTTCTAGTGTGTTCTTGCCACGTTACCGCACCTTCAACATGGTGCGGCAAATGTGGAAGGTGGAATACATTGAGAAATAGATTGAGAACGAAGAAACTTGATCAGAATTCATTGCCAATTTTGCAATAATTTAACAATACGAAATGGTGGTCCAAAGTTCCTAAATCACCCATTTCTTGTTCTGATTCATTCAAGTTCTTGAAATCAATTTCTTATCACTATACAACACTGAAAATTACACACACGAAAATCCACAAACAAGACAAGTTGAGGAAAATGTGCAAAGAAGGTTTGTGAGGGAAAGAAGGAAACCTTTTCATCTAAAAAAAATATATGTGCAAGCACCACTACTAACAAGACACAGCTCCATCAATCTATCAAAGGGATAGTGAGGTATCCACTTTCTCATTTTATGTCATATAATTCCTTATCTGCATCACGTAAAGCATTTTCATTTGCACTGGTCGATGATGGAGAGCCAAAATGCGTTGAGGAAGCAATCACCCATGCTGTTGTTGGCAAGAGACAATCAATGCTGAATTCAAGGCATTTGAGATGAACAAGACTTGGAGTTCACTGCCCTACCACAAGGGAAGAAAGTCATCAAAGTAAATGGGTGTTTAAGATAAGCACAATCTAGATGGTTCGATTAAGAGACATAAGGCCCATTTAATTGCAAAAAGATTCATGCAAGTGGCTAGAATTGACTACCTAGACACATTTAGTCCTTTGGTGAAGCTCAAAACATTGCAAATTATGCTAGCTTTTACTGGAAAGGTTAGATGTTGAAGCAAGTTTATGTGAATATGATGTTTTTGCATGGTGATCTTAAAGAAGAAGTATACATGAAGCCTCCACAAGGGTTGAAAGTAGAAGAAAGAATGGTGCACAAGTTAGATTAGTTGCTTTATGGATTGAAATAAGCGAGTAAGCAGTGGAATCATAAGCTTCATTCAGTTTTAATAGAAGCAGGCTATACAAAATTAGATTTTGATAATTGTCTATTCACAGAGGGTACAAAAATGAGCTCCACAACCTTGCTAGTGTACATTAACGATCTTGTTATAGCTAAAAATAATGAGAGGGAGATAGATCAAATCAAGAGAATTTTAAACGATTCATTCAAAATTAAAGACATAGGAGATTTGAAGTTCTTTTTAGAAAGGAGGTAGCTAGATTAAAAGAAGGGATTGCTCTCTATCAACGAAAATATGTGATAGATTTGTTGAAGGATACAAAGTTTGAGAATTGCAAGCTTGCGAACACATCCATGCATTACACAGTGAAGTTGTCTAGAGAGGATTCAACATCGTTATAAGACCAAGCGGCCTATAGAAGATTAGTGAGGAGTCTCTTGTACTTGGCAAACATGAGATCAGCCACATTACAAGAAAAACGCTGAGTACTGTCGGATTTACCATCGAATTCATCAAATAAATCTGTCGGTAATTAGTTTACCATCGGATTTACTGTTGTCCTGAAGTTGACGGTATAAGTAGCGTTGGAAGCTGTTTATCGGCGGATTATTTCGTCCGGTGCTAATTACTGGTAGATTTTTCATCGATTTTTTCAATGAATTTGTCGAGACAGAGTTGCTGATAACCGTCGGATTATTCTAACGATAACTTTGGCGCCATATCACGTGTTTTGATGCCAAGTTGCCATCAGATCTGTCTGCCGGTAAATCCTACGCTTGTTTTTTTGGCACAATTAAGCCACAATTAATAGTCAAATTAAAACTTGTGTTAACAAAATTAGGGCAAAAATTCAAAATTACCAGAAATCAACAAATTACTTTATTAAAAATAAATGGTATGAATATAATAAAATGTCATAGAAGTAGAATACAATAAAATAGACATAAAACAAATTAAATTCCTAAACCCTATCGTCATCGTCTATCCCCTGCTGAAGTGGCAGAGTAGGTGCTGATGTTGGTGCCCTACCAGTAGCCCAGCAACGTCGCTGCCTCCAACGCGCATCTGCTTGTTGTACACCTCCATCTACTCTTGCAAATGATCTAGTTGCTCCAGCTTCTCCGTCAGGTCTGAGTTGATGGCAACGACTCCTCCCACGCGGGCAAGAAGGTCGTCGTACCCCTGCTCAGATTGCTCTGCTTGTTGGTGAAGCTCTTGTGTCAGCTTCTGCACCTACTCTCTCAAGTCGACAACTTCTTGGAGATCAGCAGGACTGGTGACAGAGGCAAAGGCAGAGAAAGATGCCAATGTGGAGGAGCGGAGGTCATTGGCGAAGAACGACACTAATCCAAAGCGGTGATTCTTGTAGGTTTCAGAGGCAGTCTCGTGCCAAATCCTATCATAATCTACCACTGAGGTCTTGGAGCTGACTTCGTCGTTCCCACTAGGCAGCTGAGATTGCTGCGTTGCATCCTCTAATCTCTACATGTAATCCTCCTGTGTCACACATGTTATGAATAGGATAACAGTTAATTGACTTTAAACCAAATTAATTTGAAACTTAGAATTAATTGAAACTCACATAATAGGCCACAAACCGTTCGTCAGTAAATCTCTCCTTGTTGGCCTTCAAGATATGGGTATACTTGTTGACATGCATAAATCTAATGCAAAAGTAATATGCAAAACTTTAAGTATGAATTAGATTGGACTATTTACTCTTAATTAGATTCAAGTTAATATAATCAAGCACAATAAGATGTGACATGCATATAAATCTCATACAAAAAGCAGTATGCAAAATTTTAAGTATGAATTAGATTCAACTATTTATTCTTAATTTGAGTCAAGTTAACATAATCAAGCACAATAAGATGTGATATGTATATAAATTCAATGCAAAAGTAATATACAAAACTTTAAGTATAAATTAGATTGAACTATTTATTCTTAATTAAAGTCAAGTTAACATAATCAAGCACAATAAAATGTGACATGCACATAAATCCAATGCAAAAGCAATATACAAAACTTTAACTATGAATTAGATTGAACTATTTATTCTTAATTAGATTCAAGTTAACATAATCAAGCACAATAAGATGTGACATGCATATAAATCTAATGCAAAAATAATATGCAAAACTTTAATTATGAATTAGATTCAACTATTTATTCTTAATTAGAGTCAAGTTAACATAATCAACTACAATAAGATGTGACATGTATATAAATCCAATGCAAAAGTAATATACAAAACTTTAAGTATGAAATAGATTGAACTATTTATTTTTAATTAGATTCAAGTTAACATAATCAAGCATAATAAGATGTGACATGCATATAAATGCAATGTAAAAGTAATATGTAAAACTTTAAGTATGAATTAAATTCAGCTATTTATTCTTAATTAGATTAAAATTAACATTGTCAAGCACAATAAGATGTGACATACATATAAATCTAATCTAAAAGCATTATGCAAAACTTTATGTATGAATTAGATTCAACTATTTATTCTTAATTAGAGTCAAATTAATATAATCAAGCACAATAAGAGGTGACATGTATATAAATCCAATGCATGAAGCAATATGCAAATCCTAAATCCCAATTTTACAGTAACATAATTTAATTTCTAAACCCCAAATTCACAGAATATTGTTTAATTTGTTTTTAAAATATATATTAAAATAATTTCACAGCAAAATAGAAACATTAATAGTAGAAAGGCTAACTTACTTGAAATGGAGGAGGTGGCCGGCGGCATAGGCGAGACGGCACAGTTTTTTCATGAGCAGAAGCGCGACTCTAGCAACTCTCTTGACGAGGAGACGGGTTAGCGCAAGGAGACGAGGGAGGCAGCGATAGCAGGCGTCTACAGCGGTGGCGGTGTTGGTGCAATGGCGGTGAGAGGAAAGGGACAGAGATAGACGGAGAAAAGAGGGTAGAGATAGAGGAGATTTCAAAAATGAAGGGGGAGAGGGTTCGTGGTTCGAATTTAGGAGGTAGATAGCTCTGACGGTAACATGGTGCGGATCACCAAAACGCAGCATTCCATTAAAAGTGTCTATCATCGGATTTTTCCGATAATAAATCCGACGCTACATTTGGTGCCTATTTGCCTTGTTTTTTTGCCAAATATTACCGACAACTTTACTGTCGGAAGAGGATATCCTCTGGTAGTTATTTGGCATGACAAATCCCACAACAAATTTGTTGCTAAATTCGTGGGTAAAACTGACGCTAATGTGCGACGCTGAATCTGACGATAAATCTGACTGTACTCAGTGTATTTTTTGTAATGACATAAACTACACAGTTAGGAAGCTGAGTTAGTTTTTAGACTGCCCAACACTCAATCATATGCAAGTTGCACATCGCGTTTTGAGGTACCTCAAGGCTGCAGTAGTAGTAGAGTTGTTTTTCACTTGCAAGCCAGATTAGAATGTGACAGGATTTTCAAACTCAGATTGGGTAGCTTGCCAAGACACAAGGAAGTCCGTCTCAGCTTATTGCTTCTATTTGGAGAATTCATTAATGTAATGAAAGAGCAAAAAGTAATTCATTGTGACTTTTTTATCATCAGAAGTAGAGTATTGAACTTTAGCGGGGGCCACAAAGGAAGCCGAGTAGATAAGTTACATATTGGATGATTTGTAAGTTCCTTTCACTAACACACTGTTTGGTTCAATAGAAAACAGAAAGAAAGGAAATGCAATGAAGGAAAATGGAGAGAAAACTTTATTTTCCATTGTTTGGATGTGAATGGAAACTGGAAGGAAAGTGAAAATAGTGGCGTGGGACCCACATCCAACTTTTCCTTCCAAAGTTGCGAAAAAAACTAATGACAACTCTACAATGAAAGTAAAATGACAAATTTACCCATGCTGTTAACATCGAAGAAAAATTCCTAATGTAAGCTATCTATTTCTGAAACTTGGAGAGACTTCTCTTCTCCATCGCATCTTCATCGTTGTGCTCGACAGTGCTACCGTGGCTTCATTTTCGTTGTCCATAAGCCACGGCAGTTTCGTCATTGTCGTGACAGCTCTTTCTCCTCTTCATCCTTGCAAATTCAAGCCAAAGGTGAGTTCTTTTTCGTTCGATTTTGTACTTTTTCCAAAAACAAACTGGGAAAATAATCATGCACATAGTATGTGCTCTTTTTTTTTCAACTGAGATCCTCTTGCTTTGATTTCTTGTTGTTGCTCCTCAAATCTACCATTTTGTGCATGCTTGCTTGCTAGGTTTCGGCTTGTGAAATCTAGATACTCCATACAGTTCGACAGTAGAAGGTGCCTGCTGCGTAGTGTTTGGCTTGTGTGTGTTGGTGATTTCTGTTTGGGTATTGTTGCTCTATTCAAAAGCTGAATTAATATATATGATATTGTGAACTATTTTTTATTAATTTCTGCATGTTTGATTTCGTAATTTTATTTTTTATTTTTTCTCCTCTTTTTAATTGATTTGATTTCTTCATTACCTGCTTCATTTGCAAACAAGTGTAGTGATTAACTGAATCAATATTATAGTTATAATTTATTCAAAAGTCCAAAGCTTCCTAAATGGTAAAAAAATCATAAATTAAAAAATTTTTTGATGACCCAAAAGCATAAAACATGATTAAAATTAAATACACCCAGTCCGAAATCCCCCATCATGAAAGAGCCAAAAAATTGTAATAACAAGGAAAAAAAGGTCACTTCTTTTAACCAAATAATGAAAAAAAATGAATTAGCTGTGGTTGAATTGGAAGTGAAAAACTTTGTTTACAGAATGCTTAGGTTTTGTTAGGATTTTATTTATTTATTTATTTTTGTGAATTAGATCACTTTCAATTTCAAGTTCAAGTTCAAAGGTTCAAGCTTTGTGTTCGAACTTCAAAGAGAAGGTACTAACTTAAGAGTACCTACATGGGAGTACATATCACCCTTTATCTTTAGAAATTGTTTGTAAATTGCTATTTATTATTTGAGTTTTTAGTTTTGTTTTATGTTAAAAAATTTTAAATTGAAACGAGGCCAATGAAATAATCAACGAATTATAGGGTAAATAATTAAAGGTTAAAAATGTTTACTAAAAACATTTATTGTTTGGAAGTATGTTCATTTTTTCAACTGGTTAGATCTTATCTTCAGTTGCTATGATTGTTTTATTTTAAATTTTGTATTAAAATAACATGAAAAAAAGCGACCATTACTATAAGTACAAAATATTTGGACATTCCTCTTTTTACGATCTTTGATAGAATTTAAAGAAAATTAATGGACATAGAGCATAGCACAAATGTAAATTTCGCTAAAATCGGTAAATTATTAGCTAATAAATTAAATTTTTATTAGAAAAGCTAAAAATGTAAAACTAATATCAAAAAAGGATAGAGCTTGTCGAAACGAGAATTTTGATACCAATTTCGAAAATTTGGCCCAGAATCGGACCAGAAAGATCGAATCGGTTGAACCGGGACCCAAACCGAGTCCGTTGGTCCAACCGGACCCATAACATAAATGAAGCAGCAGCTTCATCCTCTCCATTTCACTAAAGTCACGACACAAACAGCAAGGGGGGAAGAGAAGAAACCTAACCCTCACCTTTCCTTCTCACCACCATAACTCCTTCGTCCGGGCTCCGATCGCCACACCGTTCGCGGCCACGTGCTCAGCGCGTCGAGCTCTACCTTTCTATCAGAACAATTTCACTGGTAAGCCTCCTATTAAGTTCAGAATCCCTATCCCTCTTTCTTTGGTAAACTTGAAAACCTATGGTGAATCTTGTCCAATTTCTATGTTCTAGTTCAAGTTAGCTTTCGGAATTTGTGGGCTCAAGCTATTGAGCATATGGGTATGGTAAGAAAACCCTAACCCTAGCACAATCTTATTTTTGGTAATAGAAAACTGAATTGGAACATATATATGTGTATTAGGTGTAGTTTAAGAGGGTGTTTATGCATTGGACTTGAATTTGGATTACTTGGAGCTTTGTTGGTGACAAGGCTTGCTTTGGGGCTGTTTGATTGAGCTTGGAAGGCTGTGATTTTGTGTTGAGAGGCTGCCTTAGGTAAATTAAGTGATCGGCCAAGGTATGGTTTAAGTTTCTCACGTTTAATATTTACGGTGTTGTGAAAACTTAGGTTAGAGGAACCATATGATAAGTTGAATTGTTTGTTGTATTTAATGATTAGTCTTGTAATGTTGTTTGAATAGATTTGTTGTTGGATATATATATTAGAATTATTAGGTGTGGAAGTTATTAATGATGTGCTCTTATATTTATTTATGATGGATTAGGATTGGTGTTTGTTAAAATGGATATAGAGTTGTGTTGTGGTGGTATTGCATATGATGTAACTAATTATGTAATGATCAGAATTGTATGAGACTAAGTTTGGAATAAACTTGGGAATATAAGAAACTAAACTGGAAATTTTGGGACCTTTTTGTTAAATATACAATTTATGAAAAAATTTTAAAGTTAGGTTGTTAAATCTGTCCTGCAGCAGAAAAGGTCAAACAGGGCAGCAACTTGTTTGTCTTGCTGCGACTTCTACAAGTTGAGTTTTGAAGCGAAACTAATTTTGTTATAAAATTTGATTAACTTTATTTATTGATCTAAAACTTCAGAATTTTAAGAGTTGAGGATTGGGAGTTGTAAATTTCTAAATATTGGTGGTCAAAGTTGAAAAGAAACAGATTTCAGCAAGCTATGCATCAACTTTCAATGCTTGTAGCTCTTAGAATTGAATAGCAATTGGGTTGCAACTAGAACACACTTGTTTTTGGATGAGCTAGGAGTTCCCAAATCAAAATTTAACTTAATTGGAGTTTTGTAATAAAAGTTATTCAAATTGAAAGATACTAAGCTTGTTGGTTTCTAAAACAGATTTTGACTCATTTTTACTTAACTTTCAGGTAATGTAACTTCTTCATTAAAAATAGTATTACTCAGAACCAATTTAGAAAGAAACCTGTTTAAGTACATTAATTTTTAAAGTCATTGGATTTAACTTGGATTTTATATTGAATTTTGAATATCACATGCTGCTGATGTTTTTCTAGTTTTACGCACTGCAGAGCAGTCACAGTTTTTCCTTTATTTCTGAGGCTAGAGAAATTAGAAAATTAGGATATTTGGTTTGTTAGAAAGCTTATTTCAAGATGAACACCAGGACATAAAGTTTGCACAATTCCGAGTTCATTTCTTATATTAAAAACAGAAAAGAAAATAGAGTGTCGAGGATGTCTTAGTGATAGTTATGGGTTCGAGAAGTTAAAGTTTAATCTTCGTATGATGTGATTGATTTAATGTTAGGGTTGGGTTGATTTTAATAAGGTTGAGAAGAGTTTGATAAATAGTTTGGTCAGGACCCAGAAAGGGTAATCAAGATGAATTATAAGGGAATGATGATGAAAAATGTGAAAGGGAGGTTGTTAATAAAAGGAGTTAACATGCCATGGCTTGATGAATGATTAAATAATAATTATGACTATGAAATGGTTTATGAATGATGATATCTGAGATATGAGTTTCTCTGGGTAAAAACCGTGGCTCGCCACCACGTGTTCCAGGTTGATTCTCGATACTCTGTTGACCCTACGTCGTAAGGGTGACCGGACACGTATAAATTTCTGGGTATAGATAACACCATTGAGTGATTTATATGATGATTGAATATGAACTCTATGCATAGACTCTTGGGGATGCGCGACGGGGGACAGTCTAAGGTTTTCGGACTTGTCGGGTTGGCTGGATAACCGACAGATGGGCCCCATCAGCCATAGGACAGGCATGCATCATATGCATTTGTTTGTTTTGATTGCTATGCATTTTCTGGGTATGCCTAATTAATATATATCACCTGCTATCTGTTATACTTGCTATTTGTACTATCTGCTCATTACTTGTGCATGAACTTGTTTGGTTGCTTGTTTCTGTTGCATTATGATTGATGGAGAAAATGGAGAAACGATTGGGTGTTAGATTAGGATTGAATTTGAGTAAGTTAGGTAGATTTAGAATACCTGCCCCTGTTTATGGCTTCTGTTTAGTACTTAAGTTGGATAATTGAATAACGGAGTTCTAGGATTGCATATGGCATTCTCAAGACCATATTTCTTATGCGCGTGGCACTTTTACCATGCTGAGAACCTCCGGTTCTCATTTCATATTGTATTGTTGTTTTTCAGATGCAGGTCAAGAGGCTCCTCGCTAGGCGTCTGGATCTTCGGAAGCGAAGTAGTCCTTGGGTGTATTTTGGTTTTTGGTTGTATATATGTATATATTTGTTTAGCTTACTCTCCAAGTAACTTATGTATGCTGCTCCTCTTAGAGGATTAGGGAGAGATAGGAGTTTACTTTGATGTTTTGGTGTATTTTGGGGATACTTAAGTATGTTTATATATATCCTCCGGCCAGCCTTAGCTTTGCAGACTCAGTCAGGGGCTAGTTATGCTGTTCCATTGGCCGTTCCTTATTCTTTTGCTTATCTTTACCATGTTTTTATTAGGTTTCTTAGCGCGCAAGTAATCCTTTCCTTTGAGCGTTGCGCTTTTTCTTTTGTGATTTTTGCTTACCCGTTTTGTTTCAAGGCTCCAAGTATATTATCTTATTCTCTATTATGTATTTATTTTGCTGTCTAGAGGTCCGTAACACCACATTACCTCTGTTCTACGACTTAAGCGTAAAACTCTGTGTAATAGGGTGTTACATTATGGTATCAGAGCAGTTCGTTCCTATAGAGCCTGAGGACAGACTGATTATGCTCTTGTGCATTCTCTGCGTATGTGTTTATATGCTATTAGGATATCTATCTGATATAAGTGGCATAAACGTTCATGAGCATGCATTTGGGACTTAAAGCACTGAACTTGTGATATTGAGACTGATCAACTTGATATCACTTGTTTGGTGTGTATAGGGACCAGATGTCTACTCGCAGACGCGGACGCGGGCGAGGTGGAGGCCGCATAGGCAATGCCATGCCTGAGGCATCAGGAAACACTCCTAATCCTATAGACTTCATGGCTGCATTAGGCAACATGGCAGCAGCAATGCAAGCGACAGCTGAAGCCCTGGGAAACCAAATTAATAACGGGAACAATGGCGATAATGGTCCAATGATGCTCTCTACCTTCTTAAAGGTTCACCCTCCAACTTTCAGAGGGACCTCGAATCTAACCGATGCTGATAACTAGATATAAGCCATTGAGCGAGCATTACAAGCCCAACAAGTTTCGGATGAGCAGTGGGTTGGGTTTGGGACCTACCAGTTGCATGGTGAAGCTCAGCACTGGTGGTAGGGCATGAGGCACATTTTGCAGTCTGATGGGATTGTGATTTCTTGGGAGTTATTTCGAGATGAATTTTATAAGAAATATTTTCCCACCTCAGTCAGAAATGCCAAAGAGCTCGAACTGCTTCAACTTAAACAGGGCCAAATGACTATTACTGAGTACACCAGTAAGTTTGAGGAATTGTGCCGCTTCTCACGCATCTGTCAGGGAGCTCCTGAGGACTTTGCTGAGTGGAAATGTATAAAGTATGAAGGAGGCCTTAGGAGTGACATTCAGAGCTTTGTGGTGCCTATGCATATCCAGGTGTTTTCTGAGCTGGTGAATAGGACCAGGGTGGCGAAGGATTGTATTAGAAGGACTGCATTAGAAAAAGGGAGTCTGAGGATGCCATTCCAGAGGACCACAGGGAGAAATTTTGCACCCAGAGGCAGACAGTTCAAGAGTGGTGGCTTTGTCCTCCAGAACAATCAGGGGCAAGGCAACTCTAGGAGGCCTAATACCAATGCTAATCAGGGAAGGAGACAGGGTAAGCAGCCACAGCAGGATATGAGTTACCACAAATGTGGAAAGTATCATTCAGGACCATATAGGCTTGAGATTGGAGTCTATTACTCCTGTGGGCAGCCGGGACACTTGGCTAGTAGTTGCCCAGAGAAGAAGAAGTATGAGACAGGCAGAGTGCAGCAACCAGGAAGGGTATACACTACTTCTTCAGTAGGCACTAAGGGGTCAGAGGCATTGATCAGAGGTAACTGTGAAATGACGGGTAAAACTTTGAATGCTTTGTTGGATTCTGGGGCTTCACATACTTTTATTGCATTTGAGAAGGCTGATGAGTTAGGATTGAAAATAGTAGTATTGGGGTATGATTTAAAGGTATACAATTCTACCCACGAGGCTATGGTGACTAGGTTAGGGAGCCCCCAAGTTCCTTTTCGAGTACAAGGGCGTGATTTCGTGCATAACTTAATTTGTTTGCCGATGACTGGTCTTGATCTCATTCTGGGATTGGACTGGTTATCCAAGAACCGTGTTCTACTAGATTGCTCGGCGAAAACAGTGTATTTCTTTCCTGAAGACACTGAAGGGCCGATTGTAGTGAACAACTACTACTTGAATTCTATGATGGTGAACTGTTCTGGGGTTGAATGTCAGGGGATATTGTTGTTGGCTGCGGGTGTTTCGGGTGATGATCAGAACTTGGAACAAATCCCAGTTGTGTGTGAGTTTTTAGAGGTGTTTCCTGATGATATTGATGAATTTTCACCAAAACGGGAAGTTGAGTTTGCTATTGATTTAGTACCTGGGGCTGGACCAATCTCGAGTGCTCCTTACATGATGTCGCCTTTAGAAATGGCCGAATTGAAGTCTCAATTGGAGGATCTATTGGGTAAAAATTTTATCCGACCAAGTGTATTTCCGTGGGGTGCGCCAGTATTACTGGTGAAGAAGAAAGATGGAACCATGCGCTTATGTGTTGACTATAGGCAACTGAATAAAGTTACAGTGAAGAACAAGTATCCGCTGCCAAGGATTGATGACCTGATGGACCAATTACAGGGAGCTGGCGTGTTCTCCAAGATTGATCTGCGATCCGGATACCACTAGATAAGGGTAAGAGATGAGGATATCCCTAAGACCGCCTTCAGAACGCGATATGGCCACTATGAGTATACCGTGATGTCCTTTGGACTAACTAATGCTCCGGCGATATTCATGGATTACATGAACAGAATTTTCCATCTGTATCTGGATAAGTTTGTTGTTGTGTTTATTGACGACATTCTTATCTATTCTAAGACCGAGAATGAGCATGCAGAACACTTGCGAACAGTGCTACAAATTTTGAAGGATAGGAAGTTGTATGCCAAGCTATCCAAGTGTGAGTTTTGGAAGTCTAAGGTAAAATTTCTTGGTCATGTGGTGAGTAAGCGAGGAATAGCAGTGGATCCTGCTAAGGTTGAGGCGGTGATGAATTGGGAGCGGCCAACTTCAGTGACAGAAATCAGGAGTTTCTTAGGCTTGGCGGGTTATTATCGAAGGTTCATTAAAGGGTTTTCACAGCTCGCTTTACCCTTGACTAAGCTGACCAGGAAGGATGTTCCTTTTGTGTGGACTTCCGAGTGCGAGGAGAGTTTCCTTGCCTTAAAGCAGAGATTGACTACCGCCCCTGTATTAGTGTTGCCTGAGCCGAGAGAACCATTCGAGGTGTACTGTGATGCGTCCTTAAAAGGTTTAGGATGTGTATTGATGCAGCATCATAAGGTTGTAGCTTATGCCTCACGTCAGTTAAGGCCACATGAAAGAAATTATCTGACTCATGATTTGGAACTAGCATCCATTGTCTTTGCCTTGAAGATTTGGAGGCATTATCTCTATGGAATGAAATTTCAAGTCTTCTCAGACCATAAGAGTCTGAAGTACCTGTTTGAACAAAAAGAATTGAATATGCATCAGAGGAGGTGGATGGAACTCCTGAAGGATTATGACTTCGAGCTAAACTATCATCCAGGAAAGGCGAATGTAGTGGCAGATGCCTTGAGTAGAAAATCCCTATGTGCTGCCTGGATGATGCTGAGAGAGAAAGAGTTGTTGAGAGCCTTCCAAGGATTGAAATTGGGAATCAGAGAGGAGTTTGGGAATTTATGCCTAAGCCAATTACAGATCTCAAGCGACTTCAAGGCTGAACTGATAAAGGCTCATCAAAATGACCAAGAATTGTATAAGATTTTGCCGGCAATTGAGAAAGGCAAGCGATGGAGAGTATCAGAAGATAAAGATGGGTTGTGGAGGTTCAAGTGCCGAATAATTGTGCCAGATGTCGGGGATTTGCGATAAAGCATATTGGAGGAAGCTCACAAGAGTGGGTAGTCCATTCATCCTAGAAGCACCAATATGTACCAAGACTTAAAGACGATGTTCTGGTGGCTAGGAATGAAAAATGATGTGGCGTTACATGTTTTCAAATGCCTAACTTGTCAAAAAGTCAAGATTGAACACCAAAGGCCAGCAGGAACCCTTCAACCTTTGGAAATCCCACAGTGGAAATGGGAGAGCATTGCTATGGATTTTGTATTGGGCTTACCAAGGACTCGCACAGGTTGTGATGCCATTTGAGTGGTTATAGATCGATTGACCAAGTCAGCTCATTTTCTGCCTATTCGGATAAGTTGTTCTATGGAGGAGTTGGCGCGCTTATACATAAAGAAGATTGTGAGATTACATGGAGTACCTTCCACCATTGTGTCGGATAGAGATCCTCGCTTTACATCATAGTTCTGAGGTGTATTTCAGCGAGCTTTTGGCACTCAATTAAGCCTAAGTACTGCCTATCATCCTCAGACGGATGGCCAATCAGAAAGAACAATTCAAACCTTGGAAGACATGTTAAGAGCTTGTATTTTGGATCAACCGGCGAGCTGGGATCGATATATGCCTCTGGTAGAATTTGCTTATAACAATAGCTATCATGCAAGTATTGGAATGGCTCCATATGAGGCTTTGTATGGAAGAAAATGCCAGTCTCCATTATGTTGGTACGAAGCAGGAGAAAAGAGCTTGATAGGACTGGAAATGGTAAGTGAAACCATTGAGCAAATAAAGAGAATTCGGAGTCGAATGCTTGAAGCTCAAAGCCGTCAGAAGAGCTATGCTGACCGAAGACGGAAGCCCTTAGAATTCGAGAAAGGAGAACACGTCTTCTTGAAGGTGACTCCGACCACTGGAATAGGGAGGTCCATCAAAACCAAGAAGTTAAATCCACGTTACATTGGGCCATTCGAAATCCTGAAGAGAATTGGACCAGTGGCGTATAGGATCGCATTACCACCACATCTTTCGAACCTGCATGACGTGTTCCACGTATCGCAGTTTCATAAATATACTTTTTATCCTAGTCATGTCCTAGAGCCGGAATCAGTCCAAGTGAGAGAAGACTTGACGCTTCTAGTAACTCCGGTTAAGATTGATGATACCATCACCAAACGTCTCCGCGGAAAGGAAGTTTCTTTGGTGAAAGTAGCTTGGAGTCGGGCTGGTATTGAAGAACATACCTAGGAGCTTGAATCAGAGATGCAAAAGGACTACCCACACCTCTTTTCAGGTAACTCACTCTGAATTTTGAGGACAAAATTCTTAATTAGGTGGGTAGGATTATGTAAACCCCGCTAAAATCGGTAAATTATTAGCTAATAAATTGAATTTTTATTAGGAAAGCTAAAAATGCAAAACTAATATCAAAATAGGATAGAGCTCGTCAAAACGAGAATTTTGATACCAATTTCGAAAATTTAGCCCAGAATCGAACCGGAAGAGCCAAACCGGTTGAACCGGGGCCCAAACCGGGCCCGTTGATCCAACCTGACCCATAACATAAATGAAGCAGCAGCTTCATCTTCTCCATTTCACTAAAGTCACGACACAAACAACAAGGGGGGAGGAGAAGAAACCTAACCCTCACCTTTCCTTCTCACCACCATAACTCCTCCGTCCGGGCTCCGATCGCCGCACCGTTCGCTGCCACGTGCTCAGCGCGTCGAGCTCTACCTTTCTATCCGAACAATTTCACTAGTAAGCCTCCTATTAAGTTCAGAATTCCTATCCCTCTTTCTTTGGTAAACTTGAAAATCTATGGTGAATCTTGTCCAATTTCTATCTTCTAGGTTCAAGTTAGCTTCCGGAACTTGTGGGCTCAAGCTATTGAGCATATGGGTATGGTAAGAACACTCTAACCCTAGCACAATCTTGTTTTTGATAATAGAAAACTGAATTGGAACATATATATGTGTATTAGGTGTAGTTTAAGAGGGTGTTTATGCATTGGACTTGAATTTGGATTACTTGGAGCTTTGTTGGTGACAAGGCTTGCTTTGGGACTGTTTGATTGAGCTTGGAGGGGCTGTAATTTTGTGTTGAGAGGCTTCCTTGGGTGAATTAACTAATCGGCCAAGGTATGGTTTAAGTTTCGCACGTTTAATATTTACGGTGTTGTGAAAACTTAGGTTAGAGGAACCATAGGATAAGTTGAATTATTTGTTATATTTAATGATTAGTCTTATAATGTTGTTGGAATAGATTTGTTGGTGGATATATATATTGGAATTATGAGGTGTGGAAGTTATTAATGGTGTGCTCTTATATTTATTTATGATGGATTAGGATTGGTGTTTGTTAATAAGGATGTAGAGTTGTGTTGTGGTGGTATTGCATATGCTGTAACTAATTATGTAATGATCAGAATTTCATGAGACAAATTTTGGGATAAACTTGGGAATATAAGGAACTAAACTGAAAATTTTGGGACCTTTTTGTTAAATATACAATTTATGGAAAATTTTTAAAGTTAGGTTGTTAAATTTGTCCTGCAGCAGAAAAGATCAAACAGGGCAGCAACTTGTTTGTCTTGCTGCGACTTCTACGAGTTGAGTTTTGAAACGAAACCAATTTTATTATAAAATTTGATTAACTGGCTTTATTTTTATAAAACTTCAGAATTTTAGAAGTTGAGGATTGGGATTTGTAAATTTCTGAATATTGGTTGTCAAAGCTGAAAAGAAACAGATTTCAGCAAGCTATGCATCAACTTCCAATGCTTGTAGCTCTTAGAATTGAATAGCAATTAGGTTGCAACTAGGACACACTTGTTTCTAGATGATCTAGGAGATCCCAAATCAAAATTTAGCTTCATTGGAGTTTTGTAATAAAAGTTATTCAAATTGAAATGTACTAAACATGTTGGTTTCTAAAACAGATTTGACTCATTTTTACTTAACTTCCAGGTAATGTAACTTCTTCATTAAAAATGATATTAACTCAGAACTAATTTAGAAAGAAACCTAGATGAGTAAAGTTAAACTATATTACTTTTTAAAGTAATTGGATTTAACTTGGATTTTATATTGAATTTTGAATATCACATGCTGCTGCTGTTTTTCTGGTTTTACGCACTGCAGAGTAGTCACGGTTTTTTTTTTTTATTCTTAAGGCTAAAGAAATTAGAAAATTATGATCTTTGATTTTTTAGAAAGATTATTTTAATATGAACGCCTGGACATAAAATTTGCATAATTTTGAGTTCATTTGTTATATTAAAAATAGAAAAGAAAATATAGTGTCGAGGATGTCTTAGTGATAGTCATGGGTTCGAGAAGTTAAAGTTTAATCTTAGTGTGATGTGATTGATTTAATGTTAGGGTTGGGTTGATTTTAAGATTATTCGATATTAAGAATATTGAGAATAGTTTGATAAATATTTTGGTCAGGACCCGAAAAGGGTAATCAAGATGAATTATAAGGGAATGATGATGAAAAATGTGAAAGGGAGGTTGTTAATAAAAGGAGTTAACATGCCATGGCTTGATGAATAATTAAATAATGATTATGACTATGAAATGGCTTATGAATGATGATATCTGAGAAACGAGTTTCCCTGGATAAAAACCGTGGCTCGCCACCACGTGTTCCAGGTTGATTCTCGATACTCTGTTGACCCTACGTCGTAAGGGTGACCGGGCACGTATAAATTCTTGGGTATGGATAACCCCCATTGAGTGATTTATATGATGATTTAATGTGAACTCTATGCATAGACTCTTGGGGATGCGCGACGGGGGATAGTCTAAGGTTTTCGGACTTGTCGGGTTGGCTGGATAACCGACAGATGGGCTCCATCAGCCATAGGACAGGCATGCATCATATGCATTTGTTTGTTTTGATTGATATGAATTTCCTGGGTATGCCTAATTGATATATATCACCTGCTATCTGTTATACTTGCTATTTGTACTATCTGCTCATTACTTGTGCGTGAACTTGTTTGGTTGCTTGTTTCTGTTGCATTATGATTGATGGAGGAAATGGAGAAACGGTTGGGTGTTAGATTAGGATTGAATTTGAGTAAGTTAGGTAGATTTAGAATACCTGCCCCTGTTTATGGCTTCTGTTTAGTACTTAAGTTGGATAATTGAATAACGAAGTTCTAGGATTGCATATGGCATTCTCAGGACCGTATTTCTTATGCGCGTGTCACTTTTACCATGCTGAGAACCTCCGGTTCTCATTCCATATTGTATTGTTGTTTTTCAGATGCAGGTTGAGAGGCTCCTCGCTAGGCGTCTGGATCTTGAGAAGCGAAGTAGTCCTTGGGTGTATTTTGGTTTTTGGTTGTATATATGTATATATTTGTTTAGCTTACTCTCCAAGTAACTTATGTATGCTGCTCCTCTTAGAGGATTAGGGAGAGATAGGAGTTTACTTTGATGTTTTGGTGTATTTTGGGGATACTTAAGTATGTTTATATATATCCTCCTGCCAGCCTTAGCTTCGCAGGCTGAGTCAGGGGCTAGTTATGCTGTTCCCTTGGCCGTTCCTTATTCTTTTGCTTATCTTTACCATGTTTTTATTAGGTTTCTTAGCGCGTAAGTAATCCTTTCCTTTGAGCATTGCGCTTTTCCTTTTGCAATTTTTGCTTACCCGTTTTGTTTCAAGGCTCCTAGTATATTATCTTATTCTCTATTATGTATTTATTTTGCTATCTAGAGGTCCGTAACACCATATTACCTCTGTTCTACGACTTAAGCGTAAAACTCTGTGTAATAGGGTGTTACAACATACATGCTGAAACCTTATATTTTTTTTGAATGTCATCATGAGTATTTTTGTTCATCTCTCTTTTTATGATGAAATTCAAATCATACAAAAGTTCTTTAAATTAAATGACTTTTCTTACTTGCCTCTGGTTATAATGTGTTATTAATTGTCCATGGTTTAGTTGTTACTAATTTCTAAATAGCTAAGCAAAATAGTGTGCTTATTTCGTTGGTGCACTTACAAAAGGTTTGTTCAACGTATCTTGAATCCATTCTTTCAGAAATTATACTAAATCTTGTGTTGGTTAACTTATTTGTTATCGTCTAAATTATTAAGTGTTGTTGGTAGCTAAGTCCACTTAATTTTGGTGATAAGTCAATGCATTAATTAATATGCCATGTGCCTTACAGTGTATGTTTATTATTTATGACAGAGAGCTTTGGCATTGAGTTTGCCATTTAGGCGTTGGAGATAAGTGTCTCATAACAAGGTATGTTTATATTGCGTAAGGTGAAACCATATTTTCTCGGCATTTAGTTTCATTTTTTTTCTTCAACAAATGAATTGTTAGAATGTAACAAGATATGTTACTTTCTGTTTACTTTTACTATCGATCTGTCCATTCTAAACATTATATTTTTATAGATGGATAACGAAAATATCGAAGATGCTAATTTAGAAGATAGAACGAACGTCATACATGACTTAGAAATTCAAGTACATCAAGTCACTTCTACTGATGTATATCAACCTGAACCAATACAAATCTTAACTCGTGTCAGGGAAGAGTTAGAAAAGAGATAACATATTTGTGTCACATCTCTTACATGTGTTACGGTACATGCATTAGGCCTAGTCAAATTAATGACAAAAACTTGGAAAGAGAAAACAAGCGTGCTCAATTAATGATACAGTTATTGAAGTCTGACAAATGTTGAGATGTCATACGTATGAGTCTTGAAGCATTTTAACTGTTGTGTCAAAAGTTAAGAGGAACTGATAGAGTAAAGGATTCAACTCGATCTACGGTTGAAGAGCAAGTAGCTAAATTCTTACATATTATAAAGCACGATGTGAAAACTAGAACCATGTCTTTCTTCTTTCACCGCTCAGGGGAGACAATTAGTCGCCACTTTCACAATGTCGTACATGCTATTCTATCGTTAGAGGGAGACTTCTTCAAGCAACCGTCTGGTGAGGATGTTCCTTATGAAATACATGATAATAGTCAATTCTATCCGTTTTTTAAGGTACTAAGGGTTTGTTTGGGTGAGCTTCTAACAAAAGATCTTTTTCGAGTTATCTTTTTTTAAAAGATCTTATAGAGAAGTAAAAGTAATTTTATGTTTGGATATCTCATGTAAAAAGGTCTTTTTATCAATCAATTATATTTGGGTATAACAATATAAAAGTACTTTTTTGTTTATTTATTACATGAAAAACATCTTTTTTTAAGGAAAAAAGATCTTTTAAAAAAAGATGTAAATTACAGCTTCTCAAAAAAGATCTTTTTTTTATTTTACTAGTGCTTTTACTTTTACTACTAGAAATTTGCCAAACACGTTAAAAAATAAAAAAAGATCTTTTTTCATTGAAAAAAGATATTTTTTTAACAAAATAATGGCGCCCAAACATGCACTAACTCTTTCAATTTAGTTAGTGACATTTATGAAATAGTGTATGAAATAATTACAAAATTGTTATGTTAATATGTCAATATACTTTCCAAACAAGGACTGCATTGGAGCCATAGATGGTACTCATAGCCGTGTGAAGGTATCAAGGGCGGAAGCCCCTCGTTTTCGGGAAAAAAAAGATCACCCCACACAAAATACTTTGCTGCCTATGTGTTTGATATGAAATTTACTTATGTTTTGTCTGGTTGGGAAGAAACTGCCTCTGACTCAAGAATTTTGAAAGATTCTTTAAGTAGGGAACATCCACTTCGAATATCCGAAGGTCTGTGCTAGTGTTATTTACGAAATCGTCTATATAAAGTTAAATTCATAGTCAAAGTATGCAATTCTTTAAATTTTTGTGTGTAACTGGTGTAGGAAAATACTATCTAGGTGATGCTGGATTTATGCTAAAGCCTGGGATACTGACACCATATAGAGGTGTTCGGTATCACTTGAAGAGTATTCAGTACGTGAGCCACAAAATTCCAAAGAATTATTCAACCACCGACATTCTTCATTAAGAAAGGTCATCAAAAGATGTTTCGGAATTTTAAAGAAAAGATTCCCAATTATAGCCGGTGACACAGAATCTTATTATTCATTTGAAATTATGCGAGACATTTTTTTGGCATGTTGCATACTACATAACTTTTTAATGGGTGTCGATGTTGATCAGTCTATAATTGATGCTGTTGATTGAGAATTGCTACAAGAACAAAGCATAGATAGATCACAATCAAATCAACCACGTGATGAGGAATATAGGCATGCATCGTTGTTAAGAGATAACATTGCATTCGAAATGTGGAATGTGTATCAATCATTATAGGTGATAATGTTTCTTAAATGTGAATATGTATATATATGTATGTATAGTTTACACTCAGAATTGTTTGATTGAATTTTTTATTGGATTATTACAGGTTAGATAATGCCGAATAAGGGAAATAAAACAGCAGAAGCTAATCAACCTTCGAAAGACAATTTAAGATGGTCTGATGATATGGATGAAGTTTTGCTAAATGCATTAGCAGAGGAAGCATCGAAAGGTAATAGGCATGATGGCTCGTGGACAACTAAAGCATATGCCAATGTTGTGAAGACTTTGAGCATAGCAATAGGCCCTCACATAACAAAGAATCACATAAAGAATAGAATGAAGACATTGAAAGATCATTTTGCTGAGGCATATGACTTATTTCATCACTTAAGTGGATTTGCATGGAATCCTGTAACTAGAAAGTTTGAAGCTGAAGAGGAAGTGTGGCAAGACTTCATTAAGGTATCTTAAACTTTGCTTTTATTACTTATACTATTGATGAAGTTAGTCAATGAATAATTTCAACACTTGTTTATGTAGGAGAAACCACAAGCAGAAAAATAAAAAAAATGCAAATTAAGCATTATGATACTTTGAAGGAGTTGTTCGGAGCTGATAGAGCTACTGGTAAAGGGGCTGCTATGTCACGAGAAAGGATTCAAGAAATTGATAGAGATCACATTGATTTGAATGACTCATTTGAAAATATTGAATTTTCTGACATAGATGTTATTATGGGACATGATACCCCAACGTTTTCTGCTAATTTAGATTCACCAAGTGCTCCTCATAGTCAACCAAATCAATTAGGTGGGACTTCAACGTCAAGAGAAACAAAGCGTAAGTCTCCTATAAATGATTTTTTGGAGGCACAATATGAGAAAGTTGCTTTGGAAATTACTACCATGGCTGATGCTGTCAAAGAGGGTACTTATCTGTCTAGCAAGCTACATGACGTAGCTCAGAGGCAGGTTGAATCAGCTGAGAGACAAGCTTCTATGGCTGAGAGGCAAGTTTCGGTTGCCGAAAAGCAAGTCTCGTTAATTGAAAGACAAGTTGCAATTGCTGAGAAAGGGTTGGCTATTATGCAACAAAGTAGGCCTCGCCTTTATAGCGAATCAGATGTATGGGACATGTTGACTGAATTGGGACTGATAGGTTCAGCTCGGATGCAGTGTTATCAGTTTTTATGTGAAAATGAGCAGAAAAAGTGCCAAATTTTTGGGATCCCACCTGAAATGCGATTGGATGCTCTTTTTCATTTCATGACAGCTGCTGGTGTTCGCTTAGGAGATATGGTACTTTCATAAATCATTAACTATTACAGGTATAACTTTTATACGCACTTAATTTCTGATTAATTTGAGGTTATTGCTTTCATTAATTGATTACGGGTTTCTGAGTGTCATATACTATGGGTATATCTTCATGTATTTAAAGAAGATATCATTTTCTGTTTTATTTATGTTAACCATGGTTGGAAATCACTTTATGTATATATACTTTGAGATTGATTGGTTGTTTAAATAGAAAGACATCGATAAAATAGATTATCATGATCAACTTTGATCTTTGAATTAATTTGTCTTTGTTGTATATGCTCGTGCATGAATCATAACTTGAAAATGTTTGGGAACAAGAAGTACACTGCTTAGTATAAGTAAAAATCGATCATGTGTTAATATTTGTGACTCGGAGAAACTTTATTTTTTTGAAGTAGATGGGTACAGATGGCTCAAGCTATGTAGAATTGATTTTTTGGAAGTAGGCGATGTCACTGACCATGAAAAATTACCCTTTTGAAAAGTGTTGTCTGATGATAAAATGTACTCTCTAGAAATTCTTTTGGTTATTACTTTTTTAGCGTTTTGTTATATGTTTATAAAAATTGTATATGATTTTTGGTCGCACGTACTTGAAAAGAAATGTTACCAACTTTTAATAATATTTTATTTTGTAAATACAATTTAGTGAAACTTTTTTTTAAATATGCTTAAAGAGATTAATGATGTAAAGTATGAGTAGTTTTTATTATTCTTTTACGAGATTATTTATTTATATATTTTTAAAAAGAATGATATATATTTTTATTTATGACATTAAAAGATAATAGAAAAGAATAAATTCATAAAAATAAATTCAAAAAAATATTATCTTTAATAAAAAAACACGTTAAAATTTTGAAATATAATTTGGATAATTTTTTTATTAGAAAAATAAATTAAATACATTGGTATATTATAATTTATATATAATATAAAGAAGGGTATTAATGTAATTTTATTTGGTTATGATTTTCTCTTTTTTTACTTTTTCTTTCATCCAAACACAAAAAAAAAATTCTTCTATTTTCTTTTCATCTATTTTCTCTTCATTCAAACAACATATAAAAAAAAATCAACTTTTTCTTTCATTTTCTTTCCTTCCATTTTCTTTCCTCTCTTTTTTCATCTTTCATCCAAACAAAGTTTAAAGCTATGAACATCTTCTATAATAGTCAATCAACAATATATATTTCATCTAATCTAAACAAACACATAAAAGTGAATTATCATGTAGTGATGAACAAACTTCAAGAGGTGCTGATTCATTTACTTTCTATTTCGACACATGAGCAAATAGCTTATCTTCTCACAAAACCACTTACTCCTCAGTCACGTGTATAGTGTAAGTTAGAAGTTATTAGAGTTAGTTAGGGCTGTTAGAGTTAGAATTCACATAGTGCAGTAATTAGTGTGAGTAATTTAGTATATATACATGTGAGTGGTACTGTTGTAAGTGTGATTCACCATTCTTGTTATTCAGTTCAAATCGCTAGCTTCTTTTCTTCTGATTTCTGAGTTATTAGGGTGTTTTTGCCACTTTACCATATGTATATAATTTTTTAACTGATTTTTAATATATATATATATATATATATATATATATATATATATATATATATATAACATTCTGATTGACGAGTATATCAAATAATTTGATATTTTATTGTTTTGTACGTACTAATAGAAGTATAAAGCATTATAACAACAATATTTGAAATATTAAATATTTTAAATTAAAGAAAAAAGTTATAACAATGAGGTCAGATTAGCACATTCCAAAGAGAAAGAGGGGGGGGGGGGGGGGGGGAGTAGACCACTACAATAAAATGTGAAAAGAATTTCGAAAGAATGAAACGATAAAAAATTCCCACTAAAAATAGTTAAAGTTAACAAAATTATCCACATGTCATTTTTGTCCCAAGCTTATTAACATAAAATGTTGATGTGGTATACAAACTAAGTTTGGCATCCCATCACTTGCGTTAGTCATGTCATAAATGAGTTACAGATGATTTATTTTGTCAAATTTTTACTATTTTTTTAAATAAAAAAGTATAAATAATTATTTTTATATGCAGTCAATTGGATAATTTAGTAGTCTATTTTTAAAACAATCTGATCTTAAAATTTAAAAAAATTAAGGATCTGTTTAATTAGTTTGTGTTTTTATTTTTCTGTTTTTATTTTTAGCATTTTCTATTTTTCAGATTTTATAAAAAAAAAGTGAAAACAAGAAGTAAAAAGAAAAAATAAGATTTAATTTTATTATTTTTACTGTTTTTATTTTTTTTATAAAATTTAAAAAATAAAAAACACTAAAAATAAAAACAGAAAATAAAAATGTAAACCAAACACCGTCTAAATTTACACTAAAGAAACAGGCGCCCTCCCATTCTAGCTCCTTACGCCACAACCTTCCCTCCAACTCCTCTCGCTGCGCCACCACGTCCTTTGCGTCCAATTCTTCTCACCACGATTCCAAGCCATTTTCATCTAACTTCTCTCGCTGCAACGTTGCATCCTCCGCATGCAAAATTGTTTTAGAAAGTATCTTGTTGCTTTAATTTTTTAGGAATTTTTTTTCTCAATATCAAAATATTCTTTTGAAATCTATTTTGATAGTTTACTCGGAAAAAAAAGAATCGAATCTCACTGTAGAGCTAATAAAATATTTGTATAATGTGTACAATGGGCTATTTATTTGGCTCAATATAAATTAAAAAATGAATATTCAAGATAAAATACTACTAATTTCTCAAACACAATACACCTATACTATCTAGAATAATCATCCGGTACTAGAAATAATAAACATATGATATCCTACTGAATCGAACATTCCTAAATTTCCATTGTACATATTATACAGATACTCCATTGGCTCTCTATACTTTTTCAAAAGAATCATATGTCGGTATGTCTTCAAAGACGCATATTGAATTTCTCAAAGCAATTTCACAAATCCCATATAGATAAATTATCGTTGACCTTGTTTAATTTAAGTAGACGGGATTGCTATGGTACCTTTTAGCATTGTAGTATGTGTCTTATGGTGTGGGGTTAAAATTTTTTTACATATTTCATTGATTTTGTTATAATAAATAAAAGAATTTGGTGAATATTAATGTAAATGTCGTAATATCCTTTCAATAGCAATTACAAATTAATTTATGAACAGGTACAAAAAAAATTATTTTTAGTTAATTAATGTTAGATCATTTTTATTATAAAATTATTTTTTTAATTCTTATTTTTTGAAAATTTTAAAATTTAGTTCTTATAATTTACAGTTTAAAATTTAATATTTAAAATTTAAAATTAAAAATTTAGTATATAAAATTTAGAGGAATCGATGAATGACCGGCCATGGTGATTGGTGGTGGCGGTAAGTGACTAGTAAAAAATGATGAAACTGTGGTATTAAGGAAAAAAAGAGAAATAAATAAAAAAGAGTAAAGGTAATTTTAAAAAAAATTTGCGAGTGAGTGAGGTTATTTTTTTTCTGACTCAATAGTCTAGAAAATAGGAGTGACAATTGCTAGAGTAGAGTAGGTTTGGATTTAACACTAACTCTACTCGCAAGTTGAGAATTTTATATAAATTCAACTATATCCTGCTCGAAGATTGAAAATATTCCAACTTTAATTTTATTCGATTTTTACTTGTGGGTACTCAACTCTATCTGCGGGATAACAAAAAGATGCAATATTATTATATAACTTGATGATAATTTAAAATAAAACTGTCTTTTATATAAAAAAAAATATCAAATTATCAATTAATGATTTTTTTATTGACTAAAGATTTTTTGTATTTAGTGAAAAATTTTTAGTTCGACGAGTTGAAAGTTAACTCAAATCCTACCCGCACTCTATCCTATCCGTTGTAAATCGAGTTAACAATTCTATCCGACTAAATTGGATATCCGTGGATAAAATACATATTATCATCCCTAATAGGAGACCCATTTTAAATATTTGCTTAGGTTGGCTAGTTATATTGGCTCCAAAATCCACAAGAAGGCTAATTATCCAACAAGTGAAATATTTATAGTGTGTTTATTTTGTATTTTTATTTTCAGTATTTTTATTTTTTGAAATTTAAAAAAAATGATTTTGCAACTTTTTTTATAAAAATTTAAAAATACAAAATAAAAACACAAACTAGAAATTAAAAAAACCGCATATTATTGCAAAATATGAAACAATTCTCCGTTCTAATTAACCATCCTGGGCAAAAAAAATGGAAAAAAAAAAGTGAAATATATATAGAAAAGAATGCCATGTCTCTCAAATAGCATGCACATACATACGTGCAACAATTTCCTAGTACCACTCTTTCATATATTTTTATTATGACATATAAATCTAGAAGGTGAAGAAAGTAGGAAACATACATACATACAATGTACTAAAGAACCTCAAACGAACATTCACTTCCTTAATTCTTGTGAACGTGTGGGATCACATACATGCATGCATTTAACCAAAAAAAGACTCCAAAGTTTTGTACTTTGTTCTACATGACTTGAAGTTCCAAGATTTTCTTTTTTCACTTTGAAAAAGTGATAGATTATTACTAGTGTCATGATTATGTAACCCTCTATTTTGCACCCAACACAACGGACAACAACAAAAGCCACCCCAAACTCTTTATTCCCAAAGAGCTGAAAAAAGCCATCAAAGGTTGCTTCAAATCTTAGTGTGGCGGCAAACTTTGCCTCTCAACCAATCATCAAAACTAGATATGTCATTCATTACTCCTTTAAACATAACGATAATGACAAGTTGTTATGCTTTAAAAGAATTAGTATATTTAATTTTTGATGTGCTAATTAATAATATAAAATATTAAATAAAGTATAATTTTAGTCTTTTAACATTTGAGCTAAGTTATAATTTTGTCGCTAACATTTGAAACGTTTTATATATGTTTATCCTAAATAATTTATTTCATTTTATTTTAGTTTTTAAGTCAATTTTTTTTTTTTCAATCAGTATCCTTTCTTCCATTATATTTTTTCTAGAAAATGACAAAAATCGTAATTATAGTAGTCATTATTAGTGGTGGTTAGTGATAGGAGAATAGAAGATAGAAGAATATTAAGAGCACCTACAATGGTGAGTTCCTCTTTCACTTTTTTCTGACACATAGGAACTCTAACCATTGGAGGAGAGAAGGAATGGTTTCCGTACGGGTCTTAAGGTGAGGGAGTCCCTCTAAACAGGGACTCAAGTTAACCAATAATAATTTGTCATTTGGCAAGTTATTTTAAAAAAATAATAATATAAAATCTAAAATAATTAAATAATTATATTAAATAATGAAATAATAATTAAATTAGTAATAATTATAATAAAAATTATATTAAATAATAATATTTTTATTTAATTAATAATTTATATTAATTATTTAATATCATAATTAATTAGATTAAATAATCAAATTTTTATTTAATTAATAATTTATATTAATTATTTATATCATAATTAATATTGAATATTATTTATATTATTATATTAAATTATAATTAATTAAATTTACTTACATTAAAAAATAAATTTAATTTTTACACCTTACAAAATAATTTTTAGTTGAGTTAGTTATTTTTATTTTTAAAATTTAAAATGCTAACGATATTATTAAAATTAGCAATTGTAAACACAAAACTATAAATTAGTGTAATCCCGAATTATATATTGTGTATTATTATTATTATATATGAATTTATTTAATATTAATATCTATTAATAGTGAATTATTTTTAAATTTATAAATTTAAATAATATTATTAAAAAAATCAATTACATTAATTTTAAGTATTTTAATTAATTAATTAAGTGGAACCACAACAGGAACTAAAGTTAGTTCCTCCTAATAGAGAAGAGAGAGATGCTTTGAGTTCCTATTTACCGTTTATAACACAAAAGCTGATGTGGAGTTACTTTTTATGACAGGTGGGTCATAAATAGGAACTGAGATGAGTTCCCTACTGGAGATGGTTAGTAGGGAACTCATTTCAGTCCCTATTTATGGTCCACCTGTCATAAAAAGTGACTTCACATCAGATTTTGCGTCGTAACCAATAAATAGGAACTCAATGAATCTCTCTCTTCTCCATCAGAAGGAACTAACTTTAATCCCTATTGTGGTCCCACCTAATTAATTAATTAAGTAATTAAAATTAATAGAATTATTTTTTTTATAATAATATTATTTAAATTTATAAATTCAAAATAATTCAATATTATAAAATATTAAAATAAATAACTTAAATTTGATTAGTATTTTAAATTTTATAAATAAAAATAAATAATCCAACAAAAAATTATTTTATAATATATAAAAATTAAATTTATTTTTTATGTAAAATAAATTTAATTAATTATGATTTAATATAACAATATAAATAATATTTGATATTGATTTAACATAATTATTTATATTAATTATAATTTAATATAACTAATTATTAAATAATTAATATAAATAATTAATTAAATAGATATATAAGTATTTAATATATATATTTAATATATTTTTTATTTTTTTTATTAATTTACCACATGGCATGATTTTATTGGTTGTTACAAGTCTCTGCTTAGAGGAACTCTCAACCTTGATCCTCGTGAAGAGCCCTCTTTTCCTTTTCACTCCAATGGTAATTGAGTCCCCATATGTCAGAAGAGAAACTCTATTTCTTAGCATTGGAGTTGCTCTAAGAGAAACAAGAGGATAATAAATTAATAATAATAGAGAAAAAACAAGTATTTTTGAAAAAAAAGTTTTAATTTTGACCAAAGAATAAAATTAATAGAACAAATAAAATAAAATATTTTAAATATTAAAGACAAAATTAAAATTTAATAAAAATATTAGAAACTAAAATAATTATTTACCCGTAAAATATTCCATATTGTTCTTGAATTAATTTATTTGCTTAAATGATCATTCATTTAATATGTGTCGAATATTATTATTTTGCTGATATAAATTATATAATTATATTATGTGTATAATAAAATCAGCTACTAAAATTAATCATTAATATAAAATATATGTTAGAATATAAAATACATATTAAAAATAAAATAAATAATACATGTATTTATATACAAATATATAATGATTAATTTTAATTGTTATTTTAAATTTTTAGTGTATAAATAACGTTTTTGTAGTCACAAAAAAAATAGCGTTTTTGTAAATTATAACATTTATTTACACTATTATTGATGCTAAAGCATTACAAAATATTTACGTGTCTTAAGCATAGAGAAAAACAAAACATGATTTGTGTTTAATTAAGTTCCTCTCTTTTTGGGTCTTGTCAAGAAGGGTGGAATAAAGTGAGAGAAACCCTTTTCTTCTGCTAGTGGAAAACTCTTTTTGTTTTTTTCTTTCCATATGGAACATTGCATGGGAAGAGGGTAACTGCTTGATTCCATATTTGAAACCTTTAATTTAAGAAAAAATCTTACTTCTTAAGGAATTGTGACATATATGGAATTCGGAATTTTATTCGTTTCAAGTATTTGGGAGTCGTAGTTCTTGAGCATGAGGGAGAAAAAAAAAGCACACACATACATACATACATACATACATACATATATATGCCATTCTCATCACTAGCTAGGTATATATTCATGCATTGTGATATTTTTGTGACTATCAAAATAATGGTTACATATGTGTAAACTTCTGGGTTAATAATATCATCCATTATGGCTATAATTTTATTAACAGTAGTACTACATTATCAGTAAATATATTATTTTGGGATTTATATTTATATTAGGAGTGTTCAAATTTAAACTGATCTAAATAAAACCGTTCATTTAATTCAATTCAAATCGAAAACTGATTAAAATCACATTAATTCAGATCGGATTGGATTCTATTTTTTGCAAACTGTTGGATCTGATTGGATTCTATTTTTTGTAAACCGCTGGATCGGATCGGATTTCGGATATACTTTTCATAATCGATCCAATCCAATCCAAACCGTACAATGTGCTATAATATTATTATTTTATTATTATATTTACAATTATACTTATAACATGTTCAATTTTTTATATATTTTTATATTATTCATGTATTATTATTTAATAAATATTTTATGTTCAAAATATTATTTATTTATTTATTTATTTTAACTAACCTATAATTTTATTTCTATTGTTATGTTATTGTTAGCTTTTTAAGATATTGTTGAAACTTGTTATGTCATTGTTGATTATTTAAAATTTGATGTTGAGATTTGTTATATGTATTTAATTTTTTAATTTATAAAACCGTAAATCCAATACAATCCAAACCGCACTGCAAGTAAAATTAGTGTTCGGAACGGATGAGTTTTTCACTCAAAACCAATCCAAACCGCACCGCGAACACTCCTAATTTATACACTACAGCAAATGTAGAAGATAGCGGCGGTTATAACACCCTAATTAGCCTAAGCTTTACCTCGCGTCGTAAAGCCAAGGTCAATCAAAGGTTACGACAGTTCTAAGCTCATACATATAATATATAGGAAGAATTAATATAATCTAGAAGCCCGATGAAGGATATAGCTCAAAAACAGGATTTGAAAAGCGCAAAATGTAAACCCCACTAAAATCGGTAAATAATTAGTCAATAATTTGAATTTTAATTAGGAAAACTAAAAATGCAAAACTAATATCAAAATAGGATAGAGTTCGTCAAAACGAGAATTTTGATACCAATTTCAAAAAATTTGGCCCAAAATTTGGTCGAACGGGCCGAACCGGACAAACCAGACCCAAAACGGGCCCAAGGTCCAATTCAGCCCAATAGCTTTTAAGGGACTAAGCTTCCCTTCCTTTCTCATTTCCATTCCACGTTACAGAATTTGGGGAAGGAGAAGAACAATTCATACTTCCAAACCCTTGTTCAAAAATTCAATCCACCATAACTCCTTGCTCCGAGTTCCGATCGTCGCACCGTTTGCAGCCACGCGATCACCGCGTCGAGTTCTACCTTTCTATTGGATTAATTTTACTGGTAAACCTCACATTTGATTCAGAATCTCTATTTCCTTTTCTTTGGTGAAATTAAAATTCTATAGTAAAATCTTGTCCAATTTTGTGTTTTAGACTCAAGTTAGCTTCCGGGACTTAATGGGCTCAAGCTATTGAGCATATGGATACTGTAAGGACACCCTAACCCTAGCTCAATCTTGCATTTATAGTGGAAAACTTGAATTTGGAACATGTATATGAATTAGGTGTAGATTAAGTGGGTATATATGCATTGGAATTGAATTGGGAGTATTTGGAGGCTTATTGGTGATCAAGGCTTGGTTTGTGGCTGTTTTAATTGAGCTTGGAGGGGCTGTATTTTGTGTTGTGAGGCTGCCTTGGGTGAAACAAAGTGATCGGCCAAGGTATGGTTTAAGTTTTGCACGTTTAATATTTACGGTATTGTAAAAACTTAGGTTAGAGGAACCATAGGATAAGTTGAATTGGTTATTGCATTTAATGATTAGTTTTGTAATGTTGTTAGAGTAAATTGTTGGTGAATATGAATTGAAATTATGAGGTGTTGAATTATTAGTTGTATGCTCTTGGATTTATTTATGATGGGTTGTGTTGATGTTAGTGTATATTGATGGATTATGGTTGGAGTTTCTTAATAAAGAGTGGATATATGAGTTGATGGATTAATGTATGTAGGGTTGATAAATGTGTTAATGGAATAATGTGTGTGAAGGGTTGATAATTGCATTAATGGAATGGTATATGTGAAGGTTGCTCATATATGTATATATGATATATGCTAATGCAAAGTTGAGGTTATGACTCATTGGATTGGTTAAAGGTAGCTTGAAGTGATTTTTGATATTTTGAAATTGGATATGTTAGCAATATGCATATTTTAGAGACAAGGATTTATGAATAGGGTGAAAATAAGGTTTGGAAGTGTTTTGGTAAAAAGTAATTTTGGGTGAATTTTGAAGGTCCGTAATTTTCTCCTCAAATTCTGGATTGAATTGTGATTTGTTGCAAATAAAAGATGGTTTTATGAGCTTTTGATTGATATCAATTTTGTAAAAAATGGAACTTTGTAGAGAGATTTATGGACGTTGAAAGTTAGGTGTATTAATCTGTGTTCAGGATGGCTGAAAATGGTTTGCTGCAAGCTTTTTGGGCATTCTGCCCATTTTTGAAAAACGTCCACCCATGCGTACGCGTGGCTCATGCGTATGCGTGGTGTGGAATTTTGGCGACGCATGTGCGAGAAGCATGCGTACGCGTGGATGCTGCCTGCTGCAAAAACTAGTTTTGGCTGTTTTTAAACCAATTTCTCAACTTCTAAACCTCTATTTTCTTCCCTTAAGGCTTAAAGTATGGTTTTAGGTCCAGTGGATAAAAGAAGCTAGGAAAATAAGATATCTTGAGGGTGAAGAAAGTTGTTAATGGTGGCTTTTATGAAGGAAATAAGTATGTTAACGAAGTTTAACGCTAAGGCTTGATAATTGATGATGTATTGATAATGAAATTGCCATGGCTTATCAATAATGATATCTGAGATAGGAGTTTTCCTGGGTAAAAACTGTGGCTCGCCACCACGTATTCCAAGTTGAATCTCGATACTCTGTTGACCCTACGTCATAAGGGTGATCGGGCACGTATAAATTCCCGGGTATGGATAGACCCCATTGAGTGATTATATGATGAATGAATGTAAACTCTATGCATAGACTCTTGGGGATGCGCGACGGGGAACAGTCTAAGGTTTTCGAACTTGTCGGGTTGGCTGGATAACCGACAGATGGGCCCCATCAGCCATAGGACAGGCACGCATCATATGCATTTGTTTGTTTTGGTTGCTATGCATTTCCTGGGTTTGCCTAATTGATATATACCACCTGCTACCTGTTATACTTGCTACTTGTACTATCTGCTCATTACTTGTTTGTGAACTTGTTTGGCTGCTTATTTTTGTTGCATTATGGATGATGGAGGGATGGAGGAAAATGTGAAATGGTTTGGTGTTAGGTTAGGTTTGAATTGAGTAAGTTAGGCAGATTTAGAATACCTACCCCTGTTTATGGCTTCTGTTTAGTAATTAAGTTGGATAATTGAATAACGGAATTCTAGGATTGCCTATGGCATTCTCAGGACCTTATTTATTATACGCGTGGCACTTTTACCATGCTGAGAACCTCCGGTTCTCATTCCATACTGTGTTACTGTTTTTCAGATGCAGGTCGGGAGGCTCCTCGCTAGGCGTCTGGATCCTTGAAGCGAAGTAGTTCTGGGGTGTATTTTGGATTTCTGTTTGTATATATGTATATATGTATTTAGCTTACTCTCCAAGCAACTTGTGTATGCTGCTCCTCTTAGAGGTTGAAGGAGAGATATGAGTATGTTTTGGTATTTTGGTGTATTTGGGGATGCTTATATATATATATATATATATATATATATATATATATATATATATATATTCTCCGGCCAGCCTTGGTTTCGCAGGCTGAGCCAGGAGGTAGTTTCATTGTATTCTTGACCCTCTTTTCGTTCTTTTGCTTATTTATATCTATAATCTCTAGGTTTCTTAGCATACAAGTAGTTCTGTTTCTTGAGCGTTGCGCTTTTTGTTTTGAGATTTTATTTTACTCGTTTTATTAAGGCTCCTAGTTAAGTATATCTTCTCCTACTACTACTACTACTACTACTACTACTACTACTACTACTACTACTACTACTATTATTATTATTATTAATACCTTACTATCTCAGTCTTATGACTTAAGCATAAGATTAAGTATGGTAGGGTGTTACACAAAACGTACTAACGAAACTTCTAACTTAAAGCACAAGAGATAGATATAATATAACAAAAGATAAGAGTATAATATCATAAGAATCTAGCCACGACTCGCGGAGTTTAAGCTGGCTAGCCATATACAGATGTACAGAAACCAGACAGTTTAAAAATAGCTTATACATATTTTTCTCTCTCAATACAAGCCTCTAGGCAAAAGCAAAATACAAAAGTGAGAGACATATACAAAATAAATCAAAAGACTCCAAAAGTATCATGATCCTTCGCTTCTGTCACCATCCAAAGCAACTCACCGAGGTGGGTTGCAACATGCATCTGAAAAACAACAGCATAAATATGGTATGAGAACCGGAGGTTCTCAGTATGATAACAGTGCCCAGTGATGTAAGATATAAGACCCCGGGACGCCAAAGGCAATCCTAGACTTCATATTCATCACAAGATTCAATCTTAAAGCATAACTAAAACAGTAAAGCATATATGAAACCTTAACATAACTTAAAAGGGCAATCTAACTTAGAGGATTTTCTACTCAATCATATCTCTGCTGTCCCACAGCCTTCACCAACCTATCCTCCATGCAATCTCATTGCCACTGCCTTCCGAATCTCCTCAATCACAGTAGAAAACACAGATAATATACAATGCAAGTAAAACACAAGTATTGGCATGTAAGACAAGTAATTCAAGTAGCAATTAGGCATGTTATACAAATAGGCATACAATTACAAGTCGACAAAGCAAACAAACAGATAGAAAATGCACATGATGAATGCCTGTCCTATTGGCTATGATATCACATTGTCGGTTCAACTGCCAACCCGACACACCTCCATGGAGATGTCGCCCTTCGGAATCATCATTGGGAACCCCCGAGATATGGTGCTTGGATCACCGTCCAGGATTTTGTGCCTGCACACTCTATTGATTCGAAGGGATGCGAGAGGGATACTATTGCCACAGACCTTACATCTCAACGTAAGCGGGATTAACCACCGTCCTTACGCCGCCGTCGCTACCTCAACAGGCGAGATTAACCACCGTCCCTGCCGGGCACATAGCGTCTCATCATCTCAGTATAAAACAATAGTTCATTGGTTTTTCAAAAAACATTTTCAATACCTCAATGATTCATCATTGCACATTCGAGTCCTCGACTCATCTCAACCACTGTCATATCAACATTTTCATTCCGAGTCCTTGACTCATCTCAACTACTGTCAATTCACATTTCTATTCCGAACTCAGCAGTTTATCAGTTCTCAATTCACATACCAATTTAACTTTGCACGCCATCAAACCCTTCCTCAGTACACCCGAAACCTAACCTCCGTTCTCTAACTTTTCAAAGAATTACTAAATAATTTCTCCTAAGACCTTTCCCATGTTTCAATATCCAAAATTAAGCCCAAGAGTCTCGAAATGGTGTCACATAATCTTACAATCTTGTTAGGAAGGTAAAATAGTTGAAAATAAAGTTTAAGTTTGAGAAACAGGGCGTGTGCATACGCACAGGGGTGTGCGTGCGCATGCCCAAGAGAGTTTTTAAACGTGTGCGTACGCATAGGGGTGTGCGTACACACAGGTACAAATTTTCATAATTTTGTTTGCTCACACAAGCTGTGCTAGCCCCCCAACAAACTGCCTTTCCCAACTTGTACGTGTGCATAGGGCTGTGTGTGCGCACAGGTTGTAATTCTTCATTGGTTATGTGCGCGCACAAGCTGTGCTAGCGCTCTAAACAGGAAGCCTCCCCCTGCCTGTGCGTGCGCACAGGTTTAAATTTTCGCAGGGGTGTCCGTGCGCACATACCAGAAATCACAAAATTCTGCAACTTTGCAGAATTTCAGATTTTTGACACCAAACTTTGAATGATCATAACTCCCTCTACAGAAATCTAAATTTTGCAAACTTTATATCAATTCGAAGAGCTTTCAATAAATTTTAATTCTAAACAAATCTCAACCAATTTCAAAGACTAAGGCATAAGTTATGATCAGACAAAGTCCACCAAAATTTCCTTTTTACCAAAAGCTACAAGTACTCAATTTTTCAAAATTCTCAAACCACATCCAACCAAAACAATACCAAACTTCCATTTACGGCACAATCTACCTTCTTAGGTCACAATACACCATTTATACAATATTTTCATCACATATCACTATTCTCGACCATCAACATCAAATATGTAATACTATAATCAATCCACATTCAATTTTTCCAACCACATTACCATATCATCAACCTCAATATCACATATATCATCCCAAACCACTTCTCAACTTCACACAATCATTATTCATCATCATATCATAATCAAATATCATAATCAAACTAAAAAATCATCATACATCATCATTTAACAACCCAACAACCATGCATTTTAATTCAAACCTATACTATGGGTCACTAGTCTAAGTGTCCATGAATATTATATACTACATAGAGAAAATCGAAACCATACCTTGGCCGATTCCCAATATGCGAAAAACCCAAAATTGAGCTCAAGATAAGCTTTCAACCACAAGCAAGCCTCCAATCAACTCCAAGCAAGCACCAACAAGTTCCAAAGACTTCCTAACTCACAATAATCAAGCCATATGCACACAAATCATCACTAATCAACCTAGGACTCAATCTAATCATAATTTTACAAGGGTTCAAGAGCAAATCACCTTACCCAACAGTTTTGGAAGCCAAATCCAATGATAATCAAAGGCTAAAGCGTACCTAAACACCCCAAAATCACAAAACCTCACTTAATCAAAAGCCCTAAAACTCAAATTTTGAAGAGAATAACTGAGAAGGATTCGTGATTTCCTTACCAATTTCTTGGGTGAGTTTTGTAGAGCTCTTCACAAGGAAGGCGTAGCCGCAAATGGTGCGGCGATCGGAGCTCTATAGCTTAAGATATGGGCCTGGGAAGTTGAAGATGAATAGTACTTCTTCTTCCTCTTCCTTCTTTTCTTTTCTGCTGAGTGTGTGTGTTTATGAGAGTGAAAAAGGTTCACTTAAGTGTTTATATATGTTAGGCTTGGGTCCGGTCCAACCCGTTAGCATTTTTAGCTTGGGCCAAATCTTTAAAATTAACGCCCGGTTTTCCACTTCTAATGTTTTTCTAAGGTTTTTGACTATTTTCACTTTTTCTCGCGCAGTACTGGGCAGACTTGAACCGATTCGACTGCCAGTTCATGGTTTTTCGTAGAAAACACACCTTGTAACTCAAAAAAAACCTACTGAGTCCAAAAATCATATTTACATCCTCAAATTCTCACTCTAAATTTTCAGAACCTAATTTGTGCAATATTAATTACCTTATTAGGCGATTAATTAGTCGTGGTTCTTACATTCTCCCCACCAAATAAGAAATTTTGCCCTCAAAATTTAGTGATTACATGAGAATAACTCGGGATAATCCTTTCGCATCTCGGACTCGAATTCCCAAATATGCTCTTCCACTCCTGCTCGTTTCCAAGCAACTTTAATCAACTGAACTTCTTTCCTGCGTAACTTCTTCACACTGGTATCATCAATTCTCACCGGTGTTACTTGAAATGTCAAGTTCTCCTTCAACTCGACCAACTCGGGCTCTAACACATGAGCCGCATCCGACGTGTACTTATGGAGTTGGGACACGTGGAATACGTCATGCAAGTTAGACAGATGAGGTGGCAATACAACTTGATATGCCACCGGCCCGAATCGCCTCAGAATCTCAAACGGTCCTATATACATCAGATTCAACTTCTTGGTTTTGATCGCTCTTCCAATCCCGGTTGTCGGTGTAACCCTGAGAAACACATGTTGTCCCACTTCAAATTCTATCGGTTTCCTCCTCTGATCCGCATAGCTCTTCTGTCGACTCTGAGCAGTTATCATCCTCTCCCAAATCTTCTTAATCTTCTCAGTAGTCTCTACTACCAAATCAGGTCCCAAAACACTTACTTCATCGGACTCGTACCAACAAAGTAGAGATTGCACTTTCATCCATACAAGGCCTCATACGGAGCCATCCCTATGCTCGCATGAAAGCTGTTGTTGTACGCAAACTCCACCAATGGCATGTAACGGTCCCAACTTCCGGGTTGATCCAATACACACGCTCTCAACATATATTCTAATGTCAGAATAGTCCTTTCTGACTGTCCATTCGTTTGTGGATGATATGCGGTGCTGAGACATAGCTTCGTACCGAAAGCTTTTTGAAAAGCTCCCCAAAACCTTGATGTGAATCGGGGATCACGGTCCGACACTATGCTCGATGGCACACCGTGCAACCTTACTATCTCCTTGATGTACCACCTTGCTAGCTCCTCCATAGAACAGTTCACTCGGATAGGCAGAAAATGAGCGGATTTGGTTAAGCGATCTACGATCACCCAAACCGCATCAAATCCCGACCTAGTCCTCGGTAAACCGGTCACAAAGTCCATCGCAATTCCTTCCCACTTCCCCTGAAGAATCTCAAGTGGCTGTAATATTTCCGATGGTTTCTGATGCTCTATCTTTACTTTCTGACACATCAGGCACTTGGATACCACTGTTGCTACATCACCTTTCATCCCATGCCACCAGAACATCTTCTTAAAGTCATAGTACATCTTCGTACTTCCGGGATGAATAGAAAACCCACTGTTATGAGCTTCCGACAATAAGTCTTGCCTCAAACTCCCGACATCCGGTATACAAATTCTTCCTTTGTATCTCCATAATCCTTCACCATCCTTAGTGAATTCTCCACGCCTCTTATTACCAACTGGTTGAAACAATTGCTGAAGCTTTCGCTCATCTTACTGAGCCTTCTGAATCTCCGTTTTAAAGGTACTCAAGATTTGCAACTGATTCAAGCAAGCTCTTCCGGCAACTTCACCAATATCTAGCTTAAGATCCAAAAACTTATCCACTAGCTCCTCTTCTTTGATTCTCATCCATGCTATGGTTAAAGACTTCCGACTTAATGCATCCGCCACCACGTTCACCTTTCCAGGGTGATAACTCAGTTCAAAATCATAATCCTTTAGGTAGCGTTTGTTTTGAGGTACTGAGACAGAGACTGAGAGACTGAGACTCAGTATCGTGTTTGTTGGTTCAGAGACTGGTACTAAAATTTCTGTCTCTGTCCCCAAAATTTCAGTATTTTAGTACCTCCAAAATGTGGGGACACATGGGACTAAAATTTTTAGAGATGGAGACTGAAACTTTAATAACATTTTATACCTAAAATACCTTCATTTCAATTAATTAATTTAAATTTTACTTTTTGTAAAAATTAAATTAGAATTTCATTCTTGTTTCAAATTCTGTCTCCCACTTTGTACCAAACAGAATACTAAAAGTTATTTCAATCTCTGTCTCTTAGTCTCTGTCTCTCAGTCTCAATCTTTCCGTCTCTGTCTCTCCACCAAATGCTACCTTAACAACTCCATCCACCTCCTCTGACGCATATTGAGCTCTTTCTGATCAAAGATGTACTTGAGGCTCTTATGATCAAAAAAGACACTAAACCTCACTCCTTACAAGTGGTGTCTCCAAATTTTCAATGAAAACATAATCGCCGCTAATTCCAAGTCATGAGTTGGGTAATTTACTTCATGCGGTCTCAGCTGACGCGATGCGTAAGCCACCACATTCCGTGTTGCATCAACACGCAACCCAAACCCTTCAGTGATGCATCACAATACACTTCAAATGGTTCATGCGGTTCCGGTAAAATCAAAACAGGTGCTGAAGTTAACTTCTGCTTCAAAGTTTGAAAACTTTCTTCACACTCTGACGTCCACACAAAAGGCACTTCCTTCCTCGTCAACTTAGTCATCGGTAGTGCTATCCGAGAAAATCCTTCAATAAATTTTCGGTAATATCCGGCTAAGCCCAAGAAACTTCGGACTTCCGTCACCATCGATGGTCTTTCCCATTCCATCACCGCTTCTACCTTAGAAGGATCCACCGCTATTCCTCCTTTGCTCACCACATGACCTAAGAACTTTACTTCCTCCTTCCAAAACTCACACTTCGACAACTTGGCATACAATTCCCGCTCCTTTAAGATTTGCAACACAGTCCTCAAGTGTTCCTCATGCTCCTTCACTGTCTTAGAGTAAACCAAGATGTCATCTATGAAGACCACCACGAATTTGTCCAGAAAGGGACGAAAGACTCTGTTCATGTAATCCATGAAAACCGCAGGTGCATTCGTTAACTCAAAGGACATCACCACAAACTCGTAGTGTCCATAGCGCGTCTTAAACACAGTCTTAGGGATATCATCCTCTTTCACCCTTATCTTATGGTAACCGGATCTCAAATCAATCTTGGAAAACACTCCAGCTCCTTGCAGTTGATCCATCAAGTCATCGATCCTAGGCAACGGTGTTCTTCACAGTCACTTTGTTCAACTGTCGGTAATCCACACAGAGTCGCATTTCTCCATCCTTCTTCTTTACCAATAAAACTGGCACTCCCCACGGAGATACACTCAGTTGAATGAACCTCTTGTTCAAAAGCTCTTCCAACTGAGCCTTTAGTTCAACCAGCTCTATCGGAGCCATTCTATACGGTGTAATCGATACTGGTCTGGCTCCCGGCACCAATTCAAACGCAAATTCAATTTTTCTCTGAGGTGAAAATTTAGGAATATCTTCCGGGAATACCTCCGAAAAGTCTCTAACTACCGAAATTTGATCTAGTTCCTGATTATCACCTAATGTATTCGTAGCCAACAGAATATAACCCTGACACTCTTTTCTACTACAGTGCACCATTACCGAGTTCATGTAGTAACCCTCAGCTATCACTGCTCCCTTTTCTCCTTCCGGCATAAACTGAATTGACCGCTCAAAGCAATCCAACAAAACTCGGTTCTTCGACAACCAATCAAACCCTAAAATCATCTCCAACCCAACTATTGGTAAACAGATCAAATCATGCACAAAGTCTCTACCCTCAAGCTTGAAACCTACTTGTCTACACTCTGATCTAGTCGTAACGGTTTGATGCAGAGTATGCACATGCAATTCAAATGCCAATTTCGACACTTTCAAGCCTAGTTCCTCAACTTTAGCAAACGAAATGAATGAATGCGAAGCTCCAGTATCATACAATGCAATTAAGACTTTATCACCAATTAAACAGTTACTTCTCATCAACGGATCCGCCTTAGAAGCATCCTTGGCGTTCACAGCAAACACTCGCCCCTGGTGCTGACTCTGATCTGCATTCGGGTTCTTCCCATGAGTACAATCCCTTACAAAGTGACAAGGTAATCCACAGTTGAAGCAACCACCTAACCCAATCTTGCATGAGTCATATGGATGAAAACGCCCACAACGCACACAAGTCAAATCCAGAGAAATCTTACTCTGATTTCCTCTTCCCTTGGCATATTGAAACTGATTCTGAGTGTTCTTTCTGAAGCCTCCTTGTCCTTGAGGTGCATATCCTCCTCTCTTGAAACTCTGACCCCTAGGATGAAAATACTTGCCACGTCCCTGACTAGAGCTTCCTCCGTGAGTTTCCTTGGATGAAGCTACCATTTTCGCATACTCCTCAACCACCCTTGCTTTATTCACCAATTCGGAGAAGATATGAATCTCCATAGGAGCCATAGCAGTCATGATATTATCCTTCAAGCCTCTCTGGCACTTAATACACTTCCAGCTCTCATAGGTCTACGGGGCACCCTGACACACCCTAAAAAACCTACAAGGAACTTTGCTTCAACTGCATAAGTTCCATCTCCTTCGCTTCCCTTGCAGACTCAGGAAAATACCTCCTATAGAAGGCCGTTTGGAACACATCCGAAGGAATGTCGGTATTCTGAAGCTGTAACAAGTGGCACTCTACTTGCCACCAATGCTGGGCCTCTCCCGCAAGCTGATAAGCAGCAAATTCTACATATTGGTTATTCAGAAAATGCTGCGCCTGTAAAGCACACTCCATGGCATGAAACCAGTTGTCTGCTTCTGTAGGGTTGGTTGATCCTCGGAAAATTGGCAGATAAACCTTGAGAAAAGTCGCCAAGGTCATCGGAGTACCTCCCATGTTATCACCGTTTCCCTCAGCATTCTCATTCGCGTTCCCTTCGCCATTCCCATTTCTGTTTCGGGCCAGTTGGCCTAACCTCTGCATAGCTTGCAGAGTTGCAGCAACATTAGCTTCCATGGTATTCGCAAGGTTTGCCATGACCGCCATGAATTCAGCATGGTTGTCAGCCAGTTGCTCATTCCTACTATCTCAGTCTTATGACTTAAGCATAAGATTAAGTATGGTAGGGTGTTACACAAAACGTACTAACGAAGCTTCTAACTTAAAGCACAAAAGATAGATATAATATAACCAAAGATAAGATTATAATATCATAAGAATCTAGCCACGACTCGCAGAGTTTAAGCCGGCTAGCCATATACAGATGTACAGAAACCAGACAGTTTAAAAATAGCTTATACATATTTTTCTCTCTCAATTCAAGCCTCTAGGCAAAAGCAAAATACAAAAGTGAGAGACATATACAAAATAAATCAAAAGACTCCAAAAGTATCATGATCCTCCGCTTCTGTCACCATCCAAAGCAACTCACCGAGGTGGGTTGCGACCTGCATCTGAAAAATAATAACAGAAATATGGTATGAGAACCGGAGGTTCTTAGTATGATAACAGTGCCCAATGATGTAAGATATAAGACCCCAAGATGCCAAAGGCAATCCTAGACTTCATATTCATCACAAGATTCAATCTTAAAGCATAACTAAAACAGTAAAGCATATATGAAACCTTAACATAACTTAAAAGGGCAATCTAACTTAGAGGATTTTCTACTCAATCAGATCTCCGCTGTCCCACAGCCTTCACCAACCTATCCTCCATGCGATCCCATCGCCACCGCCTTCCGAAACTCCTCAATCCCAGTAGAAAACACAGATAATATACAATACAAGTAAAACACAAGTATTGGCATGTAAGGCAAGTAATTCAAGTAGCAATTAGGTATGTTATACAAATAGGCATACAATTACAAGTCGAAAAAGCAAACAAACAGATAGAAAATACACATGATGAATGCCTGTCTTATTGGCTATGATATCACATTGTCGGTTCAACTGCCAACCCGACACACCTCTATGGAGATGTCGCCCTTCGAAATCATCATTGGGAACCCCCGAGATATGGTGCTCGGATCACCGTCCAAGATTTTGTGCATGCACACTCTATTGATCCGAAGGGATGCAAGCGGGATACACTTGCCACAGACCTCACATCTCAACGTAAGCGGGATTAACCACCGTCCTTACGCCACCGTTGCTACCTCGACAGGCGGGATTAACCACCGTCCCTGCCGGGCACATAGCGTCTCATCATCTCAGTATAAAACAGTAGTTCATTGGTTTTTCAGAAAACATTTTCAATACCTCAATGATTCATCATTGCACATTCGAGTACTCGACTCATCTCAACCACTGTCATATCAACATTTCCATTCCAAGTCCTCGACTCATCTCAACTACTGTCAATTCACATTTCTATTCCGAACTCAGCAGGTTATCAATTCTCAATTCACATGCCAATTTAACTTCGCACGCCATCAAACCCTTCCTCAGTACACCCGAAACCTAACCTCCGTTCTCTAACTTTTCAAAGAATTACTAAATAATTTCTCCTAAGACCTTTCCCATGTTTCAATGTCCAAAATTAAGCCAAAGAGTCTCGAAATGGTGTCAAAAAAGCTTATAATCTTGTTAGGAAGGTGAAATAGTTGAAAACAAAGTTTAAGTTTGAGAAACAGGGCGTGTGCGTACGCACAGGGGTGTGCGTGCGCACGCCCAAGAGAGTTTTTAAATGTGTGCGTACGCATAGGGGTGTGTGTACGCACATGTACAAATTTTCATAATTTTGTTCGCTCGCACAAGCTGTGCTAGCCCCCCAACAGACTGCCTTTCCCAACTTGTCCGTGCGCACAGGGCTGTGCGTGCGCACAGGTTGTAATTCTTCATTGGTTATGTGCGCGCACAAGCTGTGCTAGCGTTCTAAACAGGAAGCCTCCCCCTGCCTGTGCGTACGCACAAGGCTGTGCATGTGCACAGGTTTAAATTTTCACAGGGGTGTGCATGTGCACATACCAGAAATCACAAAATTCTGCAACTTTGCAGAATTTCAGATTTTTGACACCAAACTTTGAATGATCATAACTCCCTCTACAGAAATCCAAATTTTGCAAACTTTATATCAATTCGAAGAGTTTTCAATAAATTTTAATTCTAAATAAATCTCAACCAATTTCAAAGACTGAGGTATAAGTTATGATCAGACAAATTCTACCAAAATTCCCTTTTTACAAAAATCCACAAGTATTCAATTTTTCCAAATTCTCAAACCACATCCAACCAAAATAATACCAAACTTTCATTTTCAGCACAATCTACCTTCTTGGGTCATAATACACCATTTATGCAATATTTCCATCACATATCACTATTCTCAACCATCAACATCAAATATGTAATACTATAATCAATCCACATTCAACTTTTCCAACCACATTACCATATCATCAACCTCAATATCACATATATCATACCAAACCACTTCTCAACTTTACACAATCATTCTTCATCATCATATCATAATCAAATATCATAATCAAACTCAAAAATCATCAATCCATCACAAATCATCATACATCATCATTCAACAACCTAACAACCATTTTAATTCAAACCTATCCTACGGGTCACTAGCCTAAATGTCCATAAATATTATATACTACATAGAGAAAATCAAAATCATACCTTGGCCGATTCTCAATATGCAAAAAACCTAAAATTGAGCTCAAGATAAGCTTTCAACCACAAGCAAGCCTCCAATCAACTCCAATCAAGCACCAACAAGTTCCAAAGGCTTCCTAACTCACAATAATCAAGCCATATGCATACAAATCATCACTAATCAACCTAGGGCTCAATCTAATCATAATTTCACAAGGGTTCAAGAGCAACTCACCTTACCCAACAGTTTTGGAAGCCAAATTCAATGGTAATCAAAGGCTAGAGTGTACCTAAAATTTTGAAGAGAAGAACTGAGAAAGATTTGTGATTTTCTTACCAATTTCTTGGGTGGGTTTTGTAGAGCTCTTCACAAGGAACGCGTAGCTGCAAACGGTATGGCGATTGGAGCTCTATAGCTCAAGATATGGGCTTGGGAACTTGAAGATGAATAGTACATCTTCTTCCTCTTCCTTCTTTTCTTTTCTGCTGAGTGTGTGCGTTCATGAGAGTGAAAAGGGTTCACTTAAGTATTTATATTTGTTGGGCTTGAGCCCAACTTGGGTCCGGTCCAGCCCGTTTGGCCCAACTTTGTGCCAAATCTTTAAAATTAACGTCCGGTTTTTCGTTTCTAATGTTTTTCTAAGATTTTTTACTGTTTTCACTTTTTCTCGCGTAGTACCGGGCAAACTTGAACCGGTTCGACCGGTTCGTCTGCCGGTTCGTAGTTTTTCGCAGAAAACACATTTTCTAACTCAGAAAAATCTACTGAGTCCAAAAATCATATTTACATCCTCAAATTTTCTCTCTAAATTTTTGAAACCTAAATTGGGCAATATTAATTACCTGATTAGGCGGTTAATTAGTCGCGGTTCTTACGGCGGTTAATTGGCGGCTGTTTATCAAACCGCCACAAATTAACAAAATTAGGCGGTTATGGAAGCAATTTGTGTTTCAGCTACAAAAAGCACCAAGATAACTAAGGTTTTCTTCCCAACGGCCACAAATCAAATCAAGAAGAAAGCCAAAAGCCCTAAGCGTCCCGTCACTCACTCAACCAAATTCAGAGCTCTGAAGTCTGAATGACTCCCCCTTCTCCAACCCTAGCTTCTCTTCGACCACCAATGCAGCGCCACCATCGATCATCACCCCCAGCGGCTCCGTCAGAACCATAGAACCACCACCATCATCTTCTTCTTCTTTTTCCACCTTCGCCGAACAACCCCCATGAAAACCCTTTCTCTCTTTCTCTTCCCCTTGTCTCCTGCCTTCTTTGTCTCACCGCCGACTACCATCCAGCACCGCTGCGACCATATTCTTCTCCTCCTTACAACCTCGCACTGTGGCTCTCTAGCTCGCCCCTGCCTCCCTCGTTTCCAGTCGCAGAATCAGAACAAAGCTACTCCAGTTCCAGCGAGTTCAGATGCAACAGCGGCTGGTCACTGCCACTGCATCCCTCTCTCCTATACTCTTGCTCTGTTCTTTGACTCAGGTTCTCAGATCACCTTTTCTTCTATGTTTTAGTTAATTTATGATTAGTTATATATTGATTCTATTGTTAATTTGATTTGGTTAAGATTATTTGCTATTGTTAGTTGAGTTTAGGTTAGAATTAGAATTTTCTTATAAGAATTAGTGTTAGTTTATACATAGTTAAACATGTTGTTAAAGGCTTCTTGAGTTTGAATTTTAATTTGTTTGGATTGATTGACTGATACTTTGCTGAGTCACTGCAAAATGCTGCTGATTTTTCATGTCATTGGTGCTGAATTTTGAATTGGTGTTGCAAAGAATAATTGTTAGTGCTATTTTTGTGTTGTTTATGCTTTTACATGACAAGTGTTTTGAATATGTTTTAAAGTTCTATGCAGATATGATCTATGATCAGGACACTATGGATGGCAATGTTTGATCCATTTAGGGCACCCAACCTAATGAGATATGCCTTGGTTGTTGTTGTATTGTTCTGGCTAGAGAAAATTTTGTTTCTTGATATATAACTATGTAGTGTATTTTATACAAATCTTCCAATCCTCTTTGTTTTAACTTTCTTGAACTTATTGTATTGAACGAGATGGTGGCTTTTGACCATTGTGCACTATTAGATACATATTGGAGCAAAGTCTTTCTGTAGATAATCTCTTTGTCTTCGTTCTGATATTCAAATACTCAAAGTGCCAATCATGTACCAGGTAATGCATTAACTTCTTTGCCACATTTTCTTTTTGTATAAACTTCTTGCCATCTTTGCCACATTAAGCTTTGAAGTTGTAGCATCTTTTATCCTTTTACATTTTTTAATTCTCTGAATAGTTATTGACTTACATGATTAAAAGTATCCCGATCAATGATGATATACCGAGCTATCCAGGAATTAGAAGTGTACTTAAGTTATAAAATTTTGGATAGGTAATTGTGTTACTGAAACTGGTATCAAATAATAATGTCAAGGTCATGCAGATTTTGTTGCTGTAAGCTCTTGTTCACGAAAGTTTCTAAGTTCATTCCACTATATGGAACAATGAGAGAAAAACTCATATTCTATTGAAAAGAAGAATTAAATTTCAAATCATCTTATTAAAGCAATTCAAGTTAAAAAGGAATAGAACAGTTTGATAAAATTTTATATTGTAGCCATATATGAATAGTATATGCATATATTTCTATTAAGTTGATGTTGTGCCTTCTGATTTTTCTATTTTGCATTAGGGTTTTGTTTTGGGGAGAACAATGGAAGGAAGAAAAATATTTGGTAGTATTTTAGTTTTGTATGAATATTTGTTCATAAAAGAATGGATTTTAATTTTTTCCAGCTTGATTAATAGCTAAGACTAACCATATAATTTGTCAAATCATCTCTAATGAATAATATGGACGGCTATAGAGCTGGATTATATATATACTAGCATAGAAAATTTGTTATTTGTGTTGTGCGCTTGTGCTTGTGCAGAGTATGATTTAGTTTCTCTGATGTTACTCTAATGCATAAACTTTGAATTGTATGTCTTGATAGGCAGCTAGAAAATAATGTTGATCCTTATTTTAGCATTATTTAATTTAACAGGCAAATAAGTTTTCATTTAGGTCAGTCGTGATTAGTTGGAATAAGAAAATGGTTCTCTATTATGTATTGAGACATTTTTTTCTTATAAGTGTTAACTAGTAGAATTTTCATGTTTTAAGGAACCATTTATCAGAGAAAATAATGTCGGCACATTTAGTGTTTTGTAAGACTTCAATATTCTTTTAATGTGATATTGTGCCTGAATTTGGTCGTCCATGGACAGATTCTATCTTATATCTAACTTTGTTAGATGTTTGAGCTCATGATTTGAGAGGTGCTAGCTATTTTTGTGCAGCACTTGAAGAGCTTGTGTGTATTACTTTGTTAGTTGAAGAAGTTTTCAGCTCAAACCGAAGCAATAAAAGTATTAACCAATGTCTTTGTAGATGATTGTTGTAGGTTATGATGGATGGCTATACCTCTTATATATTATTGCTTAAGTGCCCAGTAGCAGCACTCGAGAATTTTTCCTTTGTACATATATGTTCTATATCTTGTGTCGGCAGCCTAGTTTCTGCGCATCCTCTTGTTAGTTCATGATATTTGGTTTTTATTCTCTCACTTTCAGGTTAGACTGAAAGTGAGTAGATCAATTAAATGGACGCGGACTACTGGTATACGCACCCAAAAATTTGCTACAGACATGTTGCTATTCTAGAAGCGAATAGATGAGGAGATGGTATTTTTTAATTCCTTGCCAAATTTTGTTGATGCTATTATGCTGATTATTGAACTCTGAATGGTGCTATATTTTAAGAAGCAATCTTCATATGTGATTATAGTGGAAGTTTAGAATAATATGACAGTTACCAAATGGCTACCTCTTAGGCTCCATCTTTATTCTTGAAAATTGAAAACAAGTTTCATGCATGATGGTAGTTGATATTTGGTAGAAGTTTTTCTTGGCTTGTTTATTGTGCACATACCTGTTGTTTTATATTCTCATGTATCAACTAGATTGTTGAAATGGTATTACACTTTTTTTTTACATGTATTTGTAATCAATTAATCTAGGTGGCATTTTGAATTATTAGTTTTTAAGATTCAATTAAGAAGAATTGAGATTTGTTTAATAGATATCACACTAGTATTTTGGTTATGGTTGGAAAGGGGTGGTGTTTACATGCAGATCAGATAATCTACACGCTCTTGGAATTGAATGTGCATATGGTCTCGCAAATGTAAATCTAGGTTGTACATTTGACTTAAATGTGGTGTAATTACTAATTTTAAAATTTCACTCCTTGCAGGCAGAAGTACGGAGACAAGAGGAGAAAGAAGTCGCTGAAGCTTTGAGGCGTGAATAGGAGCTTCGTGAATCAAAGCGGCAGTAGCAAAGGCTGAATTTTCTTATACAGCAAATTGAGCTTTACAGTCACTTTATGCAAAATAAGTCAAACTTAATATCAGAAGCTTTACTCATGGGTGATGAAAGTACAAATGACCAAGATCTACTTGACTCTTCAACTTTTGGGCGTAACGAGGAGGAAGATCATGAAGAGGCTGAGTTGAAGAAGGAAGCTCTGAAGGCTGCTCAAGAAGCTGTTTCCAAATAGAGAAGATTGACAAGTGCTTTTGACACTGAATGCTTGAGGCTGCGCCAGGCTGATGAAGCTGATTTGCTCCAACCAGAAGTTGCTAGAGCAAGTAATATCGATTTACAAACCCCGTAAGTTTCCCGTCTTCTTTCTCTCTCTCTCTCTCTTTCTCTCTCTCATGTGAATTCATGTAACTCTTGTGTACTACACATAAATGCACTGCATTCTTATTTCTTGTTTACAAATGCAAATAGAGTATATAATTAATTCCTCCCGTTACTCAGTTTTTTTATAAGCCCAGGTATGAAATTGCGACGGTTCAAAACGCATTTTTAAAAAAAAAATTCTACATAGATTTGCGGCAGTTTAAAACCGCCGCAAATTTTTTTAAATTCATTGACCAAATAGCGGCGGTTGTGCCGCAAAATCAATTATTTGATTTGCTGCGGTTGTGCCTGCGATTTTTCAAAACCGCCGTAAAATCAAATCTCCACCCCCTAATAGGCAACGCTTGTGGAACCGCTGGAATTTCATTTCACGGCAGTTAAAAACCGTTGCAAATTCCTAAAAAATGCCGTTATTCGACATGTCTCTTGTAGTGATATTTATAGAAATTTATAAACATGAAATACATAATTTATACTCATATTTATCAAAATTTACATAGATAAATTGATATAATTTATTTGTTGAATACAATTTTAACACTTGTGCTAACTAAATATGCTTGTTAGAAACAAGATAGTAATTTAAAAGAAAAAGATTGTCTATTATTGAGTGAGTTGTCGAATAATACAATATACAAAGCTATATATAGATACTAGAAGAATCAAAGTAATAAAAGCATAATATCCTATAATAAATATATAAATATGCTAAACAATTATAATTGATCCTAATTGATCTAATTGATCCTAGTTATACTCTAACATTTCCCCTCAAACTCAAGTAGGAACTAAAGATACCATCTTGAGTTTGGACACTAGAGTCCGAAAACGAGTAGGATGATGACCCTTCGTGAAGATATCAGCAGTCTGATCCAGAGTCCCAACAACTACGAGATAAATAACATCAATAAGGAGACGTTGCCGGACAAAATGACAATCAATCTCCATGAGTTTGGTGTGTTCATGAAAAACATTATCATGATTAATCTGAATAGCATTGCGGTTGTCACAATAAACATCAGTTAGCGATGACTGAGGGGCATCTAAGTCTTTGAGAAGCCAACGAATCGAGACAACTTAGCAGTGGCTTCAGTGAGAGCACGGTATTCAGCTTCGGTGCTTGTTCGAGCAGTGAATGTTTGTTTCTTGGCTCGCCAGGAAATGAGAGAGTCACCAAGAAACAAACAATAACCAGTAGTAGAACGACATTCAGTTGGATCACCAGCCCAATCAGCATCTGAGTATGCCTGAAGGGTTAAGGATGAATGGGCAAAAAAATGAAGACCATGAAACAAAGTGCCTTTGATGTAGCGAAGAATGTGAAGAACCGTAGCATAGAGTGAGTAGTACGAGGAGCTGACAAGAACTGGCTAAGAACATAAACTAGATAGGCGATGCCTGGTCGTGTGATAGTCAATTAGATGAGACCTCCAACTAACTATCGATAAAGAGTAGGATTATCCAAAATAATGCTATTCGTAGGAGTAAATTAAATATTAGGCTCAAGTGGAGTAGACTCAGTACGACTATCTGTAATTTTGGCTCGAGCAAAAAGATCAGAAGCATAGTTAGCTTGAGAGAGATAGATGCCATCATCTGAGGATATGACTTCAAGTCCAAGAAAATAACTGAGAGAACCAAGATCTTTCATCTCAAAAGTGTGGTGAAGGGATGCTTCAAGATCAGAGATACCATCAACATTATCTCCAGTAATGATCATGTCATCAACATATAAAAGTAGAAGAACAATCTCACGTTTACTTTTATGAATAAAGAAAGCATTCTCATAAAGGTTGCAGGTGAAACCAAGATTGCATATAGTGGTGCTAAACTTTCAAACCATTCACAAGGAGCTTGCTTAAAACCATAAAGTGCCTTATGAAGGAGACAGACTTTGCTAGAAGGACAAGGATAGTTCGGGGGTGGTTTCATATAGACCTTCTTTTTCAAATCCCTATTAAGAAATACATTCTTCACATCCATCCGACTGAAAGACCATTTTTTTAACTGCAACAATGGCAAGGAGAGCGCAAACAGATGTGAGATGAGTAACAAGAGCAAAAGTCTTTTCCAAATCAATACCATACTTTTGCGTACATCCTTGAGCAACTAATCGTGCCTTATAACAGTCAATAGAAACACCAGAGCGAGTCTTGATTTTGTATACCCATCTACTATCCACAATTTTGTGATAAAAAGAAGGATCAATCAAGTCTCAAGTGTGTGCTTTTCAAGTGCCTGGATTTCTTCTTGCATTGCTTGCTGTCAATTTGAATTTGTGGAGGCTTCTCGGGATGACTTAGGTTTATGGTGATGAAAAACAATGATAATGAAGAAGAAGATGAGGAGATGGATTTCTTACCCTAGTAGAACGATTGGAGGGAAAAGGCAGGATAGCAAAATCATCGGGAGATGGAGAAGGCGAAAGAGTAGGAGGCTCGAGAGGTTGACTTGAGATAGAACCTGTAGAATTATCACTAGGAAAAAGATCAACATCGGAGTTAGTAAAAAGCGGTAACTGGGTAGAAGGAATGGACTTAAACGAGGAGAACCTAGAAAACATGTGATGCTCCCAGAATACAACATGACGAGATATACAAATACATCTAGAGAGAGGATCCCAACAATGATTACCCTTGCGTTCAGTGCCATAACCAAGGAAACAACACATGCGAGCCTGAGGTTCAAGTATACTATGTTCATGAGGCTAAATAAGAACAAAACAAACACAATAAAAAACTCGAAGAGAACTATAATCTGGAGAAGTATGATAAAGATGTTCAAAGGGAGTAATATTATCAAGGACAGAAGAAGGAAGTTTATTGATAATATGGACAGCAGTGAGAATAGCTTCACCCCAAGTACGCTCAGGATACGAAGAAGAAATAAGCGTTGCACAAACAGAGTCAAGAATGTGACAGTGTTTGCGTTCAGTCCTTCCATTTTGTTGAGACGTCCTAGGGTAAGAAAACTCAGACAAAGTATCCTGTTCAGCAAGAAAATTTAAAAGTTTGGAGTCACGGTATTCCATAGTATTATCACGTCGAAGAACTTTAATGACATTGGAAAACTGAGTTTTAATCATAGTAGAAAAGTTAATATAAATCTGAGGTAGCTCATAGCTATTAGTCATCAAATAAACCCAAGTAAAGCGTGAATAATCATCATTGAAAACTACAAAGTATCGAGCCCCTGTCATAGAAGCGGTGGGAGCGGGGCCCCAAACATCAGAGTGAATAAGATCAAAAGGAGAGCAAGCAAGAGATGAATTACTCTGAAAAGATAATGCTGGTTGTTTTGCAGTTTGACATGAAATACAATCAAAAGACTCATTATTAACCTAACCTAAAACACCTTTAGACACAAGAGGACGCAATTTTTCTAAGGAGCTGTGGGCAAGATGGTGATGCCACAAGTGAAGGGTAGATGGAGAGAAACAGCAAGAGACTTGATGTAGGAGGAATATGAAGATTCTCGAACTCAAACAACCTTCCAACCTTACGTCTAGTCCCGATTATTTGTCCTGTCCGATGATCTTGTACACGACAACCAGAAATGAAAAAATTGACATCGAAACGGAGATCAACAAGTTGACCAACAGAAATAAGATCAAAGTTTAATTTTGAAATAAAATAAGTATCAGAGAGATTAAGATTTGACTGTGAAATAAAACTCTTATGTGTCGCATGCAAGAGGGAACCATCACAAATGTTAACAGAAGGTGCATTTGCAGTGGTAGACAATGACGAAAAAAGATTGTGCAAAGGAGACATGTGATGACACCAACCGGAATCAAAATATCATTTATAATTACCTAGAGGAGTGGAAAAAATAGTCGGAGTATTACCATAAAAAGAGAGAAATTACTTAAGAAGTGACACAATATCAGAGAAAGAGACTAGAGATGGGTTGAGAGAAGCAGAGATGGTAGATTCATTAGCAGCAGCAGCAGTAGAAGTAGGCACGTTCTTGGAGAAGTTGGGAAGAGAATGATACTTGGTCTGATCAGAACGTGATGGGCGAGTAGGACAGGTAGTAGTCAAATGTCCTGAGAGCTTGCAATAATGGCAAAACAATATTGGACAATGGAAACCAATATGTCCTTCCTGTTTTCATTTTCGACATTTAATAGAGGGACAGTGTGGGAGTAAGTGACCAAAATGATGACAGTTTTGGCCAAATTTTTACCTTCCTGTCTGTAGGTTGAAAATATCCTATTTTTTCAAAATAACAGAGACAAAGACAAAAAAGAGAAGAAACCGCAAAATCGGAGCAAAAATCGAGAAAACAGAGGACAAGAACGGAAAGAGTTCACCAAAAAACCAAAGAATGAGTCCCATTATCTGTCACGTCAGCAGATGGATGACACGTGGCGATGTCTGAGCAGAGGGTGAAGCCATGTCAACGGTGACTTGGCAGCGGGTCAATGAGCGGGCCGGGCCGGGTGGAATGCGGGTTGAACGCAGGTTGGTGGGAGGTGCTTGAGGCTCGACACATGGCACACGCTGGACCGTTGATCGTTGCTGAAGATCGAACGGTGTTGGATATCTCTGGGATATGAGAAAGAATGGAAGCAGACAACGATCTTGCGGCAGCGCGTCTGGCTGTTTTCGGCGATGGGGTTAGGCTCTGTGAACTCGTAACAATGAAACGAAAATTATGGTAAAGTCAGTGATGAAGAAGAATGTCAGGAAGGTGATCGAAAACAAGGACAAAAGACTGATGGGAGGAGAAAAACAAAGAATTATGAGCTTTTCAATGGAGAAAAAAATAACCTATGCTTTAATACCATGTTAGAAACAAGAGAGTAATTTGAAGAAAGGGTTGTCTATTATTGAGTGAATTGCCGAATAATAATATACAAGGCTATATATAGATGTTAGAAGAATCAAAACAATAAAAACGTAATATCCTATAATAAACATACAGATATGCTAAATAATTATAATTAATCCTAATTGATCTCTAATTGATCCTAATTATACTTTAATAATGCTGACTCCTAAGATTTTTTTTATTTTATTAATTAATTTATTTCTCTATTCAATATTGGATAATATAAACTTATTTATCGAATAAATGGTTAGTTATATGTCTTTAGATATATGAATAGTCAAAATAAAATACATTACCTTTAGTAAACAAGGATAGAGCCTAAAAATATTAAAAAACAATAATGTTTGAGAAATAATAAAAAAAATCGGTTTAAATGGTTTAAATTATTTTATTTAACATTTATTGTTACTAGAATGAATGAATATTAAATAAGATAAATTTAAACTATTTAAACTAATTTTTTATTATTTTTCTAACATTACTGATAAAAAAAACTGAATGATTTTCTCGTAATTATTCTCTTATAACGACTTAATTAAAAAATTGAATGATTTTTTATTCGTTCCAACTTATTAGTTTTTGGCCTAATTTTTGGTTCGTCACGGATTTTAGTATGAGGAATCAAACCTATTTGGCCTTCGATTTCTGGTTCGACGAGTTTGACATCCGATTTTCTTTGTAAAATTATTACGAAAATTCATGTGTAAACTATAGTTCAAATTTAGTTGTAGCTCCTTTTTAGACTATGTGCATAGTTCCACTTTTATTTAATCAGAAACTAATGAAGTTTTCTTATATGTTTTGCTTAATAACAACACTTCTCCTAAGACTCTAGGCGCATATATATGATTACAAACATGGTTCTTGATCGAATAAAGTTGAAAAATTTTGTTATCAGCAATTATATGCATAACCTATTGTTGTATCATCTCTTTATTAGTGGAAGCTATGTGATTGAAGCAAACTATTTGCTATTGTTTCGAAAGAAAGGTAAGTTGTGTTGTTTGCATATCAAAAACAGTTAGAAATCATTTTAATGTTTGCAAAATAGGCATTATAGTTGAATGTGAATTAAAAGGAAATTGGTGTATAATTGCAAGAAACCCTGATCCATTTTTTGTAGATTCTTAAAGTGGGTAACGACAATATAAAGGAAGTTCAGGTTTTGAAGAAGGACACTATTTTCTTCTTCATGACTCGATTTTACATTTTTTTAGTTACCAAAAATTTCTTTTCTTCCTCTTAACTCACATGTGCAATGAATCTATGGTGGAAACTAGGATACTAAAATCTAAATCAATCCGAATACAATGGTTCATTCAATCAATTCTAAACATAAAACAATCAAAATTGCATTAATTTAGATTAAATTATATTATATTTTATTTTCAATAAAAAAGTATAGATAACCAATTTTATATACAGTCAAATAGAGTCAATTTTTCAAAAAAATGTGGTTCTTAAATTTTAAAAAGTTAGGTTTGCACTTAGAAAACATATGTTCTCCCACACCACCCTCTCACGTTGCGAAACTCCTCTTGCCGCGATGTCACATGGTCACACCTTTCCCTTCCAACCTTTCTCATTGCGCCACTGCATCCTCTCCTCCAACCCTTTTCGTCGTGAAATCGCCCCCTCTTCCTCCATCTCCTCTCGTCTTGTCACGTTGCTGCCCCGTAGAAGTCTTCTAGATTTTTTATGATTCTTTTTACTTGTTTTGAATATTTCTTTTCTCCTACGTTTTAGAGGTGTCTTTTTTATATTTTTTTAATGTTCTTTTCTTAGTTTTTGAAAGTTCTTTTTTCAATAATTTTAGATATCTCGTTTGGTTAGATTTTGGATATCTCTTTTTTGTTAGGTTTTAGATGTTTCTTTTTATTACGTTTCAGATATTTCTTTTTATTAGATTTTGGATATCTCTTTTTTGTTAGTTTTAGATGTTTTTCATTATTATAATTTGAACTTATCTCCAAAGACAAAATTAGAAAAAAAGTTGTGTAGACTTAGGTTTTTCTTTTTCCCTCTTTGTTAGACTTCTTTTGCCGTTCATATACTAGTTGATTGCAACTTTAGTTGGTTATCTAACAAAATTGTTTTGACAAATCGCATGATTTGATCAAATTTTGAATCCATTTTTCAAAATCGAACCAATAAATCCAAACCACAAATTGTGATATAATATTATTATTTTATTATAAAATTTAAATTTTACATATAATTATTTATTTTGTTATATATTTTTATCTTATTTATATAGTATTATTATTTGGTAAGTATTTTGTGAATATAAAATAAAATTTATTTATTTATATATTTTACTCATTTAAAGTTATTTCTAATTTTAAGAATAAAATTTTAAAATTTTATTTTTTTAAAAACCGAATAAATTGAACTAATCCAAACTGCAGTAGTTTGGATCGGATTAAATCAAATTTAAAAATAAAATCTAACCACAAATATCTCTAGTAGAATTCATATGTGGTTGTGTTAACGTGAATTTGATAGTTAAAATTTATTAGATATTAATTTAATTAAACATATCAAATTATTTAATAATTTTTAATTGTAAACTTTAGAAAAAAAACAACTGAATGTGAGTGTGTACTTAAATTTATATGAACCAAATAGTATTATTTACACCCAATAAGAATTTCTCATAAATCTTTTCTTTATTCTTACAAAATATAGATTTAGGCTTACTGTCCCACAGATATATAACTTAAAATGGACAAAAAGTTTATTTGTGACTATACATAAGAATTAGGAAAATGCAAAGTGTGATATAAAAGTTGAAGCAAAGAAATTATCATTCCCCACATTATATAAAGAAAATACCATATTATTGTAAACATTCAATTAATATTGTTGCAAGTGAATTGATAATATGGTGTCCTTGTGCCAAGTTCTGCATGCTAAATTATGTCCGTGAAATTGTTTTTAAAAACAAATTATATATAAATTTTATAAATTGTATTTTATATATATTTTTTAAAAAAATTATTAAAAGTATCTATGAAATTTACAAATATTAATAAAAGTACTTATAAATTAAGAAAAATAATACTGTATTCATGAAAGATAGATTTCGTACGACAAAAGTATGCAAATTCTAATTTTTTGTTGATTTTTTATTAAAATTTCTAAACTACTCTCTCCAACTTCAACTCACTTTTTCAATCTTCTATAACCCAATCTGCACCTTTAAAACCCTTACCATGAAGTCCGAAACTACTACAACAGACCAGGCCGAAATTAATAGTGGTGATGGTGATAGAAGACTTCAACCGGTTTCTGGCAGAAAAATCCAGTATGATGAGCTCTTTCCTATTCTTTTCACTACATCTTTTCACACAAAGAAAGCCTCCCAAATTAACAAAAAAAGAAAAAAATAACTGAAACCATTAAAAAATGTTCTTTTATAGTTTTTTCTTTGATTCTTTATCAGTATTGGTTGATTTTGTTGTTAATCTTAGTGTTGCGATCCTCTTTTGCGTTACTATCCAGAGCTCTACCATAAAGGTTCATTTCGTCTGTCCCCAAAAGTGTAACATCACCATTCAATTTGGTGTCGACACCGTATCCGTCGACAGAAAGAAGCTCCGTCACCTGCCGCACATCTTCAGCCGCATCCTGGAGCTCTCATCCGATCCGACGTGGATGTTGCCATCAAGGAGGCCTTCGATTGCTTTCGCTTTGTCACCAAGACCAAAGAGGAGGACGAAAAGGTTGAAGGCGGCAGAGGTAGCGGTGACACCAACAACACCAAAGTATAGGAGGGCGCTAGCGAGGGATGCTTGCATGAGAGGGTGGGTGATGCTTTGCGGCGAAATAGAGGTCTTCGAGGTGGCCGAAAGAGAGCATGGAGACGATGGAGTGGGAGTAAAAATTGAAGGCTGTGAGTGCATGGGAAAGGCCATAAGAAGGAAAATTTTGAGTGCGATAGGGAAGGAGGAATTTGAGAGGAAGGCCAATGGAGTTGAGTAGAAAATAAGAGATTTGTGGCGGTGGAGTTGAGGTTGAGGATAGGGGTAGTTTGAAAATTTTATTAATAATCAACAAAAAATTAGAGTTTGGATACTTTTGTTATACAAAACTAGGGGTGGCAAAACGGGGCGAGCCCGTCAGGCCGATCCGCTAAACCCGCTAAAAAAGGCGGGTCGGGCTAGGATTTGGAGTCCGCCAAATTAAAAAAATCCGCCAAACCCGCACCGCCAAATTGGCGGGTTTTGGCGGGGCGGGGCGGGGCGGGCCAGTCCGCCGGGCCGAAAATTTTTATTTTTATTTTTTTATTAAATAAAAGAGTGATTACTATTATAAAATTAATAATTATAGAATTTTTAAACACTTTTTTTTCATTTTTTATTTTTATTCTTTTTTGAGTTATTAACATTATTTATTTTATTTTACAATTTCGTATATATGCTCAAATTATGTGACTTATTTTTTAAAATAAAGATAATTCTATTGACAAATATTATTTCGAACAATTTTATTGAAGTTAAAAATTAAAAAAAAAATAGTAAAAAAATTATATTATAATTTGACTATTTTTTATTTGTATTTAATTTTTTAATTATTATTTTTTGTTTAATTTTAATGAATTTTATTTTTCAAAAAAAAAAAAAAGAGTCAAGCGGGCTAGCCCGCCAATCCGCCATAAAGCGGGACGGACTAGCATTTTGAACCCATTTTAGTTGGCAGGGCGGGTCAGTCCGTCCCGTTTATCTGGCTGGCCTAAGTGGGGCGGGTTGGGGCGGGCCAACCTGCTTTGCCACCCCTATACAAAACCCATCTTTTATGGGTACATCGTTCATTTTTTTAATTTATAGGTACTTTTATTAGCGTTTGTAAATTTAATGGATACTTTTGGTTGTTTTTTCTATAATTTTTTTTTTGGGTTCAAATTCTATATTGCAAACCACTAATGGAGGAAAGCGCCATCATGTTAGCTAATGGTACATGCTAATGCAGGTCTTCATTTTTAGTGGTTATTTAGATGTGATTAAGTTAATAAAAAAAATTTAATATTTTTTTTATTTTTTAGTATGTTTGATAAATTTTTAATAATAAAAAATATTAAAAAAATAAAAAAATTATTTTATTTGAGTAGTTATAATTTATATCTTTTTTTAAATAATATTTTTTACACAATAAATAAACAAAAAGTATTTTTTATATTATTATATCTAAACATAATTGATAGATAAAAAAAAATTTTACATAGAATATTCAAACATAAAATTACTTTTATTTTTTTATAAATTTTTTTTTAAAAAATAAAAAAATCTTTTCTTAAAAACTCACTCAAACAAACTTTTAATCAATAACTCACAATTGTACAAATTAATATAATACATATATTAAGAGTAGTTTTCCCTAACAAACTTGTGTTACTTAAATTCCTAAAATATTCCCATAATCAGATCATATCTCAATAACTTTTATAGAATGACAATCGGAGTAATACAGAATAATTATGATCAATTTCACAAATGTACTGTGTCTAATTCATTTAAATTTATGTTTATAATTTTATCTTTCTTTTTTTTATAGACTAACTTTATCTTTGTTAAAATATGATTCCAACAAGTCACCAAAAAAAAAAATATGATTCCAACATGTTTTTTTCTTTTTTTGGTCAGACAACATGTTATATATTCAATATTTTGCTATTTCCAATTCTTCCATCTTATTGGGCCGAAGCAATAAAAATGATCAAAACAATGTTTTTTCCAAAATGGGATGAAGCTCTACTTCTTAATAGTTAAACCAAAAACCATAAACTATTCATACTGACCCACAAAAAATAACTTCGGCTTGTACAAAAAAAAAACCCTCAGTTTAACCTATCAAATCTGAACCGAAAAACTCAGTGATTTAGTGGATTTGCCTATTTATGGCAAGTTTTGACGGTTTCCTATGGGGATGGTAACAAAACAGGACGGGAATAAGAAATATCTTTGCACTCTTCGTTTTCGCCCTTAAATATATTTTCCGTCCCGTCTCAACTTTTGTTCTGGAAAAATATTACCCTCCATTTCTATTTTCCACAATCAGAGACAATAAGATGGCAAAGGAATAACAATACGATAAGTATTGATCAAGAGTGGGGTATGGTTATAACGCTACCAAAGATTGGGATTTGTGAGTTCTGATCTTCTAATGTAACTTGGGAGTGAGACGAAGTAACATTAGTGTTGTGGAGAGAAAGAAAGACACTTTTGAAATTAGGGTTAGATTTTTTAATATCTATATTTATATATAGTATGCGAAATGACTAATAAATTTATATTAAAAATAAATTATTAAGGGTGTTTAAGTAAATTTAATAATTCGAAGATTAATGAAAATTTCCATTCGAGTTCTCAGGTTTGCCTCGAAAAATTTTGGCCCCCATTCTATATCCTATAGAAAATTTTTTTTGTCTTCAAGTCTTTATTTAGAGCAGTCTCCACAAGAATCTCTGTGTTTTGGAGAATTTTGTTATTCCTATTTCTCATTTTTTTTGTAAAATAGTTTGTGTACTAACAGGATTAAATAAAATATCCTATTTTCAAATTAATTTGAGTTGGTCGAATAATCAACTCACTTGTTTGTCTAAATAAATATCAGAAGTTTAAATTTTATCTTTTGTATACAATAATTCATTATTCAATAGCAGATTTTTAAATTAAATTTAGAAATAATTCTTAACCTATCAGATTAAGAAATATTATGGACAAAAAAATCTCATTTTTAAAATATTAGTATTTCTATTAGTATCGAAAAAGTTGTAATATCTTAATAATGAAGTGCATTAAAAAATTTTATTAAACATGAACTCAGAACTTGGTTGTGCAACTCGTATATTAATAATTTATTTTAAATTTAACTGGTATTACATATAGAAAATGAGTTGGAAACCACGAGGAAGAAAATAATTATTGAGATTTTAGCTAGTGATGAACAAATTGTTAGTTATAAATGTATACTAGCAATTCTTTATTTTATGTTTATAGTAATTTTACACATTTATCAAGAGTATATAGAGATATTTCAATTTATGTTACCTTAAATTTTATCTGTTATTTTCTATGAAAAATTATGGTATCTTGTGTTTTAATATATTTTAGAATATTTTAATATTTGTATAGTTTGTGACAAAGAAGTCAATTATTATTCTCAACCAAATCAGCAAATGCACTTTTGCATTCACCAAGAATTAGAGTAAACTTTCACTTTAATCTCTAACAATATGCTAATTAATAAAATCAAAATGCTATGTCGATCTTTAACTATTTATTTTACGAGTGATGTTATATATACAAATTTTTTTTATAATTAAATTTAAATTGGTTTAACTACAATAAAAATTAATTTTAAAATAAAATACATGACACGTGTTTCAATATTTAGCACCCAATTCAAAGAACTTGTATTATATGTATAAATCTTTTTACACTTTCTACATTTTTTATTAACATTTATATGAATAAATAATGATACAATTTCAGGTTATTGGAGGAGACTTATACAAAGATATCTCAAACATCCTTTTTTTTTTAGTTGCTGACGTGTCACACTGTGATTAATAATATCTATATAATTGATTAATAATTTATTCTTTAAATTTGATTCAGCTCGATCAGTTTACATAAATTGAACTGTGTCATGATTTTTTTTTTTAAATTTATAATACAACATCGTGTATCAATCGATAAATTCTACCTTTTTCTCTCTTAACATCACTCTTTCACTGAAGCTCGAGTTCTCTCATCTCTTTCAGTGTGGCTTATTGTTCTCGCTCCTAAATATGCTCAATTTATTTAGGACAAATAGCTCCTTACACAATCGATAAAATGTATACATTTTGTTTGCTTTCAAATTAATACAAATTCTTCAAATCTTGTTCATGAATTAAAAATTCTAACAAAAAATTATGAGATACACAAATTAATTTTTCAGCTTTAAATCGTGGTTCATAAAGATAGAGAAAGGATGATAATCTTTAAAAGAGACACTTAAACCCCTATTCGTTTTAAAAAAAAATACTTAAACCTTTATCTATTTAAAGAAAAAGATATTTAAATTTTGTATTGTTACCGGTTGATATAATTACTAACACAGGAGTTAGAATGTCCCAACAAAATGAATAAATAAAAATTGGTACAATATTTAAGAAAAAAGTATATTTTTTGTCTTTGAGATTTGTCAAAAATTTTAAAAATATTCTTAAATTTTATTTTATTTTAATTTTATTCTAAAAATTTTCGATTTGCATTAAATATATCTTTGATAGCAAAATATTCAAAAAATTTAGGACTGATTCATCAATAGTACATAACAATGATGTATAATTTGATTATGTTAAAGATTATTTTTATAAAATTATTACTGAATTAGTCTTAAATTTTTTAAAAAATAATGGTTAAATTTGTCTATTGTGTCATTGAATTTGTCCCATGCTTAAATTTGTCTATAATGGTTGAATTTGTGCAACTCGTATACTTAAAGATTACTTCTATTATATACTCGTATAGAAGTATATAATGTCTATTGTGTCATTGAATTTGTCCCATGCTTAAATTTTTTATTTATGTATGATAAAAATTATGTTCTTAAATATCAATACAATGAAAAAAACTATATATAAATTTAATCTATTGAAACTATAATAATAATATCAATATCAATAATAATAATAATTCAATTAGTTAATTATACAAAACCAAACTTAAATTTTTAAATATAAATAATATTATTAGTATTTAGTAGTTTTTTTATAAAAGTTAATTGAGATAATATTATATATTATTTATTTATTTTTATTATTTAATTTAATTTAATTTTGGCTTTATATAAAATAATTTTTTTGTCAAACAAACATCTACTATAAATATGATAGGGTTTTAACTTTACAATTAAACAGAAAAAATTATTAAATAATTATTTAATAGAAAAATAGAGAATATTATATATATAAACAAAATTATACGTAGCTATTAAATTTAAATTTATCTTTTTTTTTTGTATTTTTTTTGTTAATCTCTCTCACACAACTATAAAAACTTAAAAAAATTAAATTAGTCCATTCAAATTATATTTCTAATAATTTTTTTTAATTATTGAGCTATAATTTTTTTTATATTATATAAAAAATCAATAAAATGTGATTTGATGGGTATAGAATATCTAATTGTGCTAGTATTAATAATAATTATATTAAAATATTTTTAAATTAACATACTTTTAGCACGTTAATTAAATTATTGGAAACGTAATTAATATATTTTAAATTTTAAATATCTATTTTTAATTATTTTTATATTATTTTTGCTCCTACTACTAAATATTGTTGGATCTATCACTGTCTGGTTAAGAATATATTTGATGTAATAAAAAAATTTTGGGACAAAATTAAAATAAAATAAAATTTAAAAATATTTTTAAATTTTTTAATAAACGTTATGAATAAAAAATATATTTTATTCTATTTTAATTTTGTTTAAAAAAGTGTCTACTTCATATGAAATTAATATTTAAAAATTATTAGATAATATAATAAAGTTGATTAAATTAGGATTAAGTACTTTTTTCATCCCTAAGATCTAAGGTCAAAATCAAAATCGTTTCTAACTTTTTTTTTGTATTAAAATCACCCTCGTTATTATAAAATCGTCCTTTTATTCATAAATGATATTTTTCGGACAATTTTGCCCTTAAAAAAATAAAAAACCCTCCTTACCCTCACAACTAACTTCTGTATCATCATCATCGCTGCGCATCTCTCTCCCTCTCCCTTTCTTCATCGCCATCACCACTGCCACCATAACCATCACAACTTCTTTCTCTCTAAATCACTATCACTCACCCACAAACTAAATTCAGTAACAGCAACAACTAAATTCAGTAACAACAAATTCAGCAATTTCAACAACAGCAACACACTTTCATCAATAGCAACAACAAAATGAATCAACAGCAACATCCACAAAATAAATTAATAGAAATTTTAAATTTAACAACAATTCAGCAATCATCAACCGTAACTTCAAATACAAAATCGGCAACAACAGAAATTAAAAAAAAATAAAAAGAAGGAAATAATGTTTATGTTTTTCAAAAAAAAAAAAAAGAAGAACGAAAAGAGGAGGAAGGAAGTGACGGTGCGGGAACCTACTGCCATCAACCTCTGGCCGCCGCCACCCTGAGTGCGCCGGTTCTACCCTCTTTCTTCCTCCCATTCTTTTCTTCTTCCTCTTCCTTCCAACCGCCATCCACCGTTGCCGTCCGTCGAAATCCAGTAGCCACTACAAGCGCCGCCTCTCCCTTTTCAGAACACATCACAACGCCGCCATGTTGAGGGATTCGAAGCTGAAGACGACGAACTCGAAGATGCTTCTATCGATTCCACCACTCTCCGCTCTCCACCTTCCCAACCTCTCACAACTGACCTCACTTCTCCTACCCCCATCGATCCCCAACCCAAACCCGCACCGTCCAATCTCCCGAAATTGCCGCCCACCACTTTGGATTTCTGGATGAGAATGAATTCGAATGCCTTCCCATCAAACACCCCTTCTCCGATCACAATGCTTCCCACTCCAATTCCACTTCCTCTCTCACCCATCCCGACGTCAAGCCTTTCCGGGATTCTTTTTCTCTTTCAACTTTAATTAGAGGTAATTTGGTGAGGGAGAGTAAGAATTTAGGATAAAAAAAAAAAAGAAGTTCGGTGATGATGATAAAGGGAGTTGGGAGTTAGTGGGCAAGGAGAGATTTTTTTAAGGATAAAATCATTTGAAAAATGTTGTTTATGAATAAAAGGATGATTTTATAACGTTTTGTAATGTTAAAGATAATTTTAATAAAAAAAGATCGAAAACTATTTTAATTTTGACCCAAAATTTTAAGAATAAAAAAATACTTAACCCATTAAATTATTATCTAATAACTTTTAACTATCAAAGGAAATCTTATCGCCTCATCTAACTATTCTTAAATACACACTCCATGAAAAAATTATCGCCTCATCTAACTATTCTTAAATACACACTCCATGAAAAAACACCTTCTTTCCCAGGAATAACCGAATAAGTGTTTGTTTGGGTGCCATTTTGTGCTTATTTGGGCGTCATTATTCTGATAAAAAATATCTTTTTTTCAATGAAAAAGATCTTTTTTTATTTTTTAGCGTGTTTGGCAAATTTCTAATAGTAAAAGTAAAAGAACTAGAAAAATAAAAAAAAAAAACATCTTTTTTGAGAAGCTGTAATTTACATCTTTTTTTAAAAAGATCTTTTTTCCTTAAAAAAAATAGATGTTTTTCGTGTAATAAATAAATAAAAAAGTACTTTTACATTGTTATACCCAAACATACTTGATAGATAAAAAGATCTTTTTGCATGAGATACCCAAACATAAAATTATTTTTACTTTTCCATAAGATCTTTTAAAAAAAGATAACTCGAAAAAAGATATTTTCTTAGAAACTCACCTAAACAAGCCCTTTATCTTGATAAAAAAAGATCTTTTTCAATGAAAAAATATTTTTTTTTATTTTTTAACGTGTTTGGCAAATTTTTAGTAGTAAAAGTAAAAGCACTAGAAAAATAAAAAAAAAAACATCTTTTTTGAGAAGGTATAATTTACATCTTTTTTTTAAAGATCTTTTTTCTTTAAAAAAAGATATTTTTTAAATAATAAATAAACAAAAAAGTACTTTTATGTTATTATACCCAAACATAATTGATAGATAAAAAGATCTTTTTACATGAGATATCCAAACATAAAATTACTTTTTACTTTTTCATAAGAGTTATGCTACACAAGTCTTTTTGGCTTACAAGTCTTACAAGTTGGGCCAAACCCAACAGAAATTACGCTCACCCATAGAAGTGTGATAACACGCGCATCACGTTTTCAAAGCGCTCATTCACCATTATGAGTGACTCTTCTTCTTCTTCCTCGATGAAAACCACAACTATCATTTTTTCTTCGCGTTTCTCCTCCTCCTCTTTTTCCTTCTTCTCCTTCTTCTTTGTGTTTCTCATCTTTTTTTTCACGTGTTTCATCTTCATCATAGTATTTCTCCTCCTTCTTCTTTTGATTTTGCAACAATATGTATTTTTTCTTCTTTATTTAATTTTTTTCTCCCAAAAAGAATTATGAGAATATGAAATAAGAAGATGAAGAAGAAGAAGCAGCTGCAGAAGATGAGGAGGAGGAAGAGGATCGGAAGAGTTCTGAATCATGCAAATCTTATCAGAATAAAAATACACCCAAACTTCCTTAAAATACACCCAAATATGTTCGTGATAACCCAAATATCTTCGTTTTACACTCAAAATTGCTGCAAAAACAGAAATGAGTTATGCTACATGTATACTAAAATCAGCCACTAAAGTCAGCCACCAGTATAAAATACATACTAGAATACAAATATACATTGAAAATAAATTAAACTACACATATATTTATATACAAATACATTGGTAGATGATTTTAGTGGCTGATTTTAGTGTACAAATAATATTTTTGTACAGAAAAATGTTTTCTCTAATGCTGCATTTTTTTCTTCTTCTTCTTTTCCTTATTTCTTTCTATCTTTCAGTTAAATGAATGTAAGTTCATCATCTTCCAAGTAATTGCAGCATTATGTGTTTCTTCTTCTTCTTTGTTTGATTTTTTTGTTTTTATTTTTGTTAAGAGAGTAAAACAAAAAGAAACTTAAGAAAGTAAAACAAAAAAGAAAAGATGAATAAGAAAAAAAGAAGAAGAAGATGGTGGGGATGATGATGAAAAAAAAAAGAAGTAGCAGAAGATGATGAGGAGGAAGAAGAAGAGTTCTGAATTATGCAAAACTTAACAAAATAAAAATACACCCAAAATTCCTTAAAATACACCCAAATATCTTCGTATTACGCCCAAATATTTTCGTTTTACACTCAAAATTGCTGCAAATACAGAAATGAGTTATGCTACATGTACACTAAAATCAGCCACCAAAGTCAGCCACCAGTATAAAATACATACTGAAATACAAATATACATTGAAAATAAATTAAACCACACATGTATTTATACACAAATACATTAGTGGCTGATTCTAGTGGTTGATTTTAGTGTACAAATAGTATTTTTGTACAGAAAAATATTTCCTCTAATGTTGTATTTTTTTCTTCTTCTTCTTTTTCTTATTTCTTTCTCTTCTTTTAATTAAATGAATGTAAGTTCATCATTTTTCAAGTAATTTTGTAGCATTATGTGTTTCTTCTTCTTATTTGTTTGATTTTTTTGTTTTTATTCTTGTTAAGAGAGTAAAACAAGAAGAAACTTGATAAAGTAAAACAAAAAGGAAAAGATGAATAAGAAAAAAAGAAGAAGAAGATGGTCATGATGATAAAAAAAGAAGCAGCAGAAGATGAGGAGGAGGAGGAAGAAGAAGAGTTTTGAATTATGCAGAACCTATCAAAATAAAAATACACCCAAATATGTTCGTGATACACCCAAATATCTTCGTTTTACACCCAAAATTGCTGTAAATACAGAAATGAGTTATGCTACGTGTACACTAAAATCAGCCACCAGTATAAAGTACGTACTGGAATACAAATATACATTGAAAATAAATTAAACCACACATGTATTTATACACAAATACATTGGTGGATGATTTTAATGTACAAATAGCATTTTTGTACAGAAAAATGTTTCCTCTAATGCTGCATTTTTTTCTTCTTCTTCTTTTCTTTATTTCTTTCTTTCTTTTAGTTAAAGAGTAAATAGACAAAATTGTCCCTGAAAGATACCCCGATCTCTATTTTGGTCCTCGAAAGATAAAGATAATCAAAATCGTCCCCGAAAGATACACGATTGGTCACGTTAGTCCTTCCGTTAGTTGGATAATGATGTGTCACGTTAAGTGCCACGTGATATATGATGACGTGGAGGGCTAATGCCACGTGTCAGGTCAGTGACACGTGGCATGCCACCTGTCAGATCAATGACACGTGGCATGCCACATGGCACTTGACATGTAAAAAAGTTATTTATAATCAAAATAGTCCTTGAAAGTTTAGGCGTAAGTCATTTTCATCCCTAAAATTTAAAAAATTAATCAAATTAGTCCTTATATAATTTTTTTTCTTGATAATATTAAGTTTAAAATATTTTTTAATACTACTAATTTTAATAGAAATGTAATTGACAATAAAAAAAATTAGTAATTGTATCTTTCCTTTTTAAAATTTTTTTCAAGAAAATTATCTCTCTCCTTTAATTCTTGTCAAAATCTCTCTTATTCTTTTCTATTCTAAAACCTTTTTCTTACATTATTACATTTTGTTGGAATATATATATATATATATATATATATATATATATATATATATATATATATATATATATATATATATATATATGTTACGATGGGTAACCGGAGATTAATGGGCTGGACAGTATTGGTTGGCCCAAACGTATGAGAAAGGAGGCCTGTAGATGGATTGACGATCCCCAGGCTCGATCCGACTTGTTCGTGAGAGGTGAGGGGGGTGGTACCTGCAAAGACACTCCGATGCCAAAGTCAGCAAAGGGAGCAAAACAGGTCTAGAGAGTATTGGAACTTAGAGATACTTGAAGGATGTCAGTGTACTTATAGTGGTGAACCAATAATCACCGTTGAAGTAGTGCCACTTTTTTAGGGTGTTAACCGTCCCTTTATCTTAGGGAGGTTAAGATATGGCTCCTAGAAGTGGTTAGAGAGATTCTAGGGGCAGTTACTCATTCAAACGAGTGTTTATCTGCCAGCTAACTCTCGTCCCCGACTTCTTTAGAGTAAGTCGTGGTAGGAACCGACTTCCTGGGAGGAAGGTGGGTGAAATGCGGGGCTCATCCTTTAGGATTGGGCCTTTTATTTAGACCTGGGCCTTATCATTGGGCCAGGGTATGAACAGTGCCCCTACTCGAGCCCAATTTTTTAAGATTTGGGTTCGAGTATTCCACTCGGGGTTGTAGCCGACTTGTTGGGGGACCGACGTGATGGTCGAAAACCGACGTGACTTTTCGTGACCTTTTGCTTCTGACAGTTACGTCTAATCAAGCGTCGCGTCCGTTAGGGATGTGCGTAGGGATTGATGGTCTTGGTAACGGTGCGTCTTTATTAATGACTGCCCCGTTTTTACCATTGTGCCCCTAACGTACTTATAAATACCTTTCCTCTCTTTCCTTGTTTCGTTTCTGCGATTTTTCAAATTTTCTCTTCATCTGTTCGTGCTTGTGTTCGAAGGCTTTTACTTCCTCCAACCCTCATTTTCAGATAAAGGTTAGTTTTTTTCTCCTTCTGTAACATGTTTTTCTATTTGCATGCCTTTATTTTGTAGATAGATAGGTTGGTTTGTAGACTTCCGTTTAGTTTCGTATTCCCTCCCTTTAGAGACCGTGTTTTTTGATTTTCCTTTTCTTTTTCCCTTGTAGGTTTTTGTCACCTTTTTAAGAAAAGAAAATGGCTTCCGTAGATGTTCTTTCTCAGTGGGTTGATGTCACGGTCCTAGGGGAGGAACCTTCGGTCGATACTGAGTTTATCACCCACCTTCGTACTCGCCATAGAATTTGTACTTCTGAGGAGGACGAGCCGAAGTATGAGTTGGTAGTCCCGGGTCCAGAAGACCGGGTTTGCTTCGGGAGGGCCAATGAAGCAGCCCCTCATTTTTTCTTTATGTATGAGTGTATGATCACCCATTTGGGTGTTTTTCTTCCTTTTTCAAATTTTGAGATGTCTGTTTTGCATCACTGCCGAGTTGCCCCTACTCAACTTCACCCCAACTCTTGGGGTTTTTTGAAAATTTATCAACTTATTAGCCAGGCTTTGGAGTTTCCGACCTCTTTGAAGATTTTTTTCTATCTTTTTCATATGACCAAACCCTTTAGTGGGTTAAATAATAAGCAACAGTGGGTGTCTTTTCGAGCCATACAGGGTCGGAGAGTCTTCACCCTTTTTGACGAATCCTTCCATGACTTTAAAAATTATTTTTTCAAAGTGCAAGCTGTAGAGGGTCACCACCCCTTTTTTCTGGATGATACTTCTTCTCCTCGCTTTCCCCTGTACTGGTTGGAGGCCTCCCCCTGTGAGAAATATGGTCTAGATGACCTAGACGAAGTAGAGGCGGCCGTTGTGGGGTTCCTCCGAGAAGTGTGGGGGAGGGCCCCATACCTGGACACTAAGAAATTCCTCCAGGGGTCTCCGACTTTTATCCAGGCGCAACTAGGTAGCTTTTGTTTTTCTAATTTACTTCCGACTTTTGATTTCTTGTACCGACTTGTTTGACTCTTTCTTGTCTTTGTAGAGATGGCGAAGAAGAATGCTCAGGAATCTTACCAGAGAGTCCAGGAGGCCAAAGCAAGGTCTCGAGCCAGGACTGGTGGCTCCAGGGCGGTTATCTCTCCTCCTCCTCCTCCTCCTCCTCCTCCTTGGAACGTTGGGACTCCTTCCCAGCCCATTGTGATTTCTTCTTCAGCTTTCTCTCAGCCGCCCCCCTCCGCCCGACCTTCTCCTGAGCCCGAGAGGAGGAAGCGCAAGACTTTTGAGTCTGGCTCTTCTTTTGAGGGTGAGGTTAAGGCGGATGCCCTTGCATTCGTCCGAAAGTACATCTACCCCCATGCTCATATGAGGATGGATGGTGTATCTGTTCGGAATCACCTTACCACTTTGGTTGAGGAGAGTCTCAGGGCGGCGGGTGTTTGTGGTAAACTCTTAGATATTTTTGAGAAGGCTCCTCTCAGCTCTTTGGGTTCAACCTCGAAGGTTGAGGAGCTAGAAGGAAGGCTTCTTGTATATCAAGAGCATGAGAGGGGGTTGAAGGAGGAGGTCGCCAAGCTGAGGGAGGAGAGAGATGGCCTTCAGGAGAGGGAGAAGAAGTTGCAAGCCCAATGCAACATGGAGGTGGGCTTGAGAAAAACAGCGCAGGACAGCTACCAAAGTTTATTTGAAGATCTTGTGTCTGTAAAGAATGATTTGCTGAATTCTCGGAAGGCATATACCGAGTTGGAGGACTCTATTGCCGAGGCTGCCGAGGAGGCTTGGAGGATCTTTAAGGAGCAAGTTGGAGTATTTGCCCTTGACTTGGATCTTTCTCCTTTGGATCCTGACAAAGTTGTCCTTGACGGTGCCATAGTTGATCCCCCTGCTCCCATGATCGTTTCCGAGTCAGAATTGAAGACTCGGGGGCAGAGGATCATTGAGTCCCCTCCTCACTCAAAGGACGCTCCGAGTTCTTCAGCAGTTCCTCCGACTTCCTCTTCGTCTCCAATGGATGCCTCTCTCCCTGGTCCTGGTGGCGCTCTTCCTGACTCTGGTGGTGGTGATCCGTCTACTCCTCTTTCGAAAAAGTAATTTGTTGGCTATTTGGGGGTCCGGCCTGTGGGTCCCCCCTTTTTTAAACTTTTATTTGTGTTTGGTGCTGTTTGAACAATTTGCTTCTGGCCTTATAAGGCCGTAAACAAAATATTTAAAATACCCTTTTTTAATAAGGGTTTAAGTTAAAAATAAATACCCTTTTTTGGATAAGGGTTTAAGTTACCTTATGTGTGCATGCTTTTTGATAGTGATTTTTCAAACCCCCTTGATCTTTTTCTGAAAAATCTTTTCTTTGGCTTGTCTGTTTTTCTGAACCTTTTTGTTTTAAGGATTTTTAGGACAACTTTCTGACCTTTTCCTGGGTTTTTTCGATCTCTTTTGTTTATTCCTCGTACTCAATTTTGTTTTATTGAGTTTTTATGACTTAGGCTACTTTTGTGAGTCATTTTTATTTTACTCGGTTTTCTATCTCGACTTATGAGTCGGAATGTTTCCGAGTTTATCATGATCAACCTCTGTAACCTCTTTACACCGACTTGTACCTCGTCGTTTTATCCTGACGACCATCTAGGTCGGTTAATGGGATTTTCACGTTTTGTCGAGCTTAAGTCGGTGCGTTTCGTCGAAAGAAAGAGAAAACAAAGAAGGAATTTATAAGAGATATTTGTAAGATGAAAAAGATCTTTATTAATTGGGGAGGTACCTTATTGCTACTAAGGATTTTTGACAATCTATTTCCCTTAGCCTCTACTATGATGCCTCGTTAAAAACCCTTCTCCAGAAAAAACCCTTTGATTTTTGGAAAAAAATCATGAAGTTGGGAAAAGAGTACATCAGGGAGTAGAGTTCGCTTTTAACTGTAGTACCTTTTCATATTACAAGCATGCCACGACCTTGGTAACTCGGTTCCGTTCAGATCGGTTACTTTATAATAACCTTTTCCTAAGACTTCATTGACTTTATATGGTCCCTTTCAATTTGCAGCGAGTTTTCCTTCCCCTGATTTGTTGACTCCAATGTCGTTTCTGATCAAGACCAAGTCGTTCGGGGCGAATGCTCTTCGAATGACTTTTTTGTTGTACCTTATAGTCATCCTTTGCTTCAACGCTGCTTCTCTTATCTGGGCTTCTTCTCGGACTTCGGGGAGCAGGTCGAGCTCCTCTTTGTGCCCCTGTATGTTTCTGATCTCGTCATGGAGAATTACTCTTGGGCTTTGTTCGTTGACTTCTATAGGTATCATGGCTTCTACGCCATAGACTAGTCGGAAGGGCGTTTCTCCCGTGGCGGACTGGGGGGTTGTCCTGTAAGCCCATAGCACTTGTGGGAGCTCTTCGGCCCAGGCTCCTTTTGCATCTTGTAATCTTTTCTTCAATCCTGCCAGTATGACTTTGTTGGCTGCCTCAGCTTGCCCATTGGCTTGCGGGTGCTCCACCGAGGTGAACTGGTGTTTGATTTTCATACTGGCTACTAGGCTTCTAAAGGTAGAGTCGGTGAACTGGGTTTCATTGTCTGTAGTAATGGAATAGGGTATCCCATATCTTGTGATGATATTTTTGTAGAGGAACCTCCGACTTCTTTGTGCGGTGATGGTGGCCAATGGTTCTGCTTCTATCCATTTTGTGAAGTAATCTATTCCCACGATCAGGTATTTGACTTGTCCTGGCGCCTGGGAAAAAGGACCTAACAAATCCATTCCCCATTTCGCAAAGGGCCATGGAGAAGTGATGCTGATGAGCTCCTCCGGGGGAGCCACGTGGAAATTTGCATGCATTTGGCATGGTTGACACTTTTTCACAAATTCGGTCGCATCTTTCTGTAAGGTCGGCCAGTAGAACCCAGCTCGGATCACTTTCCTGGCTAATGACCTTGCTCCGAGATGATTTCCGCAGATCCCATTATGGACTTCCTCCAATACCTCGGTGATTTTTGAGGTCGGTACGCACTTTAACAATGGTATTGATATCCCCCTCCTGTAGAGAATATTTTTTACCAAGGTGTAGTGTTGTGCTTCCCTCCGGATTTTCTTAGCCTCTTTTTCCTCTTTTGGGAGGATGTCAAATTTCATGTATTTGACCAAGGGGTTCATCCATCCGAGGCTTAATCCGACTACCTCAAGGACCTCTTGTTTGTCTTTCTCTTTTACTACGGAGGGCTCCTGGAGAGTTTCTTGGATCAGGCTTCTGTTATTCCCTCCTGGCTTGGTACTTGCTAACTTGGATAGGGCGTCTGCTCTGCTATTTAGATTCCGAGTTATGTGTTTGACCTCGGTTTCTGCAAAGCGCCCAAGGCGTTCCAGAGTTTTTTCCAAGTACCTCTTCATATTTGGGTCCTTTGCCTGATACTCTCCACTTATCTGGGAGGTCACCACTTGTGAGTCGCTATATATCATCACCTTTGTAGCACCGACTTCTTCCGCCAGCTTCAATCCAGCAATCAAGGCTTCATACTCTGCCTGATTGTTTTAAGCTGGGAATTCAAATTTGAGGGAAATCTCTATATGGGTTCCTCTTTCATCCACCAATATTATGCCTGCGCCGCTTCCTATTTTGTTTGAGGATCCATCTACATAGAGTTCCCATGTAGTTGGTTTTTCCTCTTGGTCTCCTGCGTATTCTGCAATGAAGTCGGTGAGGCACTGGGCTTTAATCGCCGTCCGAGTTTCATACTTTAAGTCGAACTCAGAGAGTTCTATTGCCCATTGAACCATTCTCCCTGCAACATCCGTCTTTTGGAGGATTTGCTTCATGGGTTGGTTCGTGCGGACTCTTATTGTGTGAGCTTGAAAGTAAGGTCGTAGCCTTCGTGAGGCTACTACTAAGGAGTAGGCAAACTTCTCTAGTTTGTGGTACCTTAGCTCAGGACCTTGTAGAACTTTACTGATGAAATATACAGGGTGCTGACCGGCCTCGTCTTCTCTTATCAGGGCCGATGAGACGACCTTGTCTGCTACAGATAAGTATAGGACGAGGTATTCTCCAGCTGTAGGTCGGGTCAGGATAGGAGGTTGGCTCAAGAATCTTTTGAACTCCTGGAACGCCTCCTCGCATTCAGGAGTCCATTCAAACTGACATCCCTTTCTCAATAAGGAGAACAATGGAAGGGATTTTAGTGCTGATCCTGCCAAAAATCTGGAAAGGGCTGCAAGTCGGCCATTCAGTTGTTGGACCTCTCTTAAACAAGTCGGGCTTTTCATCTCCAGGATAGCTCTACACTTATTGGGATTTGCTTCGATCCCTCTTTGTGTCAGCATAAACCCTAGAAATTTTCCTGCTTCTACCGCGAAGGCACACTTTGCGGGATTTAATCTCATCCCGTGTAACCTTAGGGTGTCAAAGACTCGTGAGAGATCTGACAAGAGGTCGACTTCTTTTTCGGTTTTCACCAACATGTCGTCGACGTATACTTCCATTAGGCTTCCAAGGTGAGAGGCGAACACCTTATTCATCAACCTCTGGTATGTGGCTCCTGCATTTTTCAATCCAAATGGCATGACCACGTAGCAGAAGTTAGCTCTGGGCGTGATGAATGACGTCTTCTCTTGGTCTGGCTCATACATCGGGATTTGGTTATACCCCGAGTAGGCGTCCATGAACGACAAGTATTGATACCCCGAGTTGGAGTCTACTAGGGTGTCAATGCTTGGCAGGGGATAAGGGTCCTTGGGACAGGCCTTATTTAAGTCGGTATAGTCGACACACATTCTCCATTTGTCATTTTGTTTTTTGACTAGCACTACATTGGCTAGCCATGTTGGGTACTTGACTTCTCTGATGGAACAGGCTTCCAGGAGCGCCTGTACTTGCTCTTCTACTATCAGGGCTCGTTCTGGGCCAAGCTTGCATCTTCTTTGTTGTACAGGTCGGGTCCCCGGGTAGACCGAAAGCTTGTGGGACATGAGCTCGGGGTCTATCCCAAGCATGTCGGATGCCTTCCAGGCGAAGAGATCGGAGTTATCTCTTAGGAGCTTAGTCAACCCTTGTTTTAGGGTTTCCCCTAGGTTGGCTCCTATGTGAGTATTTTTCCCTTCCTCTTCGCCTACCTGTATCTCCTCGGTTTTTCCTCCCGGCTGTGGTCGCAGCTCTTCTCTGGCCCTTGCACCTCCGAGATCTATTGTGTGGACTTCTCGGCCCTTTCTTCTCAGGTTTAGGCTTTCATTGTAGCATTTCCTTGCCAATTTCTGGTCTCCTTTTACCGTTGCTATCCCCGCTGAGGTCGGGAATTTCATACAAAGGTGGGGAGTGGATACCACCGCTCCGAGTCGATTGAGGGTAGCTCTGCCGATTAAAGCATTATATGCTGACCCTACATCGATGACTATGAAGTCTATACTCAGAGTTTTTGATTTTTCCCCTTTTCCAAAAGTGGTGTGGAGGGGCAAAAATCCCAGTGGCTTTATTGGCGTGTCACCTAATCCGTACAAGGTGTCGGGGTAGGCTCTTAACTCTTTTTCATCCAACCCTAGTTTGTCGAAAGCGGGTTTGAAAAGAATGTCCGCTGAGCTTCCTTGGTCTACTAGGGTTCTATGGAGATGGGCATTTGCTAGGATCATAGTTATTACCACTGGATCATCGTGTCCAGGGATTATTCCTTTCCCATCTTCTTTTGTGAATGAAATGGTAGGGAGGTCGGATGACTCTCCTCCGACCTGATAGACTCTCTTGAGATGCCTTTTGCGAGAGGATTTGGTGAGTCCCCCTCCTGCGAACCCCCCTGAGATCATATGGATATGTCTCTCTGGAGTCTGCGGTGGTGGGTCTCTTCTATCCATATCATGTCGCTTTCTCTTCCCATGACTGTCCGACCTTTCTATGAGATATCTGTCGAGCCGACCTTCTCTAGCCAGCTTTTCTATCACATTTTTAAGGTCGTAGCAGTCATTTGTGGAGTGACCATATACTTTATGGTACTCACAGTAGTCGCTGCGACTCCCCCCTTTTTTATTTTTAATGGGTCTGGGGGGTGGCAGCCTTTCAGTATTACAAATCTCTCTGTATACATCCACTATAGAGACCTTTAGAGGAGTATAAGAGTGATATTTCCTTGGTCTATCAAGACCGAGTTCTTCCTTCTTCTTGGTTTCCCTCTCCCTCTCTTTTGTTGAGGGAGGGTGCCTAGGTCGACAACTTAGGTCTCTCAGCTTAGCATTTTCCTCCATGTTGATGTACTTTTCAGCTCTTTCCTGTACATCGCTTAGGGAGGTGGGGTGTCTTTTAGATATGGACTGTGAGAAGGGACCTTCTCTAAGCCCATTGACTAACCCCATTATGACTGCCTCTGTGGGCAGGTCTTGAATCTCTAAACATGCTTTGTTGAACCTTTCCATATAGGCTCGTAAGGATTCTCCGACCTCCTGCTTTATTCCCAGGAGGCTTGGCGCATGTTTCACTTTGTCTTTCTGGATAGAAAACCTCATCAAAAACTTCCTTGAGAAGTCTTCAAAACTGGTTACCGACCTCGGGGGGAGGCTGTCGAACCATTTCATCGCTGCTTTCGACAAGGTGGTCGGAAAAGCTTTGCAACGCGTTGCGTCGGAAGCATCAGCCAGATACATCCGACTTTTAAAGTTGCTCAAGTGATGTTTTGGATCTGTGGTTCCATCATAGAGGTCCATATCGGGGATTTTAAAGTTTCTTGGAACGTTTGCCCTCATTATGTCCTCACTGAAAGGATCCTCCCCTCCTAGGGGCGACTCTTCTCTATCGTCACGGGAGTTCCGACCTCTGAGGGAGGATTCCAACTTTAAGAGTTTTTTCTCTAACTCTTTTCGTCGATCCATCTCCTCTCTTAGGTGTTTTTCTACCTCCCTTTGTCGCTCCCGTTCCTGTTCTAGTTGTTCCAAGCGACTTTGGTGGACATGAACTAATCCCATAAGTTCAGTTGCATGGGACTGTCCGTCCTTCTCTGATTCACGGCCTTCAGAGGAATTCACCTTCGGGGTTTTGACTCCGGAGGTACCCTCTCTTTGTTGATCGTTGGTTTCCTGGCGGAGGGTTAGGTCCGCGTCGTTATTTCCGGTATCCAGATTCTCTTGTTTGGAATCTGTTTCTACATGACCCTCCTCAGGGGATCTGTCCGCCATCACTGGTTGATCTCTCGGGTCCCCGGCAACGGCGCCAATGTTACGATGGGTAACCGGAGATTAATGGGCTGGATAGTATTGGTTGGCCCAAACGTATGAGAAAGGAGGCATGTAGATGGATTGACGATCCCTAGGCTCTGTCCGACCTGTTCGTGAGAGGTGAGGGGGGTGGTACCTGCAAAGACACTCCGATGCCAAAGTCAGCAAAGGGAGCAAAACAGGTCTAGAGAGTATTGGAACTTAGAGATACCTGAGGGATGTCAGTGTACTTATAGTGGTGAACCAATAACCACCGTTGAAGTAGTGCCACTTTTTTAGGGTGTTAACCGTCCCTTTATCTTAGGGAGGTTAAGATATGGCTCCTAGAAGTGGTTAGAGAGATTCTAGGGGCAGTTACTCATTCAAACGAGTGTTTATCTGCCAGCTAACTCTCGTCCCCGACTTCTTTAGAGTAAGTCATGGTAGGAACCGACTTCCTGGGAGGAAGGTGGGTGAAATGCGGGGCTCATCCTTTAGGATTGGGCCTTTTATTTAGACCTGGGCCTTATCATTGGGGCAGGGTATGAACAATATATATATATATATATACTCAAAATTAAAATGTAGGTATTTGTTAACCTAAACAAAGTTATATGCTCAAAATCAAAATTTATGTATGTTAACCTAAATGAAAGTAATACCGTAATGAAAAAAAAGATGTATAAATTTTTATTAACTTTGTTTAGGTTAACATACATAAATTTTTATTTTGAGCATATAACTTTATTTAGGTTAACAAATACATACATTTCAATTTTGAGTATATATATATATATATATATATATATATATATATATATTCCAGCAAAATGTAATAATGTAAGAAAAATGTTTTAGAATAGAAAAGAATAAGAAATATTTTGACAAGAATTAAAGGAGAGAGATTATTTTATTGAAAAAAATTTTAAGAAGAAAAGATACAATTATTAATTTTTTTATTCTCAATTACATTTCTATTAAAATTAGTAGTATAAAAAATATTTTAAATTTAATATTATCAAGAAAAAATTAAAAAAAAATTATATAAGGAATAATTTGATTAATTTTTAAAATTTTAAGGATGAAAATGACTTACGTCTGAACTTTCAAAAACTATTTTAATTATAAATAACTTTTTTACATGTCAAGTGCCACGTCACTGACCTGACACGTGGCATCATGCCACTGATCTAACATGTCAACCAATCATCTTGTGACACGTGGCATTAGCCCTCCACGTCATTATATGCCACGTGGCACTTAACGTGACACGTCATCATCCAACTGACGGAAGGACTAACATGACCAATCGTGTATCTTTCGGGGACGATTTTGATTATCTTTATCTTTCGAGGACCAAAATAGAGATTGGGGTATCTTTTAGGGACGATTTTGGCTATTTACTCTTTAGTTAAATGAATATAAGTTCATCATCTTCCAATTAATTTTGCAGCATTATGTGTTTCTTCTTCTTCTTTGTTTGATTTTTTTGTTTTTATTCTTGTTAAGAGAGTAAAACAAAAAGAAACTTGAGAAGGTAAAACAAAAAGAAAAAGATGAATAAGAAAAAAAAAGAAGAAAAAGATGGTGGTGATGATGATAAAAAAAAGAAGCAGCAGAAGATGAGGAGAAGGAAGAGGAAGAGTTCTGAATTATGCAGAACTTATCAAAATAAAAATACACCTAAAATTCTTTAAAACACATCCAAATATCTTCGTGTTACACCAAAATATCTTCGTTTTACACCCAAAATTGCTGCAAATACAGAAATGAGTTATGCTACGTGTACACTAAAATTAGCCACCAAAGTTAGCCACCAGTATAAAATACATACTGGAATAAAAATATACATTAAAAATAAATTAAACCACACACGTATTTATACACAAATACATTGGTGGCTGATTTTAGTGTACAAGTAACATTTTTGTACAGAAAAATGTTTCCTCTAATGCTGCATTTTTTTCTTCTTCTTCTTTTTCTTATTTCTTTTTTTTTAGTTAAATGAATGTAAGTTCATCATCTTCCAAGTAATTTTGGAGCATTATGCGTTTCTTCTTATTTTTTATTTGATTTTTTTGTTTTTATTTTATTAAGAGAGTAAAACCAGAAGAAACTTGAGAAGGTAAAATAAAAAGGAAAAGATGAATAAGAAAAAAAGAAAAAGAAGATAGTGATGATAATAGAAAAAAAAAGAAGCAGCAGTAGAAGATGAGGAGGAGGAAGAAGAAGAATTTTGAATTATGCAGAACTTATCAGAATAAAAATACACTCAAAAATCTTCGTGTTACACCCAAATTTGCTACAAATACAGAAAAATATTTCCTCTAATGCCACATTTTTTCTTTTGGATTGAACCACACCTCAGCCACTTGATTGGATTCAAAAATAATAATTAATTTCATTCTGATTCAATTGACAATCTGAACTTGAATTATTCATTATATTCAATAACGAGATAACTGATGATGGAGGAGAAAGAGAAAAAGAAAGGAAGAGAAGAAAATCCAATGAAAAAAGAAAGAGGAAGAGAATTAGGAAGAAGAGGTGGTGTTGATGACCACGATAACGAAGAAGAAGACGTATGTGCGTTGATTGAAAAATCTGTTAAATTAGAAGGTGCGTAAAATTAACATGCTAAAAAAGGAATGTCTGGTATGAAATAAAATATATAGAGTTGCGATAAAAAATTTGTACGTCAAAACCCGAAAAATAATTGTTTTCATAATATCTTTAGAAAAAAAGTAACTAATTTTTTTTTTCCTTAAAAGTTCGTGCAAACAAATCCTAAATATTAGATTTGACTCCATAAACCATAATGGGAACAAAGACAAATAAAATGGGATTTGCCGATTAGGCAGGGTAATAACAAAGTTCGTTACATTTTTCGTCTCGTTTGTTCCCACCCGCCGCACACTAGAGTTCATTATCCAAAGGCAACCACATACTCAAACACATTGCATTTCATTTATCCATAAACCCCGACCCATTTCTTCCGTTTATTCCCAGATCCGACACTCTATCCATCTCGCTCTCTGTTTTCCCACTCTTCCATCCCTCACTACCACATTGCCGCCACCGCAACCACTCACGAGGATCCCAACCGCCGCCACCTCCGCCGCCGAGGATCTCCACTGTTCCTCCATCCCTCTCTTTATCACTCACGAGATTCAAGGTATGATATCTCTGCTAGGGTTTTTTATTTTATTTTTTAAATTTCTGTTAGGGTTTCAAAATTTCAGAATTTTGTGATTGATAATTTGTTGCTAATGTTTGTTTTTGGAGGTTTTGCAGTCGGCCAAATACGTATGTGAAAAGCACACAATGTGTTGACTTTGAAGCAAGAGGTTTGATCAATGGCGGCATGTGTGGCTTCCCCGTTCTCTAGTATGCCACATTTGCAGAGAGGAGCTGTTAGAGCAAGAGCCTACTCAAATCAGCCTAGTTTCAAGACTGTTAACAGGTTTCGTGCCTCTTATTTACGTCATTTTTGAAAGTATCAGTAATTCAACATATATTGAATATTTACTATTTATAAAATAGTAAGAACTGTAAATATGGCGTATTGAACCCTTTTTAATTTTTTATATTCTACTCATTCTAGCCAAAATAGGTATATCATTAAAAATATAATTTTGAAAACCGAACCTTTAATTGTCGTACAATATGAGAGTCCTGGGTAATTTTGCATAGTCAGTGTGGATGCATTATGTAAACTGAAACTTTAGTTCCTTACATGCATTTTTCTTTTTTTCTCTCTTGATTAAGTTTCTAAAATTACAATCAGCATTAATAGTTCTCCATTTCTCCTAGTTCACCCTGTATAACTTAAATGCTTTGTTTATACGTGGGAGCTAGGAAATAAAATCTTTGTGCTTTGCTACGAGATAAATTGGGTGATCTTTGTTGCTTCGTTGCCTATTGTTATGAAGTTGCTAGTCTAAAATTCCAACTTTTTTTTTACCAGAAACTCTTCCAGAAATCAATGTCAGTTAGTTCGCTTCGCTGCTTGGAAAATGTTTGAGCCAAATGCATCTGTCACCACACATTGCAAAATTAGTAGTCGTCTTCAGGTGACCTCCTTCAAGTGCATAGGCTTGGGGGCTTTGGTTGATTTGGATGGTGTAGCAGTCTCTAATTTGGTGCCAGTTGTTGATCAAGTGCTGCTGTTGGCCAGCATATTTCTCACGTATACGGCAGGAATAGTTAATTTTGGGAAACCTTCTACTAGTTATGAGAAGATCACTTCTGATAAAAAAGTGCTTTCTGGAAGCTCCGACAACTATGGTAGGTAAGGGTAAGCGTGTCAAAGATATCAGGATTTAATTATTTTCATCATTTTTCATGTAAAGAAAATTTCTTAGGATTTCGGAGAGAAAATTATAGGTTTTTTTTTTTTTTAAAATTTAATTGGTACCTATGTATTTTTGCAGTGTAGTGAAAGAAAATTATAAACTTGAGTCAAAGTATACATTCAATGCGGTGAGAGGAAAGCTGTTGAATTCTCTCAATGCTCTAGAGCAAAAAACTTATTCAGGAGATATCATCCTTCATTCTACTAAACAAAGCTTGAGTTTAAATGCTATCGCTGGGGCTCCAAAGTTAAGGTTGCTTTGGGGTGCCTTTCAGAAAGTTGAGGAAGAGGTAGGCACTGTCTTTATTTTCTCATATGTTATGTTGTCACATCTGGACTGGAGTTTTGACATGCTTGGGATGAGCAGTTGTTCTATTTGAATAAACACTTGAAACATGTTTTGCGTTTAAATATATTTCAGATATCAATATGATAGTTTTTCATTGCTGATGTGTTGTGAAAAGTCTAATTTGGAGATGTATTTTCTTTGAACATTCATATGAAAGAGAAATCAAGCAATGGCTTGTTTTTGTGAAAGTCTAATTAATAGTTTTTTTTATTATATAGATGTCATTAGAAACTTAAAATATTTTCTCTTATGGGCTTGGGAAAACTGTCAGGAAAAAAAAAAAATCAGTTTCCAAGTTTGATTCCCTACCCCATTATGTTGCTAAGTTTTCTCTGTATAATTTATTTCTTGATTCAATGATGCATACCAATGTGATTATGGACGCCAGTTACTTTTGCAACCTTTTAATATTGTTTTGAATGGTCTTAAATTTATTTTCCAGGTTAAGAATATTTCGAGCACTAGATCTGTTGCCATGGAGGATAATTTCTTTTCTGAATTTATACAAAGATCCTGTCATTCTATCTGCGACAGTTGGCTGGAAGATGAATATTCCCTATTAAAGGGTAATTTTGACAAGGTATATCAGGAAAGCAAATTTTAGTGACTTTAGTCATGTCCTTACTGCCAGTATGTTTGAATAATTACTGAATTACTGATTCTACTTCTTTGCCTTTCTTGTTAGGAGCTTTCTTCTGTGATACTTGAAAAGGTAAAACAAGATAATTCTATTGTACAGAGCATTACAAGGTCCGGAAAGATAGATCTATATTTGGAGTTACTGCAGTATCTTAGTTTTGGTTCACTTAGGTAAACCCTATCATTTTTTTTACCTATATAATATTTTTAATCATTTCTATTACTCAATGTGCTTTTTTCCTTACACTTTCATTCATGCAGTCTCTGGATTGTATCAGTATGTCTTCTATCATGTATATAGTCAATGCTATAGATAACATGAATTCTAGTTGAGGTCTGCTGCCAATGGGCATAAAATCTTTAGCTTTGTTTTTGTATGTGAAAAACATATATTGTTGTCATCCAGGTTTCTGTTGATGTTGTCACTTGGTTAATGTTTTGTGTTGTTTAATTTCCAAAGGAAACATAATCAGAGAAGAGATTTTTTTCTTCTGGATTCTATTTTTACTTAAAAATGTTTCAAGTTGGAAAAAGAGTAAAAGAATGCCTGATTTCTCAGTGAAATTTCTAATGCATTAGCAGCCATTGCATGATTTCTAAATCTAGATCTGGCCTAGTATACAAAGGAAGACATGTCTTGCTTTAATGATGATGAGTGTTGTGACATCAAGTTATTAAAAGTGAAATACCCATTTAGATGTACAAATGTCATTTTCCTGTCTTGAGGCTATGATTATGCATTTGTGCTGTAGTTTTTTCTTTCAATTCCAACAAGTTTTGAAATTATGTTTTTTTTTTTTGAGATAATCTTTAAGGAATCTAATTGATCGTCCATATCTTATTAGGGAGGATTGTTGCTATGATTCCTGTATATTTGGTTTGCATGGCATTTCTATATTGGAAGATTTAGTGATAGCTATAGCAGATGGGGTTGCAAGTGTATATCTGGAGTTTATTTCTGTTGATAGTGATGTATCGAGTAAAACCAATAGCTTGGACATGTCATTATGTGCTTTGTCCACCAGAGAACTCCAAAAATTACGTAATGAGGTACATGGTTACATCTATGCTGGTCCGATGCTTGTTGCAATTTGAAAACATTTACGTTTATAATTTCTTTTATTTACTTTAATTTTAATATTTTATTTACTCCGTCTACCTGAGTACCTGACCCAGCAGCATACTACTATCCACTAAATGATAGGGTACCTCCACTAGGATTCTTACCCACGTTTTTTGTTATCATCACTTCTCCATGTTTCCCTTTCCTTTTGTTCACACCTTTCTACTATGAACTGTCCTCTTATGCGCGCTGTTCTTTCATCCTTTGCTATTTATTTTTAAATTCGGAACCTTAAACATTGCTAAAATAATCAGAAAATTATTATTTGCCATAAGCCCATAGCTTTCATTTGCAATTCAGCGCCAGAGTGGGCTTCAGCTTTGTATCTGGTCCTTCAAGAGTTTGGGGAGTTGGGGATTGTCCTGCTATCTGAGGAAACTTGTAAAAGGAACAATAATTAAAGTTCATTGGTTCCCAAGATGTACCTGTTTTTCAGTATTTTTACATTTTTTTTCTCTACTGCCCATGAAATTTGATGGAAACTTTGATACACCTGATATCAGGTGGCTTTGAACCAATGGTTGTACCATAACATGGATACGGTTGTGTCAATGTATGAGGATCGATTTGATTTGTGCACACTTGGGAGTCAGCGCATTGATCTGCCAAATATTAGTCAGACTGAAACACAAAGTTGGTGGAGGAGGCTTAGCCAGCTAAATTCAAAAACTGTGTCCCCTGAATTACAGTACTTGGTGATAAATCATTTTTCAATGCCAGTAAAGCGGACTAAGGAATTAAGAGCCTTGGCAGGATGGTATACTTTCTTGTTACTCTATTTAGGCTTACCAAATTCTTTTTCTTTCTTTCTATTTGAACTCTTTGAAAATGGTTTTCTTCGTATCCTTTTCTATCAGACATCTTGATCCATTTAGGCTGTAGCTGATCTCTTCTATGAGGACAAGGCTTAGTTGTCACTCTGCCTTTATTCCTTTCAATTTTTTATTCCCGTTTAATTTTTTATTAGACTTGTGAATTGATATAACATACAAAGGAAATTGATTGTGAGAAGTACATTGTATGCATCAGGGACTGAAAATGAACTTTTAGTCTGAATATATATAAAGATTAAGCTTAGGCTGTCAAATCTTTATTTCGTTTATTATATTTTTCTTAAACAAGACATGAAATTCTATTAAGTAAATTTTTACAATGTAACGAGCCCACTTGGGGAAGGTACCTTATGGTAAAGGCCTTATACTCGTAACATACTCTCCCTTCTGGATGTATAGAATCTGTGTGTTTACATTGAGAATTCTAGACTTCTAGTTATGTTTAGGGGCTGAAGAGGGCATCTCTGTCATCCTTAAACAGAACTCATGCTTTGGTGAATGAAATAATGAATCTTTGGAATTAAGAAATTGGAAAATCTGCCAATGTGAATTTCAACTCTCTTTCAAATACTAGTTAGTGATGTGACCATTAAAAAATAAATCGATTTTTGACCATATCAGAAATACTTTGCATACAACACGAAAACATCCAACAAATTTCCAACAGTTTTTGTGTATTTTGAACACAATTGAACAATATTTGTAATTTTACATCTTGAAAAGTTTGTGTAATTTGAGAACAACAGTATGTATTTTGTTTTGAAATGTGTGTATGCGCAAATGAAAAGTGTATTTTGTTTTGAAATGACTTTGTATTTGTGATAAACAGGTTTGTGCACATGTTTTTAAAATATATTTATAAACATTTATCTATTGAATGTTTATTGGATACTTTTTTGTTGTAAAAGTGGCATTGCTTGAAGCAGATATTTACTTGTTTTTGTTGTAATGCATTGTAGGCGATATTATTTCAGCTTGTTCCTGGAGTTATCTGACATATCAATGCCTCTGATTAGAGCAGTTATTGACAAAATGAGTTCTGCAATCTCATTCTTTTTGGTTACTTTGATAGGGAGGTCTCTAGGACTTATTTATACAGGCATTAGGCAGTCCCTCAGATGGAAATGAGAGATTACAAACAGGTGCAGTTTTGTGTGGTTCGGTATATTTCTTATAATCATTATATTTGGCTTTCATACACGATGGGATTAGCGATAAATTTTTGTATAAATTTTTGTAAATTAAAAATTTGCGTCTTTCTTTCTTGTTCAAGTGAGCCTTCCCTAGTTTATATGTTTTATACATCGGAAGGCTTTCTTTTTTTTGGACTTATCTGAAGGCTTTTTTTAATGGCCGTTAATACATATACTGGTATACCATGGGTAGCTTCGGGATCCTTTCTTCGTGCAGCCCTAAAACAGTAAACTTTTGCATATAAAGCCTCAAGCACTCTTTCATATGATCTGTCCAATTGAATCGTATTTAATGCCATTTTCAATTTCTCTATGGTCTCGAAAAATAAAATCAAAATACCTAAATCTCCTTAATTTGTAGTATGACACTTTCTCTATTTGGACTTCTGTTAGAAAAAATTTCCACTATAAGTGGACAAAATTCTCTTCATTAAAGTTCAAATTTGTAACTAATGTTTATTTAAGGGTTAAGTATGATTTTTGTCCTTAAAGTAGGGACTGAAAATTTTTTTGTCCCTAGTCTTTTTTTCGCTACAAAATGGTCCCAAAGGTTTTAATTTGTTTTAAAATTGTCTATTTTACCAAAATTTTTATTTTTATTATCAAACTATCTCTAACTAAAAAATATTAAAAAAAAGAAAAAAAAACAAAAAAAAAAGTTAAAGGGAATCATGAATGGGAGGGGGGAGGGGGGAGGGGAAGAAGAGGGGAAGGGAAGGTGGAGAAGGGAAGGGGAATCCTAGTCGCCACTGCTCCTTGCCGCCGCCGTTGTCGTTGTTCCTCGTCGTTCGGTCCTTGATCGCCGCTGGATCTCGCCGCCAGATTTCGTTGTTGTTCCTCTTCTTTGCTCGACGTTGACGCCAGTAGATTTGAGAGGGTGGATGTCGCGCGCCGCTCGTCATTTCTGCTGCTCCTCCTCGTTCAGTCGCTGGTCATAGCTGCTCCTTGCCAGCCGTTTCTTCTCCTCGCCATTTTTGCTACTCATCGTTTTTGTTATTTATGTTGTTGAATTTATTTGATTTGTGGATTTTGTTAATTAGATTGATTTCTAATTATGTTCCTCACCGTTTGTTGATTTTGTTAATTTCTACTGATTATGTTTCTAATTTTATTCTGCTTCTGGTTCTGGTTTTGCTTCTGGTTGCTTGTGTTTTTGGTTCTGGTTGCTTGTGCTTCTGGTTTTGATTTTGCTTCTAATTCAATTTCATTCTGCTCGTGCTTCTGGTTGTTTGTGCTTCTGGTTTTGGTTTTGATTCTAATTTCATTGTTTCTGCTTCTGCTTCTAGTTGTTTTTTTTAATGTTTATTACATTGTTGGATTGTTGTTGTTACTGATGCTTCAATGAAGATGATGGTGGTGGTTGTGGGTTTTGGTTCAGCTTCAGCTTCTGTTCTATTTCTGGGTGATTTTGGAAAGAAGGGGGAAGGGTATTTTTGTCCGAAGGACGATTTTAAAACTAAATTAAACCTTTGGGATCATGTTGTAGCGAGAAAAAGGTTGGGGACGAAATAAATTTTCAGCCCCGATTTTAGAGACCAAAATTATACTTAACCCTTTATTTAACTATCATAGATAGATTGTCTTTAAGAGTTTTTGGCTATGGGAGTAAATTCTCATAAGAGTTAACACTACTAGAAAAAGAAAAATCACTTTTAACCTTGTTTTGTATGTTTTATTCGAGAGCTTAAATTTTAGGCTAATTTTTTTCTCTATGAAAATAAGATAAGTGATATACTTAAAAATTTTAATTGTTAATGTTTTTTAAAATTGTAGAAGGTATATAAATAGGTTAGATTTCTTAATCTCAAATTTTTCAATTTGTTCGAAATAGAAATTTGTATCTAAAATCAACCGGTGCTACATTTAAAATTAACACACTAATAGTCTATAGTCCAAAAAAACACTATTGGCAATCCAATATAAAAAATAGTGTAAATTTTATTCCCTTAAAAGTTCTCTGTTTGCGGCAACAAATTTCAATAAGACAAATTAATTAAAAAAAAAAAATCAATAGCAATCTAATGGTAGCATGCCTTGTCACAGCCTTCGTGGCTCACTAAATTTCAATAAGACAAATTAATTAAAAAAAAAAATCAATAGCAATCTAATGGTAGCATGCCTTGTCACAGCCTTCGTGGCTCACTAAAACAACCATTTAGCTAATTAGGGGTGTTCATAAAAAAACTAAAATGTGGTTAATCGGTTAAAAAATTATAATCACATTTTGGTTCATCAGTTTAATAAAACAATTTTAAAAATCATATCCATATTTTTTAGATTTGGTTAACCAAAATTAAATTAAAAAAAATCAATTTTTAACCGGTTAACCAAAACCAAATTAAATTCTCTCTTTTCTCTCTTTTCTCTTTTTTCCCTTCTCTTTCTTCTTTTCTCCCCTCTTTCTCTCCCTCTCTCTCTCTCTCTCTCTCTCACACTCTTTTCCCTCTCTCTCTCTCTCCCTCTCCCCCTCCCTTCCCTCCACTCTTCCTTTCTCTCTCTCTCTCTCTCTCTCTCTCTCTCTCTCTCTTTCTCCTCTTTCTCTCACCTATCTCTCTTTTTCCCCTTCTCCCTCTCTTTCTCTCTCTCTCTCTCTCCCCTCTCCCCCCTCTCTCTCTCTCTCTCTCTCCCCTCCCCTTTTTTCTCTCTCTCTCTTCTTCCCCTCTTTCTCCACCTTCCCTTTCTTTCTCTCTCCTTTGTCTCTCTATCCTTCTCTCCCTCTCTCCCCATGCTCTATCTCTCTCCTCTCCCTCTCTCTCCTTTACTCTCCCGCTTTTCTCTTTCTCTCCTTCTCTCTCTCTCCTCTCCCCTCTGTCTCTTCCTCTCTCTCTCCTTACCCTCTTTCTCCCCCTCCCTTCTCTTTCTTCCTCTCTCTCCTCCCCTTTCCCTCTCTCCCCTCCTCTATATCCTCCTCTCTCTCTCTCTCCCATATCTCTCTCATTTCTCCTCTCTTTCCCCTTCTCTCTCTTTATCCCCTCTCCCTCCTCTCTCTCTCTCTATCTCCCCTCTCCTCTGTTTCTCTCTCCTTTTTTCTTTCTCTCTCTCTCTCTCTCTCTCTCTCTCTCTCTCTCTCTCTCTCTCTCGCTCCTCTCTCTTTTCTTTCCTTTCCTTCTTTCTTTCTTTCTCTCTCTCCCCTTCCCTCTCTCTCCTCTTCTTCTTCTCTTCCTTCTCTCTCCTTCTCCTCTTTTCTTTCTACTCTCTCTTTTCTCTTTTTCTCTCAGCCTTCTCTCACTCTCTATCCCTCTTCTCTCTCTTTTCTCCTCTTCTCTCCAAAACGAGAGAGAGAGGAGAGAGAAGAGAGAGAGAGAGAGGAGGAGGAGATAGAGGAGGAGAGAGATGAGAAGAGAGAAGAAGGGGAAGAGAGAGAGAAGAAGAGAGAGAAAGAGGCAAGGAGAGAGAAAGAGTAAGAGAGAGGGGAGAGAGAGAGAGGAGGGGAGAGAGACAAAAAGAGAGAAGGAGAGAGAGAGAGAGAAAGAGAAGAGGGGAGAGGGAAGGAGAGAGGGAGAGGAGGGGAGAGAGAAAGAGGGAAGGGGAGAAAGAGAGAGCATGGGGAGAGAGAGAGATAGAGAAGAGGGGGAGAGAGAGAAAAGGAAGAGAGGAGGAGGCGAGAGAAAAATGAGAGAGAGAGAGGAAGACAAAGAGAGGGGAGGGAGAGAAAGAGGGGAAGGGGAGAGAGAGAGAGAGAAGGAAGAGAGGAGAGGAGGGGAGAGAAGGAGAGAGATGGAGAGAAGGAGATAAGAAAAAGTTATTCGTATCATTTAGAAAGAAAATTATTTACATTAGAAAAAATTCTTTATAGAAAATGTTGAAAAGAGATAGAAAGAAAAAGGAACGAAGCAATGGAAAGGATTTCATTATTTACAAATGTTACTTGTATCATTTAGAAAGAAAAAAATTAATTTTTAGATTAAAAAAATTCAATTAAAAAAAAGGTTAAAAATTTGGGTTTTTGTATGTAAAAAAATTAATTTGTGTAAAAACCGGCTTTTAGTTGTAAAAACTAATTTTTGGTATAAAAACCAATTTTTTGGTGTAAAAATCGGTTTTTGGTGTAAAAATCGGTTTTTCTATATAAAAACTGGTTATTTTTTAAAAATTGGTTTTTATTTTAATAATCAATTAAAAATCGATTTCAAATTTTACTAACTGATTAATAACCAATTTTATCATGTACAACTAGTTTAGTTAATTAACCAAAATTATATTTTTGATTAACCAAAAAACTAATTTGATTTTTAGATTAACCAAACCATGAACACCCCTAGCCAATAACGCGTTAGGGGAACAAATTGGCCACTATATATACATATCTATAAATGCCATTCGTGCAAAGGTATTTATCTAGTAGTTTAAAGCTTTGGAAAAAATTATACTTAATATTGGATGATCATGATATATTTTTTATGGTAAACCTGTGTTAAAGACTCGTATTAGTTTCTGAAGTTTGATCCAAACTTCAATTTGGTCTTTTAAATTTGACCTCCATAACTCGTTACCCCTAATCCTATTTCCGTAATGGCGTGCTGAGGCCTGATAGTTGGCATGTTGAACCCCATAGAAACGACGACACTGCTGTGTAACTCAAATAGCCAAAAAAAATAGTGTGATGTGTTGGTATATGCTAGAGTCTCTAAAGACATTAGTCAGGCCATCTCTCCCAAACTGCCACTCTTCCCGATTGCTGAGGTCAATTGCCATCTAACTACGAAGCCTCTGTACTACCATGGACCATATTGCCAACGCTATACATTTTTAAGAATGACCAATTTTATTTATTCATTGAATAAAATGCTAAAACTCTGACTATGAAAAATTATAATATTCATAAATTTGATCATAAAAAAATTAGAATAAAAAATAAATAAGTCTCTAACCTTTTTAAACGCGGACATTTTCGTTCTTTAAGATTGAAAAATACATTTAAATCCCTCACCTTATAAAACGCGTGACAATTATATTCCTCCGTCGAGTTGGGACTCAAAACAGTAATGGAGAATGCTGACCTAGATGGGTGAAAACTGAGCTATCCGTTTTGGTTGATGACGTGGATGGAGAACAAATTGTTAATAGACAAATTAGTCCTTATACTTCGAAACGGTCCTTTTGTATACTCCGTGGAGGACCATATGGCAGTGCTGCCACCGCTTCCGATGAACCGCCCTCATCATATCACTGGCAACAACAACTTGAAAACGACACCACCACCTACTACTTTGGGGATCCATTCTCAACCATGAGAGATCCTTTCCTTCACCAGCTCCACATCCCTCCTACTTCTTCGTCTTACTTCGAAGAACCACCGCTACCACCGCCATCGCTGCCGCCGCCTACCTTGCTTACTCCATGTTATAACTATTATGGTGGTGCACCCCTTTAACATGACATGAGATCTTTCTCCTCTTCTTCTTATAACAGTTAGCTGCAACAACTTATTCTCGAACATGATTTAGATCTCTCAGCACTAATAACACTTCTTCTTCTTGTTCCTCTTCGTCTTCAAAATTAGCCATCTCTTCCTCCTCCTCTTCTTCTCCTTCTATGCTCTCAAATGTTAACGCCATGGTCAATGCAATATCAATCCCCTCCAACAAGCAAGATTGCCATCTTCTGGACAACGCTTCCGCACTTCAGATCTCATCTCCACGCAATTCTGCTCTTAAGCGCAGGTACTCTTTCTTGTTCTTCTTATTCTTGTTGATGATGGCACCATGAATTTTGTGAAACCAAAAAGGAAAAAAACCTTATGAATGGCATACAAATTAATTAATTATTATTATTCTAAAACAAATTGTTAATGGCATCGTTTTAAAGTATAAGGACTACTATTAACAATTTGTCCCCATCTACATCATCAACCAAAACAGACAGTTCAGTCTCCACCCTTCTAGGTCAACATTTTCCGTTATCGTTTTGAATCCCAACTCGGCGAAAGGATATAATTGTCACGCACCACCACCCCCGATCTTAGTCTGAACATCTGGCGGTGGTTTGAATCAGGTGTAGAGGACGAGATCGTATTTGAGGAAAGCACCCACAAAACACCAGCGTCAAAAAAGTCGTTGTCTTGGTGTGTATTGGCAACAGTCACATCATTATTTTTTGTAGTTTTTTAAGATTTGGATAATTTTGTCTATCAAAATCCATCTTTAATAGTTACAAATTAATTTTAATTTTTTTATAATCAAATTTATTAGCATCATAATCTTTCATGGTTAGTTTTGATATTACTCTATTCTAAACTTAAATTGGATCCAGCCGAAGAGGTTAAGTTCCCACAACCGGATTTACCATGGTTCAAATACTAGTCAAGAGAAGTACCTACCATGGTTAAGTACCTGTAGTTTGTGTTCAAAGAGTTATCTCCGATAAAATCTACCTGGGTGTGAAAAAGATCATGTAAGAACATTATCCTTTGGCAAAGTCGCAAAGATGCAGTTGGCCGTTGAAATTCAGTGGTTCAACCACACAATCTACTTAATTACAGGACCCTATACATGCCACCTTTTTTATAAATTAAAAAGTCACTTTCCAATAAATTCAGCAGATCAACCACACAATCTTCGCCAGACCCGTTGAAGTGCCCTTGAATTTCAACCAAAGTAGCCTGAAACCAATAAACAAAACCTTTTTAGAATTGCAACCACAAAGCAAAGACACGTTTAGAGTTTTCACTAACCCCTTCATCATGGTGCTTTAGCCACTCTAATATAGAATTCTCAGTAGCTTTGAAGTCAGTTGAATTTATTTCCTTCATGTCACTGACTTTCTGACGTTTGGTTGTGAATTCCACTGGTCTAGATGCTACTTTATCCATTTCCAAGTCACATTTTTCCATCAAGCTGTGGTCAGAAATGTTGGCTTCACAATGCGTTTCCACTTGCTGTATTTCCGATTCGCTGTCTTTCTGAGTCTGGATGTCATCTTTGGATACACCACAGCTTTGCATTGTCAAATAAGTCTTGATGTGCTGATAAGTGACCTGCGAGATTGAAAAACTATTCAATTGCAAGCTCAACTAAGTGACAAGCATTTCAAATAGATTACAAAATATTACTGACATGCATTATATGAAAATGAACTTTGCATAGGTTTTTGATACACTCAATTTCATTCATTAATGATAAATGCTTATTAACACGAGAAAAACTTAACGGGTGAAAAAGATAATAATAAAAATCTCTATTCTGCGACGATACTGTAGAGGTATGTTTGGTTGAGGGATTTCATGGGATGAAAATTTTCATGAATAAGCTCCATGTATGAATTTACACACAAAAATCATCCATTAAAATTTCCTCCATACTTATACCCTGTATCCAAACAGTGTTAGTTACAATTTACAACTTGTTGCTGAAGTACCCAGCTGTTTCTAATCTTGCTCATTGACCATTATCCACTCTGATTGGTCATTGGATAGAAACACAACATACAATGAACCATATGTATCAAACAAACTATCAATTATCAAAGTACTCGAATAATAAAGGTAACAAACTCACATTTTCTGGCAATTCATCTTTTATAGGCTTCAGCTTATCTTTAGATCCAACCTTTAAAATAGCACCCTGAATTTCAGATTCGATCTCTTGCGTCAGTCCTATCACCTCACAGAATCTACTCCAATCAAAAGGTAATCCTTCTTGTGCAGCTTCCAACAGATATTCAGCAACAGTTTGCTCTTTTATAGGAGCTGATCTACCTGGAAAGTTCTGAGATTACAAAGATTTTGTTTATTTGAATTCATTGGTTTGGTGGAGGAAGAAGCAGGGGAAGCAGAGGGTAAAGTAAGAAGTCAAAGACACATGAACGATAAATCTGAAAGAGTGACAATAGAATAATGACATACAGCAATCATCTGAATAGAAAGACCATCTTCATGCCACATTTTCCATGCTTCAAACTTTGCTGGTGTCAACTTCTTTGAACTGTTTTTTACTGACACTGTAGATAATTTCCTTACTTCGTTATTTAGTAAATTAGCTTCCCCGTCCAATGATAAGTTTAATCCTTGTGACAGTTGCTGGATAACTCTAAGAAAATGATCTCCATATTTTGTTACTAGGTGCTGCAGAAAATAGTCAGAGCAAGTCATTTAGATAATAGAAAGAAAAAAACAGCATGCTTTGGTATGTAGACTATTGTCAAATGATTAACCAATGAAAGGATTAATCATACTGCACTCTACCATCATTGTAAATGCTGCTAAAATACCTACTACTTAATACCTATAGTACTGGCTTCCATGTAGGGGAAAAAATTCAGAGAGAATTTAATAGACACTGAAATCCAGCAGTAGAATGGTTTGATTATGATTGACTATCACCCATCAACATTCATTATTCTGACAAAACAAAATATAAAACAATAGATATTTAAAAAAAAAAAAAATAGAAACAAAATCAAGAATCAAATAATTTGTCAAAAATAATGTCTGCTTAAACTACATAAGCTTTTTTATTAAAATTGTGAAAAGAGTGTCCAATGCATCAGGGAATGGAACTCCATAAAATTATAAACCTATTAGTTCAGTTTTCATTGAAAACCAGAAAGTAAGGAAATCAGCCAGGAATAGAAACATCATGTGAACCAGCATTGAATTTTAACAAACAATGGAAAACATGAACTCAAATAGGAAAATTAATTCTAACTCTCTTTTCACTCTACCAAAAAGAATTTTCATTCCTTTGATGCAATGTGGTTGTTTATTTTGTGTTTTACCTATTTATTATTTATTAACAGAGAAAGGAAAATTACTTAAAAAGTATTCAATAGATGCCTTCAACCTTGTCAACCAGACTAAGAAAGTAAAATGGGGAAAAATTCCAATTCTTATCACAGGTATAAGGATAGAAATAAAAATAATCATTTTTGCAGCCCTTAAGCTTGAAAATACAGACCAAAATCAGGAAATTAGAAAATCTACCTGATTCACACCGTCAATGTTTGCTAGCCTTGCTTTTGTAGATGGTCTTACAAGAGTAATTTTCTTAATTGTTTGATCGCCACATATGGCATATCTACAAAGAAGGTAAAAGAGCTTTATGAAAAAACTATTGATCAAAGGAATTGCAAGAATTGGTAGCCTTAAAAATGTTTCAAAAATTAATAAAAACCTACGGAGCAGTTCCAACACTTCTTGCAAGCTTTAATCTTTCTTCTAAAAGCATCTGGTAGAGCTGTCGCTCAACCTGAATAGAGGGTTAGAATGCAAAGATCTATTGTTAATGGATGCCAAATGTATCTGTACGGCATATGACATAAAGCTAATGTATCTTACTAACAATAAATGGAAGGTAATAAGGCCACCTTTCCATGGAGCATTACCGAGGAGGAGAGGAAAAAGGTAGTTGAATAAACATAGTGCCATCGAATTACCAACCTCTGAAAACCCGTCTAAATCTGAAGTGGCCAGAGTTTTTGATTCTTCTTGTGTGCTCATATTTTCCTCTTCTCCGAGCAACTCAGCAGTCAGTGACAAAACTAAGGAAGGTTGATAATCAGGTGTAGAAGAGGCCAAAAATTGTTCTCCTTTTAAACTGACACTGATTCATGAAGAACAAATTTTATAGCTGAGTATACATTCACTTTGAAACATAATAAGATCTGGAGAAACATCAGCGCACGGTAGATGAACTTATAGACAATAAAAAGTTTTATTAATGGAATTTAAATAATTAATGTAGTCTACCCAATAACTTGAATAACCTACCTTATAGTTCTGTACACATCACTGACAGTTTCCTTCAAATAACCTGTGGATCAGTAGAAGACAATAAATTGCATCTAGTACTTTTTGGTAATGGCATTTGTTGTATAAAAGAAAATGTTCTGTCATCGTGTTAATCATAAATTATCATGCCATATGTCTTTGGATAAACCAAATGAACTATTTAAAGGAAATTCCCTATTAAAAGATCATCCTTTCAATCAAAATATATGCCAAATTCCTAATCTTTCCCATAAGAGTTGTGTCGAAAAGTATGTCATCAAAGGGTACAAGAACTTTATTCCAACCAAATAAACCAAATAGTGGCATAGACTACACTACCACAAGATATTTGGCTTTCTTCCATTTCCTAAAACCATCAAAAGATAACAGAAACTGAGTACGTTTTTGCACTCTACATACCATGAGCGATCAACTGATGCCCGAGTGCTTTCCACCAGTTTGGTGCATAAGTTTTTCCAAGTCCATGAAGGGGAAGCTTATCAAACTGGGCATCGAGAATCTTTTTCGCCTGCAACACCACAAGCATATACCATTATCAGCAGTTCAAAAAAGTATGGAAAGTACAAGGGTAAGATAATGGAGAATGTGTACTGAAAAGAACACAAAGAAATGATACCAACAAAACTAAGATCCTACATACCAAACAATGACTCTAAGTGAAATAGTACTTTTAGTTTAAATAAAATGTTAATATGTTTCTTAGCTTTAATTTTGAAAAGCTTACTCGAGACCCACGCAAGATATCAACGGGCATATTAAGACCCCATTTTCCCTTGCATGAATGAATGCAAGCCATTAGAAGAAATGCTTCTCTAGACATGTCGCGCTCCTTCTTTGAGACTGTGCAGTTATCACAGTTTCCTGCAACAAGATATGAAATAAAATATGAATATGTAACTAAATAAGTAACACGGAACATTGAAAGATAACATATTCATAACCAGGATTCAATTTATCAAGCGCAACAAGGTAATCATCAGTAGTAAAAATTACTATCTGACATGGTAGTCACTTTCAAAGTCTGAGCCTTGACACAATAAATTATGATTGCTACCTTGTGATTCAGAGTTCATAAGCTCAAAAGCTGCAGATCTTGTCCTTTCCGTCTATAACAAGTCATTATACTAAAGTACTAAACCAGAACTCTTAAGAACTAACATCTTTTCTGCTCAAATAATGATACTGACAATAGTTAGACAAATTGTATTGGTTGGTAGTAACATGTTAGGCCATGTTACACTTTGTGTGAAGGTCTAATTTGTCAGGAACCTTGGTATCAAGAGACAAGATCAATATGAAAGAACAAAGAAACAGAGTACGAAGACCATGTTTTCAATGGTGAGCAAAACCAAAGATGATATACAATTCCCACTACACAAAGAAAATTAAAAAGGGAGAAGTAAATAACATGCATCGCAAGTTAAATAGATGCAATGGATTTTACTAGGTTATAGCCCAGGGCAAGAAAAATGCTGCTTTAAGTCGAGCAAATGAAAAAGCAGGCTAATAATGTAGCTTAAGCTTTTATTTTACTAAAACTGTATGATTATATTGAAGGGTACAAGTGAAAGCCAAACCACATCTATCAGCTGGATATTGTTCCCCAAAGTGTTCAAGCAAGAACTTTCTCCTGCAAGTTGCAAGCACACAATAACGTTCAGCAGCGAGCAATGACTCCATAACAGCTCTTTTTTGGGTTTCCTGGCAAATTGGAAGCCGGAATATATTAGGCAGGAAATGGTTATAACTTGTAATGTGAAATATGCATGAAGTGGCAACTTCAATGTACACTAAACCGTAGAATATTAGCTACTGTTCCTGATATGTAAACATACTGTTTTTAGGTCTCCGCAATAAAAGTCACCCTTTGCAAAGTCACTTCTTGTGTAGTAAAGCCAACAAACAGAAGCTATACCATCTCTACCACAGCGCCCACTTTCCTGGTAGTAGCACTCAAGACTCTTAGGGCAACCATAATGAATCACTTGTCTTATGTTAGGCTTATCTATGCCCATGCCAAAAGCAATAGTAGCCACCATGATTTGCAGTTCATCCCTGACAAATAACCTAAAGAAATTTGTGAACAGTTTAGTTAGGCTTAAAAGCACATCAAAGCACACTAGCATATTCAACATAACAAAAAACACGAGGGAAGAAAAGAAGAAAATGGATATGGGAATTGGGAAGGAGCAAGCTCTGCACTCACAAGGACCATAAGGGAAATGATTCATTTGATATTCTGAAAGTACACAAGACAGAATATTAACCTATGAGACTCTTCACGAGATTTTTTATCCATTTGGCCATGGTACATTCCAGCCTCAATTCCTGCTTCCGCAAGTGACTTGGATATCTATGTAAAATAAGATCAAGCAAATATTAACAAAAGAAAAGGCCACAGTCAATCTGTTCGCGCATATTTCAACTGGAAAACTCCCAAAGAGTGCCAGTAAATAGATAAAACAGGGACACATCACTAGTTTTAGATTTTTTTTAAAAAAAAACGGAAAACATGTTGTAGAACTACATATAAAGACATCAAATTTTAGGCATTATGCCAGGCAAATATTTCACTTCAATATTGTTGCCGCCAACCTAACTATTCTATTTCCATTTCCGGTCTTACTCTCTTAATATTGAGAAAGTATCTATTACTGCTATTTTTTTTACTTGTTACTTTACTGGATAACTAACCAATTCAACTCTTTCTTCAAAAAAAGGGGGGTAACAACAAGAAAACATCTTCCACAACCACTCTGCTCTTAGGAAGCAGTGCTAGAGCATCTCGATTCGAGTCCGAGTGGCGGCATGGCATCTTTTACTCTTTTTTAATAATTTAAAATAAAGAATTAAAAAAAGATATTAATAAAATAATTAAAATTATAATAATAAAAAAGAACTTCCCCATATGAAAGAATCCATAGCTGACGCTAGTGAAGCAATTTTATAGTTATACAAATTTCTCTTATAATGTGATGGGTTGAAAGTTCACATATTTGTCTTTAATGATTAAAATATATGCCATCTGATTATATAGTACCCTGCAGAACTACTTTGAATTACTATGCCCAAAAGATAAAATTTCACAAGTGGTAAATTCAGGAAATTTGTCTCTCAGCTTATCAAATGTGTAAACTCTTCCAAGAAAAAGAACTAGAATATTACTTTCAATACAGAAACAAAAGTAGCAATCAGATGAGTTTAAGGTTCATGTGGATAGTAGTTATATAGAAGCATGCAAAATTCCCATCACATTTCAAGTATATTTACCTGCTCTACGTCCTTTATTGTTGTGCAGTAAATTATAGTTGAACCACTACTAACAACTTTTGAAATTTCTTGTACAAGTTCATCAACAAAAGATTGTCCACGGCTAAATGGCTTGACCCCATAGAAAAGATTGGAGCGATCAAATGAACCAACCAAAACATATGGATTCTTCAACTTCAGGGAGTTGATAATGTCAAATCGAACCCTGGCAGTATATCATGTAAATGACCATGACTGTGGTGTTTGTTTCATTTCACAAAATAAAGTTAAGCATATTATTGATGAAACTATGAAGTACAGGCGTACAGCAGGTAACTAAAAGAGGCATCACATAAAAACACCGAACAAAGTTTAGAATGTAGAAAGACCAATAAAGAAATATTCAAAAGAGAGCTTCATAAAAGTAAAAATACCCAACAGACATAGTAAGATTCTGTGACGATGAAAGAGTTGGCAACAACTTGGGAGATTCACTAAAAATGAGAGAGAGAGAGAGAGAGAGAGAGAGAGAGAGAGAGAGAGTGAATCAGAGAGAATAGTGCGAAATGTTCATTCTTAAGCACTAACTATTGAAACAGTGAATCTGTGCTTATATAAATAGAGGAGAAGCTTGTTCAGCAAGCTAGTGCAAAGGGTAGAAGAGTCTTACATGCTTAAGTTACTTAGGGGAATCTATCGTAGATGGCACTTGCTCTAGCTGCCTAACAGATTAGCTTAACTGTTTCTAACTCTTCTAGACTTTTACTCAGCTCACTCTATTTATGCCCCCTGAAACTGGACACTCTACTACTTTGGAGAACTGTTGCAAGTAATTTCTCTCTTAGGCTCAGAAACTTTGCTTTAGATACTGCCTTAGTTACCATATCTGCTGGTTGTTCATCAGTGGGAATATAAACAATCAGTAGCCTTCCTTCCATGACCCTTTCTCTCACAAAGAAGAGATTTAACTCCATGTGCTTTGATCTGTTATGCAACACAGGATTGTGAGCTAGCATTATAGCACTCACACTAAAGGAGATCGGGGGTCTTGTAACAGTTGCATATTATAAAGCTCCTACAATTGATCTATAGAGAGTAGGATTATCCATAGTATCACTGCCACTATATGAGAATTTGAGAGCAGAGACCATTGGAATGGAGAGAGCTCTGGTTTTGTTCATTTTGCTCTTTTGGAGGAGGTCTCAAACATATTTATCCCGCGACCCACACAATAAACCATTTGGGCGCTTTTGCACACATGTTAAGAAATAGTGCAAGTCCCCTAAATCATTGAGTGCAAATTTGCTGTTAAGAGTGATGAGCTCTTGAATGTAGAAAGGAGAAGAGTCTGTGATGATTATATCATCCACGTACATAGGGACATAGTTAACATGAGATTGATGAGTCTTGATAAAGAGAGAGGTCACACTTGGCACTGCTAAACCCCAAGCTCTTGAGTCAGGCTTTATGTGTTTCAAATCATGCCATGGTGCTTGTTTTAACGATTTGTTCAGCTTGAACACTAGCCCAGACCCATCCAAGAACCATTCTGGTTGCTTCATGTACACTTCTTTAGTGAGCACACCATTTAGGAAGAAATTGTTCACATCTAACTGCCTCAGGACCCAACCATTTGTAAGGACAAGAGCTAGAACCACCCAAATAGTTGCAGGCTTCGCAATGGGTGAAAAAGTCTCCGAATGATCAAAGCCAACCTTTTGTGAGAAACACTTGGTGGTAAGGCAAGCCTTTAACTTATTGATGCTGCCATCTAAGTTCTGTTTTACACAAAAGACCCACTTACAGCCAATGACAGTGCGGGTTGGGGGAAGAGGAACCAAGTGGAAGTGCAAGAGAGGGCTTGAAACTCTTCTTTCATTGCAGCAAACCACTGAGATAAGGCCAAGGCTTCACTTACTAACCTAGGTTCGAGGGAAACTACGTGTGTGGAAGTGTGCATGAGTGTATGGGCCAGATCTTTTAGACTTTTACTCAGTTCACTCTATTAGTCACTAACTCCTGAACTGGACAATTCATTTCTTGCCACAAACAGCACCATTTTAAAGGTTTTGTTCATCACTAATAATCTCTTTCAAACATAAGGCCTACCACTGCCAAGATTTTCCAAATGGGTCTGTAGAGTCTGTTGCCCTTGATGGCAGCGAGTGCTTGGTGGAGCCATAGGAGAAAGTTTATATCTCAAGCTTCTACGATAGAGTAGGCAGCAGTCCTTGGCAGTACTTCAGAAACAGGGAGAGGAGGTGGCGGAATTGAGCGCTTCAGTGAGGAGTGGATCAGAATCTCCATTGCTGTTATGCAATTGTAGCTCAGATTCCATAACAGAAAATTGAATAGAGAGAGAGAGAGAGAGAGAGAGAGAGAGCATATTTTTTGAATGTGTAAAATTGAGTAACTGAATTTCTGTTAGCTCTCTCTCGCTGCTTATATACAACTGTAAAGGAGGCTTGTGGGAGAAGTTACATAAAGGATAGACTAGGTATTTAGCTCATAAGTTAGTTATCCTAATCTAGCTGGCAGTCCTACCTGGCAGGGTTAGTTTGTCAACTCAAAACTCTTCTAATCTGGTTAGAGAGTTTCCTAGCTTACTCTATTAAGAGTAGTATAGCTTTTTCTTCTTTTTCGTTTTTCTTTTTCCCGAAGAAACAGAAATAAATTGTGAAAAACAATACTTCTCAGGCAACAAATTGCACTATGAATCTATGACAGAGGAGCCTTTTATTATGATTGTTCTATGCCAAAAAACAATAGTATTATATTATGTGGTTACTTTAGTCTTCACAGCTCGATCTTTTGATTTTGTAATCCTTTCATATTTCTTCAGTATTAGCCCTCATTATTTGCAGGAAGATTGAAAAAAAATGTATGGATGAGAGAGAAAAACAGATGAAATTTCTATTTACAGAGACTGAAATTTCTAGTTCACTCAAACTAGCAAAGGATGGTGATAAAGCTTCCAAGTCAAAGTAGAAAACCATAATAAAATTGTCGACAGAAAGCAGATGAAGAGGAAAATATGTAAAAGATAAAGGAGGTACATAATGTGCATCAGGATCACTGTAAAATACAGCAATGATATGCTTCTTTTTGTTTCCTTTGATAGAAGAATTTCATTAAGACAAAGAGAAGAATAATACAAGATAACTAGTAATGGTATGCTTCACTATCAGCCAAACACAAGGTACTTACTTTTCAGTAGCAGTTGCAGTTAAGCCAACAAAAGGAACATCTAGCAGAACACTACGTAAATTGTGTAAGTTCTTGTATTCCACCCTAAAATCATGCCCCCATTCTGATATACAATGAGCTTCATCAACAGCAAAAAGGCTAATTCCTTCCTTCAGCAAGTTAGACCAGAAACTGCATAAAATGAGATGAAATATAACACGAAATCACAATTAGACAAAGCATAATATGCACGAAAGTTAATGATCTATGGCATAAAATATATCAAACAATAAGAAAACTTTTGTCAAATAAAAGCATTATCATCTAAACAAAAAGAAATATACAAAAAGGATGCCACCATACAAGAAGCATTGGATTCATAACTCAACTCAAATGTTCAAGTCATAGTAAAATACACAGCACACAAACACAGAGAAAGGAGCAGGATAAGCACAACTAGAAGTAGAAGACTTAATGAACTAGATACCCAGGCATGATACCCTCCAAGACAAACAGTTTCAGGTCCAACTAATAAACTCCAAGCACTATTTTATCCCAAAAATAAAAAGAAAATGTTTAAGTTATCTAGAGTCATTCGACACGAGAGCATCAATAGTTTGTTCACTCAAAATAAGGTAAGGAACACAGCTTAAGATTATACATAGGTTTATTACAACACCTGGTAGGAACTGTGCAAGCCTTTTCCGGAGTCATGAACAAAATGTCAAATTGACCCTGCTCGGCTTTTCTCTGAACAGTGGAATCCTTCTGAGCACTTCCAAGATATTCAGCCTTGATGCCCCGCTGTTTTAAAGCCATTACCTGTTTTCCTCATTTTTTATATATATATTAGATAATCACTACTTGAACAACTAATAGCAAGGAAATGAGGGAAAAAAAAAGATGCATTTGGACTAAAATCAACTCACCTGGTCTTGCATCAATGATATTAGAGGGCTAACAACTATCCCAGTCTTTCTAACAACCAAGGGTGGTACCTGGTAACTGTTTGGAAAAGGTATAGTTTCTATCTCACTCTTCAATTTAGGTAACTAATAAATTCAAATAAGAGTGAAATATTAAGATAATGCTATTTACCACAAGGATTTCCCACTACCAGTAGCCATGACTACCAAGCAGTCCCTTTTCTCAATAATTTTCTGAATGGCATCTTTCTGATAAGGCCGAAAATCTGAAAACCCAAAATATTGCTGGAAATCCAATTTCAAACATGTCAAAACTCGGAAGCATTCAATGACCCCAAACAGTCAAATTTGATAACAACTTCTCCACAATGCACATCCCCCCCCCCCCTTTTTTTTTCCTTCTTTTTCTTTTATAAAACAGAAAAAGTCAAATCCTTTTGTTCAATACCCACCAACTAAACTCAATCACCTTTCATTTTCCTTACAAACTTCAATAATTTATTCTCTAAAAACGAAATAGGGTATCAAAATTAACAAACTTTGTCCTACAACAACGAAAAAAAAGAATAAGAAATAAAAACAGTGAACTTAGTGCAATGCACAAGAAATTTTCTGACTGACAGAAGAGAGTGCTTAGGGTACCTTGAGAACAGAGAGCATAGTGTCCATGGTGAAACTACATGCGACCTCGAAGCTCTCAAGTCTCAAGAAATGAGATATTATTTGTTCCCGCCACTTCCACTTCCACTACCACTACCACTGTACGTAAGTCTCTGAGCTTGGATAATGGGCCTCAAGGGGAATTGTTGGGCCTCATTATTGTTTAGTTTTCTTAATTTGATCTTGAATTTTCATATTGTGACCAAAATAAAAATCGCGTGATCATTTGCTCAATAAAAAACAATAAAACATGGCGTGAGCTTAAGTTCAACAACCTTTCTTCGTTAATTCATCTTCTTCAATCTTCATCCAACAAAACATTGTGCTTTTCTTCAACATCCCAACTACTTATTCATTTTCCTCCTCCTCCTTCAAACCAAAACATTGTGCTTTTCTTCTTCCTGCCGCGCTCCCCACTCCTCCACCCATTGACAAGCAGTGGGAGGCAGACCATCTCCGCCCCACAATTCCCGACGACCACACCACCACCATCACAGCTCTGCCCCCGACCACCAGTCCCAGCCGGAGTGATACCGGAGGATTTCACGAACCCCAAGGACTACCTCAACTGCGAGACAAGTTAAATGTCACCGACAGGCTCCAATTTTTTCCCCCTTTGAGCAGCCAAGTTTGATGCGGTGGAAGCGCCTCGATCCGCGATTCCACGCGCTTGGACGGCGATTCTACTATTCCCTGCCTCATCCGACGCCGGAAGCGTGAACTGAGACAAATAACTTTTCCTGAAGCGTAGAAACGTCCGATTCCACGAGGGAGAACGGGATTTTCGCTACCTTAATTATTACCCAATCATATCCTAACCTACAGCTCTACAATTTGCGATTCTAGGGTTCCTCTCCCGTTCTTGTGCTTAGGCTGCTCTGGTGCTGCGGGCGTTGCCTCTTTTGCTGCCGTCGCCCCCTCTCGTCAATTTGCTTTTGGCACGGCGGCTCCTCTCGTGCATGTGCTTCTGCTTTCCTCTGCTCCGGCGGCCTGCTTCTTCCTTCTGCTCCGCCGGTCTGCTCCGCCTCTTCTAATTTTTGTTGTTGATCAATGTGACGTTGTTGCATGTTATTGTTGCCGCTACTATTTATAAAAGTTTTTGTTATTTAAATCAAATTATTGGCTTGGGCATGATCATCGGATGTCTATATAAACTAAGAGGAATGCTAGGGGCCAGCAATTTTGTGATTTGTAGCCATCAAATAGCCATCAATGATGGTTTTAATAGTGTGAGATTGGTGTGAGATTTCATCCAATGGCTCATTTTTCTTTGCTGGTTACATGCTGGCCAGAATTTAACAAAGTTGTTGGCCCCCTAGACTTTTCCTTAAACTAATATGAGTTTGATAGTTTAACTACTGTTTGCAATGAATACACTAAAATTTCACCAAAATACTGTGTTTTCTTAGTGAATGTGTAGAGGTAAGCAGGGCATTATATTTGTTCTGGTTTCGGATTTTGTGCTTTTTTAGGAGTAAATATCAAATTCATTTCTTTGAATTAAAAATTTATTTTGGTTATAATGATTTTTGCTGCATTTTAACTACAATTATGGAGTTTTATTGGGTTAAGACATTGAGCATATATTGATGGGTGTTTAGTGTTTACAGATTTTGGGCAGATAATGTGTTTAAAGATGTTTATCTTTAACCAACTTTGGTTGGTAGAATAGTTAGCTCACTCACCTGCTTAAGTAAGGGTTGGGGGTTTTGACTCTCACCTTGTATATACAGCAATCCATTGGCAGCATACCCCAAATGAAGCTCACATCCTCATGGGAAACAAAAGAAAAAATCATGTCCATCTTTTGATCACTTTAAATAGAAGAAGGAGAAGTTTGATGTATTAATTCTGAGTTTCTTCTCCACTTTTTTCATTGTTGGAAAAGTCCACATTAGAGTTCCATTGAATGTTTACTTGGTTGATACATTCAAGTTGGACTTCATTTGACAATTATGTTAGTTACAGCAGAGGCACTTTCATTCATCATGCCTTTTTCAGTATTTCTCTATTACAGATGCTTACAATGGAGGCTTGGATGTTTCTGTTGTCCTGTTGTATGCAGATGTCCTTCCATCTACAATGCTGCAGACCAGATCTATTACATCTATTCTCTAGATAATTGTAGCAGGGAGACCTTCCTAGAAAAGGATGCTGATTTAAGTCAAGATGTAACTGGCTTTTACTTTTTTAAGATAATCGTTGTTTCCCGATTTGAGTAGTTTTGATTTATTTCAGTTTTAATTTTGTTTGAGCTTGCTTGAATTACTTTTTGGTTTAAGTGTTAATGTCTTGAAATATATATGTGTTGTGTGTTTTATACTCATTTTGAACAAGTTGCATATCATAATCTATATTCTATAATGAATTTCAAACCATGTTCTTCTGCCATTTTTGTGATATCAATTGTAATCTTAACTTTCCAGACCTTTTCTTCTGATCTGCATGGATATTACATACTAATAATGCTCAGCTACCAATACAACTCTACTAGGATACAAATTGTAAATTATCCTGCTAAAACAGTGCTAATCACACCACCCTTCTCATATCAATAGCCACTATGTAAGACATTATAAAGTTATATAGCAATTTGACGTGGGAGCTTGTGTATTGAGCTGTCCTTATTTAATCTCTGTTATACTTTAATTGCTGAATTGGATTTTGTCCAAAACTCAATTAAGAGTGTTAACACACACACACACTCTCTCTCTCTCTCACATCTCTAGAAATTTATTGTTTTATACCTTAATTGAAAACTAAAACTTATTTTGAACATTATGGTTTTGTGTCAAAACATCCTTTTTTAATCCTAAAATTTTTTAAGGGTAAAATATTCTCTATGGTGAATATTTGATTCTATGTTGGTATCATTTTCCTGATTACAATGAAATATGATTTTAGGACCTTGGCAGATGAAGGTGTTGCGTCTCGGATCTGCACTTCGAAAACCCTTGCATCCAAGGTAACTGACCTAGCTATTCCATTTGTTCATCTCTGTAGTTTCTTTTAAAGGTTTAGAAAAAAGGTAGAGGAGATAGTATTGGGTAATACATAAAACAACTATTATGTTTTGCTTGCAAATTTTATTGCTCATGGCATTGGGAATCATGCATTTTGTTTGTTGGATTGTTCATGATTTCCTTGGCATATATTTTTTAGTTTATACTTGACAATCCTTATAAATTAGCAAGTTTGGAGTATGTGAAAGTTTATTATGTTTGTTTACTATTCTTTCTTAAAAAAAAAAAAATTTGCTATTATAATGTATATTATCTTGTCATGTCTTGACTTTGATTACTCCTTGTGCTCAGGTTCAAGTGGTTAGTCACCATCCTGCTGGTGGATTTATTTCAATTTTAATAAGGCTGTTTTCATATTGGAGCTGATACCACGCTGTGAGTGATCTTAGTAATTTTGGGAGGTGATAAAAAGATTGGTAATGAAGAAGTTGAGTGGCTTATTTGGTCCAAGAAGCAGAAAGCTTCGTAGGGTTTTCAATGGCCTTTGTGCGGTGGTTGTGTTTTTCTTTTTTTACAACCGAGAAGATATTCTTCATAACCCGCTTCTTAGGCAATCTGCAAATTTGGCAAAACACCACCTGCCTCCGAATTCAATATCGAGATATAGGTATTCTCACACTGGGGTTACTCACCGTAGAATGGTTGAAATTAGCCTCAATAGTTCAAGTATAATTAGTGAGCCTTCAGACACAGATTTGCCTGCAGCTATGCCAGGAATGTGTAATGGGTTGCGAAACCATGCTGGTTATGCTACCCATTGTGATTACCTAAAGGCCAATCCGCAGTGTTCTTCGGATGGATATCTTGATTACCTGAGGTTTTTCTATTGCACATGTGGCAGTGTCAGAGTTCTTGGTTATCTAGTATTGGGCGTGTGGCTTGCTGCTTTGTTTTATCTTTTAGGTAACACTGCGGCTGACTACTTTTGCCCTTCTCTTGAGCATCTCTCAAGGCTCTTGAAATTGCCCCCGACTGTGGCTGGGGTCGTGCTGCTTCCTCTTGGTAATGGTGCACCTGATGTGTTTTCCAGTATAGCATCCTTTGTGGGTACTGAAACAGGTCAAGTAGGTCTTAACAGCGTGTTAGGTGGAGCTCTATTTGTTACCTGTGTTGTTGTTGGAGCTGTTTCTCTGTGTGTTTCAGATAAGGAGAGTCAAGTTGATCGCAGATGCTTTATAAGGGATGTTAGTTTCTTTCTAATCACTCTTATCTCGCTGCTAGTGATTTTGGTTGTAGGTAAGGTGAGCGTTGGAGCAGCCATTGCTTTTGTGTCGATTTATGTTGTTTATGCATTCATTGTTGCTGCCAATGAGATATTACGTAAACATGCACATAGTTTGAAATTGGATGTTGTCATGCCGTTGCTTCCTGTCCAGGGAAGCATCTTCTCTATGGGATCTGAAGAGGATACTTCTGTCTATAGCCCTTTCCTTGACTTAGACACCGAGAGTGATCCACCCCGGTTACCTCCTTCCTTGCCTCAATGGATGTGGTCTTCAAACGTGGCAATATATTCAAACCAGGCAAATAAAATTCATATGTTAGATGATGAAAGGCCTCCTTGGGGATGGAGTGATCAGCCCACTGAAAACAACAGGTCTTTCTCTGTTATGAAACTTCTTTTGCTGCTGGAGGTGCCATTGGCAATTCCTAGACAGCTTACAATTCCGATGGTCAATGATGAAGTCTGGTCTAAGCCATATGCTGTGGCCTGTGCTACATTGGCTCCCATTCTCCTAGCCTTCTTGTGGAGCACACAAGATAGTGTGAGTTCTTTGAGTGCAATACTATCTTATTGTATTAGTATTGCAATTGGATGCACCCTTGGTATTCTGGCATATAAATATACAAGGCCTGATCATCCACCACGTAGGTATCTAATTCCTTGGGTTCTTGGAGGATTCTTCATGAGCATAGTGTGGTTCTACATAATTGCAAATGAGCTTGTGGCTCTATTGGTTGCATTTGGTATAATTTTTGGAATTAATCCATCCATCCTTGGATTAACCGTATTAGCATGGGGAAATTCTATGGGTGATTTGATGTCAAATGTTGCATTAGCATTGGATGGAGAAGACGGAGTTCAGATAGCCGTATCTGGGTGCTATGCAGGTCCTATGTTCAACACACTTGTTGGTTTGGGGATCTCATTGCTTCTCGGGGCATGGTCAAAGAAACCTGCATTGTTTGTGGTGCCGGAAGACAGTACCTTATTTTACACACTGGGATTTCTTATCGCTGGACTGCTATGGGCGCTTGTTGTTTTACCTCGCAACAATATGCATCCTAATCGAGTACTAGGAATTGGTCTCATCGGCCTTTATTTGGTGTTTCTTTCGTTCAGGTTGTGCACTTCCATGGGCCTCATAACAGTTGATGGTTCAAGTTGAACTTCTCACATTTGAACGATGTTGCCGCCAATATAGGTGGTTTGAGCATCCCTTTGAGCCTTGATGCAATCTGCTATGATTTCTGTCCTGCATCTGATAGGACCCTCAAAACTTACGGAATATATAAATTGGTAGTCATATGGCAGGAATAAGTTGCAGCCCCTATTGAAGGCCATTGTTGTATATGGAAAACACTATTATGTAGTCATCAGGCGAAATAGAAGTAGGTAGAGTCTATTTGCATTTACTGGGAAAAAGAAATGTACATCATCTCCTGGAACCGCGTACTGCACAGAATGGAATAATAATGACTCTGTTCGGGGCATTTGGCATTTCGTATGCTTAAGAAATCTGGTATTAGATTATGTGATAAATAACTTAAAAATAGAACATCTGTCGGAATTTTATTTTTGTTTGTGTTGACAAGATGAGGAATTTATAGTGTTTTATGGATTTCTTTGCAGAGATCTTTTGTTCTTCATTATGATTGGCCTTTTAATTAAACTTCATTTGTCTTGAGCAAGAGTTAGAGAACTGGACTGGTTGAATAGCTAGATTTTTTAGGCAGATAAGTAGGGTGTTACTGTGTTAGGTTATCCTTCCTGATTCTCCTTATCTTTGTTTTTATAGTTTATTCTTTTTTAAAATTTATCATATTTCTAATTCAATATAAATTACTTTAATCTTAAAAGATATTTTAATTTATAAAATTAACTCTAAAAAGATATAATTATAATTTTAGCTCTTTCAATTTTTTTTATTTTTATTTTTTTGTTAATAATATAATAGTCTAAAAAAAATAAAATATACTAAAATAAAATAAAGTTCTTAGCCCAAATATTTTTTTACTCAGCTGTAATATCAAATACTAACAACAATTGTCATCCAATTTAAAATGGGTCAACTGGTTCTGGCAAATAAAAATATTCTCTTCCTTCTCATTTATGGAGCTTTAAAATTTCAAACATATATTTTTGGTCTATATCTTGTCATTGGAACATTGAAACTCCGAGTTAAACCCCAAAGTAGTCCCTAAGATTCACAAATTGCACCGATTTAGTCCCTGACTTCCCAATTGCACCATTTATATTCTTGAGATTGGAAAAAATGCACCTAGTGAGTCCCTTCTCCCTTTTCCATTGAATCTCCTTCCCGGCGGCAATGATGTGGCATTTTTTTGCCACGCTGGACTATGGAGAACGGCGTCGTATTAGTATTTTGGCGCTAAAAAATAAAAACGACGCCGCTTCATTCACGAAGGAGTTACCAAAACTTATACCCCCCATATTCAAAGACTTCGTCACTTCATCTTCTTCATCACATTTGAACTGAAAGCTCCATAGCCTGGGTTCTGGTAGTCCTTTGAGGTTTTCTGTGGTAAGACAAATTGGAGAGGTTCGAAACTTGCTCATCGGTCGTTCAAAATCGGGGAAGGAAGGAGCAAAGCTTCCTCGTGAATCCCGTGACACAGAGGTAGACATGCAGTGAATAAACTATTTTTTATTTATCTTTTATAGAGTTAAGGTATCCATTGTTGTGAGTTTGAGTTGGAAATTTTGTGTTGGTTGATGAAAAATTATTGAATGCTATAGTATTAGGTAGGGTTTAGGGTACTGGGTGGTGTGGGTTTGGATTTTGTCAATGCTCTGTTTTCACATAGGGAATGAGGGTGTTTTTACAATGGCAATGTGATGAAGTATCTGTTTTTAAACAATATTGGATTATGTTGTACTGTGGTTTGTTGATTATATTATAAGTAGCATACATTAGATAAATTGTGATACTTGTTTTTCACTGTAGATGGAAAAATTGCTGGATATCATGTTCCACCATGGTGGGACCTTTAAGAAGAATGATGATGGAAAATTGGTTCACTCACCTGACAATAGAAGTTGTTTAGGAGATTTAGATGAGGATACCCTAGATGTTTTTTTCGTGAGAAACTATTTCAAGGAGCTGGGGTATGACAAGGTAGTTGAGTGCTGGTGGCTGGTTTCTGGAAGGAGCTTGGAGGTGGGACTGAGAGCTCTGACAAGTGATGATGAACTAAGGGAGATGTGCTTCCATGCAGAGAGGAATGATGGAGTAGTTGATGTGTTTTTTGAACATGGAGTTTCCACACCTGAACTGATGGAGGGAAAAAGGGATGTGATGTTACTTGATTATGAAGTAGAAGAGTTTTCACATGGTGACTTACAGAGTAACAAGGAAACACATGTGGATACCTCAAATCAAACCCCAGTTGACAAATCGACTACAAACCCAATTCCAAATCTCTCAACTACAAACACAATTCCTTCTACTACAACTCCCATTCCAAACCATCCTGCTGCTGACCCCCTCACTACAAATCCCACCAATGAAGAGCTCAACCCCATGGATGAACCTGAAAATCTCAAACCCAATTATAGGCCCAACCCAAAATTCAGTAGAAAATCCAACCCAGCTCCCATTGTGAAACATAATCAGAAGCCAACTCCAAAGCCCAAGAACCTTCTGAAGCCCAAGAAAACTCATTCAAAGTCCAAGTCTAACTTCACTTCCAAACCCAAACCCAAATTTAACCCACCTAAAAGAATAACAAGATCTCAGGCAAAGGGAAAGAGCACTAACAAAGACAAGGGACCTCTTCATGTGGATTTAACTGTCAATGAATCAGGAAGTAGTGATGGCAGCTCTAGCAATGATGAAGAATTGGTTGCAAGAGTTTCGAAACCAATTAGGAAAGAGGTCAAAAAGGTTCAAAAGAAGGCAGGCATGGCTAAAGGGAAGGAGAAGATAGGAAAAGATAATATAATGCAAGATGATGATGCAATAGTTGAGGATTTATCAGATGTAGAGGTGGACCTGGGTTTTGTAGGAAGTCCAGGTGAAGGAATTTGGTATGAAGCTCTCGACCCTGGTGCAGAATCTGATGGAGCCAACTCCTAGCACTCGGAGGAGATGAAAACTCCTCCTAACTCTGAGGATGAGATGGAATCCGATGGGGATTCAGATGAATTTCCCATATTCCAAGGGGGCCAAAGGTTTGGTGAGCTGCAACTTCAAGTGGGCATGAAGTTCAATACTAAACAAGAATTCAGGGAGGCTGTGAAAGAGTTTACCATTCAGGAGGGAAGGGGGATTAAGTTCGTTAAGAATGATAATATCAGGTGTAGGGCAGTTTGCCAAGTAGAAGAGTGTGCATAGGTTGTGTATGCTTCAAGAGATCATGAGAACTGTTGCTGGCAGATAAAGACATTTTATGATGATCATACATGTCCAAGAAAAAATTCAAATAGGGCTGCAAACAGAGCATGGTTGGCTAGTAGGTTGGTTAAAAAGGTTAGAAAGTATCCTAATTTCAAGCAATGTGAGACTGCAGTGTACTTTAGGTCGAAATGTGATCTAATTCTGCATAGAAACTCAATAGCTAGAGCCTTGGCCGATGCAAGGAATGTTGTTTATGGCGATGAGAAGGCACAGTATGCCTTGTTAAGGGATTATGCTGAAACGCTTCTGACAACGAGTCCCGGATCTACTGTAAAGATTGGGGTGATTCCATTGCCTGATGGACAAGTCATGTTTGAGAGAATGTACGTTTGCTTGATGGTTGCAAGAACGGGTTCAGATCAGGGTGCCGCCCACTAATTGGACTTGATGGTGCATTTCTGAAGACACAGATTGGAGGCCAGATATTATCAGCTGTAGCCCAAGATGCAAATCATCACATATATGTGATTGCTTGGGCTATAGTGAATGTTAAAAATAAGGAGAACTGGAAGTGGTTTCTTGAGCTACTCCACGAGGATTTAGGAGACTATAAGGCAAACGGGTGGTGTTTCATATCTGACATGCAGAAGGTAATCAATTCCTAAATTTAACTTGTTGTGTTATTCAATTATCTACACATTTGTTAAATTGTTCATTTTCTGGACTTTATGATACTGGACTATATGTTACGTTGTTCAATTAGCTACACATTTGTTACGTTGTTGGTTAATTCTTGGATATTGCAACCATGGTGTGATACTGATTGATCATATTTGGACTTCATAAACTATATAAATCTGTGTTTATCATAAATTTACTGAATTTTGCATAAATATGTGGAAGTGGTTGACCCTACTTAAATAGTCTGGATTATATAGTACTGTATGAGACTGGTTCATTCCATGAAAAATAGTTCCATGAGCCATGGATATTGCTTGACTGTGTGGATAACTCATATTATTGATTTACGCTTAAGGAATTTGGTTTCTGATACATGTGTTTGTGCTAAACAGGGATTGATTTCTGCTGTAGAAGATGTCATGCCACAGGTCCATCATCGTTTCTGTGTATGGCACCTGTGGCGAAATTTCAACAAACAGTGGAAGGATCTTGAGCTGAGGAGACTTCTTTGGGATGCTGCTAGGTCAACCACGCTTCAAGACTTTATTGATAACATGGACAAAATAAATAGGGTCAGCGAGGAGGCATGGACATACCTGAACAAGTGGCCAATGCATTCATGGACAAAGTCTCAATTTAGCCACAGGCCAAAGCTGGATAATATTTGCAACAATGCCTGTGAGGTGTTCAATGCACGAATCAAGGAGGCTAGGAGCAAGCCAATCATCACATTGCTTGAAGAGGTAAGAATGTTTGTTATGCGATCGATTGCAAAGAATAAAGTAAAGTTGAACAACCACGTGGGGAAACTACCTCCTGTTATTCAGAGCCGATTGGAAAAGGTTCGCAAGGAATCAAAGAATTGGGTTCCTATATGGACTGGAGATGAAGAATATGAAAAATTTGAGGTCCATGGACACCCAACTAACATGGTTGTTGATTTAGGCAAGAGACTTTGCACTTGTCAGTTCTGGATGTTAACAGGTGATATTATATGCCCTTATACCAACTTTATTCTATTCTTTATTATGAATCGCTATACGTCATTGATTATATTGGCTGCTGTGGAGTTGATCATTTCTTGGTTTATTCACTATAGGCATTCCCTGTGTTCATGCTTGTGCTGCTCTTGCACGGGTGAACAAGAGACATGAGGACTTCTATCATCCCTTAGTCACCATGGACTCATACAGAAAGACATATGAACATCACATCAATCCTCTCCTAGCATCCCTATGAAAAAAATCAGCCTACAGTCAGTCCCAAACTCCTAACATTAAACGTAGACTTGAAAAATTGATAACCAAAAGACGAAAGGATGCTGATGAGGGTACTAGTGGAAACAAGAAACCTAAGGGAGCCGTTACTCTAAAGAGACAGCTAAAGCCGTTCACATGCACATACTGTGGAATAAAGGGCCACACCAAGAGGGGATGTAAAAAAAAAGAGCCGATGAACTAGCTGCTGCGCTTGCTGCTGCAGCAGCTGCTGTGGCGGCAGCCAAGTCCAAAACTGTCCCAGCTGAGAGTACACCTGCAGCTGAAGCTACAAACACCTCTAATGTGGTACCACAAGTAGATGAAGCTCCTCCTGGTGTAGCTGTCCAGAATCATGCTCAAGTGGAGGTTACCGAGATTGACTTATCCCAACCAAATTATGGTGGACACAAGATGAGGTATATGTATGGTATATATAGTCTTCTGACATTTTTTTAATTGCTCTTATCATCTTATTAGTTTTATAACTTTTCTCATCAGGTCCCACTACCACCACCACGAACAACAAGGCCAGATAAATTGCCAACAAAAAGGAAGAACTCACCATCACCAGTATCTGCTTCTCTTGATCCCATGCAAGGAGCAAGCGCAGCAACGTCTTTTAGGTTGGCAAACTTTTTGAAGTTTGTTCCAACTCCAGGGTTTAAACCACCAAGGAAGAAAAACACTAAGTAATTGGATGTTGTGGCTGCTGAAGTTTGACTGATCACATATGGAATTTAGGCACTAGTTGTTTCCTTATTTTGGATATTTTCATTTAGGAGTAGCACATAACCACACTGTAATGGTTAATTTTTATTTTTGGTAGTTATAAACCTTTAAAATTGGGCTTATTTTATTCCTTTTTGGTGCTGTATTTTGGTGTTTATCAGCTGCTACTCCTTTGACAATGTTTGACAATATCTTAGTTATAATCAGAATATGGTTTTATCAATTTACTTGTTCTGTTTTATTTATTCAGTTTTGTTATTATCTTTGTAAACTATTTACACAGATCACACCAATAATTCAAAGATTGCCCATTCATTCTTAAACAATACACAACTGTTACATTTTAACAATCACAACCACTACAACAACTAACAGGAAAAAAATCAACAACCCTAACATTTGTATTACATATTTCTGGCTCCTTAATTCAGCCTCCAAATTGCCAATCCTCACTGCAACACTCACGCTAATTTCTTCATTGTTATATGCTGCAGCTTCTTCAAAATTGCCATTATCATCTTCTACAACATCTGCTCATCGAAAAAATTCACACCACCGTTTTCCACTACACTGTCACCAGTAAATTTAAGGATTCAGGAGTTGAACATTACAAAACAGAAACAACATCTCTTAGACTCAAACTCACATTATAATTCGGACATCCGAAGAAGGGTTTGTCTGGGTGGGCATCTGTTCCAGACCATCGGAGCACAGGGCGTTTCCCACACCCACAACGATCTGGAACTCGTGAGGCTCTGCTGCGACTAGGTGTCCTTGTGGTCGATCGAATAGAACTCTCGTCTCCCTCATTTGCACGTCCAACCATGGTTAAACCCAACACAGCAACGACGAATGAATCGAACAGGGAAGAAGAAGAAGAAGAAGAAGAAGAAGAAGAAGAAGAAGAAGAAGAAGAAGATGATGATGATGATGATGATGATGATGATGATGATGATGATGATGATGAAGAAGAAGAAGAAGAACGAGTCATACGCTACTCCTTCAGCAGTTAGGATTAAAAAGGGACTCAGGGACCACATTGGGTTACAAACTTTCCATGGGCCACGTCAGGTAACCGTTACTTCCTCCAGCATGGCAAAAAAATGCCACATCATTACCTCCGGAAAGGAGATTTGACGGAAAAGGGAGAAGGGACTCACTAGGTGCATTTTTTTCAATTTCAGAGACATAAATAATGCAATTGAAAAGTTAGAGACTAAATCGATGCAATTTGTGAATCTCAGAAAAACTCTATTAAAATTTAGAGTATCAAATAGGATCCCAATCTTTTATACTCGTTTAAAGATTACATATTTAAGTTTCACTCTTAATTTTAGATAAAAAAAAAATCACAGCGATTCTGATCTAAATCCAATCGCAGCTATTTACTCAATTATTATTTCGCAAGTAAAAAACACAAACACCTCTCTCTCTCTCTCTCTCTAGTTTATCTTTTTCTTTTCTTTTCTTTGTGGGACGGATAACAGAGCTCAAACACTCTTCCTCGTTTCTCAACGTCACAAATGGCGCTCTCCTCAGCCTTTGCGGTCACTGCAACCACCACCGCCGCCGCTGACACCACCAGCAGGAGCAGCTGGTGCATGAATTCCCTCCGTTCCACTCTCCCATCCCTTCCTCCTCTTCCTGCTTCTTCAATTCGCTTCCCTCACTCTCCTTCTTCTTCTTCCTCGCGAACGCTCCGAATTTCGCGCTCCAAACCCAAAGCGCTTCTTCCCTCTTTCACTGGCCTTGCCCCTCTCCACCCTCTCTTCCTCTCCGGTTCTTCCTCTTCAGGTAAATCTATACCCATCTTGCTTCAATTTCTGCTGCTTTAGCACTGTTTTTTAAATTACTTTCTTGCTTTTTATTTTTATTTTACTGTTTTGAACCCTAGTATATGGGAGAAGGCTCCTGACAATTCAGCTTCCACCAAAATATACTCCAATGATAGATTCTGTTATTGCTAAAGGATTCAGCAAATTGTTGCTTAGGAACTAATTTTTCATAAACAAGGAGGTAGATAGATATGATTGGTAGTACTGAGAAAGAGAAAGAGAAAGAGAGAACTAATTTGTTTTTCTCTTTGTCTCAATGTACTATCCCATCGTGTCCTTGGTTCCAAAAGCAGTCTTAATGATTGCTTTGTTAGTCCAACGGTGCAAGTTCATTGGGAAATCTTGGTTAAATATAATGTTCTAAGGCTAAATTATCAGCATTTTGATTTTTTTGGACCAAATTAGTGATTATCCGTTAGAGTATTTGATGAAGTTTTGTCATGAAGATAGGAATATATGTCTTTTGCTATCTCTTTTTATATCGAACAAGCAGTGGTTTTGCTTATTCGAATGGTGTAGCAGCTGTTCCCTTGAGCATGGTTGCAAGTCTGAGTATTTTGAATGAAAAGAACCAAAGCTGGGAAATTTTTGTTTTAGGCTTTTAGCCTATAGTGGATTTGCCTGGCTCACGCTAGATTAATTTAGGTACATTGGACTCTAGTTTTTAAATAAAAACAAGATCGTGTTAATTTGAGTAAACAAGGATCGTTTTATAGTCTTAGGGTCTATATATGTATATAGTGATCTTACTAAGTTCAAGCTACATTAACTTGGAACATTGACATGTGGAATTATGAATCACGGTGTTCTAGGTGCAAATAAGTAATGTGTTAGTTTCAGTTCACGCCAAAGTTGAGTTAAAATTTTGGCTGCAAGAGCTGCCCTATATTAGCTTGAGCATTTTATTTAATTTTGATGTATTAAAATATTATTAGTCCGCTGTTTATCCGTGAAACAGAAATGCTTAATTTTGCTCAGTGTCTCGTTATAAGTTTGTACTGAAACTGCATTTTGGTAGAAGTATAGCTGCGATTCGGCTACCGAATGTTCTACATTTGCTGCTTATATTAATGGCACGTGGTGTAAAATATTAGCAACTCAGCTACTTAATTTTTAGGGATGACTCTTCAATATCAAGAAGGTTGGTCCTTTGTTTTCTTTTTATTCCTCATTCCCGTTTGGAATTGATTGATGAACTTAATGGAACTGTGAAAGTTGTTACTGATGTGTATTCTGGTTAATATGTTTGAAGAAACTAATCTGATAGGAACCAATCTATAGCAACGTGTTGGTCTTGTTAGATCAAGTAAAGAAATGAGATCACACTGTCTGACTGCTGCAGAGATTGCTGTGTGTTGCTTCCTCTTGTACAAATGAGGCTTTGAAATATTGTAGTCGGATTCCACTGACTTCGATACTTTGAAATATTGTAGTCGGATTCCACTGACTTCGATACGCATTAAACACTACCTGCTTTTTCTCTTCTTGGTACAGAATTCACTGGCTTTGATCACTGTTTCACCATTATCGACAATGGTGGTCGTGTCTCTGCCATGAGGCATGGAAGGCGAGTGCCCAAACTCAACAGGCCCCCTGATCAGCGCCGAGCACTTATTCGAGGACTTACAACTCAGCTCCTTAAATACGGTCGCATCAAGACCACCAGGGCAAGAGCCAGCGCAATTAGGAAGTATGTCGATAAGATGATCACTTTGGCCAAGGATGGTTCTCTTCATAAAAGGAGGCAAGCCCTCGGCTTCATCTATGAGAAGCAGATTGTTCATGCTTTATTTGCAGAGGTTCCAGAGCGATATGGTGAAAGAAATGGGGGTTATACAAGAATCATAAGAACCTTACCGAGGCGGGGCGATAATGCACCTATGGCATTCATTGAACTTGTGTAGCCATGAGGCCTTGATTTGACTGCAATTACTGGTAATGGTAAATTGATGTAGGGTTGATAATCCATCCAATGCTAAGTTGATTCTACAGAGAATTTTCAATGTTTACTTCTATTTGTATTATGTTTTATTCTTTTACTCGTTCTCTAGTTTCATCTATTTCTTTATGTATGGAAAGATATGCTCTTTCTTGACGAGGAAGAAAAATTTTATTCATAAATCAGCCTGAAGGTGTTTATTAATAAAGGAGAAAAAGAACCGGATTTAATTTTAATACGGCAAAAGGACATGCTCAAATTATGTCTCCTTCTTTTTGGGTTTACTGTGGGTCTCTGCACTTTATTTTAATTTCTGTAACTTGTTAACCTAATTTTCCCCTAATAAATGTGGCAGTATATGTAAAATCATTAAATTGCCTTAATTTATATATACATAAATCTATCCATATGAATTGAGTAATCCTATTTCTTATCTTTAATTCGAATATCTCATACCAACGCAAGTTGGCATAGATGGATGAGGGTCTGTGTCCCTTAACTATCTCTCCCAGATTTGATACTCACTGGAAGATGGAAATGGAGCTTGCTTGGGAGAGTTGTCCACTTTGCAATTTTCTTTTGGTAACCAAAACTTTCTCAGGTATTTATATATATCTGATCAACTATATTATGTGACAAAATTCTTAACACGAAATAAATTATCTTGGCTTAGTTTTAGTTGTTATATATAAAAACATCTGGTATTTATATATATCTGATCAACTATATTATGTGACAAAATTCTTAACACGAAATAAATTATCTTGACTTAGTTTTGGTTGTTATATATAAAAACATCTGGTATTTATATATATCTGATCAACTATATTATTTGACAAAATTCTTAACACGAAATAAATTATCTTGGCTTAGTTTTAGTTGTTATATATAAAAACATCTGATAATATATTTTGTAGTACCTAAAGCTCGAATAAATTGGTACAAATAGTTTCACATTAACTATTAACCTAAATATTTTCTTGTAGAAATCAAGATTGTAATTTCAAATAGTTTTGTTTTGTTTGTTGGTAATTTCCTCAAGGGTAAGAAACAAATATCATCTTTTCAAAGGTATAATAATAGTCTACATTATTATCTTTACATAAATTGATTGATATGTGATCTTAATTGGTATGTGCAAAAAGACATGCTCTTTCTTGACGTAGAAGAAAATTTTCATTCATAAATCAGCCTGAAGGTATTTATTAAAAAAAAGAAAAAATTAGATTTAATTTTAAATGGCAAAAAGACATACTCTAATTATTTTTGTTTTGTGGGTTTTATTCACTTGCTGCATTTGTTTGAAATAATAAGATCTCTGCACTTCTCTTTTGTTTTTTAAATTTTAGCGTAACTAGTACGTACAAATTTTTAATATTCTATTAAACCATAAAAACCATTAACATATAGCTTTTAATAGCAGAAGATTAAGAATTGTGTAGAGTTTTCACACATAGAAATTTAGAATTTTTTAAGATTTTTGAGTTAAGACTTTATTTGTTAGACAAAATCTCTATTTCAAGTGGATATCAAAAAATTATTTTAGTTTATTTGGTTCATTTAAAATTATCTTTTGAATTAAATTTAAATAAAATTACAAGTAAAATCTCAACTAACCATCCATGAATAAAAAAATTATCTAATGTTTTAGTTTAAATTGATTAGAAGATCATATGAATTTCTAATATTCTCAAGATAACCTGAAATTTAAATCAAAGATACTAGACTGATTTGGTTTCAGTTAATATAAATAAGAATTATTAACAACAAAAATATCCAAATTGGATTAGTTCAAATTTCTTATTTTTAAGATAACATCATAATTTTGAAAATCGAACCAGATCAACCGATTCAATCGGGTTTACTAAAAATCGGTCATCACTCTGATTCGGTTAGTTCTCTAAATTGTCTAGTAAAAAATCGGTGAAAATACTGGTCGAACCAACAATTAATTGGTGAACCGTTAAAATTGGTCGGTTTTTTACAAGGTTTCAGGTTCAGAACACCCCCCTTAAAGTTCAAACGGCGCCGATTTAAATTCTAAAAAAAATTAATAAAAGAACCCTAAATCCCCAATGCCCCAACCCCATTCCTCTCTTCTCTCTGAAACTGAACTGCAAATTTTAAAGCACAAAGAACCCTAGCCCCCTAGGCCCTTAGCCACCGCGCCCCGCAGCCCCTAGAGCCCCGCAACCACGCTTCATTGTCATCGCCGAACTCGTCTCTGCTAGGTAGAGGCGTCGCGTGCGGAAGCTCCGTCGCCGTCGCAGGAGCTGTGTCGCCGTTGAAGCTCCGTCACCATCCTAGGAAGCTGTGTCACCATCGTAGGAAGCTTTCTCGCCGTCGTGTGGAAGTTCTGTGGCCGTCGTCGTCTCCTCTGTTCGAGCTCTCTCTCTCTCTCTGTGTTCGCCGATGTTGCCGTCTCCTCTGTCGTACAGGAACGAGCACAAACAAGCAGTGACAGATAAGAACAAAAAAGAACAGGCAACTCCTGATTCACCAAGAGGAATCATCAGCCACATATCAGGAGGATACGCAGGCGGAGGTGAAACAAACTCGGCCAGAAAACGAAGCTATAGGGCAATGCTGGCAATCGAGGGAACAGTGCAACCAAAGAAGGAGGAGGACCCATATGTCACAATATCCTTCAATCAATCAGACTTCAGATCGGCAAGCCCTAACCTCGACGACCCAGTAGTGATCTCGATACAGGTTGGAGAGCTGTTGGTAAGGAAAACACTGCTGGACCCAAGTAGTAGCACTGATGTTTTGTTTTATTCTACCTTTAAAAAGATGAAGTTGTTAGAAAAACTAATACAGCCCTCCTCAGGAGAGTTAATTGGGTTCTCCGGAGAGAGGGTCCCCATCATGAGACATATATGGCTAACGACCACAATGGGAGAGATTCCTATGTCGAAGTCCATTGATATTCAGTACCTAATAGTAGACTGTTATAGCCCTTATAATATTATAATTGGGAGACCCGCCTTGAATATATTCAAAGCGATAGTGTCCACGTTACACCTGTGTGTTAAGTTTCCAGTGCAGGAAAACAGAATAGCAACAGTATACGCTGATCACCAAGAAGCTCGGCAGTGCTACAATGCTAGTCTAAAGCAAATCCAAACGAAACAAATAGCTCGGCCCCAAGTCCAAGCGATACGCAATTCTGCCGAAGCCACAATGCTAGCCGATCTCAACCCAAGAGAAGACCTCGGCGAGCGACCCCAACCAATGGACAACCTGCACCGAGTAACATTAACAGCAGATAAAAAGTAGTATACTCACATTGGAGAAGCACTGGAGGGGGATGAACGAACAGAACTCATACACATACTGCGCCAGAATGCCGACCTATTCGCGTGGACGCCGGCCGGGAATAAGCCCAGAGGTTATCTGCCACAAACTAGCGATTGATAAGACAGTCCGACCAGTGGCACAAAAGAAACGAAACCTCGGAGGGGAGAAAAAACAAGCAGCACTTGAAGAAACCAAGAAACTCTTTAATGCAGGCTTCATCAGAGAGATCCGCTTCATCACATGGCTATCAAATGTGGTAATGGTAAGGAAAAACTCTGGTAAATGGCGCATGTGCGTCGACTTTACAAATTTAAACAAAGCTTGCCCTAAAGATGCATATCCATTACCTTGCATTGATAAGTTAGTTGACAATGCTTCTAGTTTCAAAACCTTGAGTTTTATGGATGCATACTCTGGTTATAACCAGATTTTGATGCACCCAGAAGACCAAAGCAAAACAGCTTTTATAACAGAACATGAAAATTTTTGTTACAAGGTAATGCCCTTTGGCTTAAAGAATGCAGGTGTGACATATCAAATATTAATGGACAAAGTATTCCAACAGCAGATAAGCCGGAATATGGAAGTCTACGTCGATGATATGGTAGCAAAAACGCCTGCCCAAGGGTCACACTGTGATGACTTGGTAGAAGTTTTCAACCAACTCCGAGCATATAATATGAGGCTTAACCCTGTCAAATGTGCTTTTGGAGTCCAAGGAGGGAAATTCCTCGGCTTCATACTAACCTCACGAGGTATAGAAGCCAACCTAGAGAAATGCAATGCAGTCTTGAGCATGACAAGCCCAAAGACAGTAAAAGACGTCCATCAATTAGCGGGGAGAATAGCCGCCCTATCACGTTTCCTACCCGCAGTGGCAAACCGATCTTATCATTTCTTCCAGACATTCTCTAAGGGCAAGAAATTCACATGGACGGAGGAATGTGAAAACTCCTTTATGGAACTCAAACAGCTCTTAACATCACCTCTAATACTCCAGAGACCAGAGGCAGGTAAGCCGTTGTATTTGTATTTATCAGTATCTAACCATGCCATAAGCTCGGTCCTAGTGATGGAAACATGAAAAAAGCAAAACCCAGTATACTTCATTAGTAAGGTACTGCAACCAACAAAAACAAGGTATCCGAAGATAGAGCAGCTAGCGCTGGCACTAATAACCACGGCAAGGCGACTACGACATTACTTTCAAAGCCACACAATCATAGTACGAACAGACTAACCATTAAGGCAGATATTAACCAGACCCGAGCTTGCCAGACGGTTAATAAAGTGGTCAATCGAACTCTCCGAGTTCGACATTCAGTACGAGTCAAGAAAAACTCTCAAGTCACAAGTACTTGCCGACTTCGTATCGGAAATGACTAATGAAACACAACACATAGCAGCCAATTAGAGTATACATGTAGATGGAGCATCAAACAGAGAAGGAAGCGGAGCTGGGGTATTGCTAAAAGAAGGAGAGAAAGTGATAGCTGAGCAATCACTACAATTCTGCTTCGATGCAAGTAACAACCAAGCAGAGTATGAAGCTCTGCTGGCAGGACTAAAGCTCGCCCAACAACTCAGGATACTTCAGATAACAGTTTACTGCAACTCATCACTGGTAGTACATCAAATCAAAGGCGAGTACCAGGTAAAAGATCCTTTGTTAGAGAAATATTGGCTCATAACAAAGGATCTCATCTCAAAGTTCAGTAAATTTGATATTATTCATGTAAATCGAGAACAAAACACCAGAGCCGATGTGTTATCCAAGTTAGCCACAACAAGGCAGGCGAAAAACACACTGGGCCTGTCTCAACTAACACTCAACAAGCCGAGCTTTGAGCAGGACACAATCTTAAGCATCATGCAGGTACCAGATTGGAGAACACCTTTTCTCAATTACATCAACACAGGTGCCATACCAAGCGAAGAGCCGAACTTGCCGCTCTTCCGAAGAAGAGCAAGTTTCTATACAGTACTCGAAAATACCCTGTACAGGCGAGGACACTCCCAACCACTCCTCAAATGCATCAGCAATGAGGAAGCCGAAGATGTTATGGCAGAAACGCATGAAGGGGTTTGTGGAAACCACATCGGCAGCCGAGCATTGGCTGCAAAGATATTGCGAACAGGATACTATTGGTCGACGATAAAAAGGGACTGCATTTCAAAAGTCAAAGCATGTGATAATTGTCAAAAGCATGCCACCCTCTCAGAGATCCCGGCCGAGGAGCTCCACACCATAGAGGTAAGCTGGCCTTTCGATAGGTGGGGATTGGATATCCTCGGACCTTTTCCAAAAGCGCCAGGCCAGGTAAAGTTTCTTTTAGTATCAATAGACTATTTCTCTAAGTGGATAGAAGCACAACCACTAGCACATATAACGGCAGAGAAAGTGCGATCTTTCTTATGGAAAAATATTATATGTAGATATGGTATCCCAAAAGAGATAATCTCGGATAACGGGAGACAATTTACGGACCATAAACTTGCGGTTTTTCTAACAAATTTTAACATTAAACATCATTTTAGCTCAGTCGAGCACCCGCAAACCAACGGACAAGTTGAATCAGCTAACAGAATTATCTTGCAGGGATTAAAGAAAAAGCTCGGCGAGGCTAAAGGAGAGTGGGCCGACCTCATTCCAGAAATCCTATGGAGCTACAATACCAGCATTCAATCTGCTACAGGAGAAACTCCTTTCAAGCTGGTATATGGTGCAGAAGCACTGATCCCAGTAGAGGTCAGCGTCCCGACGTTAAGGGCCGAGCTTTATGATCAATCGAACAACTTGCAAGCTCGAACAGCCGAGCTGGATCTTGTAGAAGAAAAAAGAGACATCTCAGCCATAAAGCAACGAGCCAGCAAGCAGTTCATAGAGCGAAGACACAACAAAAGAGTAGTTCATAGGTCCTTCAATAAAGGAGACCTCGTACTTAGACGAACAGAAGAAGCTCGGAAACCTCCAGCACATGGCAAATTAGCAGCAAATTGGGAGGGACCTTTCCAAGTTCTCCAGAATCTCAGAAAGGGGGCTTACAAGCTAGAAACTCTTAAAGGAGATCAACTTCCAGGAACATGGAATGTCTCCTCACTAAGGGAATATCAATCATGACACATGCTGTAAATCCGCGAATGATGGTACTCTTTTTTCCCTTCGAAGGTTTTTTCCCAAAACACATGGGTTTTACTCGGAAAGGGTTTTAATGAGGCCGGACGCCACAAACCGTTGTACAAACATTATTTGTATTTTAAGCAAAACATTTATGTTATCATAATGAACTAGCATATATTTCAGCCAATAACGATCAAAATAATCCGAGCTTCATACTCGGAAACCAAAATACATACGCTGAGCATAATACTTGGAAAAATCCAACGAACCATAGCAAATCATGTTTTCTCAACGAACCCTAAGGGCTCACTCCGCCCTACCTCCTATATTAGAGCTACTGCTCTCCTTATTGATAATCTCATCATCCAAAAAATGGCCATCGACGACCATCTTCAATACGTAAACGCCATTGCTATTGCAAAACAAAACTACTATCATAACTTTGTCAAAATATTATATCTTATAAAAGGCTAAACAGTCACCATCAAATCGAGCTCTATACTCGAAAACCAGAAAAAGCACAACCGAGAATAATACTCAGAATTATCCAAAAACAAACAAGTTAAATACAAGTTCTAAAGGCCAAAGTACCATATACAGAGCTTACAAAATAAAGCATAAATAAAGGCCTAATGTGCCTTATCACCAATGCTGGACTCCTCACTATCACTTCTAGCAGCAGCCTCGTCATCCACAAGCTGACCATTTACGACCACCTTCATAACATCAAACCTTGAAGGATTGGCTTCCGGGTAAAGCACCTTGACCTGAGAAACGGCACGCTCAAAACCTTGAGCAAAAGCCTCGTAGATTCCACTTTTCAATCCTTTGATCCGAGTAGAAAGCTGATCATTCTCAGACCCCATAACCTTCAGCTTTTCAGAAGATGTCTTGTGCAGCTTCCTCTCATCAGCCAATTCCAGCTCTTTCTTCTCCACGGAAGAAGAGAGCCTCATTTTCCTGGATGATGCCAGACAGCTCCTCAACACGGGAAGCCTCCTTCTCCTCCCGGCCCAAAGCAAGCTCTTGTGCCCTACCAATGGCCACAATACGAGCACCAATCACCTACAAAAAGAAAAACAATCAAAGGGTGACATCAACAGAAAACTATATACAGCACTACAGCAAAAACCTGTACCTGAAGAAATCGGCTAACACCAATTCGGCCAACTTCGTCAATCATTTTCATGTCATCCGGGAAACAGCAAAGTTCATCAGCTATGGTACTAAAAGGATACAACTTTGCCCACAGAGATCTAGCATGTTCATTTTCATCATATCCATGGAGCCTTTTCTGTGATTCGTATGCAGACTCAACCATCTGCAGTATCATGGATGACTCCCCTTTACCTTCTAAGACCTCGGCAAGGCTACCTTGAACTTGTCCTCTCTTCCTCTTATGCTTCTGCCCAGGACCATATTGAACCAAAGCAGCAGGACCCTTCCCAACATTAGAAGAAACCTCTTTCTCACCTTTCTTGCGTTGATTGAAGTAAGATTTCAAACCTACAGTGGTGATGGCAGGAGCTTTCTCGGCTACAAATCACAAACAACCAAATCAGGAACAACAGATCAAAACAGAAAAGGAAACAAACATAGTAAAACAAATTACCTATGTGATTATACACAGCCTGCCTATCAGTATCCCATTTCAACATTTCAGCAGTCGACAACAAACCTTTCGGACCTAAAGACTTAAACAAAAAATCCATCACAATATCATCGTCAAGAAGCCTATCATCTACATCCAGTGCTTGATATGGCTCGGCACACCAAAATAAAGGGAACCTTTCGACTAAATGCTCGTTCAAATAGAAGGGGAAATCCTCGGGTACACTCCTAACCTTTACAAACATAGATTTGAAGTCTTTAAACGAGGACTTATATAGACCAAATATAGCCCAACGGGGATAGCTGCTAAGGTTTACCCACAAGCCCCTATTCACCCCTTTCGCTTGAAATAATGAGAAAAACAGCCTGAGAGACGGCGGATGGTCTAACAGTTCCATCAATATCTCGAACGCCCGAACAAAACCCCAGGAGTTAGGGTGAAGCTGGGTTGGGGTGCAATTCAACCAATACAAAACCCCACACTCAAACTCGGTAAAGGGAAGTCTCACACCCAGCTCAGTGAACAGAAAGCTATACATGTAGAAGAAGGACCAATCATCTAATCGGTCACATACCCGGTCATCCCTCCCACAAGGTAATAACTCTATCCTAACATCACTACCATTTCTGACCCAAATATTCGACCCCAATAGCCTCACCGACTCCTCATAATCAAACTGAGACACACGCTCTTTTACCCTAGCATCAACCCAATCATATGGGTCACCCACATTACAGTTCTCCATCAAGGGCAAGGAAAGAAAAAACAAGAAAACAAAGAAGAAGGGCAGGAAGAATCAAAGCTGACCTTGCTTACTCATTTTCAGACAGGAAGAGAAAATAAACTTTTTTTTCCAAAATCCAGCAGTTTGAAAGAAAAGAAGTATAGCAAAAGATAACTCCTATAAAGCAAACGGTTACCAAACCTTTGCATTTACTCCAAATTGTCAAAAAAGAGAGAAGCATTAAAACCACTACTAAATCCAACGGACATGGATGCCTAGAAAAATAGGACAGTTTCACATCAATCATGTCATGATGGCGCGCAGAACCAAGCTATTACTACAAAAATGTTTTGAATTATGCACAGAACCAAGCCGAGCTTGGGGGTGCTGTAAGGAACATACACGGCAACAACTTAGCGACCGAGGATTGCAGTATTCCTGGTTTGAAAGCTCGTCTTAGTCCTGTCCAAACCAAGGCAAGCTTGGGGCTATGATACGTCACCACTATCCTCGGCCGCCCGGAAAGCTCGGGACATGAACAGATAAGATCGGCCTCGCTCATTTGAAAATAGGGAACGTGCTTAACATACCTAATCACCAAAACAGAATACCATAACCAACTTACAAACTTGGATTTATCCACATTAAACAGGTAAAACAGCTTCTATAAAGCCGAATTAATATACTCGGCTAAGAATCAGGTTCCATTCTCAGTCTTCATATTTTTACTTAACACATTCATTAGAGATCATTACTGACTTGAGCGTCGGAGTATCTTTTGCAGGTATTCTTGCCGCGATGTTCGATCCTAGCCGACGTATAGCTCTTCCTCTCTGTCAGCAACCTGCTCGAAATAGCTTAAACTCAGTCACCCCAGTATCAGGACGAATCAGTACCCATTGTGAATATATATATATATATATATATAAACAATTTTCTTTTAGTAACTAAAACTTTTTCAACTATTTATTTATATATGATCAACTATATTATTTAAGAAAATTCTTAACACGAAATAAATTATCCTGGCTTAGTTTTAGTTGTTATATATAAAAACTTCTGGTAATTTATTTTTTAGTACTTAAAATTTGAATAAATTAGTACAAATAATTTCACATTAACAATTAATCTAAATAGTTTCTTGTAAAAATCAAGATTACAATAATAAAGAAGTTTTTTTGATAAAAAAGTATTTTTTTAAACTTTAAAAGACTAAATAATAAAATAAATTAATAAAAAATAAAAAAACCGATTCACAAAATAACCACATAATGAATTAATGATATATAGAATTTCTTTGAAAATATGCCATTTGAGCTATTACTCATTGGCTGTAAAATTTGGAAAGATAGGAGACTCGAACCCGCAACCTCTTAATTGAGTATGGGGAGTCTATGTCATTTGAGCTATTACACATTATTTTTATTAGATGTCATTCTCATTATTATTTTTGTTATTATTATTATACTTATTATTATTATTATTATATGATTTTTAATTTAAATTTTTAAAAAATATGATTACATCTTTTTACTGTTATTTATTTATTTATTTATTATTATTAGATGCACCCTCATTATTATTTTTGTTATTATTATTATGCTTTTTTTTCTATAAAGCCGAATTAATATACTCGGCTAAGAATCAGGTTCCATTCTCAGTCTTCATATTTTTACTTAACACATTTATTAGAGATCATTACTGACTTGAGTGTCGGAGTATCTTTTGCAGGTATTCTTGCCGCGGTGTTCGATCCTAGCCGACGTATAGCTCTTCCTCTCTGTCAGCAACCTGCTCGAAATAGCTTAAACTCAGTCACCCCAGTATCAGGACGAATCAGTACCCATTGTGAATATATATATATATATATATATATATATATATATATATATATATATATAAACAATTTTCTTTTAGTAACTAAAACTTTTTCAACTATTTATTTATATATGATCAACTATATTATTTAAGAAAATTCTTAACACGAAATAAATTATCCTGGCTTAGTTTTAGTTTTTATATATAAAAACTTCTGGTAATTTATTTTTTAGTACTTAAAATTTGAATAAATTAGTACAAATAATTTCACATTAACAATTAATCTAAATAGTTTCTTGTAAAAATCAAGATTACAATAATAAAGAAGTTTTTTTGATAAAAAAGTATTTTTTTAAACTTTAAAAGACTAAATAATAAAATAAATTAATAAAAAATAAAAAAACCGATTCACAAAATAACCACATAATGAATTAATGATATATAGAATTTCTTTGAAAATATGCCATTTGAGCTATTACTCATTGGCTGTAAAATTTGGAAAGATAGGAGACTCGAACCCGCAACTTCTTAATTGAGTATGGGGAGTCTATGCCATTTGAGCTATTACACATTATTTTTATTAGATGTCATTCTCATTATTATTTTTGTTATTATTATTATACTTATTATTATTATTATTATATGATTTTTAATTTAAATTTTTAAAAAATATGATTACATCTTTTTACTGTTATTTATTTATTTATTTATTATTATTAGATGCACCCTCATTATTATTTTTGTTATTATTATTACGCTTTTTTTTTTTACCAAATATAGGAGACTCGAACCCGCAACCTCTTAATTGAATATAGAGAATCTATGCCATTTGAGCTATTACTCATTGTTGTTGTTCTTCTTCTTCTTCTTCTTCTTCTTCTTCTTCTTCTTCTTCTTCTTCTTCTTCTTCTCACTCAAAAATCCCTAATTTGTCCCCTGATCCCCTCACTCCCTCTCTTCTCTTCGAAGTTCCAACAGCCACCAGCCCACCACCCACAAGCTATCATCCGAAACCCATCACTCACACTCGTCGTCGAACCTTTCTTCTCGCTGTGGGTGCCATCGTCGCTAGTGGAAAAGTCTGCTCGACCATCTTCTCGACGTTCCTCCTCTCCTGGCCGTCGCAAGAAGGGCTGCATCGAGCTCCTGGCATCGCGTCGCGAAGGATTGTTGGGTCCATAGGTCGTTGTCTGTCCGAGCTCACTTCCTTGTTCGAGCTCTCTCTCTCTCTCTCTCTCTGGCTCTCTCTGTTTGAGCTTACTTCCCTTTTCGTCACTGTCACTTCCGATTCCATCGCGGTAGTTCAATTTATTTTTGCTTGTTTTCAATTTTTTTAAATAATACTGATTATGTGATTTTGAGTTGCTGGATTTAGGGTTTTGAGTTGCTGAGTTAGTATAATACTGATTCTGTGATTCTGAGTTGTTGGATTTACTATTTTGAGTTGTTGAGTCGTAGGGCATCTGTTCTGCTGCCGTGAACTTCTCAGTTTTTTTATTTTGTTAACTTTTTTTGTTAATCATTCTGTAATTTGGATTTTTGATTTGCGTTTTACAGAAATTTTCAATTTGTTTACTGTGCAATAGCATTGCTATACTATCTACTAGGGTAGATAATTTTATATGTCAATTGATAAAGTGTGTGTTCAGGCCCATTGTGAACTTGATCTTGTTTTAATAGCAGAAGATTAAGAATTGTGTAGAATTTTCACACAGAAATTTAGAATTTTTTAACATTTTTGAGTTAGGACTTTATTTTTTAGACAAAATCTCTATTTCAAGTGGATATCAAAAAATTATTTTAGTTTATTTTGTTAATTTAAAATTATTTTTTGAATTAAATTTAAATAAAATTACAAGTAAAATCTCAACTAACCATCCATGAATAAAAAGTTATCTAATGTTTTAGTTTAAATTGATTAGCAGATCATAAGAATCTATAATATTCTCAAGATAAATTGAAATTTAAATAAAAAATACTAGACTGATCTGGCTTCAGTTAATATAAATAAGAATTATTAACAATAAAAACATTCAAATTAGATTAGTTCAAATTTCTTATTTTTAAAATAAGATAACAAAATTACAATAAAGTCAAGTTTATATTATTATCTTTATCTAATATAAATTGATTGAATATATTCGTTTCTTTCTTTTTTTTCTCACTATATCCCCTAATTTGATCGAGAATTAATCAGTGACAAATTGTTAGTTTATTTTATCAGAAATTTAAATTTATCAATTAGACAATAATCAAAGAAAGATTGAACAATGAGATCGAGGTATCATTATAATACTAAGAACAAAGATATACTATTGCAAACTTTGACTATCTTATACCCACAAAAGATAATGAAAAAGTCAAGGACTAAGAATTTACGAATAGCAAGAAGTTATCCATCTGATCGCAAAGGTTTCAATTTTAGTGCTTTAGAAATTTCTGATCAACAGAAAGAGAAAGATTCAAACGATTTACCAGAGTGCCTTGCTGATATTGTAATTCCAGGAGATATTCCAGATCTTGAATCTTTATTTTTTTTGATAAAAATAATAATTTACTAGTAGATTTTTTCTTAAATATACCAATTTACTAGTTCATATTACAACAAAGATATTTAGATAAAAAAATTTCTTAAATATAAATCAATTAAAAATTTAATATTTGTATTTGTTCAAATTAAAAATCACAATAGAGATTTTTTTTTTGTTATTTTAATTTTCATTTTAAACACGTTTCAATTCTTCTCCACCAACTATAATTACTCTGACCTTGTAAATTTATATGTCCAACGATATGTTATTTTTTAAATAGTTTAAAAGTTTCAATAATACCAGATAACCAATGAAATTATGAGCCTCATGCAACAATTGGCTGAGTTTATTTAACAAATGGAGTATTTTGACATTCCATTTATATAGACATATAGTCTATTAATCATCAAATGGCATCAAGATAATTGAAGAGTCAACAACAGTTGTTCTATTTTTTGAAACCCTAGCAGAGAAAGAGTACGTACTCCGTACTCAGAGAGAATGAGAGAAGGAGAGAGCGGGAACGAGTGTTTGAGGGCGAAACACAGTGAGGATGGCGGCCATGCCGTCGGAAGAGATAAGGGGGAGAGTGTGGGTGGGGGTGCATCCGGTGTCAAGGAGGGTTTTTCACGAGGGGGTTTTTCAAATCCTACAAAGATCTCCTTTAGAGATAAAGTCATTGGTCCAGAGAAATCGAAGGCGTTTGCACTTGCAGAATCTCTATCTGGGGATAGTATAGCCACGGTGGTGGGCAAGCAGGGCGATTCCCAACCTCCATGTGTAAACTTCACTGAAGAAGCCAAGCTTTGTTTGGCAGAGCCTTATCGAGAAGCTTTAGTGATTAAGGTTCTTGATAAAAATTATAGTTACACAGCTCTTTCACACAAGCTTCGGATGGTTTGGCGCATCAAAGGTGGCTTTGATCTGCTTGATGTGGGGTTTGGGTACTTCATGGTAAAATTCGATGCATGTGAAGATCGTGAGAAGGTCATGCTTGGTGGCCCGTGGTTGATTGAGGGGCACTATGTTGCTGTAAAACCGTGGGATATAGATTTTCGGCCATGTGAGCAATCCTTCGGGTCTACGCTTGTATGGGTTCGGATTTCGGGGCTCCCAATCTGGTGCTATCAGGAACAGGCCATGATGCGTATTGCTTCTGCAATAGGAGTTCCCATCAAAGTGGACTTAGCCACTAAATTGGCTGAGAGAGGACGATATGCCCGAGTATGTGTTCAAATAAATTTAGGACTGCCAGTGATCAAGCATATCATTGTGGAAGGCGTAACTCATGTAGTGGAGTATGAAAGTTTAAATTTAATTTGTAACTCTTGTGCACGTTATGGTCACGATATGGCACAGTGCTTGGGTAGAGACTCTAGGGAAGGAAAGAGTGTTGATTCCGATGCCACCAAGCCACGAGATGGTACAAAGGCAGTGCCACATCCTGAGACCAAAATTCACAATTCAAATGAAGTAGAACCTAATGTGGTAGGTGGCGTTACTGGCGAGAATCCTGCATCGAATTTGCAAGAAGATTTGGAGGCTAATAATTTGGAAGGAAATAATGTTGAGGAGGCTTGCATGCATGATGAACCAGGCTGGGAGCAAGTTGTGAGGAAAGGTAAAACCAAGCTGGGTCAGAAGAAATCTAACAAGGTCCAAAGAGGCATTCAATCCAGAATCGATTCGGGTAGAGTAATCAGGCCCACCATTCACTTCTCTCACACGAATGGATCAAGCTCCTATCGTGCTAGGGTCGGGTCACGAGTCAAGGTCGGACACAGCGCTTCCCGTGTTGGTGAGACGTCGATCTCCTCAACCCGATACACCCCAGTGCCTTGCGGGTCCTCTCTCCGAAAACGACCAAGGCCGGAGTCCCTACAGAGCTCGCCAGTTGAGAAGAATGGAGGCACGGTGGTGGAAGCATTGTCATGTCTTCCTGAAACCGTGAAGGAGGGTGTTACCGTGGCGGTTCCATTGGAGAAGGAAGGCGCATTGCCGGCTGTTACTGCGTCGGTAGGCGGGATTAAGGAGATATTCCAGGGAGATCTGGCAAACCTGAAGATCACGGGAGTCACTTCCGCTGGGCAAGCCTCGGTTTGAGGTTGGTGAAGCACTTTGATTTCCTTGTTTTATATTTTTATATTTTATATTATGGATAGTTTAAATATAATAGCTTGGAATATTAGGGGTGCTTCTAATAAGTTAGCCCGGGTGAATTGTAAAGAGCTGGTTAGGAAATTTAAACCTGTAATTTTTATTGTGGTTGAAACTCACTGTCCTTTTCAACACTTGAAAATGTTTTGGGAAAGACTTGGTTATCACCCTATTGGTATAGTGGAGGCGTCAGGACACAAGGGGGGTATTTGGTTACTTTCTGCAATACAGGGTGTTCACTGTAAATGGGTTGATGCTTTCGATCAGTGTGTTACAGTTGAGGTTCAGGTAAATAATGTGATTTGGAGGTGCAGTGGTATCTATGGTAGTCCTCAATTTAATACCAGAGTTTTGCTATGGGATTATCTTGTTACTCAGTCTTCGTCTTTCTGCGGGCCATGGATTGTTCTTGGTGATTTTAATGAAGTACTATTCTCTCATGAATCTAAGGGTTGCCTCTTCTCGAGTCATCATGCAGATCGGCTTGCTGCCTCTCTAGGGGATAGTAATTTGTTTGACTTGAAGACTATTGGAAGACAATTTTCTTGGTACAGAAGGGTTAAAAATGGTGTTGAGGTGGCGAAAAAACTTGACCGGGTTTGTATCAATAGTGGCTGGCTATCTCTCTTTCCAGAGGCTTACGTAGAAATTTTAAATAGGCTTCAATCTGATCATTGTCCTATCCTAGTACGCTGTACAGGTCATCCCCAACCGAAAAAGAATAGACCTTTTCGGTTTATTGCAGCTTGGGCAACTCATCCGGGGTACAGAAATATTGTGAACCAGTCATGGCAGGCTGGCTACAGAGAGATGCATGGCAAGCTTTCAGAAGTGCAGAAGAACTCTTTGGAGTTTAATTCTAAAGTGTTCGGCAATATTTTCGTTAGAAAATGCAAATTGGAGAGACAGATTAATTTTCTTCAGAAGCGACTTGAAGTAATGGAAGATTTGTCTATGCGGCAAAAAGAAAAACAGCTGATTGAGGAATTTAATAACACGCTTGTGCAGGAGGAACTTCTATGGTTTCAAAAATCCAGAGAGCAGTGGGTAAAATTTGGGGATAGAAATACCAAGTTCTTTCATGTCCAGACTCTTGTGCGGAGAAAGCATAATAAGATTCATGGTCTCTTTCTTCAAGACGGGGTGTGGGAAACGGACCCGAATGTCCTTAGAAGGGAAGCTGAATCCTTCTATAAACGCCTATTCTGCCAGTCGGAGGATGTAGACTTAGGTTGTCTTGGTGATGTGCCGCTGCCTTCCCTGAATGATGAAGCCTGTTGTAGCCTCACAGCGCCAGTTACTCTGGAAGAAGTTAAGTCGGCTGTTTTCAGTATGCATTCTTTTAAGGCGCCGGGCCCTGATGGGTTTCAGGCTTTCTTCTTTAAAGAATACTGGAAGATTGTTGGTTTTGATGTTTGGACTATGGTTCGTCATGCGTTCTCTGGTTTGGATATGGATCCAAGGATGATGGAAACTCTTGTGGTTCTTATTCCGAAGGTAGAAAACCCGGTTTCCATGAAGGATTTCCGACCAATTAGTCTCTGTAATGTGGTTTACAAAGTTATAACGAAGGTCCTGGTCAATAGACTTCGTCCCCATCTCAAAGAGATTATTGGGCCCCTTCAAGGAGGGTTTATCCCGGGGAGAGGAACCCCTGACAAAATCATTGTAGCACAAGAGGTTCTCCATTTCATGAAGAAGACAAAGTCAAAGAAAGGCACCATGGCCTTTAAGATTGATTTGGAGAAAGCGTACGATAGAGTGGATTGGGGATTTCTGAAACAAACCCTGGTGAGTTTTGGCTTTCCTCCTCCGACAGTCAATCTGATTATGCGTTGTGTCACTGCTTCCTCACTGTCTATCCTCTGGAATGGGGATAGATTAAATAGCTTTACTCCGAGCAGGGGTCTTAGGCAAGGAGATCCTATATCACCGTATCTGTTTGTGTTGTGTATGGAGAGATTGTCCTGTTCTATTAATCAGCAAGTTGATAAGGGCTTGTGGAAGCCAGTTGCGGTTTCTAGAGGGGGTCCAAGAATTTCTCATTTGATGTTTGCCGATGATTTGCTTCTTTTCTGTAAAGCTGAAAAACAGCAAGTTCAAACTGTAATGGTAGCTTTGGAAAATTTCTGCAGAGCCTCTGGGATGAAGGTTAATGTGGAAAAATCTAAAGCGCTATGCTCCAGGAATGTTTCAGCGATAAGAAAAGAGATTTTCACTGGAGTCTCCTCCATCAGATTCGTTCAGAACTTGGGCAAGTATTTAGGGGTGAACCTTAATCACTCTCGGGTGACACGCGCAACTTTCAACGATGTTTTGGACAAGATTCGGGGAAGGCTAGCCAGCTGGAAAGGAAGATTGCTTAATAAGGCAGGCAGACTCTGTTTGCTCAACTCGGTAGTGACTGCGATTCCTACTTATCGCATGCAAGTATCTCTCTTCCCTAAAGGGGTAACTAATAAGATAGAATCCATGATGCGAAACTTTCTATGGAAGGGTCAAGCTGATGGTAGAGGCCTGAATCTAGTTAACTGGAAAGTGTTGGTCACTCCTAAGAAGTTTGGAGGTCTAGGAATTAGAGATCCTTTTTGTGCCAATATTGCTCTTCTTGGAAAACTAGTTTGGCAACTTTTTCACCATCCCAACAAGCTATGGGTTCAACTGTTGACGGAAAAATACCATTCTTCTAAGGATGATTGTTTTAGTCAGTCTCGAGGAAGGGGATCTTATGTTTGGAAGAGTATATGTCGAGCTTGGGATATCCTAAAGGAAGGTTTTAGTTGGTGCATTGGGGATTTGGAACAGAACTTTTGGTTTTCTAAATGGAGAAGAGAGGGGCAACTGTGTCAGGAGATGGATTATGTTCACATTTCTGATTCGGATCTCAGGATCTTGGACCTTTGGTCATCTGGACAGTGGAACCTTGAGAATATCTATTCTCCTCTGAATCAGTCTCTGCAGAGCAACATTAACTCTTACAACCCAGATGTTCAAGCTGGTTCAGAGGTCGGTTGGGGTTGGACTGGTGCGGCCTCAAAGGTTTATGATGCTCATAGTGGTTATTTATGGCTCAGTAAGAAGATGTTTAGTTGGGAGGATAGGGGTAATTGGCTTTGGCTTTGGCGTCAACATGTTCCGGAAAAGCACAAATTTTTGGCTTGGCTATGTCTTCGGGAGGCTCTTCCTACTGCTGCATTTCGTTTTAGAAGGGGCATTTCGCACACGGATAGCTGTCCACGATGTTTCTCAAGTCAGGAGTCGGTTTTACATTGTATTCGGGATTGTCCAAAAGCCCAACTTGTTTGGCAAGCTTTAGGGATCTCCGATCAACCAGTGGATTTGATGAGTTGGTTCTTACATAATAGCAAACAGCGCCCCTTTAGATTCTTTTCTGGTCTCTGGTGGATTTGGTGTTCGAGAAATAACGAGATCTTTCATCCTCACGAGCATTGGACCACAGACAAGGTGATTGGTATGGCTTTGTCCTTAGAAAAGGAGCTCCGAAATATTTTTGAGTTGCAACGACTATCTATCCCCTCAACCATTAGTGGCTCTTGGATTCCCCCCTCAGTGGGTACCTTTAAGATTAATTGTGATGCTAGCTATCCTGGCAGTGGTGCTCGAGTTGGTTTTGCTTGTGTTAGCAGAGATTGGAAGGGAAGGTGGCAACGAGGCTGTCTGGGAACAATTGAGAGTCGTAGCATTTTGCAAGGAGAGTTGTTTGCTATTTGGAGAGGCTTTCTTTTAGCATGGGACTCGGGACAAAGAGACATTATATGTGAGACAGACTGTGTGGAGGCTTTTACTATTGTCAATAATTTACAAGATTGCTCTGGGTTTATTGATCCTTTGGTGTTAAAAATCCGAGATATCATGTCTTGGAAATGGCGTGCTAATCTTCGGTTGATCTTGAGAGATGCAAATACAGTAGCAGACATCATGGCAAAGACTGCAATGAGGACTATTTCTCCCCAAGTGGAGCTTCCATTGCCTTGGAAGGAGTTTGAGAGTAGTATTCAGCGGGACTGCCTTTCTTAAGCAGTTTCTTGTTTTTTTTTTCTTTCTTAGTTTTTGTTTATTTTCTTTTAAGTCACCAAAAAAAAAAAGACATATAGTCTAGCATTGTAGCACATATATAGACACCACTCTAACTCCAAACAACTATCTTATCTTAAATATTAATTGATTTAAAAATATTACATAAAATATTATTATTTTAGGTCAATATTTACTCCATAAACTTTATAACGAAGAACGTGGATAATAATACCTTAAATTTGAGTTTTTTCATATTTATACAAATTTTAGTTTTTTTCTAAAATTTTTATTTTAATCTTATTTTATGGTAAAAATATTTTTAGCTTTTTTCTAATATTTTGTCTAATTTCATCCTTGATTTAGTCGTTAAGAATTTGTATTTATATATACAGGTATTTATATGCAAAAAATATATAATTTATATTTATATTTACTATAATTTATATATATAAATTATAATTTATATTTATATATATATTTTAAATTTATACAAATAAATTAATAAAATTTATCGGTTAAAGACAATTTAATATTTATAATAACTAAATAATTATGAAAATTACTAAAAACTGCTAACTTGTAAATTTATGTAATGGATACGTCCATTATAGTTTGAATATTATTTGCATTCGGACTCCAAACAAAAATTTTAACACTATAAACCAGTTATTATTATGGTAATCATTCTCATCATTATGAATTAATACACATTTATAGCAAACCACAAGTCCACAAGACCACAACAGATCCACATCATGCTCTCTTTTTTTAGAAACCAGAGACCCTAAAAAAATAGTAAAAAAATTAAATGAACTTTAATCTTTAAAATGTGTTGTTTTTATTCATTCAACTAGATATTCTTTAAAAATTGTATAATATTAAGTCTTTTATTATAATAATTTAAAAAAATTAAAACAAATGCATCTAAAAATGATAAATAAGTGTCTTTTTAAAATTAAAAATACACATTCAAAATACAAACTAAATAAAACTGAAATTTAAAATTTAAATTTAAATTTTAAATTTCTATTTCAGATTTAATATATTACAATTTAAATATACATCTAAAAATCAAATTAGTTAGAATTCAAAATTTCGAATTTAAAATTCTAAAATAAATTTTAAACTATCCTAAATCACAAGTAAAATCTTCGCTCCGTAAAGATCCAGAGCTACAGCGCCTCCCCCTCCTCATCTGTGGCCGCTTTTGTCTTCTCCCGTGTTGCGCACTCCTCTGCTGCCGACGATCTCCTCCTTCGGCGACGCACTCCTCCCCGCGACGTGCACTTCCCCTGTGCACACTCCTGCGCCTCCTCCATCGATGGGCTCCTCCCCGTCCCTGGTCTCCTCCTTTGCGCCACGCACAACCACCCCCTTCTCCCGCGCCTCCCCCTGTCTCCTCTCTTACGTCACACTCCTTCTGTCTCTGGTAGTTCTGCTTGCAAAATTCAGAAAAAATTTGGTTGAGTTCATTCATGAAGATATGTTATCCCTTTTTTCGCTTGATAAAAAGTTCTATTTTTTTAAATTTATGTATAATATTGGAAGTGTTTGTGTTTTTTTTCTTTTTTTTTTAAAATGTATTTGTGATTATAATTTTTTTTTGCACTTATATGTTTGATTTGGGAGTTATAATGTTAACCTAATTTGGATGTGTCAATACTTAATTTTGGATGTGTTTATATTGTTCATTATGTTCTTATGTACATATATAAGTTTTTTTACATGAGTTTTGGATGTGTTGATAAAATATTTAGAATGCATTCTTATAATTTTGGATGTGTATTTGAGTTTAATTTTTTCTGTATTCAATATATAATTTAGAACCACAATGACAATAATTTAGATGTGTTAATACATAATTTTGAATGTCTTTATGTTGTTTATTTAATTTTAAATGTGTTTTTGACATGAGTTTTGAATAAAAAAAATAATTGAAGTGAGTTTAATTGATTTTGAAAACTTCACAAATTTTTTTAAAATTAGTACACAAAAAGTTGTTACTATGGTTTGATTTGTAAAAAATTAATGTATTGCAAGTGCTTACAAATTTTACGGTGATAAATATTCAAAATAAAAATCCTTAAAAATAGAAAATATAATTAATTAAAAAATTAAAATAATAAAATATTAAATTTAAAGACTGAATAAATGCTGAATTTTATTGTACAAGTAAAAATTTTTCTTTTTTTATTTAGGATGACCTTCTTGCACACCCTAACGAACTTTATTAATTTTATAAGATTTGTTATATTCCTAAAAAATTTCACTTGATTTTTTTCATAAATAATTGGCTGACTCAAGTTCTTAAGTTTTACAGTGAATAATAACAGTTATCATCGTCATTTTCAGAATATATAAAAGAGTACACAAAAATATTAAAAAATAAGCTGTATTTTTTTTTTGAAAAAATAATAATTTTTTAGGAGAAATAATAATTTTTTTAATTTATAATTTAAAAAATCATTGTTAAATATAATTTTTTAATTTTTAATTTATATTATTTTCTTTTGAATTATTGTTTCTTTTATAGTAAATATGTTATATATATTTAGTTTGAAAGTTAGATTATGTTGAATCATATTAGATTATGATGAATTGTGTTATATTATGTTAAATTGATTTAATTTATAATTGTTATAGGGTATTTTTTAATGTAAATGGGATGGAAGAAGGTATCTGTCCTATCATCTCTAATTCTAATAATAGATCATTAAAGATTGTGGAGGGTTTTCATATAGGGATTATTTTGAGACCAAATCTATTTTTGAGTAGATATCAAAAACTTATTTCAATTTATTTGTTTACTTATAATGATTTTTTATTTCAACTTAATTAAAATTACAAAAAAATCTCAAACCATCGGTGAACAAAAGAGATATTGACTGTTGTATTAATTTAAATTAATTAGTAAGATCATAGGGATATCTAATGTTTTCAAGATATACTGAAATTTAAAATCAAAATACTAATGTGACTGTTTTTAGTTAATAACTTAATATAAATAAGAATCCTTAATAATAAGATTATTATCTCAATTTGAATAGTTCAAATCTCCTATTTTTAAATAAGATAACAAACATACGCACTTGAAAAATAAAAATAATTAACTTGAACTTCTCTTTTCATCAGCGTTAAATTGAAGCACCTTTCGTGTTAATAGTAATCGATAGTACCTATTATGAATACATAGATATATATACAATACAAATAATTTTCTTTTAGTAACCAAAACTTTTTTAATTATTTATTTATATCTGATTAACTATATTATTTAAGAAAATTCTTAACACGAAATAAATTATCATGGCTTAGTTTTAGTTGTTATATATAAATACTTTTGGTAATTTATTTTTTAGTACTTAAAACTTGAATAAATTGGTACAAATAATTTCACATTAACAATCAACGTTACAATCGTAATAAGATGTTTTTTTATAGAAAAAGTATTTTTTAAACTTTAAAAGATCAAATAATAAAATAAATTAATAAAAAATAAAAAAACCGATTATGAATTAATGATATATAGAATTTTTTGAAAATCATACTACATCTTCCAAGACCGTCTCTCCCGTTGTAAAACAACTAAATAAATAAGGAAGATGTAAATATAAAATTGGAAAATATAAATATAGAACTCTAGTACCATAATTACTATTTTAATATAATCGAGATGATTATTATATTACTAATATATATAAATTTAAGACCTTCGGATAGATAGAGAAAGAGAGAATTATAATATATGAAGGAAAGAAAGTGTTTTTATTATTATTGTATGTATTCAGATGGATGCATCCCCTATTTATACACATAAATTATCACCATTTTTTGACCTCTATTAAATACATTCTCTCTTGAGAATGTGAGCTTCACATAGAAAATGGGCATCCACGTCCCTTCTTATCACAACACTCCCCCTTGGATGACCATTTAAAATTATTGCCTCGTTAAAACCTTACTAAAGGAAAACCATGTGGGAAAAACCTTAGTTAAAGAAAAAGAGTACAATATCCTTTAGTGATGGGGACTGCCTCATTAAAAACCTTGTCAAGAAAAACCCAATGGGAAAAAAACCTGACCAAGGAAAAAAGAGTACAGTCTCCCCCTCTTGTCGACATCATTTAATATCTCGAAATCAGCGCATCCCAATCTCATGTACCAATCTTTCAAAGGAGGATTTTGGGAGTGACTTTTTGAATAAATCTACCAGATTGTCACTTGAGTGGATCTGTTGGATATCAATTATCCCTTGATTTTGAAAATCATGAGTGAAGAAGAATTTGGAAGAAATATGCTTTGTTCTATCGCCTTTGATGTATCTGCCTTTAAGTTGAGCAATGCATGCTGTATTATCTTCAAACAGGACAATTGGAGCTATCTTATGATCAATCAGTCCACATGATGACAGAATATATTGGATCAAATTTCTGAGTCAAAAATATTCGTGACTTGCTTCATGAATCGCTAGTATTTTGGCATGATTAGAAGATGTTGCAGCAATCGTCTGTTTCGTGGACTTCCAAGATATAGCTGTTCCACCATATGTGAACAGGTATCCTGTTTGAGATCTCCCTTTATGTGGATCAGACAAGTATCCAGCATTTACATAGCCAACTAGTTGTGACTTGGATCCATATGGATAAAATAATCCCATATCAACCGTTCCATGAAGATATCGAAAGATTTGTTTGATTCCACTCCAATGTCTTCTGGTTGGAGAGGAACTATATCTTGCTAGTAAATTCACAGCAAATGATATATCAAGTCGTGTATTATTAGCAAGATACATTAGCGCTCCAATGGCACTAAGATATGGTACTTCAGGACCAAGGATATCTTCATTTTCTTCTTTAGGACGGAATTGATCATTTTCCACATCCAAAGATCTTACGATCATTGGGGTACTCAAGGGATGTGACTTATCCATATAAAATCTTTTCAAGATCTTTTCTGTGTATGTTGTTTGATGAATAAAGATCCCATTTTTTGTATGCTCGATCTGCAGGCCGAGACAAAATTTAGTCTTTCCAAGATCTTTAATATCAAACTCTTCTTTTAGAGTTTTTATAATTGTTGGAATCTCTTCAGGAGTCCCAATGATATTTAAATCATCAACGTACACAGCAATAATAATGAATCCAGATGCAATTTTCTTTATGAAAATACAGGGACAGATATCATCATTCTTGAATCCGTTTTTGGCCAGATACTCAGTAAGACGATTATACCACATTCGTCCAAATTGCTTTAGACCATATAAAGATCTTTGCAATTTGACTGAGTACAACCCTTGTGAATATTCATTGAATGGTTTAGATATCTTTAGTCCTTCACGGACTTTCATATAGATATCACAATCTAATGAGCCGTATAAGTAGGCTGTTACTACATCCATTAAATGCATATGCAGTTTATGATATGCTGATAAACTGACCAAATAACGCAATGTTATCGCATCCACTACAGGGGAATACGTTTCTTCATAATCTATACCGGGCCTTTGTGAAAACCTTGTACCACAAGTCGGACTTTGTAGCGCACAACTTCATTTTTCTCATTTCGTTTTCTCACAAACACCCATTGGTATCCAACAGGTTTTACATCTTTAGGTGTACGGACTACAGGTCCAAAGACTTCACGTTTTGCAAGTGAGTCTAATTCAGCCTTCATGGCTGCTTCCCATTTTGGCCAATAATTTTTTTGTCGATATTTTTCGACTGATCTTGGCTCAAGATCCTTACTTTCATGCATGATATTTAATGCCACATTATATGCAAATATTTCATTTGTCTTATTTCGGTCCCATTTCTCTCCTGTAAAGACATAATTTATCGAGATCTCGTCATTTTCACAATTTTCAGGTACTTGAACGTCTTCTGGCGTTAAAACTATATCAGAATTTTGGACAACTGCAGGTGTCTCTACTATGCCTTTTTCAACAGGAATCGTATTTACCTCTTTTCTTTTTCGAGAATTTTTGTCTTTGGAACCGACAGGCCTGCCACGCTTCTGGCGTGTATTTGCTTCGGTGGTAATTTGTCCAACTGGGACATCAATTCGAATTGGGGCATTTTCCGCTGGGATATAAGATTTGGTTATCCTCTTTGTATCGGAAAATGCATCAGGCAATTCATTTACTATTCTTTGCAAATGTATAATCTTTTGAACTTCTAGTTCACATTGCTCTGATCGAGGATCTAAATGCATCAACGATGATGCATTCCAATTAAGTTCCTTTTCAGGAAGCTTATTTTCTCCCCCTAATGTTGGAAATTTTGATTCATCAAAATGACAATTCACAAACCGGACTTTAAATACATCTCCAGTTTGTATCTCAGGATACCTCACTATAGAGGGAGAATCATATCTAACATATATCCCCAATTTTCTTTGGGGTTCCATTTTGGTGCGATTAGGTGGTGCAATGAGAACATATATCGCACACCCAAATATTCTTAAATCAAACGAATAAGTGCTGAGGCATGTAAAATAGCATGCTCCCAAATCGAGGTTGGGAGATTTGTTCTCATAAGCAATGGTCTAGCAATTAATTGGAGGCGTTTAATAAGCGATTCTGCTAACCCATTTTGTGTGTGAACATAAGCTATTGGATGTTCAACACTTATTCCATTAGCCATACAATAAGCATCAAAAACTTGGGAAGTAAATTCACCAGCATTATCAAGACGAATTGCTTTGATTGGATTTTCTGGAAATTGTGCTTTTAATAGAATAATTTGAGCCAGTAATCTCGCAAACGCCAGGTTACGAGAGGACAATAAGCACACATGTGACCATCTCAAAGATGCGTCTATCAGGACTATAAAATATCTAAAAGATCCACATAGTGGATGAATAGGTCCACATATATCACCTTGAATCTTTTCTAGGAATTCAGGGGACTCAAATCCAATCTTTACTGGTGATGGCCTTAAAATTAACTTTTCTTGAGAACATGCAGCACAACAAAATTCACTAGTTTTAAGAATCTTCTGGTTCTTTAATGAATGTTCATGGAATTTTTCAATAATTCTCCTCATCATGGTTGTTTCCGGATGACCCAATCAGTCGTGCAAAGTTATGAATTTATTTGGGCTAGTAAACTTCTGGTTTACAGTGGCATGTGATTCAATTGCACTAATCTTGGTATAATATAACCCATATGAAAGTGAGGGCAACTTTTCTAATATAACCCTTTTATTTGAATCATGAGTTGTGATACATAAGTACTCGTGACTTCTCTCATTCATAGTCTCAATATGATATCCATTTTGGTGAATATCTTTAAAACTCAACAAGTTTCTTCGAGACTTGGTAGACAACAGTGCATTATTTATTATGAATTTTGTTCCTCCGGGAAACAAAATTATAGCTCTTCCGGAGCCTTCAATCACATTGCCTGAGCCAATAATAGTATTAACATATTCTTCTTTTGGCACAAGATGGGTAAAATATATATCACTTTTGAGAATAGTGTGCGAACTTGCACTATCCACAAGGCATACATCTTCATTACATATCCTTGCCATTCTCTTCAAAGACAAATAATAATAATAATAATAATAATAATAATAATAATAATATAAGTAGTATGCACAGTTAAATTGAATACTTGATCGGAATTATTTTTCTAAGAAACGCTATACATAAAAATAATGTCATATACTAAAATTTTATTTTAAATCTTGACACATTTAATGATTTCAAAACATAAACATTAATATTTCATTATTTATATACATCATATTTGAAACTTAAATACATAGAAAAAAAAAACTTAACAATAAGTTCTTTACATTATTTATTTACATGGATACTTAACAATCCTACATATTAAACTATTCCATCGTTGATCAAATGACCAATATTTCCTTCAGGGTCCTCAAAGAAATCAGATACATCATAATGAGTGGTAGAATTTTCAGCATCATTTAAAACGAAATTCGATTCTTTTTCCTTGTCGTCTCTTTTCAAAGATGCCTAGTAAAGATCGACTATAGGTGCCTTGGGGTACGGCAGGTATGTGACCAATGGCCCTTTCCACCACAACGGAAACACTTATCCTCTGTTGATTTATTCTATCCGATATTTCTTTTTTTATCCCACTTCTGGTGAGATCATCTCTTTTGAATATAATTCATTTTCTTTTCATAATTTTTCTTGTTATTAAAACCTTGCCATTTACCTCTTCTGGAGTAATTTGCCGCATTTAATTCAGAAAATGGGACGGCGCCAGTTGGGCGCGCTTCGTGATTTTTCAAAAGCAACTCATTGTTGCGTGCAGCAACAAGCCAACAAGAAGGCAAGAAATTAACTCAAAATATTTTTTAAATCCTTTTTCTCGATTCTGCTACTGCAAGAGCACATTCGAGGCATGGAAGGTTGAGAAAGTTTTCTCCAACATATCATGGTCAGTTATCTTTTCCTCACATAATTTCATTCGTGAGGTGATTCGAAACATTGCAGAATTATATTCATTTATGGATTTAAAATCCTGTAGATGCAAGTGCGTCCATTCATATCGGGTTTGAGGAAGTATCACCGTTTTTTTTATGATTGTACCTTTCTTCAAGGTCTTTCCAAAGATCTGCATGATCTTTTAATGTGAGATATTCATTTTTCAATCCTTCGTCAAGATGACGACGAAGAAAAATCATGGCTTTGGCTTTATCCTTCTGGGATGCATTATTTTCAACTTTAATGGTATCTCTAAGATCCATTGAATCAAGATGGATTTCAGCATCTAATATCCATGATAAATAATTGTTTTCAAATATATCAAGAGCATTGAATTCAAGATGAGAGAGCTTCAACATAATGAAAATTTGTTACCTGAGTCTTCCTAAAAATTTGATCAGAGTGTCGTGCTGATAATGTGTTGTAAAACAAATAAATAAATAAGGAAGATGTAAATATAAAATAGGAAAATATAAATATAGAACTCTAGTACCACAATTACTATTTTAATATAATCGAGATAATTATTATATTACTAATATACATAAACTTAAGACTTTCGGATAGATAGAAAAAGAGAGAATTATAATATATAAAGGAAAGAAAGAGAATTTTTATAGATAGAGAAAGAGAGAATTATAATATATAAAGAAAAGAAAGAGTGTTTTTATTATTATTGTGTGTGTATTCAGATAGATGCATTCCCTATCACATAAATTATCACCATTTTTCAACCTCTATTAAATACATTCTCTCTTGAGAATGTGAGTTTCATATAGAAAATGGGCATTCACGTCCCATTCTTATCACAACACCTCCTATACTTTTTTAGAATTATACTACATAATGAATCTTTTTACTGTTGTTATTATTGTTGTTGTTAGATGTCATTTTCATTATTATTTTTGTTATTATTATTATACTTATTATTATTATTATATGTTTTTTTTAATTTAATTTTTTAAAAAATATGATTACATCTTTTTACTGTTATTTATTTATTATTTATTTATTTATTATTATTATTATTATTATTATTATTAGATGCACCCTCATTATTATTTTTGTTATTATTATTACGCTTATTATTATTATTATTATTATTATTATTATTATATGAAATTTGTAATTTAATTTTCCAAAAAAATATTATTGGATCTTATTATTATTATTATTATTATTATTATTATTATACAAAAAATAATTTAATTTTTTAAATTAATCTCCTTTATTATTAATATTTTTATGTTTTTGAAGTTTTTTCAGAATTTTTGTTTTATTTTTTTTTTGTCTTAGCTTTTTTAGAATTTATGAATATGAAAAGGTAGAAGATGAAGTTGCAGAAAACATAGGTAATGTCATTGAACAGTGGATAGTAATTAAATTTAAACTTTTTGTTTGGATGGATTGTGGGTGTGGCCCTGGCCCATATAACAAAGTCTAAAAAAAAATTATTCATTAATTTGTCCAAAAAGACTTTTCATTACAGGATTGGTTCAATCATATCATGTTGAGTTCGATTTGTAAGCATATTTAATTTTAATTTAAAACTAATATTTCTATCAAATTCAGTATGAATGTAATCTAAGCCATTCATTTAGGATATTTTTGTATGATCTTTTAAAAATTAAATTATTCTTTTCCCACCAAAAATTATTTTTGTATGACTACATTATTGTTTTTTGTTTGTTGGTAATTTTCTCAAGGGCAAAAAACAAATATCATCTTTTCAAAGGTATAATAATAGTCTACATTATTATCTTAACATAAATTGATTGATATGTGATTTTATTTTAATTGGTATGTGTAAAAAGACATGCTCTTTTTTGACGTAGAAAAAAATTTTTATTCATAAATCAGCCTGAAGGTATTTATTAAAAAGGAAAAAGAAATCAAATTTAATTTTAAAGACAAAAAGACATAATCTAATTATTTTTTATTTTACATTTTTTAGGTCCGTTTGGATTAGCTTTAAAAAAAGTACTTATTTTTTTTTATTTTTTTGAAGAAAATTTTTTATAATAGATAATAATTATTTTACATTTAGATAGACTTTTTAAAAATAGTTTTTAAATATCAAAAATGTCTTTCGCTTTTTGTTTTTTTTTTAAAGTAAGGTATTGCTAACTTTTAAAAAAATAAATATTTTTTTAACAAAAAAATAATTTTTTAGATGTATCCAAATAAATTTTAAATTAAATAAAAATATTTTGTTTAAAAAAAATATTTTTTATTAAAAAAACCAATCCAAACTAATACTTATTCACTTGCTGTATTTGTTTAAAATAATTAAATTTCTGCACTTCTTTTTTATTTTTAAAATTTTAACGTAATTAGTATGTAAAAATTTTTAATATTCTATTAAACTTTAAAAACCATTAACATATAGCTTTTAATAGAAGATTAAGAATTACTAGAGTTTTCACGTACAGAGATTTAGATTTCTTTAAAATTTTGAGTTAAGACTTTATTTTTTAAACAAAATCTCTTTTTCAAGTGGATATCAAAAAATTATTTTAATTTATTTTATTTATTTAAAATTATTTTTTGAATTAAATTTAAATAAAATTACAAGCAAAATCTCCACTAAACATCCATGAATAAAAAAGTAATCTTAGTTTAAATTAATTAGCAAGATAATATGAATATCTAATATTCTCAAGATAAACTGAAATTTGAATAACGATACTAGACTGATTTGGTTTTAGTTAATATAAATAAGAATTATTAATAATAAAAATATCCAAATTAGATTAGTTGAAATTTTTTATTTTTAAAATAAGATGAGACAACAAAATTACAATAAAATCAACTTTACATTATTATTTTTACTTAAATTGATTGAATATGTTCACAAATTATTCGTTTTTTTTTTCACGATATCTCTAATTCGACAGATCGAGAATTAATCGATTACAAATTGTTCATTTTTTTATCAGAAATTTAAATTTATCAATTAGACAATAATTAAAAAAAGATTGAACAATGAGATCAAGGCTCGTTACAGTACTAGAAACAAAAATACTCTATTGCAAGCTTTGGCCACCTTATATTCACAAAAGATAATAAAAAAGTCGAGGACTAAAAATCTAAGAATAGCAAGAAGTTATTCATCATATTGCAAAGGTTTCAATTTTACTACTTTAGAAATTTTTTATCAATAGAAAAAGGAAGACTCAAATGACTTACTAGAGTGCCTTGATGATTTAGTGATCTAAGAAGATATTCCATATCTTGATTTTTTTTTGTTTTGATAAAAATAATAATTTGCTGGTAGATTTTTTTTAATATACTCATCTACTAGTTCATATTACAATAAAGATATTTAGATAAAAAAATTTCTTGAATATAAATCAATTGAAAATTTAATATTTGTATTTATTCAAATTGAAAATCACAATAGAGATTTTTTTTGTTATTTTAATTTTTATTTTAAACACGTTTCAATTCTTCTCTACCAACTATAATTACTCTGACTTTGTAAATTTGTATGTCTAAAAATATGTTATTTTTTAAATAGTTTAAAAATTTTAACACTACCGAATAATCAATAAAGTGATGAACCTCATGCAACAACTATCCTAAGAGTTAAACGAGGCTGAGAGTTTAATTAATAAATGGAGCATTTTGACATTCCATTCATATAGTCTAGAGCATATATAGACACCACTTCAACTCCAAACAACTCTCTTATTTTAAATATTAATTAATTTAAAAATATTACATGATCAGTATTATTTTAGGTCAATATTTAGTCTATGAGTCTCTTAATAAAGAAGGTGGACAATAATTTTTCTAAATTTAATTTTTTCCATATAAATTATATACAAATTTTAGTTTAATTTTTTTAAAATTTTTATTTTAGTCTTATTTTATTGTAAAAATATTTTTGAATTTTTTATAATATTTAATAAGATTTGTCGGAGTGTGCGGGAACTCATCTTAAAAAAAAAGCGATATCAAAAATTAAAATTTGTTTAATTTTTTTGGAGAAATAATAATTCTTTTAAATTTATAGTAGAAAAAAATTCCTCCATATTTTTTGTGTTACAACATATACCTCATTCTAAATAGTAGAGACAAATTCCATCTCACTTCGAATGAATTATATTTCAGAAAGAGTCGACTTCAGTGCATTATAAAAAGGTAAATTATATCAAATTTTCTCTAAGGTTGTATTTGTTTGTTGAGCCGTAAACACTAATTGTTAGATATAGTGGTACACGTTTACCGTTTATTTGATGAAATATAGATTTAGATGGACAAGGAGATACATAGATACACACAAATATATGTATTTAGTATACCCCTTTAAAGTTGAGACACAAAAACACAATGCATAAAACATAAAATTTGACCTTTTAATCCCTAATTATTTTTAAAATTACCAATTTTTATCCCTTACTGATTGTGGCAATGATGAAGTATATTAAAGAGGGTAAAATTTACATTTGGTTTATATATGTGTGTATTGTATATTATTACTTAACACATTACAAAATTTGTGTATCTTTATGTCTATGTATCTTTGTGTATTTGTGTATGTGTCTATGTGTCTCAAAGACACTAACTAAATGCAGACTAAAGTAACATGTAATTTATCCTCTATAATGAGTCACTTTTTAATTGGATATTATCCTAACTTGATAACTAACTATATTTGTAACTTGAGTTATTTTAATCTAATGAGAATTAATATCTTAACTATAGTTGGACTATTTTATAATTAAGTTATTATTTAAAATGGGTAATTATATAATTTATTAGAATTTTAATAACTAAATATTATTTTTTTTCAATTTATTCTTTCCCAAACATAGTAGAAAAAAGTAAAAAATTGAAAAACTTTTTCTTTAAATAAGGTACCTTAACTCTCTCTTCGTAATGACTTTCACTCCTCCCCTTTTTTTCATCATCTCCGCGCCTCCCAAATATCATTACCTCACCGAGTGTTCCGTTTTCTTCGCCTGTCGTGCCATTGTCATCCTTCAAAACATGACTATCGCCGTCGTCACAAGCAGCGCCGCCGTCCTCACGGTCTCCTTCCCTCTCACTGGGTTTCTGTTTCTTCCTTTTCTCATACCATAACGATGCCATTCAAACATCGTCACAGTAGTTGTTATTGTTATCATCGCTCTCCTGCAACCTCCTTATTTTCGAGATTAAGTTTTTGTTCTATATTTTCTTTTTGCTATATGAAATTTGATTTTGTCAAAGTGGAATAATAATTGCTTCAATTTTGAATAGATAAGAATCTAAACTTCCATTTTGATAGATAATTGGAATAATAATTGCATCTGAGTCCGTGGCAGGAGACCGATGCCGCTGCCAAATCTTGGAGTTTGAAGAGAAAAGTTGGGTTGAGCAAGATAGAAAGTGATGCCGTCCGAATTGTAGCTTTTGTTTGGTGTGTTGATAGATAAGGTGAAATGTGTGGTGAAATTCGTGGCCTTGCCTGTTTTCTTGTCCAAAAGATGTAACCGTTTGTGATATTTGACTCTCCCAAGACTATTAGTCCCATAATAAGTAAGGAGTGCTAATCACTTGAATGTTCAAGTAAGGAAAACTAGAAGTGTTCTTTCAAGAAGACTGATTTGGGTTTTGGAAAAATAAAAATAAATTTAGTTATTAATATTTTAATAAATTATATAATTATTCATTTTAAATAATAATTTAATTATAAAATGGTTCAATTGTGGTTAAGATATTAACTCTCATTAAATTAAAATAACTCAAGTTGTAAATATGGTTATCAAGTTAAAATAACATCCAATTAGAAAGTGACAGATCATAGAGGATAAATTATAGTACTTTAGAGAGGGTAGAGTAGAATTCACCTTATAAAAAAATATGCTAAGTATCGTTGGTTTTATCATTGACCTTTATTGACTGATTTACTAGTGGATTTTACTGACGATTACAACATTAAATTTGTCATCAAAAAAATATTTCTGTCGGAGTTTTTTCCGTCAAAAAATTCAACGATAATGAAGGGCAAAAAAATATTTAAATATTACTGCATTTGGTTATAGGAACAAATATAAATACACAACGAGACATAGACATATAAATATAGACAAATTTTTTAATGTGTTTGGTGATAATACACAAGACACATTGGCACAATCTAGATGTCAATTTTACTCTCTTTAGAATAACATCTACTTCATCACCACCATCACCATTGCTTTCTATCATCACCATCACTGATATTTCAACATCAAACCAAATTACTTCCAGCAAGAACTCAATTTCAATAATCAATTTAACAAATTTTTTTCAAAAAAGAAAAAATGAAAGAAACATTGAAAAAGGAAAAAAAAGGTGAAAGGGACAGGCGAATGTTGAGCCAGCAGAGGTGGAAGGACGAAGTGGAGGCGGCGTAGAGTTGGGAACACGATGACAGTAAGCAACACAATGACAATTGGTCGTAAACTCAATGCTTGGCGACTGAGTTTGCATATCTGAGTTTGCAAATATGAGTTTGCAGAGTTCCCCCTCCCAGTTGATGTCCCTGCTGCCAGCGACTCTTTCTCCTTCTACACATTGTGCTTGGTGACTGAGTTGGCAATGGAGTTAGATCTGGACAACGGTGGAGCAAAGTGATAGATTTGGACAAGTAAGACAGGGATAACGAAGAGAATAGGACGCAGTGGCGTTGATGTTGGCAGAAGAAACCAAGGTTGCGAGAAATAGACTGGTTAATAAACTGGTAAGGTCACTAGTTCAATGGTTTGAACGGGGTTCGACCGGTTTAATTAAATATTAAATAAAATTATTAAAAAACCTATATATAATTTTAAATATATAAATTTAATAATTTCTAACTTAATAAAATTCAAAATTTCACAATTTCACATAATAAATTATCCATAATTTAATATTAGAAGTTCACAAACAACTTCAAACATTAAAGTTCATAACTAAAAACAACCAAAACACACATAATAACAAACACATAATGTTCTACTCTCAAAAGAAACATTAACAAACAAGTTTTCAACTAATCAAAGATGCAACTCATCACAAATCATAATCATCATTAAGTGTTCTAATATCTCCATCATAAACAGGTAATCCAAAGCCACCATCTTCAGAAGTACCACCAAAAGAAGCCGTATTTGAAGAATCAGCGACAACATCAGGCATATTCACATCAACTTCCAAATCTCCTCCATCTAATAAAATAAAATAAAAAACCAAGAAAAAAATCAATGTTATAACTTTACAATATATATCTTTAGTGAATGAAATAAGTTTTGCTATTTCACTCACCTTTAGGATATGAATGCATAACATTATCTGTGTAAATTAAACTTTCAATGCATTTAATGTCTCCATTAGTAAACTCAGGATCATCTTCGTCCGCCATTACCCAAAAATCTACCGTGTCAATGCTTTAAATATCAATTGGATCATAATTCTTCTTCTTGTGATACAACCTAGATTGAAGGCGTAGATTATAAGTCACATAAACAATGTCACTTAGCCTTTGATGCTTTAATCGGTTCCTCCTTTTTGAATGGATTTGTTCAAAGAGTCTCCAATTCCTCTCACATCCAGATGAAGAAGACGAATTGCCATTTTTTACAAATTAGGAGTACTCCCACCGTGTAGCCTCCAGCATTTACCTACCAGGATATAATAGTCAAACATCAGTTATCATCCAATATTTAAAAAACCTTTAAAGTAAATTGAACATAGAAATAAAATAACTTATTATGTTCGAGTCTCTTTATTGCTCTCAATGTAACACCCTACTACATAAAGTTTTACGCTTAAATCGTAGAACAGAGGTAGTGTGGTGTTACGGACCTCTAATCAGAAAATATTTACATATAATAGTGGAAAGATATAATATACTAGGAGTCTTGAAAAATGGGTAAAGCAAAATCGTAAAATAAAAAGCGCAACACTCAAAGAACGGAATTACTTGCGTGCTAAGAAACCTAAAGGTTAAAGATAAGAATAAACGATAGAGTCACAAGAACGCCAAGAATACAGTGAAACTAGCTCCTGACTTATCTTGCGAAGCCAAGGCTGGCTGGAGAATTTTTACATATATATACATAAGTATCCCAAATACCCAAAATACAGAAACAAGTCCCTAACTCTTCGGTAACCTCTATGAGGAACAAAATAATGAAGTTTTTTGGAGAGTAAGCTAGTACATATATACATACATATACAAACTGAAAACCCAAAATAACCCAGGGACTACTCTGCTTCAGGGAAATTTAGATGCCTAGTGAGGAGCCTCTCGACCTGCATCTGAAAACAACAACACAGTATGGGGTGAGAACTGGAGGTTCTCAGCATGGTAAAGGTGCCACGCATACAATAAATAAGGTTGTGGGAATGCCAGAGGCAATCCTAGAACTCCATCATACAATTATAAAACTTAATTTCTAAGCAGAAGCCATAAAAGGGGGTAGGTGATCTAAGTACCCTAAACTTACTCACTTTTAAACCTAACATAAACACCAAACCATTCCACCCTTCCCCCGATCCTCCATCATCCATGAATCAGCAGAGATAAACAAACAAATAGTTTCACGCACAAGTAGGAAACAGGTAGTGCAAATAGCAAATATAGCAATTAGCAGGGTATATATTCAGTTAGGCAATCCCAAATAATGCATAGCAGAGGAAACAAACAAATGCACATGATGCATGTCTGTCCTATGGCTGATGAGGCTCATCTGTAAGTTATCCAGCCAACCCGACAAGTCCGAAAACCTTGGACTGTCCCCCGTCGCGCATCCCCATGAGTCTATGCATAGATTCCACATTCATTCATCATTCAAACATTCATTTATATATCAATCAATGGGGGATATCTATACCCGGGAATTTATACGTGCTCGGTCACCCTTACGACATAGGGTCAACAGAGTATCGAGATTCAACCTGGAACACGTGGTGGCAAGCCACGGTTCTGTTACCCAGGAAAACTCGTATCTCAAATAACATCATTCATAAGCCATTTCATGTTCATAATCATTATTTAATCATTCATCAAACCCATGGCATCATAACTTCATTTAATATCCATCTCTTTTTCTTATAAATCCTCATGTTTTCCCTTTTCTTCATTCCCAAGTTACCTTATTTTCCTAGCTTCAACTAGCTACTGGACTTAGTACTATACCTTATGTTTAAAAGGATGAAAATGGAGGTTTAGAAGTAAAAAATTTGGTTTAAAACACAAAAATTCAGTTTTGCAAGAAGTAGGGGCCACGCGTGTGCGTGGGCCACGCATACGCGTGGTAGTATGAAAAGGTAGCACGCGCGCGCATTCCCTTACCATGCGTACGCGTGGTCATGCATGTTGGCTCATCGCGTGCACGCATGGGCTACTCGCGCATGCGTAGTTTAAAATGCCATGCCACACATGCGCGTGAGACAGGCATACGCGTGGATGTACGTTTTTCCAAAAAAAAATAACAGATTGCCCAGAAAGCTGCAAAATCAGAATTTAGCCACCTGCATACACATTTTTCACACCAAACTTCTGTCGTCCATAACTTTCTCTACAAAATTCTGTTTTTCACAAAAATTATATCGTTCAAAAGCTTGCAAAACCATCTTTCATTTGAAACAAACTGCATTTCCATCCAAAATTTGAGGAGCAAGTTATGGACTACCCAAGTTCATCAAAAATCAGTTTTAACCAAATTATACTAAACTCCCATTTTACCAAATTCACATTCCTTTACTAATAAAACCTGCACATTTGCAACATAACAAGCCCCTTTTCATTAACACCAACGACTAATACATTAATGCTCATACCATCCCATAAAACTCATACAATAACTCCAAAATCCACCATTCCAATCACAAGCTACAACTTTAAAATTCATTAACTTACTTCCTCAATTCATCAATAACAACCCATAAATCATCATTAACCAATCAACAAGCCATAATCACAAAATTTCATTAACATATACTAACAACATCATCAACTCACCATTATAAATTCCAATAACACATATTCATTAACATCAATAACTCATTCTCATTAATTCCAACATCTCATATCCATTAATTCCAACACAAGTCCAATCATCAATTTATCCATCAACATCACAAAACTAATTATTTAATGCATTTAACCATTTCAACTTATTCTATGGTTCCCTAGCCTAAGTTTTCAGAGAGCTTTACATATTAAATGCGCGAAACCTAAACCATATTTTGGCCAATCACCATGTTTAGTCCATGGTAGCCACACTAGTCATATACACAGCCCCTCAAGCTTGAGACATGAACCAAAATTTTAGTACCAAACATCCACCAAGCCTCCAAATGCCCACAATTCAATCCCAATGCTTATTTATATACTTAATTCACACCTAATACACATGTATACTTCAAATTCAGATTTCACATAATAAAATCAAAATTGGATTAAGGTTTAGGTGATCCTTACCGCACCCACACGCGTAGCAACTCAAACCTGATAAGCTCCGTAAGTTAAATCGAACCTAGAACACCAAATTGGCAAAATCTCACTTTAAGGGTTCAATTTCAAGAATATAAAAGGGGGGTAGAAAATCTGAGATGGAATTGGAGATTATCGGTGAAATTGATCCGACAGAAATGTAGAGCTCGACGCGCTGGACGCGTGGCCGTAAACGGTGCGGCGATCGAAGCTCAAACGGGAAAGTTATGGTGGATAGAAGGATTGATAAGGGTTAGGGAAGCTCTCCTCTTCCCCAAAGCTATTCAGCATTCTTGTTGATGAATGGGGAAGGAGAAGCCCCTGCCTTTTTTAAGTTATGGGTCCGGTTGGACCCACGGGCCCGGTTTTGGGCCCGATTCAACCGGTTCGGTCTATTCAGTCCAATTTTGGGCTAAATTTTTCAAAATTGATGTCAAAATTCTCGTTTTGAAGATCTCTATCCTATTTTGATGTTAGATTTACGTTTTTAATTTTCCTAATTAAAATTTGATTTATTGACTAATTATTTACCGATTTTAGCGGGGTTTACACTCAAAGCACTTTCCCTTCCAAAACTTTCTTTTCGATCTCGATACAACTGTATCTCTTGCATTGCGGTAACTGAGTCATCGCAAAGTGTGTCAATATCAAATAAATTAAGTAAAGACCTCAAGACATTTACCTTCTCAACAAAACCCTCACTATAGAAGAAAGATAGATTTAAAAATTAAGCTGTTGCATGGAGATCAGTAGATCACGCTTCAAATGCTTATCCCACCGCATTTTCAAGATACTTGTATAAGGTGTGTATGCAGCTTTTCTATTTTTAAACATTGTCTTGATAGCACTTTTGGCTCTTTGCATGCCTTATGACGTGCGTAAAATTACCGATTAAGAATTTATATTAAGAACAGCATTGCAAGTACAGTTCTTAACCGACGAAAATTTTGCTTATCAATTTAAAAGGGTTTTCACAAGTTAAGAATAAAAATATTGGGAGTAGAAATCCCAGGTCGTCTCCCAACGAGTTGACAAAAGAGTGCTATTTTATTAGTCAGGAATTTTCTGAGAATTTTTAGAGTTGGAGAACAGAAAAATAAATGATTATAAATTAAAGTAATGAAAATTAACGAGAGAATTTATATAATTAAAATAAAAGCCTTGACCGGGAGAAGATTAATCGGAATTTCTATCCTTGTTGGAATTTCTCAAATGTGATAGTAAGAGGTTGTTATTTTTACTTAGTTAACCCTTACCGAATAAAGAAAAGTCAAGTAATTGAGCTAACTCTTATTCACAAGTCCTAATCCTTTCCTTATGGAAGGGTTAGCGTTAGTTACTAGAGAATTGGCCAACAAATTCCAATTAAAATCAACACTTGAGTATTCCAACTCAAGGGTCTCCTTTTAATCAACTCCCAAGTCAAGTTGGGAGTCTACTCCATTGATATGAATACCATTTTCATAAATGATAAGAGGGAATAAGAAGAAGAAATGATAAATTAAATAAAATAATAACTGAAAATTAATTAAAGGTAAAAAGAGTTCTTTGCATTAATAAATTCCAAAACCATAAACATACTTATCTGAACAGGGTTAATGAGTAATTGAAAGTGTAAGGGAATAAGGAAACAAACTAGAATAATGGAAACATCAACGGAGGTAGTAACTCTTCTCAATATCCAAATCAAAAGCAAAAAATCCTAAAACTATGAATGTAAAGAATCCCTAGAGGAAGTGGTATTCTTTCTCTAAGATTCAAAACTAAAACTAAAAACTATGTGAATGAGAATGTCTGTTGAGTCTCTGCTTGTCCCCTGGCTCTAGTCTGTGTTTCTGGGCAAAAAACTGGGTCCAAACTCAGCCCAAAATCGCCCCCAGTGTCTTCTGCGTTTTCTGCACGTAGCGAATGTCACGCGTACGCGTCAGTCATGCGTACGCATCGATGGTCATTTTTGCGTGTCACGTGTACGCATCAGGTAGCGCACCCGTCACTGTGCAATCTCGCTTCTCACGCGTACGCGTCAGGTGCGCACACGCGTCGCCATGAAAATCTCCAAATCACGCGCACACGTAAGCCATGCATGCGCGTCGCTCCTCACTGGTTGTCTCCTTAGTTTCTTGTGTTTCTTCCATTTTTTCAATCTTTCCATCCTCTAGGCCATTCCTGCCCTATAAAGCCTGAAAATACTTAACACACAGATCACGGCATTGAATGGTATAAGGAGAATTAAAATACACAATTTAAAGGCTTAGGAAGCAAGTTTTTAACCATAGAACAAAATTGGGAAGGGATTGTAAAATCATGCAAATTGTATGAATAAGTGCGCAGAGACTTAATAAAAATCACTCAATTAAGCACAAGATAAACCATAAAATAGTGGTTTATCAATCTCCCCATACTTAAACATTAGCATGTCCTCATGCTAAGCTCAAAGAGACAAATCAATGAATGGGGATAAGTAAGACTCATGAGATGCAACCTATGTATGTGAATGCAACTATATGCTAAGATGTTTCTATCTAGCTACTTGGTTAAAAGTAAACAAGTTCTCCAAGACAACATAAATTAGATTCCACTAATTCAAATCATACAACAAAAGACAAGTAAACTCGAAAGAAGACAGCTCATGAAAGCAGGGAACATAGAATCAAGCATTGAACCCTCACTGGTAGTGTATATGCACTCTAATTGCTCAAGTGTCTAGGGTTAATCACTCTACTCTTCTCTAGTCATGCTTTCTAAAACTTTATTCTTCGTCTAACCAATCAACAAATATTTAGTGTACCAATGCAAACATCATGAGGTCTTTTCAAAGTTGTAATGGGGCTAAGGTAAGGGTGATGATATATGTATGGCCAAGTGAGCTATGATATAAATCTTGGACTAACCTAAGCCTTCACCTAACACACACACACTCTATGTATTTCTAGAAGGGTTAACTACCAAAAATGCCCCCGAATTATTCAAACGCTGACAAAAATGCACCCAAATTTTACTATCGACAAAAATACCTTTAAATAATTTTAAAATATAACAAAAATACCCAACAGTAAGTATGTATTTTCAAAAATTACCTTAGAGATTGAATTTTGATGCAATTTTTTGTAAGCATAATTAGAAAAATGATATATTATTATTCTTAAAATTTGGTAATTTTTTGCTGAGTATGTATTTTTTTGTGATTTTTTAAAAGTATTATTGGTTGTTAATAAAAAATTACAAAAAAATTATATACTTAACAAAAAATCACCAAATTTTAAGGATAATAATATCTCATTTTTCTAATCATGCTTGATAAAAATCGCATCAAAATTCAATCTCTAATATATTTTTTGAGAAATACATATTTAATGTTAGATAATCTTGCAAAAAAACTAACATTAAATATGTATTTCTCCAAAAATACATTAGAGATTGAATTTTGATACATTTTTTTGCAAGAATGATTAAACAAATGAAATATTATTCTTCTTAAAATTTGATATTTTTTGTTAAGTATATATGTTTTTTATAATTTTTTAAAATTATTATTGGTTGTTAACAAAAAAATTATAAGAAAAATATATACTTAACGAAAAATCACCAAATTTTAAGGATAATAATATCTCAATTTTATAATCATGCTTGTAAAAAATTACATCAAAATTTAATTTCTAAGGCATTTTTTGAAAATATATATTTACTATTAGGTATTTTTGTTGTGTTTTTAAATTATTTGAAGGTATTTTTGTCAATAGTAAAATTTGGGTGCATTTTTGTCAGCGTTTGAATAATTCGGGAGCATTTTTGGTGGTTAACCCATTTCTAGAATCATGCATAGCTACCCAGAATTCCTACTTTTGCATCACATACTCATGTATCAAATTTTTCTTTAATTTTACCACATATGCATTGATCTTTTTATTAAACTTAACATTGAGGTAATTTTGTCTCCTATTTATTTATTTATTTATGCTGTAATTTTTTTTATTTTTTTATTTTTTTTATTTTTATTTTTATGAACATGAAAGCAAACATAACATATCAATGCATATGGTTTTTCTGATCTCATATGAGTATGCACCCAAATTTCCAATATTTAGATAAAGTAGAAACACAACATATTCCCATTAACCCAGGTTTTCCACAATTCTCCACACTTAGTTAACACACTATCTTAAGCTAACCAAAGATTCAAATCAAGTAATTAATTATTTTTCCGCTTAAGGCTAGTGATGTGGTAAACGAACAAAGGTAATTGAAATGGTAAGCTATTTGGGATAAGTAAGCTAATAACAAATGATGGCCTCAATCATATGTATGCATGCAAATACACTAAACAATGGACATATAGAATGGAATAAACTATAGATTGCAATTATAGAGAAGAAAACACACAAGAATAAAAATTATGGTTAAATAATGTAACCACTCAATTAGCTCAAAATCTCATAGGTTGTGTGTTCTTATCCTTAATTCATGTTCCAAATTACAATCCTCAAACAAGTTTAACACAAATTTTCAATTTAAATTAGTGAAATATTGTAAAACAGGGTCTTGAAAAGAAACTCATTACTTTAACCAAGCAAAACATACATGCAAACAATTATTATCATGCAATCTATCCTATCTAACAAAAGAAAAAGTCAAATGTTGGTGTTAAGAGAGAGAAGTTACCTCCGGAAGTCAAGGACTGACCTCCTCACACTTAAGGCTTGGCACGGTCCTCCGTGCCATCAGTAAGGAGCAAGGTAGGGCTGGAAGTATCGCCTCCGTTGTCTGGTTCGCCATGGCTCCTTGTGCTACTGAATGAAGGGGAGTCCGGGGTGTCCGTCCGTTCCGGAGGTGGGTGGGTACCAACAATGAGTTCCTTCAGGTGGTTGTATCGGTGCTTGTTACGGTGCTCCATTTGCTCCATCTGCCGGTCTTGCCGGTCGAGCCTCTCAAGGATCTGAAGGAACATCTGATGGGTGGATGGTGCTTGTGGTGTAGAAGATGGTGGAGTAGAAGAAGGAGGAGTATCCAAGGGTGGGCCTGTTGGCCGGCTCGCAGAGGAAACTGGTGGCCTGATGTACTTCCCATTCGGGACATACTGGTCGGCTCTAGGGATCATAACCTTCGTGTCTCCTGCCCGATAGGACACACCTGCTGCAGAGACTAAATCTAAAACTAAGGTGGGAAAAGGTAGGTTACCCGCAATCTGTATGTGTCCCATTGCTTGCCGGATGTGTCGGGGCGGGTTGAGGGGTTGCTCTGTCAGGATGCACCAGATGAGAATAGCCATGTCTGCTGTGAAGGTCGACTTGTGAGTACTCGAAAAGATATAATGGGACATAATCTGTCCCCATACACGAGCCTCCAAGGTAAGTAACTGGGCTGAGATGCTCTTGGATTTTGACCGATGCGGCCCATAGATCCAGGTGCTGCCAGGTTGGCTATAACTCCAAGGACGCTATCCCAGTTAAACTGATACATCTGGTACTTAAGAGAGGCGTCTTGATATGCATCCAATCCATCTGGACTAGGTTGAAGATCTAGTGCTTACTGTATGGCACTCTCGGAGACAGGGACTTGGTGCTAACGAACATAGACAGTCTGCAGGGTAGGCGAGTAGAAGTTGGAGTAGAATTCAACAACCAATGATAAGTTGGCCACCCGCGGCTGCCTCCTCAAAAATCTCCACTGTCTCCTCTCTATGCGGGGCTCCACAAAATCAACAAAGTGTGTTAGAATAATGAGGAGATACTCATTGTTGTAGTTTCTCTCGGCTAGGATGGGGAACATCTGTTTGCAGTAACGGTTAGTGAATCATGTGGAGTCCCGTGCGGGAAAAGCTTTCTCTGTTTCATCAACTTTAATGATCCTCTTTACCCGCTTTGTTGCTGGCTTGACGCTGGTAGAAGGGAGCGCCTTAGCTGATGCTCTCTTGGTTCCTCTCCTTACTGGTGTCTTGTCAGTAGACTTTTCTTTTCCTTTCTTGGTACCCATGCCTAAGGAAGAAGGAAAGAGAAAGAATGTGAAATATAGATAACTAAAACCAGAAGGTGAAAATTCTAAGTGATAATGAATGCCAAAGAAAAAATAATAGCTTAAATACATGGTAGCTACAACATGTAGGTAAGACAGCAATTAAGATCAAGTAGGCAATTCAGAATAATAAGATGCAAGAGGGTAAAAGCATGCAAGTAGTAGGCATGAGAAGCATAACGCAAGCATCAATGAATAAATGTGCCAAATTAAAGAGCACGTGTATGATGACAATTGTGAATGATAATCCCAAATTGTGGAGTACAAGTGTTGGGAAAAAGAGGCATTCAAGTAAAAGAGTAAAAGAAAATAGGATTCAAAATGCCATAAAATCTTTTTCACAAACACGTGGTGTGCAAGTTAAAATAGAAATGAAAATAATATAATTCAAATGTATATGAGAGCCAAATTTAAATGTCAATTGTCAAATCACTCCTCATAATATCCACAAGCTCAGTGAAAATAAGGTACGACCCAAATAAAACTCCAACACCGACATAAAAATAATGCATGATAAAAGAAAGAAAAAGAAACCATAAAAAACCAATCAAAAGAAAAATCAAGAAGAAAGAAAAGTAAATAAATACAATAATTAAAAGAAGAAGAAGAAAAGAGTAGATGGGAGGAAGAAAGAACCTGAGGTAGAAGATGAAAAAGGGAAGAATAAAGTAGTAGAAAGTAAGAAGGAACAAGGAAGAAAGGGGGGAGAAGAAAGAAGAAAGAATTATGATGGAAAGCTAATTAGGATTGGGGGAGGGAAGATTGGAAATCTGGCGGCGTACTGGAGTAATTGGGCGTCGCATGCGACGCGTACGCGTACGTCACGCGTACGCGTGAGTCGCGCAATTTTGATAGTGACGCGTACGTGTGCCTTTGATTGTGCGAATCGCGCGAAGCCAGTAACGTGCACGCACAACTCTCTGTTTGTTCTGGGTTGAGGCCAAAAATTTCATATGACGCGTGCGCGTCAAGCACGCGCACGCGTGGATGGCCATGAAGCGCAAATGACGCGCACGAATCAGGGACGTGTACGCATGATGGGGTTTGTGCTTCTAGCACAGTTCCAGCCCACTCCAACATAACTCTCTGGCCCTACCCCTATTTACGCCGATTTCTAGGGTCACGTGTACGCGTCAGGGACGCTTACATGTGGGTGGGCGAAAACGCAAGCGACGCGCACGCGTGAGGTACGCGTACGCGTGGTCTTGCTTGTGCGCAAAGCACACTTCCAGTGCCACACCTGCCCAACTCTCGGGTCAATTCTTATTATCCTTGCATTCATATATGACGCGTACGCGTCGAATGCGCTTTTTTCTTTTTTTTTTTTATATGAAGAATGCATAATTTTATGCAGAAATTATGAATGAATATTGTGAAAAACAAAATAAAATAAAACTAAGAATGGAAATGGACGATCATACCATGGTGGGTTGTCTCCCACCTAGCACTTTGCTTTTACGTCCTTAAGTTGGACAGTCAACAAGCTCAGTCTGCTTCTGTTGGTGGATCCTCCAAGAGGAAGACCTTTAGCTCTTTATTGTCCTTCATCTTCTCACTATGATACAGCTTTAAGCGATGTCCATTGACCTTGATGCATTTGGGGCTTGAAGGATGACTCAGGTGAAAGACTCCATATGGCTCTGCCTTCTCTACTCTATAGGGGCCTTCCCATCTTGATCTCAGCTTGCCTGGCATGAGCCTCAGCCTTGAGTTGTAAAGGAAAACTAGCTCCCCAGGTCTAAACTCTCGTCTCTTGATATGCTTGTCATGCACAGCCTTCACCTTCTCTTTGTATAGCCTGGAGTTGTCATATGCTTCGAGTCGAAGGGTCTCCAGTTCTGCTAGTTGCAGCTTCCTCTCAACACCAGCCTTCTCAAATCCTATGTGCATTCCCTTACAGACCAGAAAGCCTTGTGTTCCACCTCCACTGGGAGGTGACAAGCCTTTTCATATACTAGGCAAAATGGGCTCATCCCAATGGGTGTCTTGTACGCTGTCCGATAAGCCCAAAGCGCGTCTACAAGTCTGGTGCTCCAGTCCTTCCTATGAGGCTTGACTATCTTTTCCAGTATGCGCTTTATCTCTCTGTTAGACACCTCGGCTTGTCCATTGGTCTGGGGATGGTAAGTTGTTGCTACCTTGTGAACAATCCCATACTTCTTCAGTAGACCTGCTAATCTCCTGTTATAAAAGTGAGTGCCTTGATCACTCACGATTGCTCGTGGTGATCCAAAGCGACAGATAATATGATTTCTAACAAAGGAGACAACAACATTAGCATCATCAGTACGGGTAGGAATTGCTTTCACCCATTTAGAAACATAATCTACAGCTAACAATATGTATAAGAAACCACTAGAGTTTGGAAATGGACCCATGAAGTCAATGCCCCAAACATAAAAAATTTCCCAGAATAGCATAAGCTGTTGGGGCATCTCATCCCTCTTGGATATATTTCCAAACCTTTGGCATGGGGAACAAGATTTACAGAAGGCAGTGGCATCCTTAAAAAGAGTTGGCCACCAGAATCCACAGTCTAAAATTTTTCTAGCTGCCCTTTGAGGGCCAAAATGTCCACCACTCTCAGAGGAGTGGCAGGCCTCTAAAATTGTCTGGAATTCTGATTGAGGCATACACCTTCTAATTATCTGGTCAGCACCATACCACCATAAATATGGGTCATCCCATATATAATATTTGGACTTGCTTTTTAGCTTGTCCCTTTGATGCTTAATAAAATTAGGAGGAAATGTATGACTAACTAGATAATTAGCTACAGGTGCATACCAAGGAACTACTTCAGATATTGCATGCAAGCTATCAAATGGATAAGCATCATTGATAGGAGTGGAGTTAGTTCTAATGTGCTCTAGGTGACTCAAATGGTCCGCCACTAAATTCTGGGAACCACTCCTATCTTTGATTTCTAAATCAAATTCTTGCAGCAACAATATCCAACGTATTAACCTTGGTTTGGACTCTTTTTTAGCTAATAAATAATTTAGAGCTGCATGGTCTGAGTATACCACCACTTTAGTACCAAGTAAGTAGGCTCGGAATTTATCCAGAGCAAAAACAATAGCCAGAAGCTCTTTTTCAGTGGTAGTATAATTAGACTGAGCAGCGTCTAAGGTCTTAGAAGCATAAGCAATTATAAAAGGGTCCTTACCTTTGCGCTGAGCCATTGCCGCTCCTACTGTATGGTTGGAGGCATCACACATAATCTTGAATGGCTGGCTCCAGTCTGGTCCTCTCACAATTCGAGCTTGAGTCAGGGCGATCTTCAGCTTATCAAATGCTTCCATGCAGTCCTCATTCAGCTCAAACTCAACATCCTTCTGCAGCAGTCTGGATAAAGGCAATGCTACTTTACTGAAGTCCTTGATAAATCTCCGGTAGAAACCTGCATGACCAAAGAACGAACGGACTTCCCTCACGGAGGAGGGGGTAAGGTAAACTAGAAATGACATCTATCTTTGCTGGATCTACAGAAATACCAGTATTAGAAACGTGTCCTAGAACAATACCTTGTTGTACCATAAAATGATATTTTTCAAAATTTAATACAAGGTTTGAACTAACACACTTGTTTAATACTCTAGCTAAACTATCCAAGCAAAGGTTAAAAGAATCACCGTACACACTAAAGTCATCCATGAAAACTTCCATATAGTCCTCAATAAGATATGAGAAAATACTCATCATGCACCTTTGGAAAGTAGCTGGTGCATTACATAAGCCAAAAGGCATCCTCTTGTATGCATACGTTTCAAAGGGACAAGTAAAAGTAGTTTTCTCTTGATCTTCAGGAGCTATATATGAATTTGAAAATAGTCAGTGTAACCATCTAAAAAGTAGTAGTGTGATTTACCTGACAAACGATCAAGCATCTAATCGATAAAGGGCAGGGGGTAGTGATCTTTGTGAGTAGCCTAGTTGAGGTACCTGTAATCAATGCACACTCTCCAGGAATTCTGCACTCTAGTTGTCAGGAGCTCTCCATGCTCATTCTTCACTGTTGTGACTCCAGACTTCTTGGGCACCAATTCTGGTCACTTCCTTCTTGACAACTTCTAAGATGGTGTGGTTCAGCCGCCTTTGGGGTTGACGGACAGGCCTTGCTCCCTCTTCTAAAAATATCCGGTGCTCACAAACTTGGGGGGCTAATTCCTACTATATCTGCCAAGCTCCACCCAATTGCTTTCTTGTGTCTTCTCAGCACACCAAGTAGCTGCTCCTCCTGTTGGAAAGTGAGTTCCCTTGCAATAATAACTGGGAGCTTCTGATTATCCTCAAGGTAAGCATACTTGAGGTGGGGTGGAAGGAGCTTTAACTCCATTTTCTGCTCATGGCTAGGCACTTGATCATCTGGAGCTAGTGATGGTGGCAAGGTGTCTTCATCTTGTTCAGGGGGCTTCCCCACACTTGCACCTTGCTCCATGTGAATATCTTCTACTTCTTCTTGGTGAACTGCAGCTACAGTTTTATCAATGATGTCGCACTGAAAGACGGAATGATCTTCCAGAGGGTGCTTCATGGCTTCATCCAAGTTGAAACTCACTGCTCTGTCCTCTATCTCAAAAGAGTAAGTTCTTGAGAAGGTGTCTAATTTGAACTTTGAAGTCTTCAGAAATGGCCTTCCAAGGAGGATTGAAGATGGTCTTCTTGAGTCATTAGGGGGCATCTCCAAGATGTAGAAGTCAATAGGGAATGTGAGCACCTTAATGGTCACCAACACGTCCTCAGCAATTCTTACCACCAAGATTATGCTTTTATTTGCCAAAATAAAATGTGCTGTCGACCTTTTTAAGGGAGGGAGCCTCAAGGCATCATATACAGATAATGGAATAATACTCACACACGCACCTAAATCACACATGCAGTAAAAAAATTTCACACCATCTATAGTAATAGTAATCATGCATGGACTTGGACACTACATTTTTCTAGTATATCATCCATTAAAGCAGAAATAGAGCTACCTAGAAGAATAGTTTCTAAATCCTGTATTTTATCTTTATTCATGCATAAATCTTTTAGAAACTTAGCATACTTAGGTACCTGGCGAATGGCATCAAAAAGGGGAATGGTTACCTCAACCTTTTTGAAGATCTCCACCATCTTGGGGTCGAGCTCCATCTGCTTTCTGGATTTCCTAGCAAGGTGTGGAAATAGAATGGGAATGGCTTCTCTTGTAGCTTCATCTTCCTTTGGTGCTCCATTCCCTGGTTGAGCTGCTTCTTCTTCAACCATGTCTTGTACTTCATCCTCCTCTTCCTCAACATCCTCTACCTCGACAATATCTTCAACTTGAATGTCTTCCTTTGAGCTTGGCTCCTCATGACTCTTCTCTTGTAGTGTAGTTCTCGACCTCAAAGTAATGGCATTGATTCCACCTTTGGGGTTGGGTAAAGGTTGAGAAGGAAGTGCACTGGAGCTTGAAGGTTGATTGTTGGGGGTAGCTAATGATTCCATCCGGGAGAGGAGAGCTTGTATGGTGGAGCTAAGACCATTTATGGAAGAGCTGATTGTATTTTGAATGTCTTGTTGTCCTTGCGCAAGAGAGCGAAACATCTCGTCATTAGAAGAAGAAAGGGGGTAATTGATTTGAGGGGCCTGCTGTTGGTTGTTCTGAGGGGCTTGGGATTGCCTTTGGTGAGGTGCTTGGTGCACGAAATTGTGATCTTCAATGGCGCCAACAACTTGGTACGTACAATTGTAATCTCAACTCTTTGTCACAACTACACACAACTAACCAGCAAGTGCAATGGGTCGTCCAAGTAATAAACCTTACGTGAGTTAGGGTCAATCCCACGGAGATTGTCGGCTTGAAGCAAGCTATGGTCATCTTGTAAATCTCAGTCAGGCAGATTCAAATGGTTATGAAGTTTAAGATAATTAAAATATGAACAAAACATAAAATAAGATAGAGATACTTATGTAATTCATTGGTGAGAATTTCAGACAAGCGTATGAAGATGTTTTGTTCTTTCTGAACCTCTGCTTTCCTATTGTCTTCATCCAATCATTCATATTCCTTTCCATGGCAAGCTTTATGTTGGGTATCACCGTTGTCAATGGCTACCTCCCGTCCTCTCAGTGAAAATGGTCCAAATGCGTTGTCACCGCACGGCTAATCAGCTGTTGGTTCTCGATCATGTTGGAATAGGATCCATTGATCCTTTTGCGTCTGTCACTACGCCCAACACTCGCGAGTTTGAAGCTCGTCACAGTCATCCCTTACCAGATCCTACTCGGAATACCACAGACAAGGTTTAGACTTTCCGGATCTCAGGAATGGCCGCCAATAATTCTAGCCTATACCACGAAGGCTCCAATCTTAGATTAGAAACCCAAGAGATACACATTCAAGCTTATTTGCATGTAGAACGGAAGTGGTTGTCAGGCACGCGTCCATAGGTGAGAATGGTGATGAGTGTCACATAATCATCACATTCATCATGTTCTTGAGTGCGAATGAATATCTTGGAGAAGAAATAGGCTTGAGTTGAATAGAAAAATAATAGTACTTTGCATTAATTCATGAGGAACAACAGAGCTCCACACCTTAATCTATGGGGTGTAGAAACTCCACCGTTGAAAATACATAAGAAAAAAAGGTTCAGGCATGGCCATGAGGCCAGTCCCCAAAACGTGATCAAGAGATCAAAAGATGAACTAAAGATTCCAAGATTGATAGATGAAAATACAATAGCAAAAGGTCTTATTTATAGAGAACTAGTAGCCTAGGGTTTACAGAAATGAGTAAATGATGCAGAAATCCACTTCTGGGCCCACTTGGTGTGTGCTTGGGCTGAGAATTGAAGCTTTCACATGTAGAGACTTTTCTTGGAGTTAAACGCCAGCTTTGATGCCAGTTTGGCCATTTAACTCCAGCTTTTATGCCAGTTCTGGCGTTTTGACATGAGAATTTTTATACTGACATGGAATGCCGATTTGGGCCATCAAATCTTGGGCAAAGTATGGACTATTATATATTTCTGGAAAGCCCAGGATGTCTACTTTTCAACGCAATTTTGAGAGCGCCAATTGGGCTTCTGTAGCTCCAGAAAATCCACTTCGAGTGCAAGGAGGTCAGAATCCAACAGCATCTGCAGTCCTTTTTCAGCCTCTGAATAAGATTTTTGCTCAGGTCCCTCAATTTCAGCCAGAAAATACCTGAAATCACAGAAAAATACACAAACTCATAGTAAAGTCCAGAAATGTGATTTTTATTTAAAAACTAATAAAAATATAATAAAATGTGACTAAAATATATTAAAAACTACCTAAAAATAATGTCAAAAAGCGTATAAATTATCCACTCATCACAACACCAAACTTAAATTGTTGCTTGTCCCCAAGCAACTAAAAACAAAGTAGGATAAAAAGAAGAGAATATACAATAAATTCTAAAATATCAATAAAACTTAGCTCCAATTAGATGAGCGGGACTAGTAGCTTTTTGCCTCTGAACAGTTTTGGCATCTCACTTTATCCCTTGAAGTTTAGAATGATTGGCATCTATAGGAACTCAGAATTTAGATAGTGTTATTGATTCTCCTAGTTTAGTATGTTGATTCTTGAACACAGCTACTTTATGAGTCTTGGCCGTGACCCTAAGCATTTTGTTTTCCAGTATTACCACCGGATACATAAATGCCACATACACATAACTGGGTGAACCTTTTCAGATTATAACTCAGCTTTGCTAGAGTCCCCAATTAGAGTTGTCCAGAGCTCTTAAGCACACTCTTTTTGCTTTGGACCACGACTTTAACCGCTCAGTCTCAAGCTTTTCACTTGACACCCTCACGCCACAAGCACATGGTTAGGGACAGCTTGGTTTAGCCGCTTAGGCCAGGATTTTATTCCTTTAGGCCCTCCTATCCACTGATGCTCAAAGCCTTGGATCCTTTTTATTTTACCCTTGCCTTTTGGTTTAAAGGGTTATTGGCTTTTTCTGCTTGCATGTTCTTTTTCTTTCTTTTTCTTTTCGCCAATTTTTTTTTCCGCAAGCTTTTGTATTCACTGCTTTTTCTTGCTTCAAGAATTAATTTTATGATTTTTCAGATTATCAATAACATTTCTCCTTTTTCTTTATTCTTTCAAGAGCCAACAATTTTAACATTCATAAACAACAAATTCAAAATACATATGCACTGTTCAAGCATTCATTCAGAAAACAAAAAGTATTATCACCACATCAAAATAATTAAACTAATTTCAAGGATGAATTCAAAATCATGTACTTCTTGTTCTTTTGTAATTAAAATATTTTTTTATTTAAGAAAGGTGATGGATTCATAGGACATTCATAGCTTTAAGGCATAGACACTAAGACACTAATGATCATGTAATAAGACATAAATATAAATAAAACATAAAGCATAATTTTTGAAAAACAGAAAAATAAGAACAAGGAAATTAAAGAACGGGTCCACCTTAGTGATGGCGGCTTGTTCTTCCTCTTGAAGATCTTATGGAGTGTTTGAGCTCCTCAATGTCTCTTCCTTGCCTTTGTTGCTCCTCCCTCATGACTCTTTGGTCTTCTCTAATTTCATGAAGGAGGATGAAATGCTCTTGGTGCTCCACCCTTAGTTGTCCCATATTGGTACTCAATTCTCCTAGGGAGGTGTTGATTTGCTCCCAATAGTTTTATGGAGGAAAATGCATCTCTTGAGGCATCTCAGGGATTTCATGATGAGGAATTTCCTCATGCTTTTGTTGAGGTCCATGAGTGGGCTCTCTTGTTTGCTCCATCCTTTTCTTAGTAATGGGCTTGTCCTCTTCAATGAGGATATCTTCCTCTATGTCAATTCCAGCTGAATTGTAGAGGTGACAAATGAGATGAGGGAAGGCTAATCTTGCCAAAGTAGAGGACTTGTCCGCCACCTTGTAGAGTTCTAGGATATAACCTCATGAACTTCTACTTCCTCTCTAATCATGATGCTATGGATCATGATAGCCCAGTCTATAGTAACTTCAGACCGCTTGCTAGTGGAAATGATTGAGCATTGGATGAACTCCAACCATCCCCTAGCCACGGGCTTGAGGTCATGCCTTCTTAGTTGAACCGGCTTCCCTCTTGAATCTCTCTTCCATTGAGCGCCCTCTTCACAAATGTCTATAAGGACTTGGTCCAACCTTTGATCAAAATTGACCCTTCTAGTGTAGGGGCGTGCATCTCTTTACATCATGGGCAAGTTGAATGCCAACCTTATATTTTTTGGACTGAAATATAAGTATTTCCCCCGGACCATTGTGAGCTAATTCTTTGGGTCCGGGTTCACACTTTGATCATGATTCTTGGTGATCCATGCATTGGCATAGAACTCTTGAACCATTAAGATCCCGACTTGTTGAATGGGGTTGGTGAGAATTTCTCAACCTCTTCTTCGAATCTTATGTCGGATCTCTGGATATTCACCATTTTTGAGCTTGAAGGGGACCTCGGGGATCACCTTCTTTTTTGCCACAACTTCATAGAAGTGGTCTTAATGCACCCTTGAGATGAATCTCTCCATCTCCCATGACTCGAAGGTGGAAGCTTTTTCCTTCCCTTTCCTCTTTCTAGAGGTTTCTCTGGCCTTTGGTGCCATAAATGGTTATGAAAAACAAAAAGCTTTAGCTTTTCCCACACCAAACTTTGAAGGTTTGCTCGTTCTCGAGCAAAAGAAGAAAGAAGAGAGTAGAAGAAGAGGAGATAGAGGAGATGAAGGGGGATTTAGTGGTTCGGCCAAGGAGGGTGAGTAGTGTGTATGATGTGTGAAAATGAAGGAGTGAAGATTGGTTTATATAGGGGTGGAGAGAGGGGTAGGGTTCGGCCATGTATGGGTGGGTTTGGGAGGGAAAGTGGTTTGAATTTGAATGGTGAGGTAGGTGGGGTTTTATGATGGATGGATGTGGATTGGTGAAGAGATTATGGAGAAGAGGGTAGAATTTGATAGGTGAGGGGTTTTTGGGGAAGAGGTATTGAGGTGATTGGTGAAGGGTATTTGGGAAAGGGTGTTATGGGAAGGTGTGAAAAAGAGAGAGAGATGAGGTAGGTGGGGATCCTGTGGGGTCCACAGATCCTGAGGTGTCAAGGATTTCTCATCCTTGCACCATGTTGGCATGTAAATGCCCCCTTGATTGCCAATCCTGGCGTTAAACGCCAGGTTGCCGCCCAATTCTGGCGTTTAACACCAGTTTTTCTCCCCTTTTTGGCGTTTAACGCCAGCTCTGTGCCTATTTCTGGTGTTAAACACCAGCTTGGTGCCCATTTCTGGCGTTAAACGCCCAGAATGGTGCCAGACTGGGCGTTTAACGCCCATTCTGCTACCCTCACTGGCGTTTAAACGCCAGCAAGCTTCTCTTCCAGGGTGTGCTATTTTTAATACTGTCTTTCATTCTATTTTTGCTTTTTCAGTTATTTTTGTGACTTCACATGATCATCAACCTACAGAAAACAGAAAATAACAATGGAAAATAAATAGATATAATAAAATTGGGTTGCCTCCCAACAAGCGCTTCTTTAATGTCAATAGCTTGACAGTGGGCTCTCATGGAGCCTCACAAATACTCAGAGCATGATGATGGCCTCCCAATACCAAATTTAGAGTTTGAATGTGGGGGCTCTATTTGACTCTGCATTGAGAGAAGCTTTTCATGCTTTCTCTCCATGGTTACAGAGGGAGATCCTTGAGCTTTAAATACAAGGGAGTCCTCATTCACGTGAAGGACCAATTCTCCTCTGTCAACATCAATCACAACTTTTGCTGTGGCTAGGAAGGGTCTGCCAAGGATGATTGATTCATCCATACACTTCTCAGTGTCTAGGATTATGAAATCAGCAGGGATGTAGTGGCCTTCAACCTTTACCAAGACATCCTCTACAAGTCCATAAGCCTGTTTTCTTGAATTGTCTGTCATCTCTAGTGAGATTCTTACAGCTTGTACCTCAAGGATCCCTAGCTTTTCCATCACAGAGAGAGGCATGCGGTTTATACTTGACCCCAGGTCACACAGAGCCTTCTCAAAGGTCATGGTGCCTATGGTACAAGGTATTGAGAACTTTTCAGGATCCTGTCTCTTCTGAGGTAATCTCTGCCTAGTCAAGTCATCCAGTTCTTTGGTGAGCAAGGGGGTTCATCCTCCCAAGTCTCATTACCAAATAACTTGGCATTTAGCTTCATGATTGCTCCAAGGTACTTAGCAACTTGCTCTTCAGTAACATCTTCTTCCTCTTCAGAGGAAGAGTACTCGTCAGAGCTCATGAATGGCAGAAGTAAATTCAATGGAATCTCTATGGTCTCAGTGTGAGCCTCAGATTCCCATGGTTCCTCATTAGGGAACTCCTTGGAGGCCAGTGGACGTCCATTGAGGTCTTCCTCAGTGGGAATCACTGCCTTTCCCTCCTCTATGCATTTGGCCATGTGGGACGTGTTTATGGCCTTGCATTATCTCTTTGGGTTCTCTTTTGTATTGCTTCGGAGAGTACTAGGAGGAGTTTCAGTAATTCTCTTACTCAGCTAACCCATTTGTGCCTCCAAATTTCTAATAGAGGACCTTGTTTCAGTCATAAAACTTTGAGTGGTCTTAGTTAAATCAGAGATTATGGTTGCTAAGTCAGATTGGCTCTGCTTAAAATTCTCTGTCTGTTGCTGAGAAGATGATGGAAAAGGCTTGCTATTGCTAAACCTATTTCTTCCACCATTACTGTTGTTGAAGCCTTGTTGAGGCCTCTTTTGGTCCTTCCATGAGAGATTTGGATGATTTCTCCATGAAGGATTATAGGTGTTTCCATAGGGTTCTCCTATATAATTCACCTCTTCCATTGCTGGGTTCTCAGGATCATAAAGCTTCTTCTTCATATGAAGCTTCTTTGGTACTGCCTGTTGCTGCTTGCATGCCAGACAGACTCTGAGAAATCATATTGACTTGCTGAGTCAATATTTTGTTCTGAGCCAATATGGCATTCAGAGTATCAATCTCAAGAACTCCTTTCTTCTGATTTGTCCCATTATTCATAGGATTCCTTTCAGAAGTGTACATGAATTGGTTATTTGCAACAATTTCAATGAGTTCCTGAGCTTCTACAGGCGTCTTCTTCAGATGAAGAGATCCTCCAGCAGAGCTGTCCAATGACATCTTGGACAGTTCAGATAGACCATCATAGAAGATACCTATGATGCTCCATTCTGAAAGCATGTCAGAAGGACACCTTCTGATCAATTGCTTGTATCTTTCCCAAGCTTCATAGAGGGATTCACCTTCCTTCTGTCTGAAGGTCTGGACTTCCACTCTAAGCTTACTCAATTTTTGAGGTGGAAAGAATTTGGCCAGAAAAGCACTGACCATCTTTTCCCAAGAGTTCAGGCTTTCCTTAGGTTGTGAATCCAACCATATTCTAGCTCTGTCTCTTACAGCAAATGGAAAAAGCATAAGCCTGTAGACCTTGAGATTAACCCCATTGGTCTTGACAGTGTCATAGATTTGCAAAAATTCATCCAAGAACTGATGAGGATCTTCCAATGGAAGTCCATGAAACTTGCAATTCTGTTGCATCAGAGAAACTAATTGAGGCTTAAGCTCAAAGTTGTTTGCTCCAATGGCAAGGATAGAGATGCTTCTCCCATAGAAGTCGGGAGTAGGTGCAGTAAAGTCACCAAGCACCTTCCTTGCATTGTTGGCATTGTTGTTATTTTGGGCTGCCATGGCTTCTTCTTGTTTGAAAATTTCTGTTAGGTCCTCTCCAGAGAGTTGTGCTTTAGCTTCTCTTAGCTTTCTCTTCAAGGTCCTTTCAGGTTCAGGATCAGCTTCAACAAGAATGCTTTTGTCCTTGCTCCTGCTCATATGAAAGAGAGAAGAAGAAAGTATAGAATCCTCTATGTTATAGTATAGAGATTCCTTGAGATGTCAGAGGAAAAGAAGAATAGAAGGAGGAGGTAGAGAGGAGAGAATTCGAACTTATAGAGAGAGGGACTCCGAATTGCACATTGAGGAGGAATGTTAGTCCCTTAAATAGAAAAATGTGAGAAGGGAGAAGGATTTTTGAAATTAAATTTAAAAAGATTTTTAAAAAATTAAAGAAATTTTGAAAAATTGATTGATGATTTTCGAAAATTAAAATTGAGAAAGTAGTTAAGTGATTTTGAAAAAGATTTTGAAATTAGAAATAAAAAAGATATGATTGAAAATCAATTTTTTTTTTGAAAAAGATGTGGTTGAGAAGATATGATTGAGAAAATACGGTTTTAGAAAGATATGATTGAAAAACAATTAAAGAGATTTGATTTTTAAAATAAATATCTTGGCTAACAAGAAATTTAAAAGATATGATTTTGAAATTCAATTATTGAACCTTTCTTAACAAGGAAGAAATTTTTGAATCACATCTCTAATTGTTAGCAAGAATTTTCGAAAATAGTAAAAAAATGGAAAGGATTTGATTTTGAAAAGATATGATTGAAAATATATGATTTGAAAAAGATTTTATTTTGAAAAATTATAAAAATTTGAAAAAGATTTGAATTAAAAACAAAATCTTCCCTCTTGTGCCATCCTGGCGTTAAACGCCAGAATGGATACCATTCTGGCGTTTAACGCCCAAAATACTACCTTTTTGAGCGTTTAACACGCCAGTTTTCCTTCCTCACTGGGCATTTTGAACGCCCAGCTTTTTCGCTTGTAATTCCTCTGCTGCATGTTCTGAATCTTCAATTCTCTGTATTATTGACTTGAAAAGATATAATTTTAAAATTTTTTTTGGATTTTTAATGATGAGGAACAATCAAAATGCAACTAATCATGGAAAACTAAGATCAAATAAACAATGCATGCAAGACACCAAACTTAGAAATTTTTATATTAGAGACACTAACAAATTGAGAATGCATATGAAAAATTACAAAACACACAAAACAAGAGAAATTAAAGATCAGAGCAAGGAAACCATCAAGAGTAACTTGAAGATTAATGAAGAACATAATGCTTATATTCGAAAATTGCAAGAAATTAAATAAAACATGTAGGACACCAAACTTAAAATTGACACTGGATTCAAACAAGAAACATAAAATTTTTTTGTTTTTATGATTTTATAAATTTTTTTGTATTTTTTAAAAATTATTTTGAAAAAGAGAAAATAATTAAACTCAAAATTTTTAATCAGAATTCTAGGAATCATGCAATGTTAGTCTAAAGCTTCAATCTAAAAAGATTAGACATGGCTAGCCAAGCTTCAGCAGGGCATTACATACAATAGCCAAATTGATGGGAATCAATTAGCTTATGTGATGATAAAAGCATCATCTGAAACTCTAGAATTCATTCTTAAAACTCTGAAGTCATAGAATAATTTATTTTTTTGAAAATTTTTTCGAAAATAAGAAGAATAAAAACAAAAAGCTTAAAATTAAAATAAAATCACCTAATCTGAGCAACAAGATGAACCGTCAGTTGTCCGAACTCGAACAATTCCCGGCAACGGCGCCAAAAACTTGGTGCACAAAATTGTGATCTTCAATGGCACCAACAACTTGGTACGCACAATTGTAATCTCAACTCTTTGTCACAACTCCGCACAACTAACCAGCAAGTGCACTGGGTCGTCCAAGTAATAAACCTTACGTGAGTAAGGGTCGATCCCACGGAGATTGTCGACTTGAAGCAAGCTATGGTCATCTTGTAAATCTCAGTCAGGCAGATTCAAATGATTATGAAGTTTAAGATAATTAAAATATGAACAAAACATAAAATAAGATAGAGATACTTATGTAATTCATTGGTGAGAATTTCAGATAAGCGTATGAAGATGCTTTGTTCCTTCTGAACCTCTATTTTCCTATTGTCTTCATCCAATCATTGATACTCCTTTCCATGGCAAGCTTTATATTGGGTATCACCGTTGTCAATGGCTACATCCCGTCCTCTCAGTGAAAATGGTCCAAATGCGTTGTCACCGCACGGCTAATCAGCTGTTGGTTCTCGATCATATTGGAATAGGATCCATTGATCCTTTTGCGTCTGTTACTATGCCTAACACTCGCGAGTTTGAAGCTCGTCACAGTCATCCCTTACCAGATCCTACTCGGAATACCACAGATAAGGTTTAGACTTTCCGGATCTCAGGAATGGCCGCCAATAATTCTAGCCTATACCACGAAGGCTCCAATCTTAGATTAGAAACCCAAGAGATACACATTCAAGCTTATTTGCATGTAGAACGGAAGTGGTTGTCAGGCACACGTCCATAGGTGAGAATGGTGATGAGTGTCACATAATCATCACATTCATCATGTTCTTGAGTGCGAATGAATATCTTGGAGAAGAAATAGGCTTGAGTTGAATAGAAAAACAATAGTACTTTGCATTAATTCATGAGGAACAGCAGAGCTCCACACCTTAATCTATGGGGTGTAGAAACTCCACCGTTGAAAATACATAAGAACAAAAGGTTTAGGCATGGCCATGAGGCCAGTCCCCAAAACGTGATCAAGAGATCAAAAGATGAACTAAAGATTCCAAGATTGATAGATGAAAATACAATAGCGAAAGGTCTTATTTATAGAGAACTAGTAGCCTAGGATTTACAGAAATGAGTAAATGATGCAGAAATCCACTTCTGGGCCCGCTTGGTGTGTGCTTGGGTTGAGAATTGAAGCTTTCACATGTAGAGACTTTTCTTGGAGTTAAACGCTAGCTTTGGTGCCAGTTTGGGCGTTTAACTCTAGCTTTTATGCCAGTTCTGGTGTTTTGACGCCAAAATTTTTATGCTGATTTGGAACGCCAATTTGGGCCATCAAATCTCGGGCAAAGTATAAACTATTATATATTGATGAAAAGCCCAGGATGTCTACTTTCCAACGCAATTAAGAGCGCTCCAATTGGGCTTCTGTAGCTCCAGAAAATCCACTTTGAGTGCAGGGAGATCAGAATCCAACAGCATCTGTAGTCCTTTTTCATCCTCTGAATCAGATTTTTGCTCAGGTCCCTCAATTTCAGCCAGAAAATACCTGAAATCATAGAAAAATACACAAACTCATAGTAAAGTTCAGAAATGTGATTTTTATTTAAAAACTAATAAAAATATAATAAAAAGTGACTAAAACATATTAAAAACTACCTAAAAGCAATGCCAAAAAGTGTATAAATTATCCGCTTATCAGTGCTCTATAAGGCTGGTTTTAGTTCTACTGTCTGTTGTTGTTATTGTCGTTCCACCTCTGATTTTTACTGTTGTCCATGCCTCCTCGGTTGTAGTTGTCCCTCCATCCTTGGTTGGAATTATCTCTCCACCCCTGGTTGGAATTGTCTCTCCAGCCTTGGTTAGAGTTATCTTGCCAACCTTGATTGTAGTTCCCACATTGGTTATAATTACCGCCTTGTTGATATTATCCTTGATAAGGATGGTCATAGAAATTATGAGTAGCTGCCAAGGTGTTGTCTTCTTGTTGGAGCTGCGGACACTCATCAGTGTAATGAGTATAATAGGCACATATTTCGCACACTCTCTGAGGAACCAACTGTTGACACTGTTGTTGTGGGGGAGGCTAAGGTTGTTGTTGATTTAGCTGTAGCTGCTTCAGTATGTTGGTCATCTCTTCCAGAGTCTGTGTGAGAGTAGCAGTCTCACTACTAGAGGAAACCTCCGCAATAGCCTTGGGATGGTTGTTCCTGTGCCTGACATTTTGGGTTGACTCAGCTAGATCGGTGATCAGTTGCCAAGCTTCTGTCGCCGTCTTGTACTTCTTCAGAGAACCATTACTCGCGGCATCTAATGTAGTCTTATCCTGAGGCTTCATGCCTTGTGTAAAGTAGCTAATCAACACCATCTGGTCAATCTTGTGGTGGGGACATGAGACTAGGAGATTCCTGAAGCATTCCCAATACTCATAAAGAGTCTCTGATTCACCTTGGATAATGCAGGAAATTTTTTTCCTCAGTCTGTCTGTAACTTCAGCTGGAAAGTATTTTTTCCAGGAACTCCCTTCTGAGCAGATCCCAATTAGTAACAACTTCTTCAGGTTGAGTGTAGAACCACTCCCTTGCCTTTCCCTCAAGAGAGAACGGGAAGGCATATAGCCAAATTATAGTCTCATCTGCACCATGACGCCTAGTAATTGAGCAGGCTGTCTGAAAATCTCTGAGGTGCTTGGTAGGCTCTTGAGCAGGTAAGCCATGAAACTTGGGTAGTAAGTTGATTAGCGCAGTCTTCAGTTCAAAATCTGCAGCCAGATTTGGGTGATGCGCTTGATACGGTTGCAGTGTAAAGTCTAGAGCTCCTGCCTCCTGGAGAGTAATCCTTCTGGGCTCTGCCATATTACCTGCACGTAAATCAATAAAATCAGTAGAAGATGAGCTTATTTCTTCCTCAGATGGCGCTTCAAATTCGCCTTCAAAAGAGACTGGTGGATTGGTAGTAACCACTTCACCACCCTCAGAGGCTAACTGACACTGAGCTTGCCTAATACGTGAAATAGTTCTTTCAATTTCAGGATCAAACGCGGCTAAGCTCGGATCAGGCAATGAACTCGTCATTCAATGAAAGAAACATATAGCTCATGGTAATAAAATATGCAAATACATAAAATAAAAAATATTTACACCAACCAATAATTTAGCACACTATTGCAACTCCCCGGCAACGGCGCCAAAAATTGACGTGCGTAAAATTGCCGATTAAGAATTTATATTAAGAACAGCGTTGCAAGTACAGTTCTTAACCAACGAAAATTCTGCTTATCAATTTAAAAGGGTTGTCACAAGTTAAGAATAAAAATACTGGGAGTAAATATCCCAAGTCGTCTTCCAACGAGTTGACAAAAGAGTGCTATTTTATTAGTCAGGAATTTTCTGAGAATTTTTAAAGTTGGAGAACAGAAAAATAAATGATTATAAATAAAAGCAATGAAAATTAATGAGAGAATTTATATAATTAAAATAAAAGCCTTGACGGAGAGAAGATTAATCGAAAGTTCTATCCTTGTTGGACTTTCTCAAATGTGATAGTAAGAGGTTGTTGTTTTTACTTAGTTAACCCTTACCGAATAAAGAAAAGTCAAGTAATTGAGCTAACTCTTATTCACAAGTTCTAATCCTCTCCTTATGGAAGGATTAGCGTTAGTGACTAGAGAATTGACCAACAAATTCCAATTAAAATCAACACTTGAGTATTCCAACTCAAGGGTCTCCTTTTAATTAACTCCCAAGTCAAGTTGGGAGTCTACTCCATTGATATGAATGCCATTTTCATAAACGATAAAAAGGGAATAAAAGAAGAGATGATAAATTAAATAAAATAATAACTGAAAATTAATTAAAGGTAAAAAGAGTTCTTTGCATTAATAAATTCCAAAACCATTAACATACTTATCTGAACAGGGTTAATGAGTAATTGAAAGAGTAAGGGAATAAGAAAACAAACTAGAATAATAGAAACTTCAACGGAGCTAGTAACTCTTCTCAATATCCAAATCAAAAGCAAAAAATCCTAAAACTATGAATGTGAAGAATCCCTAGAGGAAGTGGTATTCTCTCTCTAAGATTCAAAACTAAAACTAAAAACTATGTGAAGGAGAATGTCTATTGAGTCTCTGCTTGTCCCCTAGCTCTAGTCTGTGTTTCTGGGCCAAAAACTGGGTCTAAACTCAGCCCAAAATCGCCCCCAGCGTCTTCTGTGTTTTCTGCACATGGCGCATGTCACGCGTACGCGTCAGTCATGCCTACGCATCAATGGTCATCTTTGTGTGTCACGCGTACGCGTCAGGTACACGCACGTGTCACTGTGCAATCTCGCTTCTCATGCGTACGCATCAGGTGCACGCACGCGTCGCCATGAAAATCTCCAAATCACGCGCACGCGTGAGCCATGCGTGCACGTCGCTTCTCGCTCATTGTCTCCTTAGTTTCTTGTGTTCCTTCCATTTTTGCAAGCTTCCTTTCCATCCTCTAAGCCATTCCTGCCCTATAAAGCCTGAAAATACTTAACACACAGATCACGGCATCAAATGGTATAAGGGGAATTAAAATACACAATTTAAAGGCTTAGGAAGCAAGTTTTCAACCATAGAACAAAATCGGGAAGGGATTATAAAATCATGCAAATTGTATGAATAAGTGCGAAGAAACTTAATAAAAACCACTCAATTAAGCACAAGATAAACCATAAAATAGTGGTTTATCACCTTCATACACATATCTCTGAGAAGGTTTCTCATCAGCATCAACAACCCTCAATAACTTAATAAGAGGATCAACAATTTTCACAGTAGTAAAAATTCTTGCCAAAACTTACTATCCAAGATAATTGAGCTAACCATCTTCCCATTGGCACTCTTGGATAATTTATGAGAAGTGTAATATTTGTCCACCATCAATGTTTGCAAATCTTCTTTATGATCATATATACTTTTTAAAGTAATGAAAACAGTGGCAAAACGTGTAACTCCTGGTCGAATAATTTCTTTCCAACTTGGTCTTTTTCTAAGCCATGACAAGAAAATCATATGATTGTAAACAAATATAGTCACTTTTGAAGCACGAGAGGCAAGGTCAGCTATGTGAGGAATACTTGTTATGTCTTTCAAAATAAGATCGATGCAATGAATGACACAAGAAGACCAAAAAATGTTTAGATACTTTTTATGAATGAGTTTTCCAGCAGATACATAATTCGCAATATTATCAGTAACCACATGCACAATGTTACTAGACTCAACCCACTCAATAACCTCAGCAAACAATTTAAACAAGGTATCGGTAGTTTTTATCATATCAGAAGCATCAACAGACTTAACAAATGACATACCAGCAGGACGATAAACTAGAAATTAATTAACATGCATTGCGTTTGATCAGTCCAGCCATCTGCCATCAGTGTACAACCAGTGCTTTTCCATGAGCTCGTATAGCTTTCAACGAGCAACTGACACTCTTTCTTAAGATCGGCCAACAAATGAACTCTCATTTCACCATATGACGGTCCCTTGAAATTAGGTCCAATTGTAGCAATACCGTCCAAAGCAGGTTGAAAGTAAGGTGATTGAATTGCATTGAATAGAATACGTGCATCAATGATCCATTTTACAAGCCCCAACTTAACCTTGTGCACAACTTGTTTACTGGCCAAGACACTTTTCAAAGTTGGTTGAGAGCCTAGCGTAGTCCTTCCCTTAAAATAACTTCCAATTGGAGTAGCAGCAATAGCTCTTCTCTTTTCTTTGTCTCCCATTGTTGCAGGAGTTGGAGGTTGTACAAGATTAGGCAATTCAGACTCTTCTTGCGCATGTATTTCTACATCATAACAATCACTTGCAAATTTTCTTTTTTCGGCCTTATTTTTTTGTTTTCCTCCAAGAGCCTTTTGAATTGAAGTTCAACATCTTCAGTTACTTTGTTACAAATTTTAATTTATCCAGGAATTTTTGCTAGGTGATATTTCATTCTATATATCCCCCTCCATTGTAAGTATTCAAGCAGAAAATACATGTATATTGAGTCTTGTTATTTTTTTTATACTTCACTATAAAATATTGCCAAGCTGGATCAGATTTACCTCTAGAAGAACCAGTTTAGGATTCTTGAACAGCATTGTCTTGTGACTATGGATTACTTTGTGATTGTTTTATCTGTGAAAAGAATTATGAACAGAAATAACAAATAAATCAATAACCTCAGCAAAAAAATCATGAACAGAAATAACAAATAAATCAATAACCTCAGCAAATAATTACTAAACCAGTAAACAATAACCTCAGCAGAAAAATCATGAACAGAAATAAGAAATAAATCAATAACATCAACAAACAATTACAAAACCAGCAAAAATCAATAACCTCAACAAACAATTACTAACCCAGCAAACAATGTCCTCAGCAAAAAAATCATGAACAGAAAACCAGAAATAACAAATAAATCAATAACTTCGGTAAACAATTACTAAACCAACAAACAATAACCTCAGAAAATTCAGCTAATCAGCAAATCAATTACTAACAAATAACAAGTGTTATCAAAATCAATTGCTAAATGCATAAACACTAAACCAACAAGCAGACGCCGAGGAGATGGCTAATCAGTGCTTACTAGCGACGGGGAGGAAGGCGAGTGACTACGACGACAGAGGACACGACACCGGCGAACACAGAGAAGGCGGGCTCGGCGATGACAATGACAATGACGCGGTGGGGGCTGCGAGATGCAGTGGCTGCGAGCTATGGTGGCTGCACGATTGGGGGCTGCAGTGGCTTCTATGGTTCAGTTTCAGAGAAGAGAGGAGAGGAGATGAGTTTGTGACGATGGGTTACGGGGATGAAACATGAAAGGGATTGATTTATGGTTTTCAGTTTTCCCATTTTTTTCTAAAGATAAAATGGCACAATTTTGGAGGGTTTATTTTCAAACCAGAAATCCTCCAAAAAATCTGTCGGTTTTGTCAGTTCACTGGTTAACCGCCGATTCGACTGGTTCTGTAACCAATTTTTACCAGACGGTTTATAGGCCTAACCGGACCGGCTTGGTGGCTAGTTTTTGGTTAACCCAATTGAATTGGCCAATTCAGTTCGGTTTTCAGAACTATAGAAGAAACAGGAGAGAAGAGTAGTGGTAGAGAGAAGAGGGAAGGGAAAAAGGGAGAAGGGAGGAACATAAAGTAGTAAAAAAATAAGACAAAATGGGTAATTTTAAAAATAGTTAGGATAAAAGAGTCAAATTTTGTATTTTATACAGTGTATCTCAGTGTCACAATTTAAAAAAAAACGCTAAAACATGCATTTTGTATGTATTTGTCTACTATTATGTTTTTAAAAAATTTGTGTCTCAACAAATAAACAACAAATATATACCATTATATCCATATTTCAGTCTATATCTCTCTAAGCAAACGCAACCATGATTAATAATCTTGTATCTTCTCTATAATTCATTGTCCTCAAACTTACATGATCCTTATGATTTTACATTTTTCATAGTGTATTGCTTACACGATCCCCTCACGGACACAACCAACCTACATACATGTGTTGGTCTAGGTCTTTAGGATTTCGAATTAACAAGGGCACGTTAGTAAATTAATCACTTAACTTGTAATGCTATTTAAGCGGGTTTTTGCACAAGTGGAAAACGTGTAGCTTATACGGACCCATGCAAACAAGCATAATAAAGTTCTGTAGAGTGTAGACTCTAGTAAAGTTTTCGAAGAGTTGTAAAACTCAATTTTAAACATAGCATTTTTTTATCTTAAAATGTATATTTTTATATATTAATAAAAGTCACTTGAAACTGATATTTAATACACAAACTATTATTACACTTTTTCCAATATCATTCTAGTTTGTTAATGTATGCAACCTTTTCTTTTAGAGAAAATAAAATTTTTATTCTTAAAAATGTCAAACAACACTTATAGATCACAAAAAAAAAGATTTATATTTTAAAAAAAATAAATATCCTCTACGTTAAACCAATATCTGATAGGAAGCGCAACATTCAATTTTAAAAAATCTTAACAAGCAGAAACATAAATGAATTAAAATATATTTCATTTCTAAATTTAACAGATGTACTATGCTATAGTAGGATATCTTTTTTTTATTCTTCGAATAAATCTTAATGTTTTTCAAATTTGCAAAAACTTCCATGAACAAGTTTTTCTCGTAGGATCTTCCTTCCAGGCCTGTAAAACCATCCTACCAAAATAATAACACCCATATAAAAGAACTATTATCACCACAAAAAAGTCACCACGAAAGAAGAGAAATAAACCACAAAAAACTATTTTGATCTAGAGCAGAAAAACTAAAGGGAGGAAGATGGCGGAGCTAGAGTTCACGTTGAGGACTCTTGTTGACATGAAACCCGATGAAGTCAACGATATGATGAATAATCTCTCTTAGATCTTTTGCTGGGACCTTCTCGTCGGTGAGAGGTTCGACATTAAGGTTGCTGCTAGAGCTAAGCGCCATCGTCTTGAGGAGGAGGAGCTTATCAAACGCCGTAACTTCCTCTGCACCACGGATACCACCACCACCAACACCTATGACACTCTTTCGTAAGAAGGTAACTCATTCCATTTTCACTTTCCAAATAAATATCAAGTTCTTAAACTTAATCCATAATCATATAGTAACTATCTTTTACTGTTACATATCATAATCATAATACTTATATGTGTTACGGACCTGGTTTTTGTGTCCCACACCAGAACGGCATTCGACCCGGTTATCCGGGGTTTGGCCTCCTTTTAATGGCCTAAATTGGCCTTCCAATCTCTAACCAACATTCGAATTCAAATACCTCCCTTATCTTAGCCAGATAAGATAAAATGAGATAACTACCACCAGCTATATAAAGGGGAGCCAGAGGCCCCCTCAGGTACATTATTTATTCCACTCACATATTACTCTTAGATCCATTCTGACTTGGGTGTCAGAGTGTCTTTGCAGGTACCCACCCCCCGTCACTCTAATCAGACAATCCGACAACACCGTCGATTAGCAAGTTCCCGATCCATCTCACAACCTGTACCAGAGACTTTTAGTATATTGGTGCCGTCTGTGGGGAACTGCCAAATCGTGACGGCATGGCGAAGAATCTCGAGGAGCAATCCTCAAGCCATCACCGCGACTCAAATCCATGAAGCCCAACACCCAAGCTCTGGGATAGCATTCCTTCCACCCACGAGAGGATAACAAGCATCGTGCACCGCCAACCAACCCTAGTCTAACGGCAACCAAAGAAGGACAATCGGCCGCCCAGTGAAGCTTGAGCACCCGACGACCTGGGAGAAAAAGAAATCCAGATAATCCAAAAGTTCTGCCTTCGAGTGCAAAACCTCGAGAGCCGAGTTACTTCCAAGGAGTGATACCATCCCAAACACGTAAGCCATGCAACCTCTAGAACCCGGTCACATCGTGAGGCCATAAATGACCGGTCGCCCGATGAACGACACGAGAAACAGTGCAATAGGAGTGAATCTAGAGATCCGAAATGCCAATGCGACGAGGATAACTGAAGGCACCATCAAGAGGCCAAGCGAACAAGAAATGATCATGTGATAATGGGAACTACCCCATTCACCGAGAAAATCTTGAAAGCCAAACTCCCTAAGGGTTTTGACAAAGCCATCGACATGAAGTATGATAGCACCAAGGATCTCAAAGAACACCTAACGGCCTTCGAGGCCAGGATGAACCTGGAAGGAGCCGCCGATGCGATATGATGGAGGGCCTTTCTGGTAACCGTAGCGGGCATTGCGATCAAATGGTTCAACGGTCTCCCGAACGGTTCCATAGCCATTTTCGACGACGTCTCCAAAAAGTTTATGGCCTAGTTCACCACCAGAATCACCAAAGCAAAGTACCCAATCAGTTTACTCGTAATCACCCAAAGACAAGACGAATCTACGAGAAAATACCTCGACAGGTTCAACGATGAGTGTCTAACGGTCGATGGACTCACGGACTCAGTGACCAGTCTTTGTCTGACCAATGGCCTCATGAATGAAGACTTTCGAAAGTGCCTCACCACCAAGCCAGTCTGGACCGTGCACGAAATCCAAAGCATCACGAGAGAATACAAAAATGACAAAGAGGTAAGCCAAGTCATGGCCACCAATAAATGATAGCACGACAACATGGCACCTCGTAGTAACCTACTACCGAAAGACACCCCGAAAGAACACCCCAGACCTGCTGCCCCCAACTGACCACCCAGGGTAAGGAAGTTCACGAACTACACCCACTACCCACTCCTATCACAGCAATCTACCACCAAATAGCAAAACGAGGCATCCTTTTGAAGGCATGACAACTGAAGGAACGGACAGGCGGCAACAAAAGCCTATACTGTGATTACCACCAAGGATACGAACATAAAACCCAAGACTACTTTAACCTGAAGGACGCCCTCGAACAAGCCATCCGAGATGACAAACTCCCCGAGTTCGCCAAAATCATCCGAGAACCTAGGAGAGCTGAAAGAAAAAGATCACCAGAATACGAAGGACACAACCAAAGGGCGATACGACAGGCACCCCAAGAAAGTCTGGAAACCGACCCACCATAATCGTAAACATCATCACTGGAAAGGACACGCCAGAAAAGTCAAAATCAGTACTAAAAAAGGATCTCAAAGTCCTAGCCGTAAGAAATCACTCAGCCTCTTTCACTCTTTGGCTTTTTCTTAAGCTCTCTCTTTCAGCCTTTTACCACTCAAAAAATTACAGAGAGATATACATTGAAAATGAAATTACAATCTGTAAAACATGAAGGAGATTGATGCTTCAACAACCTCTATTGCTATGCGATGAACCAGATTTGCTTAACTCTGATTTCCCTCCTCATTCTGGCGGAATGTTCCTTTGATAGAAAGCACTGTCCAAGTTGATAAACTCTCACAGAGAAGACTTCTCGTAACATGAACTTCAAACCCTGGTTCTCTCTCCTTGCTTCATTAGAAACAATTTTTTTTCTTTTTGTATCTCCCTGTATGTTATTGAGATGCTCTCTTCCAAGTCAACCCTCGAGCTTTGTGCTTCACCAACTTAGTCGTTCAATTTCTTCCATTAATCTCCAATATAGAATTTTGAAACAGATCTCTTTCTCTTGACCGAAAGACTCAGAACAACAAAGAAAAAAAGTTTTCAATGGCAATCCCACATCTGAGTCTTTGAGATACTACTTGGTTCCCAAGAAAAAATCTTGGCCTTTGATTCATAGCAGTGTGTCTCAGACATCACTTTTTCATATATCTCAAAATGAAGTAACAGAGAGTTTGAGAAGGAGGGAAGAAAGTAAGATGCATGTAAAAGGAAATGAATCATCATTAGCCTCTGATTTAGCTTCATATGGTATGATTTGGGTGATTAGACCTTAACCCCTTTTTGCTTAACCCTTCTCTGTCTTTCTTCTTTGGTGAATAACTTAGGAACTAAGCTTTCTCTCTCTTCTCTGAGTTCTAACCGAAAATGAAAAAGGAACATTGCTTTCGGTGGAAGCACTTTGGAGAGATTGGCATGAGGGATCAATTCGGGCTTGGGTTGGCTTTGTCCATTTAGCCATTTGATTTCTTTGTTCTAAATTAATTTGGGCGCTTTTGTGAATGTTGCACACTTTGAGGTTTCTGATTTTTATTTCAATTATTTTGGCCTGCTGCAAGGGTGAATTTTGGCCTGCAACACTTTAAGCAAAATCATCAAAACTAATTAGGTAATTAGCCCAATAAAATTAATGTTTGTCATCATCCATTATGTTAGTTAATTTCTTAACTCAACAATCTCTCCCTTGATGACAAACATAATTAAAGAAAAATTAATCAAAAGGAATTGAATTTGAATAAAGTTAAGGAACTTCCCTTTGAGTGATGTCACTTGATTTTGTGTTGCTCTCCCTTTCCTTTTCAAGAGATGCTCCCCCTAAATTTATGCTCTTCTCTTTTTTCCTGTATGCTTATACTTATTTGAACACAATAAATAAAATGCTATATATTATCCATGGATGCAGCAAGCAGTAACAGGTTTCAAACAATTTTAACATCCCAAGAAACATGACTGAGGGGTTTTGATTAGCCCAAAACTGAATCATAACAAATCATCAATAGTGACAAATATCCAGCTTAAACCTTAACCAAAACAGAGCATTAGGGCTAACAAAGGTAGAACAGTAGCAGATCATTTAAAGCAGTTTCAAATTCACATGCTAAAAGAAATCGCAGCAGCAGCAAAAATTCAAAACTCTAAATATTCTATATTCTATGCTACTACTCTCCCTTTTGTCATCAAGGGTAGAACGAAAGAGATAACACCTGCAACAAAATGTTAGTGCAAAGTCCAAAACCAGTAGGTAATTAAAACTAAGTGCAACAGTTGTTAAAAGTATTACAGTCATCCAGAATAAAACATAGAGTAGTTCAAAAGTAAAAGACAACAATTTCATGAGACAAAAGTGAACACAAGGCAGCAACAACATGAGACAATTTCAGGCATCTAAACCATCCTCCTCAGAATCAGCTTCTTCTTCAGCATCAGTGGCAGCATCTTCATCCTGTTGGAGATTATCAATGAACTTCATGAAAATAGCCATTCTATCTCTTGATTTTCTAAGGAAGTTCTCATGCTTGCTTGATAGCTTCCTATGTTCTTTGCTCATAGCAATCATATGGTTTGACTGGAAAAAAAATTCTTGTATCACGTCCTTAACAACCCCAAATAAGGCAGATTTTTGTCCAGTTAAGACTGAAGTACCCTCGATAGAAGGAAGAGGAGATTCCTCAGGAATAAAGTCATCATCATCATCATCTAGAACCACCCTCTCAGAACGAGTAAGTCCCTTTTTTTTCTGCTGTTTCACTGAATCACCTCCCTTTAGATAAGAGTGTCTATTCTCATATGACTCATTAGACAAATCAACACTAAAGTGTTTAAAGATACAAGTTAAGAACATGCCATAGGGAAGGGCTTTATCTTTCTAACTTCTAACAGAATCAAACATATATCTTACCATTAAATAAGCAAAGGAGATTTCTGTTTTAGTGAGGATCCCATAAAAAATAAAAGTGTCAGTGTAAGATATCCTTTGATATGAACCACTTTGAGAAAGTATGATATGATTCACTATACGCTGCAACTAAGCACGATTATAACCCAGAGCCTTGTGAGTGGGTGCGATGCCATCAATCAAAGAAACGTGTTCATATACATAAGCCAGAGCATCATTGAAAAAGATACCAACTCCTTCTTCCCACTTACCTGATGCATAGGCACATGCCCCAACATCAGTGTATTTTAAGAAATCACTGATAGTTTCATTGTTTAACACAATGTCTCGGCCTTTGACATAAGAATGAATACTATTCTTATGGTAAGTCATATTGGCATAAAACTCTTTGACTAAAAGGGGGTACATGGGCTTTTTAATGTTAAAAAGATGATTCCAGTCTAGAAATTCCAAATTTTCAACAAAAAAAAACCTTTCTTTTTCAGATTTGGTAAATCAACAAGAAAAGAGGGACACAGGGTACGGTACTGAATAACTCCTTCATAAAAATCATTATTCATGGCAGACCAAAATCTGTGAGGGTTATAGTTTGAGTGGGAGGCCATGAAGTGTGATTTTTGTGCAAAGGGATCAATATCTGGTTCCTTAACAGATTTGAGAGAGATACGTAGTTTACCTCTTTGAGGACGAGTAGGAATAGACCTAGGCTTAGGTTGAGTTGACTCAGGGATAGGTTCTTCAGCAGCAGCAGGGCGTTTGCCTTTTAATGAACTGGGTTTCGAAGAACTGGGTTTTGAAGGAGGCTCCTTTGGTGGTGGTGTCGGGTTGGCAGAGGAAAGATATCTTGGTGTGGTCTTAGTCCACGCCATAAGGTTAGTGCGAGGAGGAGATGTAGGAGGAGAAGGTGAGGGTGTGAACGTTTGATCTCTGGAGCGAGTAGAAGGTTTTGGCTTCGAAGGGAATATGAGAAGGTTTTCTCGTGGAGGTTTTTGATGAACATCTTTCTTCCTCATTTTGATTTTAACCCTGGTTTTGAAGGAAGAGATGCACTGATGGTAGTGGGGAAGGAACCGAAGGGTTAGTGGTATGATTTATGAGGAGAGAGGTTTAGTAACTGCCATAAAGGAGGTTTCTTGTACCCATGCAACTGCATCACTGTGACTTGACACTGAAAAGACTTGACATCACAAAGAAAAATTGATTTGATTTTATTTATAAAAAAACTAAAACAAAAATTAATTTTAAATTTGAAAACTTTTGACTAAAGGACAAAAAGAATAAAATAAAAGAGAATAAAACACATGGATGATGTAACACTCATTTGGGCCCAGAGGTGGTTTATTTTAAGGAAACACATTTGGACCACCCAAAATCTGAATTTTAAGGTTGGCCTAAATGATTTAGCACATGCAATAAAGCCCAGAGAACGCCGTTTAGAGAGATGGTTCTTCATAAGCCCAGAATTGTATCATCCCAACCTATGAGACAAAAACTTCAACAAACACATAAGCAATTTTCAAACAATGAATCATGACTTAAAATCCCTAGACTAGTCCTAAGCATGCAAAATCTGTCTTCAGCGAGTAGTTTAGTGAAAATATCAACTAATTGCTCTTCTGATTTAACAAATTGAATGCTAATATCCCCTTTTTGAACATGTTCTCTTATTGAGTGAAATCTCACTTCAATATGTTTAGTTCTAGAGTGCAAAACTGGATTCTTTGAAATATTAATGGCACTCATATTGTCACAAAACAAGGGAATATTTTTGGCATTTAGTTTATAATCAGCAAGCTGTGTTTTTAACCACATAAGCTGAGAACAACAAGAAGAAGCAGCTATATACTCAGCCTCTGCAGTGGATAAAGCTACTGTGGATTGCTTCTTACTTGACCAAATATTTAGAGATTTTCCAATGAAACAACATATGCCTGATGTGCTCCTTCTATCAACTCTATCACCAGCAAAATCTGCATCACAATAACCAACTACAGAAAAATCATCAATCTTAGGATACCATAAACCAAAATTAGATGTGCCATGAACATATCTAATGAACCTCTTTATTGCTGAAAGATGTGACTCTTTTGGTTTTGATTGAAATCTTAAACACATTCCAACACTTTGCACAATATCAGGTCTAGCGGAAGTTAAGTACATAAGAGAGCCAATCATTACTCTATACCTAGTCTCATCTACATCTTTCTCAGTTTCTCCCTTTTATAATTTTGAATTGGGGTGCATGGGAGTTCCCATGGGTTTGGCATTTTTCATACCAAATTTCTTAACTAGTTCCTTGACATACTTCTCTTGATGAATAAAAATACCATTTTTAATTTGCTTAATTTGAAGTCCAAGAAAAAAATTAAGTTCACCCATCATGCTCATGTCAAATTCACTTGTCATGAGTTTTTCAAATTCAGTACAAAGGGATTCATTGGCTGATCCAAAATAATGTCATCAACATAGATTTGGACTAGAATGAAAGAATCATTAGAGTTCTTGATAAATAGAGTAGTGTCAATGGTGCCTCTTTGAAAAGCATTTTTCAAAAGAAAAGAGCTAAGTCTCTCATACCAAGCTCTATGAGCTTGTCTTAAACCATAGAGAGCTTTAGATAGTTTAAAAACATGGTTAAGAAATTTCTTATTTTCAAAACCAGGTGGTTGTGCCACATACACTTCTCTATCTATCACACCATTCAAGAATGTATATTTCACATCCATTTGATATATTTTGAAACCACAATGAGCAGCATAGGCTAGAAGAAGTCTTATGGCTTCCATTCGGGCAACAAGGGCAAAGAATTCATCAAAATCTATTCCCTCTTCTTGGTCGTATCCTTGCGCCACCAATCTAGCTTTATTTCTAGCAATGCTTCCATCTTCACCAAGCTTGTTCCGAAATATCCATTTGGTTCCTGTTATTTTCTTTCCACTTGGCTTTGAAACTAATGTCCAAACTAGGTTCTTCTCAAACTCATGAAGCTCATTGGTGCACAAAATTGTGATTCATACTTTTCACAACTCTGCACAACTAACCAGCAAGTGCACTGGGTCGTCCAAGTAATACCTTACGTGAGTAAGGGTCGATCCCACGGAGATTGTCGACTTGAAGCAATCTATGGTTACCTTGTAAATCTTAGTCAGGAGATTAATGATAAAAATTACTTTTGTTTATGAAAACTAAATAACCATGAAATAAAGGTTACTTGTGATTCAGTAATGGAGAACAGGTTGAGGTTCTGGAGATGCTCTGTCTTCTGAATCTCTGCTTTCCTACTGTCTTCTCCTTCACGCACGCAGGTCTCCTTCCATGGCAAGTTGTATGTTGGTGGATCACCGTTGTCAATGGCTACCAATCGTCCTCTCAGTGAAAAGGGTCCATGTACATGGCTAATCATCTGTCGGTTCTCACTAATGTTGGAATAGGATCCATTGATCCTTTTGCACACTGTCACTGCGCCCAGCATTCATGAGTTTGAAGTTCGTCACAGTCATCCCTTCCTGGATCCTACTCGGAATACCACAGACAAGGTTTAAACTTTTCGGGTTTCAGGAATGCTGCCAATTGAGTCTAGCTTATACCATGAAGACTCTGATCTCACAGATTTGAATGCTCTGTTGTCAGGAGAGGCAATCAAACTCGTGAACCAGGAACCAAAGAGATACACACTCAATCTAAGGTAGAACGGAAGTGGTTGTCAGGCACGCGTTCATAGGTTGAGAATGGTGATGAGTGTCACAGATCATCACATTCATCACGGTTAAATATGAGCGAGTATCTTAGAACAGAAACAAGCGTGATTGAATAGAAAACATAAGTAATTGCATTAATTCATCGAGACACAGCAGAGCTCCTCACCCCCAACCATGGAGTTTAGAGACTCATGCCGTTAGAAATACAATGTAAAGTGTAAAAATGTCATGAGATGCAAAATAAATCTCTAAAAGTAGTTTTTATACTAAGCTAGTGACCTAGGTTTAGAGGAATTGAGTAAACTAAGATAGATAGTGCAGAAAAAATCCACTTCCGGGGCCCACTTGGTGTGTGCTTGGGCTGAGCATTGAAGCTTCCATGTGTAGAGACTTTATTTGAAGTTAAACGCCAGGTTGTAGCCTGTTTCTGGCATTTAACTCTGGTTTGCAACCTGTTTCTGGCGTTTAACGCCAAAGGGTAAAGACTTGGCGTTAAACACCAATTTGTGTCGTCAAAACTTGGGCAAAGTATGGACTATTATATATTTCTAGAAAGCCCTAAATGTCTAATTTTCAACGCAATTGAGAGTGTGTCAATTAGGCTTCTGTAGCTCCAGAAAATTCATTTCGAGTGCAGGGAGGTCAGAATCCAACAGCATCTGCAGTCCTTTTTCAGCCTCTGAATCAGATTTTTGCTCAGGTCCCTCAATTTCAGCCAGAAAATACCTGAAATCACAGAAAAATACACAAACTCATAGTAAAGTCTAGAAATATAAATTTTGCATAAAAACTAATAAAAATATACTAAAAAGTAGCTAGATCCTACTAAAAACTATATGAAAATACCCCCAAAAAGCGTATAAAATATCCGCTCATCACTCATCCTCCATTGCCTTTACCCAAGAAGGGTTATCAAGGGCTTCCTTGACGTTTTGAGACTCCAATTGAGAGAGAAAAGCAATGTTTATTTCTTCATTTGCTTTTCTAGTGGAGGAACGAGTTCTGACACCATGTGAGACGTCCCCAATGGCAAATTCCTCAGGATAATTCTTTAAGAATCTCCATTCACGAGGTCTAGAGGACTTGGAGGCAGATTCAATCACTAAGGGATTAAAAAAACTGGTGGTTTCAGGATTTTCTCCAGATTTATGAGAAAAAATAGAATTGTCTCTTGCAGAATTTTCAGCAGGTGCAGTTTCTGATTCAATTTGTTCAGAATTCTCATTTTCATGATTTTGTGCCTTTTCATCATCCTTTTAAACCTGATTTCCTGCATCACAATCTTCAAAAACACTTTGAACCAAGTTAGTGTCACAAAATGTAACATGTATGGACTCCTCAATTATCCTTGTATCTTGATGATAAACTCTATATGCTTTACTATTTGTGGAGTAACCTACAAATAAGCATTCATATACCTTTGGTTCAAATTTTTCCAAATTATCTTTGTTATTAAGAACAAAACATTTGCATCCAAAGATATGCAAGTAGTTTAAGTTTGGAGGGTAACCTTTCCAAAGTTCATAAGGGGTTTTCTTCAAAAATTTTCTTATGATGGTTCTATTCAAAATGTGGCAAGCTGTGTTAACCGCTTCAGCCCAAAGGAATTTTGGAATATTACTCTCACAAAGCATGGCTCTTGTCATTTCTTGAATACTTCTATTTCTTTTTTCCACGACACCATTTTGTTGTGGTGTCCTTGTACAAGAGAAGTTGTGAGATATTCCAAATTCCTCACAAAAAGGATTCAAATAATTGGTTTTCAAATTCAGTTCCATGATCACTTCTTATAGAAGATATCTTTAAATCCTTTTTATTTTGAACTTTCTTGCTAAAAATTTCAAAGGCCGAAATTGCTTCATTTTTGTGTGCAAGAAATAAAACTCAACCAAACCTAGAGTAGTCATCCAAAATTACTAAACCATAATGTTTACCACCTAAGCTTTGAGTTCTTATTGGACCAAATAAATCAATATGCAGTAATTCAAGTGGTCTTTTAGTAGAGATGTCTTCCTTTGATTTAAATTAACTCTTTGTTTATTTTCCCATTTGACAAGCATCACAAGTGATGTCTTTGTCAAACCTTATCAAAGAAATACCTCTTACTAATCCTTTCTTGACAAGCTTGTTTATTTGAAACATACTAGCATGACCCAATCTCTTGTGCCATATCCACTTTTCAAATTCTTTAGAATCAAAACAAGCTACATTTTGATTCTTTAATTCATCAAGGGTAAGTCCATATACATTATCACAACGCTTAGCAATGAACAACATATCATTGGTCTTTTCATTTACAACACAGCATTCCAATCTTTTAAAAATTACCAAATAGCCCAAATCACACAATTGACTTATGCTTAACAAGTTATGCCTTAAACCATTAACCAAGAAGACATCATCAATGAAAGTAGATTGATTATTACCTACTTTTCCAACAGCCACAATTTTACCTTTTCTATTATCTCCAAAGGTCACAAAGCCTCCATCATACTTGTTTAGTTTGATGAAGAAAGTTGACCTTCCAGTCATGTGCCTTGAGCATCCACTGTCCAAGTACCATATATCCTTTTTGTTCTTGGATGCTAGGAAAATCTGCATTAAAACTTCAAGTAATCTTAGGTATCCAAATTAATTTGGATCTTTTGAAGTTAATCCACCTTGGTTGCCTAAGTACATTGAAATCACAGACAACATTGTAAATTTGGTTTCCTGCTATTCTTTTTTTTAATGAAGCATTGTGAGTATGAATGACCAAATTTCTTACAATTAAAACAATGATTTTCTGATGCATGTTGATGAAAAGGAGGTAAGTTATGATGCTGGAAATGATTAAAGGACTGAAATTTTCTGGTTTTTGGAAGAGGTGCATTTCTTTTGACAAAATAATTTTTGTTATGATTGTTCCTTTTTGCAAAAGCATTCCAACCAGAATTGTTGAATGTATTTTGGCTTTTTAAAAGAAGAGGTTCTATTGTTAAATGTTGGTTTTTTTTAATGTAACCTCATTGGTTAGAACATAGCCTAAACCCGACTTGTTAGAAACAATTTCGATTCTTGAAGATAAAGCATTTTCATTTGAAAATGAACTTCTAGATTTTTCTTCATATAAGGGACCATGTCCCAAAACAGATTTGTCCATGTTGGACTTAGTTTTCGATGAAGAGGCCAGAAATATTGTAGGAGATCTATCAAAAACAGCATCATCATTTGTCACATATCATAAACCAGATTTTTCAAACAATGGTCTTTGACTTGCAAGTAATTTGTCCAAGTTGCTAGAACTTTGAGCAAATTTTGCTAAGTCACCATTCAATCTTTTAATCATTTCATTTAGTCTTTCATTTTCAGCAATAAGCTCTTGAGAAGGATCCACAATGTGCTTTCCTTTTAGTTTTTCAAGTTCAGATTTTAGAAATCTGTTTTCTTCAATAATATCCAAGGCACATTCAGTTTCCTTCACCTTTTCTCTCAAAAAATCATTTTCAGCTTTCAACATTTCTTTTTCAGATTTACATTTAGTGTATTTTTCTAACAGTTTTGAAGAATTTTGTGTGAGATCATCAATTATAACATGTAAATCATCTACGGACAAGTCATAGTAATTTACCTCATCAAGTTGATCATCACCAGCCATGAAGCAGATTTGTGCTTCACATTCGGAGTCTTCTTCCTCATCCAAATCATTCTCAAGATCTTCCCAAGATACCATGAGTACTCTTTTCTTTTCTTTCTTTCCTTTTTCTTCCTTCTTGAGCTTTAGACAGTTGAACTTAAAATGTCCAGCCTCCTTGCAATGATGACAAATCACCTTGCTCAAGTCCTTCTTGTATTCCTTTGAGCTTGAACCCTTGTACTTGCCTTTGTTCCTCATTAGCCTTCTAAATCTCCTAGCAAAAAATACAAGTTCATCATCTGAAAAACCATCACTAGACTCACTCTCTTTTGATTCTATTTTTGACTTAAGGGCTATTCCCTTTTTTTTTTAGTCTGGGTTTGTGTGTGTGGCTTCATAGGCAAGGAGTTTTTCTCTCAGCTCGTCATAGGTTATGGGACTTAGGTTGTTACTCTCGGCTAGGACGGTGGCTGTTGTTTCCCATTCCTTTGTGAGGCTTCTAAGTAGTTTTCTCACTAGGGTTTGTTCTGAGTAGGTTGTACCCATAGCATCGAGGTTGTTGATTATAATTGAGAATCTCTCAAACACTTCATCAATACTTTCTCCATCCTTCATGTTGAACATCTCGTATTCTTTCGCAGCATATCAATCCTTGTTTCTTTGACCTGTTTAGTCCCTTCGTGTGTAACCTGGAGTTTCTCCCAGATTTCTTTGGCTGTCTTGTATCTAGACACCTTTCGGTACTCTTCAAAGCTGATAGCATAGTGAAGAAGGTTGATGGATTTGGTATTCAGCTCCACTTTCTTCTTGTCGTCGTCATTCCATTCAGTTTCTTCTTTTGGAGTCACCACTCCATCAGCACTTATTTTTGTTGGAATCTTGGGGCCGCTTACTAAAATCTTCCATATGTTGTAGTCAATGGATTAGATGAAGATCCTCATCCTTTCTTTTTAGTAGGCATAGTTCTTCCCGTTGAACAAGGGAGGCCTATTGTTTGACTGGCCTTCAGTTAGAGTGTAGGCAACTGTGGTTGTACCCAAGTTGTTCTCTATTGGACCTTTGCTCGAAGCAATGAAGCTTGATTCTTGAGATCTTGGCGCTTGATACCAATGATACTGATCATAGCCACTCCATTATGTCACCCATCATTGGCACATATCAAGCCAGCAGGCAACCGTCTCTACCGATTCACCCACACCAATGAGCGGAGAGTCTTGCTTCGGTGACACAGTCACAAGCGAGAGTTTCCATTAGTGCTCTGCCCAAATTAACAGTATGGGTTAACTGCGCTCTGATACCAATTGAAGGTTGTAGAAGACTTAGAGAAGGGGGATTGAATCTATGACCTTCTTTTAATTTAATGAATTAACTCTTTAAACACAAACTTTCAATCTGAATCTGTTTGAACTCAGCAACGGAAAATTTATGAGACAATTTCTTTTTATCTCATGAATATCAGAAAACAGAACAGCGAATGGAAGAGAGAAGCTGACACCATCATGTATCCTGGTTCAGTTGCCTTGTGCACTGCAACCTACGTCCAGTCTCCACCACAACAGTGATGGAATTTCCACTATAGTTAAAGTATTAAATACACCAATTCCACAGGATTGACACAATCCTTTCCCAACTTGACTTGGCTATGCTAATACCTAACTCTTCACTCTTAGTGCTTACCCAACTAAGAAAGGGGTACCTCACAGGTACAAGATACAAGACACAATAAACAACCTAAAAAATCTGAAATCACTTTAGACTTTTCACTCAAGTGTATTATTCAGCCTCTTTCACTCTTTGGATTTTTCTTAAGCTCTCTCTTTCAGCCTTTTACCACTCAAGAAATTACAGAAATATATACATTGAAAATGAAATTACAATCTGTAAAACATGAAGGAGATTGATGCTTCAATAGCCTCTATTACTATGCGATGAACCAGATTTGCTTAACTTTGATTTCGTTTCTCATTCTGGCAGAATTCTCCTTTGATAGAAAGCACTGTCCAAGTTAATGAAATCTCTCAGAGAAGACTTCTTAGAATACGAACTTCAAACCCTGGTTCTCTCTCCTTGCTTCACCAGAAACAAATTTTTTTTCTTTTTGTATCTCCTTGCATGTTGCTGAGATGCTCTCTTCCAAGTCAACCCTCGAGCTTTGTGCTTCACCAACTTAGCCGTTCACTTTATTCCATTAATCCCCAATATGGAATTTTGAAAAAGATCTCTTTTTCTTGACCGAAAGACTCAGAATAGCAAAGAAGAAAAGTTTTCAATGGCAATCCCACATCTGAGCCCTTGAGATACTACTTGATCCCCAAGAAACAATCTTGGCCTTTGATTCACAGCAGTATGTCTCAGACATCACTTTTTCATATATCTCAAAATGAAGTAACAGAGAGTTGGAGAAGGAGGGGAGAAAGTAAGATGCATATAAAAGGAAATGAATCACCTTTAGCCTCTGATTTAGCTTGATATGGTTTGATTTGGGTGATTTGACCTCAACCCCTTTTTGCTTAACCCTTCTCTTTCTTTCTTCTTTGGTGAATGAATTTGGGTAATTAGCCCAATAAAATTAATGTTTGTCATCATCAATTATGTTAATTAATTTCTTAACTCAACAGACCCTAATCTAATGCCCCCACCATTTGGCCGTAGACCCAAAAGCCAAACCAGTGGCTCAAAGAAGAAGGAAAATGTCACCCGACCGAGCATCCGAAGTCAGAAAACAAGTCAAAGTCCTGATCGAAGCAGGTTTTATCCGAAAACTTCCTTACACGACCTGATTGGCCAACGTTGAACTAGTCAAGAAGGCAAACAGCAAGTGGCGAATGTGCATTGATTACACGGACGTGAAAAAAGCCTGTCCTAAAGACACTTTACCCTACCAAACATTGATGGACTAGTCGACACCGCCTTGGGACATCAATACCTCAGCTTCATGCACGCCTACTCTGGGTACATTCAAATACCTATGTATCGGCCTGACGAGAAGAAAACCGCCTTTGTAACCCCCGACGGCATGTATTGCTCGGGGCCACCTACCAGAGGTTCGTCACCAAAATCTTTAGAGACCTCTCTGGAACCAAGTTGGAGATCTACATCAATGACATGTTTGCCAAAACCCAAACCAGCGAGGAGCTCATCAATGACCTTGAACTCGTACAGGACACCTTAAGGAAGCACTGAAGGGGCCTTAACCCGATGAAGTACACTTTTGGGATGGAAGTCGAAAAGTTCCTAGGCTTCATGATCACTCTACGGGGAGTAGAGGCAAACCCAAAAAAATATAAGGCCATTTTTGAGATGAGCAGCCCGGAAAGTCTCAAGGACGTCCAAAGGCTGACCGGTTGATTAGTCGCTCTTTCTCGCTTCCTCGGAGCCTCGGCTCAGAAGGCCATCCCTTTCTTCAAACTCATGAAAAAGTGTATAAATTTTAAATGGGAATCCATGCGAGAAAGCCTTCCAACACTTTAAAAAAGTGTTGGCAGAACCCCCATACTCTCCAAACCCATAACGGGAGAGACACTTTACCTTTACTTGTCCATAACGGAGGAAGCACTAGCTGCAGCGCTCATCCAAGAAGACGAGCAAAAAGTACAAAGTCTCATATACTTCATAAGCAAGGTCTTCCAGAGTGCAGAAACACGCTACTCCTGACTCAAAAAGCTCGGCTTCGCACTACTTACAGCCTCCCAACGCCTCTGACAATACTTCCAGACCTACCCCATTACAATCCAAATAGACCAGGCAGTTAGGCAAGTACTTAAGAAGCCAGACCTTGCAGAACGGATGCTCGCATGGTCCGCCAAATTATCACAATACCAAATCAGATTCGAGGCCAAGAATGCCATTAAGGCCCAGGCTATGGCAAACTTCAAAGCCGAAATGACCCCAGAAAACAAACCCACAGAAACCTGGAAACTCCATGTGGACGGCTCATTGAACACCAGCTCAGAAAGTGCAGGAATAATACTGGAAAACGAAAATGGAATCATCATCAAACAATCTATCCGGTATGAGTTTTCGATATCCAACAATTAAGCCGAATATGAAGTCCTCCTAGCCAGACTGACGTTAGCCAAAGAAGTCAGTGCAAGAGTGGTAGAAGTCTACACTGACTCCCAGGTGGTCAGCTCCCAAATTAACGGAGGCTACCAAAAATGGGACCCTCTGCTAAAGCAATACCTAGCCAAGGTGAAAGAACTGACGGTCGAGTTTGACAAAGTAACCGTCCAACACGTTCCCAGGGAACAGAATGCAAAGGTTAACTTACTCTCGAAATTAGCAAGTACCAAACCAGTCCTGGGAAACTGATCACTAGTCCAGGAGGTCATTAGGACACCATTCGTCTCGGTCATGACCTCAGTCGACCTCCCCATCATGAGCCAGCACTCTTGGACCTTCCCAATCCTCCAATACCTCACGAACGGAACATTACCCGAGGATTCCAAGGAAGCAAAATGCTTATAGTGGGAACCCATAAACTACAACACAATAGCAGAACAATTATACGAGCGCGGACTCTCACAACCCCTCTTTAAATGCATAGAATTTGGCGACATGGACTACGTACTTCGTGAAATTCATGAAGGATGTTGCAGCCACCATGTGGGGGGAAATACCCTGGCCCAGAAGGTTATCCAAGCAGGGTAATTTTGGCCTTCCATTATTAAAGACTCCCTTTAACTGCTCAAAAATTGCGACAAGTGCCAAATTCACGCTGACTTCCACTAGGTCACCCCTCATCAACTGAGCGTCATAACGATAAATCGGCCATTCGAAACCCGGGAAATCGACCTCGTTGGTCCCTTCTGCATGGCTCCCGGGCAGCTTCGATACCTCATCATTGCCATCGACTACTACACTAATTGAATCGAGGTCGAATCCTTGGCCTCCATCACGGCCACCCAATGCCGGAAGTTCTTCTGGAGACACGTTATAACCCGATTTGGAATCCCAGAGATTGTAATCTTGGACAACGGGACCCAATTCATGGACAAACAGTTCAAAGAATTCGTGGAAGGACTCAGCATCTCCTAATGGTTCAGTTCGGTAAAGCATCCATAGACAAATGGACAAGTAGAAGCGGCCAACAAAATAATAGTGAAAGGAATCAAGAAGTGGCTTGACGAGGCTAAAGGATTATGGGGTAATGAGCTCAGATCCGTCCTCTGGTCGTACCGGACCTCCCCCCAAACCTCGACCGGAAAGACCATCTTTCGGCTAACATACGACCTAGAAGCCATCATTCCGGTAGAAGTCGGGGAACCCAGCCCACGAAGAACCGTGGGAGGACACGATGAGGGAGCAGAGTGAGACCTCACAGACGAGGTCAGGAGTATAGTATATCTATGGGAGCTAGCCCTAAAGCAGAGGATAAGCCTAAGATACAATCGCAGTACGGTGCGACAGGACTTTGGGGCAGGAGAACTCGTCTTACGGCAAAACGACATCGTCCCCCACCCCCGGAGAAGGGAAGCTCACACCCAACTGGGAGGGCCCCTACTGGATCAAAGCGGTAATCGAGAAAGGAGCGTACAAACTCGAGCGATTAGACAGGACCAAACTCCCAAGATCTTGGAACGCCACCAACTTACAGCGCTACTACACGTAGAAGCATCCTCCCAAACGTCGAGATCAAAGTTGTTCACATTTTCTTTCCATTTTTTATTTTTTATTATTTTTATCTTTTTCTTCATTTTAAGTTGTTACCGTCTTATTGTTTCTTTACCGAGTACTCTTTCCTACCTACACCGGGAGGTTTTAACGAGGCCCACACTTTAAATAAAATTCACCTTTTTTCTTCCAAACACATTGCCATATCCGGTTGCATGAACCAAACGTGGCTAACCCTGGGGACTGATCACCCCCGAGGCTAAATACACGGATATCTATAACTGAGCAAGTGTCTAACACAGCCCACCAAGAGGACAGCAATACACAAACGGCCCACCAAGAGGCCATAAAACACTCTTAAAATTGAAAAAATGGCCTAATTAATTTCAAAATAAACGAGTAAAAGTAGCGGCCGAACAAACGGCTTACATACAAACAAAGTGTCATGCCAAGAAACAGCCTACAAACTTAAGAAAAATTACAAAGAAAATTCACTCAAGATATACAATCTGATAATCCTCGATGGTCTTGAACACTCCCATCATGCATGCATTCACACCCAGAGAAAGGACCAGAGCATGGGCCCTTATCATCTCCCCGGTAGCCGAGATCGCGCCCTTAACATCCTCTAGCAACGTCCCCTTGTCTTTCTTCAGCTTTAGCACCTCTACCCGAAGAGCCTCTGCCTTGGCAAGCAGGGAGGCGGCCTGCAACTCAGTGTCCGAAGCCCGCTTCTGTTCGCCTACTAGTTGAGTAAGTAGCGAAGTCTTAACCTCAAAGAGACGAAGGAGCTCAGTCCCAGCATCCTCGGCGTCTTTGATGGCTTTCAAATGAGCCGTCTCTGCCGCCTCTAGCTTCTCTTTCAGCTTCCCAACATCAGCCTGAGATTGGCGAAGCTTCCCGTCTAGCAGCCCTACTTGGGCCAGCACCGGTTCTGCCTTGCGGACAATAACGGCAGAACGGAGGAGGGCCTGGTACACCGACTTTGCCTGACAGGCGATGTTGTAGTCCTGGAAAAATTCCTCCGTACGGGAAGGAGATGCTGATCTATGAAGGCCGGAGCATCAAAACTCGGGTCTATACAGAAGGCATCGCCCCCTCCTCCTCCACGTTTCTTCCGCTACTCCCCTCCGTAGTCTTCCTCCGCTTCCCGGCCACCTCAGGTGAAACCACCACGACCTCATCCTCGACCTCGGCGACAGCAATCCTCAATGAAGTGACGCCACCCGCCCCGACCGAAACCAAGTCCTGTAACATAGTCCGTGAATCTCCCTGAGGACAAGACTGAGGCATCGATGGCAAATCCTTGCCCTCCTCTTATGCGATGGCAGCCTTCAACCTCGCCAAATTCGTCAATCCCAGGCTATTTGAACTAAAAAATACAAAAGAAAAAAGCAGCATAAGTCTCAAACTCAGAAAACAAAACTACCAAGAAAGAAAGCAGCTAAAACACAAACCGATGTAAGTTCGACACGTCGCCGGATCACCCATGACGTCCCGGGGATTCAACAGATGCTCTCCGAATATCGACCATAGAACATTGACGATGTTCTTATTTTCCGGAGACAACGCATCATAGGTAACCCGTGTCAAGTACGATGCCCCAACCCCAAAATTCTAATACGTCGCGAAACGACATTTTCCCTCCAAGGTCAACCAGAAAGGGTAGTGCCCTCAAGCAAGACGCACCTTAAAATACTCGCTCTTGAACCCGTGAAAAGAATCCTCAAACAAGTCAAATATATATCGGTTAGGCTGGGCCCTAAACGACACATATCCCTTTTTGTTCTTCCCCTCCTTGGTCGGTAAGGTACACAAAAAGTAAAATAAAAAGACATTAACCCACACCGGAAGCTCCAAGTACTTGCAAACCAACACGAAGGTCCGAATGGCAGCTATTAGGGTGCAGCAGAGGCAGCGCCATAGAACAATGATTTAGCAGTGCCTGGACAAATTCCAAAAATGGGAGCCGTACCCCCAGCCACGTGAACATCGACTCATACACCTACATCCAGTCGGCAACTCGGGGCGAGTCGGGGTTTATGTAGCAAACCCTGTCGTCAGCACCCGAGAACATGGTCTCATACTGATGCTCTGCATCGCCGTCCCCACAGATCGCCCCCTGATTGCGAAGCCGCTGGAGATCTGCCTCCATCACCCTAGACTGTGTTCCCCATAATCAAAGGTCACCCAGTAATACGTTCGGAGAACACCATTGGCCGGGACCACGGAGCCCCAACACCCTCACTTCTCCGCCAGGTCATACCTAAAAAAGAGAGGGGCACCACCGTCAACCCACTAGAACCAGACGAAAGAAAATCACACAAACACCAATTTCCAGGGATGGGACCGAGCATGATCACTCTCTCGCTTCGGGGGGCAACTGTTACGGATCCGTTTACCTGGGTTTTGGCCTCCTTTTAACGGCTCAAACCGACCCTACAATCTCTAACCAACATTCGAATTCAAATACCTCCCTTATTTTAGCCAGATAATATAAGATGAGATAACTACCACCAGCTGTATAAATGGGAGCTAGAGGCCCCTTCAGGTACGTTATTCATTCCACTCACATATACTTCTTAGATCTATTCTGACTTAGGCGTCAGAGTGTCTTTGCAGACACCCACCCTCATCACTCCAATCAGACAATCCGACAACTATCTCGACTCGCAAATTTTCGATCCATCTCACAACTCGTATTAGAGATTTCTAATATGATATGTATATGATGAGTGAATCTATGTTACATTGATCATTTTAAAATGTTTAATAAATATTTACTGTTATATTAAATAATTGTTATACCATTAATAGTATATACAGACACTTTATTTAAGTGATAATTTATTTAAGAATGGATGTTTATTAAATTTTATATAATGTAAAATCATATTTTAGTAAGATTAATTAAAAAATAAAAAAATATTTAGAAGAAACATTTCTTATTCATTCTTGTCTTATCACATTTATTTATTTATTTATTTATTTATTTATTTATTTATTTATTTGTTTATTTATATTTGTGGACCTAAAATCATTGCACGACAGATTGCGAAACACATGCTGCAATAATTTTAGCGGAAATACTAGTTGACAAAGAAAGAGCTCTACAACAAGTGATAATCTTAAAGAATTTAAGGGCTATTTGGACAACTTTAAAAGTAACTTTTTTGAGTTTTTGACTTATGAAAAGTAGTAAATTAATATTTAGTGTAATTTTTAAAATTAAATTGCGGCTTTTTAAGAAGCTATTTAGGAGTTTATAGAAAAATTAAAAAAATGATTTTTCTCAAAATATTACTACTTTTTATCATATTTCTATAAAATAAACATTTTTAAAGCTAAAAATTCAAATACAAAATAACTTATTTACAAGTTATTTTTAACATAGTTATTTATTATTTAAATTATTTTCTCAAAAATAACTTAATTAAACTATTTATCCAAATTTAGGCTTAGTGTGTATGAAATTCACTCTACTTTTCTCTCAATATTTGAAAATTGGGACTTGAGCATGATCTTTTTTAAATGATAAAAGTTGTTAAACAGCTCTTTTTTTTCTTTCGAAAAGTTACGCAGATCTTTAATTGTTAAAGAACACTTATTTTTATATAAACTACAAAATTTAGAATATTCACGTTTATTTGTTACTTTAAAATAAGTTACATCTAAGTACATTGAATTATAAATATAATAAAATTTAAAATAAAAACAGATAATAGACATAAAAATTAATAATTTATGTAAAAATTTGTTAATATTTTTGGTTTAAAATATTTATAACTTTTGAAAGAATTTATAATTTTTTAGAAAGAAATGAAACAGTGAAAAGAAAATTTATGTATAATTCATTAATTCATATTCTAATTATTTAATAAAATTTATTAATTTTGATTTAGTAAAATAATATGACTAATAAATGTTATAGTAAGAAATTTTATGTTTATTGCTCTTCTTAAACCATAAATCTCTAATCTCTTGTTAAATACTTAAACAGTTTCATATGTATATTTTGTATATAAAAATATTATGCGTATATTAAAATTAATTATTTATTTATAAATATATATTATATTTAATTTATTTTTAATATATATTTTATATTTTAATATGTATTTTATTAAAAAATTAAATTAAATTATCATCAAATAACCAATGAAATCTTGCCAGGTTGTCAAACTTTGGATTCGAGAAATAGATTCTGTGTTGTCAGTTGGCGCAGCCAATGACCACTCCTTCCCAGCTTCACGATAATAATATATTTTTATTTTTCTATTCTGCTCGCTTAAAAAAAAAATAAAAAAATCAACAATATTACATGTATATTTAAATTAATTATTAATATAAAATATATATTAAAAATAAATTAAATAATATACATATTTATATATAAATACATAATAATTAATTTTAATGGTAGATACAACTAGCGTTTTTTAAAAAACAATAAATAAAAGAATAAAACACAAATAATTTGTGACCACTTTCCCTTCACTAATTCAACGATGCTCTAACCACCAAACACGCTACTTCAATCTCTGCTTCAATACCCCGCTCAAGTTCTCTGAAAAATAATTAAACCGTTTCTCCTTACAGAGTTGACCAAGCTTACCAAACGGTTTCTTCATATTTCTTTTATTATTATTTAAACTAATTTCTGCTGAAAATTCAACTTCAGAGAAGAATAACGCAATCTCATCCGTTTCTAATTTTCTATACTCTGAAAAGGGAAATTGAAACAAAAGAAAAAAAGGAAAATAAGAAAATAAGTGATAAATTTTCTCGAGAAAGCTCTGGGCTAGAAACGAGTTTGGTAGTAAGAAAATGTCTTCAGTTCGACGGAGAAGAGGATCGGAAGCTCAGAGCAAAGAGATTCAAGCCGAAGAGAACAACAAAGAAGAAGAAGAAGAAAAAGAACACGGAGAAGATGACAATGATAAGAACAAGAAGAAGAAGAAGATGAAAGATGAGAAGAACAAGGAGAAACAAGAGAAGAAGAGGAAGTGGTCCTGCATCGATAGCTGTTGCTGGTTCGTAGGGTGCATTTGCACGGTGTGGTGGTTGATGCTGTTCTTGTACAAGCTGATGCCGGCTTCGCTGCCGCAGTATGTGACGGAAGCGATCACGGGGCCGTTGCCGGACCCGCCGGGGGTGAAGCTGAAGAAGGAGGGGCTCACGGCAAAGCATCCGGTGGTGTTCGTGCCCGGTATCGTCACCGGTGGGCTTGAGCTCTGGGAGGGACATCAGTGTGCTGAAGGACTCTTCAGGAAACGCTTGTGGGGTGGCACCTTTGGAGAAGTCTACAGGAGGTAATTTTTATTTTCAGGCGCACTTTTATTTTGTGTTTTATATTTCAATACCTAACTTTTTGTTTATAAATAGCATAGTTATTTGGAATTTGGGTTGAGAAAGTATTGGTTTTTGGCTTTTTTTTTTTAAATGATCTGTGAGTGAACTACCAAAATAGCATCCGTGACAAAATAAGGTAGTTTCATTCTTTTGGTAATTACTTTGTCACACAGTTGACACCAGCTGACATTGCTGAAAGAAGTTTTTGTTGTTTTGCTAGTAATAAAATCTTTGGAGTGCTGTTTTCACAAGTGTTATTTATTTATTTATTGGTTTCTTATGGTATCCACCGGTCTGACAAGCCAACGGATTGCTACATATACAAGATGAGATTCGAACCTTAGACACTTGTTTAAGTGGATGAGTGAGCTAACTAAATGTTATTTAGGCATGCTCTTTTCAAGGGCACAGGTTGACATGACCATGTTTTTCGGAACAGATTAAGCTGACTTAAGAGTTGTTTTATGTCTAACAGTCATACTTATATAGGTAACTAATGGAGAACTTTATGTATAAATGAGTGAGCAATTTAGGTACATGACTGATGAGTCCAGTGAACAAATTTTTATCCATTATTATTGACTACAACATCCATTCTTAATTGGAGAGAGAATGGAAAGACAGTGCAAGAGGATTTCAATCCTTGTTTGTGGTTGTGGATGTGACTTTTTTTTTTTGGGTAGGTGGTTAATGATATATATAACATGGTTTGGTTGTGGAAAGTAATTGATGAGAGGTCCTTTTATGAGGGACGGGTCATTCTTACAACAGATGCTGGGAGGGTTAGTCAGAATCAAGAAAACAAGACAATGTTAATGGTACTTCTTTGTTTTCTGTTTCCATTAATGATGAGGATGTTGATTGAAAGTAACACTGAAATAATCGGAGACATCTAAGCATTGATGATATTTGGATTGTAAGATATTCACTGAACATGTCACTTCAATGCAGATTTTTGGATTTTGTCACTTTATTTCTGTTGTTGGTGAAATCAGTCAATGAACAAAGGAATTAAAAGGGAATTTTCCTTTTATGGTCTTATTGACTGATTAGGAAATTGCCTTAAGATGATTAAACTTTTCCCTTTGAAGGTGGTGGTTGCTGGTTTTTCTTTTTTATATTAAATTATATTTATTTTAATTAACTTTTCATCCAAATATAAGTGTGCTTTCAAGATTTGTGTCCTGTTAAATAATGTACCATCAGGTCACTGTTTTTCCTTTAAACTTCTTAGTTCAAACTCTTGCAAAGAATTCAGATATTTTCAGGTGCCTTTCCTTGTACCTCAACTTTCATTAGCTATGCGTATGCCACAAAGAATCATTTAGGAAGAGACATATTTAATTACCAGATTTTGAGGGTCGGCAAGGACTTGTTTGGATCAGTTAATTGATGATCCTGAGTGCTTGATTGGAAGAATTTCAGTGGCTTTATTGGGTAGGTGGGAAGGAATATTAGTCTTGAAAGTATACCATGTCTTGATATTACTCCTATTCCTTACAAAGACAAATAATTTTTGGAGCACACATGGGTTGAAAGATGTTGCAAAAAGTTTTAACCATTCAGCAATATGGTCAACCATTGAACTTCTGATATAGGAAGTTCCAGAATTATTGGAATGCATTCTCAAAAAGCATACAAATTTGCATACATAACCTACTTTTAACTACTGAAGTAATCTTTTGATGGAATTGAATATTACAGAAGTGCAAGTTTTGCTCGTCTCTCCAATTACCCCAAATGACAAAAAATTGCATTTCAAATGTTCTTTTGTTTTACTTTAGTGTATCAAGTATGTATATTAAGTATTAGATAGTTTTCAAAATTTAACTTCTTACAAGCAATTAGTTCTCTCTTAACATGCACAACTTGACGTGCACTTTTGATACTTCTAAGTCACCATATATAGCCAAGAAATTACATATTTTATTTATTTTATGAATTTTTTCTAGACCTTCATGCTGGGCGGAGCACATGTCGCTCGACAATGAAACAGGATTAGATCCACCTGGCATAAGAGTGAGGCCTGTCTCTGGACTTGTAGCTGCTGATTACTTTGCCCCTGGATATTTCGTTTGGGCAGTCCTAATTGCTAACTTGGCTCACATTGGTTATGAAGAGAAAAGCATGTACATGGCTGCATATGATTGGAGAATATCATTTCAGAACACTGAGGTATTGCTGGGGGTTTATGTAACTTTTAATTTTGGAAGTAAAGGGAGGGAAGGCAAGGGATTGAAGTGTAAAGTGAAGTTTCAGTTCTTCTTCAAACCCTCTCTGTCTTCCCTTTCCCTCCAACACTTAACTCAAAAACAAGTTATCTGTCTGTAGTGTTGTGTAACACAAGGAAATTCATTGATTATGCGCCTATATTTTTTTATTGATAAACTAACTGGTCAGGTGCGTGATCGAGCACTAAGTCGGATAAAAAGCAATATAGAACTTATGGTTGCTACTAATGGTGGGAACAAGGCAGTTATTCTTCCACATTCAATGGGTGTATTATACTTTCTTCATTTTATGAAGTGGGTGGAAGCACCGGCACCAATGGGTGGTGGGGGTGGATCAGATTGGTGTTCCAAATATATAAAGGCAGTTGTAAACATTGGTGGACCATTTTTAGGTGTTCCCAAGGCTATAGCAGGTCTTTTCTCAGCTGAAGCCAGGGATATTGCTGTTGCCAGGTAAAGTCACTTACTAACTAACAATACGGTGATCATTTCACTTTGATGCACTGATACTTATTTATATTTTATTTTATATTGTCAATTTCGTATGTTATGCTATAACCATATCTTATCCTACTATTTTGAAACAATGTCCTATCCTCATATCCTACAAAACCAGCTTAGATATTTCTTCTCTCCCCTCTTTAGAACTTCTTCTTTTAATTACAGATTTTTTAAGGAAATATTCATGTCCACATTTAGAACTTATGTCTTTTCTCATGTTCATGCTATAGTGCTTTAATCTTTCTGGCCGGCCAAACTGTTAAATATCATGATGAAATTTTGTTCTCTTCTCATGTTCAAGGGCGCTTGCACCGGGGTTTTTAGATAATGATCTTTTTCGCCTTCAAACCTTGCAACATGTAATGAGGATGACTCGCACTTGGGACTCAACTATGTCAATGATACCAAGAGGCGGGGAAACTATATGGGGTGGTCTTGATTGGTCACCAGAGGAAGGCTATACCCCTAGCGAGAGAAAGCAAAACTCTAACAATACTCAGTTAACAGGCCAAGAAACAAATAAAACAAATGTTAACTATGGAAGAATGATATCATTTGGCAGAGATGTGGCAGAGGCACCTTCCACTGAGATTGAGATGACTGACTTTCGAGTGAGCCTATTTCTAAAGTTTTGATAATTAATAAGGAATCTTGGAATTTCTATAGCCTTGTTTGTTTGTTCAGATTTCTTGTTGCTAACTTGTTATTATTATCTTATTCAGTCTAATATTTTGATATGAAAAAGATTAGTTTGCTAAGAAAATGATCCGTCAAAGATTGATATTATCTTCTTGTACTTGAATGATTAGCTCCACATGAAAAATCCATCCAAAGTGAGAACCCCTTTTGTTAGCAAATCAATATTCGTATTTAAGACTACAAATGAAACTAATTTGTTAACAAATTAATCTTTCTTTCAAGGGCTAAAATGGTGATTTACACTTTTCCAGACAGTATCTGTATAGTTAATACAAAGTTTCTTGTTAACAGGGTGCCATTAAGGGTCATAGCGTTGCAAATACCTCTTGTCGCGATGTGTGGACCGAATATCATGACATGGGAGTTGAGGGAGTAAGAGCTGTCGCTGAACATAAAGTTTACACAGCTAGCTCAATTATAGACCTGCTTCAATTTGTTGCTCCAAAAATGATGGCCCGTGGAAGTGCACATTTCTCTTATGGAATTGCTGACAACTTGGATGATCCTAAATATCAACACTACAAATATTGGTCAAACCCCTTGGAGACAAAGTAAGTAGTTTTGTCGCTCCACATTATTGAGTTATGATTGTTTGGAAGAATCATCAATTTGGTCCCCAAAAGATCAAAATGTTGATAATTTAATACACTTGTTAAGGATACCACAAATATGAAATTTTAATAGAAAACATAATTTTTTAAAGTTTTCAATGCATTGAGCACATTTATCATGCATAGAAAGTGTAAAATAGCCTTCTATTTTAACAGTCTCAACCAATGTTCTTATGACATTCTTTAGCTAAATCCCAAACTATATACATTGACAAATTAGTCCTTAAGAGATCAATTTGCAAGCAAATTAGTCCCTAAAATGTCTTTTGTTAACACTAACCAAATTCAATAGTAATAACATCGTTCATCATTAGAGTACTGTGGACTAATTAAATATCATTTAGGAACTAATTTGTTATACACATTTCTGAATTTGGTGTTTGGTGGTACCATTCCAAAATAAATTAGCTTCTTCGTGGTATTACTTGAATAATTATTATTGGTTGACTCTTGACTGCATCTTACTTAACATATGGGGTCTAGACTAAAACAATTTTCAACATCTATCTTCCATCTTATCCACCCTCCCAATCGGATGCTCTACCTTTTGCTATTCTAATATTTCAAATCTTTATGCAGACTACCAAATGCTCCAGACATGGAAATCTTCTCCATGTATGGAGTAGGCTTACCAACAGAAAGAGCCTATATTTACAAGTTATCTCCCTATGCTGAGTGCTACATTCCGTTTGAAATAGATACCACAGCAGAAGGTCCTGATGAAGCTAGCTGTCTGAAGGGTGGAGTCTATACTGTCGATGGTGATGAGACCGTGCCGGTTCTAAGCACGGGCTTCATGTGCGCGAAAGGTTGGCGCGGGAAAACCAGATTCAACCCTTTTGGGATTAAGACTTACATTAGAGAATATGAGCATTCTCCTCCAGCAAACTTTCTAGAAGGCAGGGGGACACAAAGTGGTGCCCATGTTGATATAATGGGAAATTTTGCATTGATTGAGGATGTTATAAGGGTGGCGGCAGGGGCCAAAGGAGAAGATCTGCAAGGCGATCAAGTGTATTCCGACATCTTTAAATGGTCTGAGAAAATTAAGTTACGCCTGTGAATTTCAATGGAAACTCTGGAACCGGTAGATGTGATCATGTTCAGTTTTTGATGGGATGGCATTCAGAAGTTGTGGCTTAGCTGATGAAAAACTGGCTCTATCCATGGAAGGATATTCAAATTGGTTGATTAGAAGGGTATGCATTGATTTGTATGTATTGTAATAAAATTGAGCATTTTATTTGTCATCTTCAATGGATATCGTGGCTAATAAAATAAAAGTGGGGACAGAGGTGGTGGTGTTACGTGTTAACCAAGTTATAGCGGGGTGGAACTTGAGAGTTAAGAGCCCCATTGGTCCATAATCACTTTTCATGGTTCTTTACCAAAAAAAAAAGTGTAAATGACACAACTGATCCTCAAGATTTTGCAAAATAGCATTCCACTCTATTTTTTAACTAAAAATGATATCCCCTCATTCTGTTTAATCTTAATATTTACTCTAATTTTTTTTATCAAAAATATAAAAGGGAAATCACCAAAAACTACCCGAAAAGTTGTGTTAGACAAAAAAAATCCATAATTGAAATTAGACCCATTTGAAAAGTTTCAAAAGTAATTTTTGTGAGTTTTTGACTTATGAAAAATAATAGTATTAATGTTTGGTGTAATTTTCAAAACTAAATTGTAATTTTTTAAAAAGCTATTAAGAGCTTATAGAAAAGTTAAAAAAATTACTTCTTTCATAATAAAATGTTTTTTAATCACATTTTTTTTAAATACGCATTTTTAGAACTAAAAACTCAAATACAAAATAACTTATTTATAAGTTACTTTTAATATAACCATTTATTTTTTACCCAAATTGAGCCCTAGTCTCTAACTCCTACAACTTGATCATTTGATAAAATTGACTAATAATAAACTCTAGTTCCTTTTTGTTAATAGGTGTCGAGGGAAGTTCAAATGGTGAAACTCGGATTTTGACAATTTCAAAGTTTGTTACCACAATTGAAGTCAGCGAATCTTGAGTAAGGCTCACAATGGGTAAGTAGAGTAGGATAGAGTTTGGATCCAATTCTGATCTTACCTGCAAATTGAGATTTTTATATAAACTCAATCATATTTTGTTTGTGGGTTAAGAATATCTCAATCATAATCTTATCTGTTTTTAATCCGCGGGTATCCAATCCTATCCGGATTATAAAAAAGATGTAATATTATTATATAACTTGATGATAATTTAAAATAGAACTGATTTTTATGTTAAAAAAAATATATTAAATTATTAAGATCTTCTTTTTAATAGTTAAAGATATTTTGCATTTAGTGAGAAATCTTTAATTTAACATCCACAATTTACATACCTGCGATTAAATTGCATGTTGTCATCCCTAACCCTGAGTGTGTGATTAGATTGCTTGGATTGAACGATTTCATGATACATATCTTGATCAATTTGTCCATATTATTAGAATTTTATGTGGTGAATTTATATTGACGGTTGGCTTTTATTATTGTAAAAGCCTCTATTAATGTTTAAATTTTTTATAATTAAGACTTGATCATTATAGAAAAAGATCTATATTTCTATTTAATTTTCTTGATCGCTAATAGATTTATCACGTGCCACTTTTAAAAAATTCGACAGAATATGTATTTTTAAATACTAAATTCTCACACTAATATTATCCCTCAACTACTTTATTCGTACAGTAATCATAAGCTTCAAAGATGGACATACATTGCTATTAATCTATATTCCTATTGTATTGGTATTCTAACTCTTATTATAGATTCCACAAATTCCACATACTTAACGTTTGGATACGAAATTTATGTCTCTTTTTTGTTTGTTTTTGGATTTGGAAAATTAAGATTTAATTTGAAACATCACCTTTTTGTTTTTGTTTTTAGGGGATGAATCTTCTTTTATGAAGTATGGAACTTGAGTTGAATGATTGCTTTTGTCAGTCTCTCTTGACAAGCACCACCCTCACGGCCTCACCAATCAAAAGAGTCACTGCCATACGGATTCTCACCCATCAAATCATTTGCTCAAGTAACTCCTTGAATATTAAATTTGTATAATAGTAGACATTAGATAATCACACAATAATGCATTTAATTTATAAAAAATAATTTACCCTTTATTACTAACGTTCTTGCTGGATTGCTTTTTTAGTTCTTTTTTTGTGTATTAATATAATTTTAATATATCTAATTTTAAAAATTCTAACTATATTATACTTGCCGTACAGAGTCAGTCCCAAATCCGAATAAAGGAGGGTTGTGTTAGGTCTTCGACAGCCAACATAACAACTTAGTCGAATCTTCATGACATGGATCAAAGATGTTATTGCGCTAAAGCTAGATCGTTGTCCGGAAGCAATGCGCTGTATGACTCATGTACAATGTCAAATGAGTAAGAGCCGCGACATCGAGGGTTCTTGCGTTTTCGTGAACGGACGAGGGTAAATAAGTTAGTTCACAAAGAAAAAGATAAAAGTCGGGGCGACAGAAAGTTAAGATTTGGGACATGGAACATAGGCACTCTAACAGAAAAATCTATGGAGGGGGTCGATACCATGACAAGGAAAAAGATTAACATCATGTGCCTACAAGAAACAAAATGAGTTGGTGCGAATGCTAGGGAGTTAGATACTACGGAAAAGGTGAAGAATAGGAATGTGGTAGGTATTATCGTGGATAAGCAGTGGAAGAAAGACGTAGTGGATGTCAAGAGGGTGGGGAGATCGGATCATCTATATCAAACTTGTGGTGGAAGGAAGTACTTTTCATGTGATTAGCGCCTATGCACCACAAATGGGTTCGGAAGAGCAACACAAGATAAGATTTTGGAAGGATCTCGAGAGTTTGGTCTAAGACATACCTTCGGGAGATAAGATTGTTTTAGGAGAAGATTTAAATGGTCATGTTCAAAGAGAAGTGACTGGGTATAGAAGTATTCATGGAGGTCATAGTTTTGGGGTAGTCAATACCGAGGGTAAAACTATTTTGAACTTTTTCTCAACCTTTGATCTCCTCATCGCAAATACATGTTTTAAAAAGAGAGACGAACATCTTATAACCTATAAGAGTGACATAACAAGTTCTCAAATCGACTTCTTCTTGTTAAGGAGAGTTGACCGAAAATTTTGCATTAATTGTAAAATTATTCCAGGAGAGAGTTTAACAACACAACATAGGATGCTTGTCATGAATTTTTGCGTTGAGCAAAAGTTGAGGAAAAGACATCATATGAAAAATCCAAGGACGAGGTGGTGACAGATGAAAGGTGAGGAACAAAGAAGCTTCCTAAGACGGGTAGAAGAAGAGGCAAAGTGGGATGGGAACGGAAGCGCAGAGAAGATGTGAAGAGAGATGATAGAAATTATTAGAAGAACAGCAAAAGAAAATTTTGGTGAATTTAGAGGGATAGGACCAAGAGACAAGGAGTCCTGGTGGTGGAATGCGAGTGTATAAGAAAAGATAAAAGCAAAAAGCGTGTGCTTTAAAGAGTGGTCTTTGTGCCGCAATGCAGATAATTGGAAAAATATAAAGCGGCTAAGAAAGAAACAAAAGTGGCTGTAAGCGAAGCAAGAACAAGAGCATATGAGGGTCTCTACCAATTCTTAGGCACGAAAGAAGGAGAAAAAAGTATATATAGAATCGCAAAGAACCGTGAAAGAAGAACGAGAGACTTCGATCAGGTTAAGTGCATAAAGAATAAAGACGAGGAGGTGTTAGTTCAAGAGGAGAAGATCAATGAAAGGTGAAAGAGCTACTTCTATGAGTTATTTAATGAAAGACAGAAGACTCTTCCGAGCCTTGGTCGGTTATGCACGAGGGAAGAAGATCAAAACTTCGAATACTATCGAAGGATTAGAGACTTCGAAGTAAAAGAGGCTCTAAAGCGGATGAAAAATGGTAGGACAGTAGGACCCGATAATATCTCAATTGAAGTTTGGAAGGACCTTGGAGAGAAATGCGTCAGTTGGTTAACCAAGCTTTTTAAGGTCTAAGAAGATGCCAGATAAGTGGAGAAAGATCACCTTGGTACCTATCTATATGAGTAAAGGGGATATACAAAGTTGCAAAAACTATAGAGGGATCAAGCTCATAAGCCATACCATGAAGTTATGGGAAAGGGTGAAAGAACAGAGACTGAGACAAGAGACACAAGTAACAGAGAATCAATTTGGTTTCATACCAGGCAAATCCACCACTGAAACGATATACCTGTTAAGAAGGATGATAGAGAGGTATCGTAGTAATAAAAAGGATCTACATATGGTGTTTATTGATTTGGAAAAAGCGTACGATAGGGTACCAAGGGAGGTCTTATGGAAGATTTTAGAAAAACAAGAGAGTAAGGATCGCATATATTCGGGCAATTAAAGACATGTATGATAGAGCTACAGCTAGTGTGAAAACTCAAGATGGTGTAATAGAGAAATTTCTTATTGGTATAGGATTACACCAAGAATCATCCTTAAGTCCATACCTTTTCACATTAGTCTTAAAAGTACCCACAGAGCATATCCAAAAGCCTGTACCATGGTGCATGCTTTTTGCCGATGATATCATCCTTATAGGAGAGTCAAGAAAAGACCTAAATAAGAAGTTGGAGTTATGGAGAGAAGCTCTAGAAGTGTATGGTCTGCGCATAAGCTGTAATAAGACGGAATATATGGAATGTAAGTTCGGCCTGCGAAGGAAAAACCCTAATATAGAGGTGAAGATTGGAGATAACATCCTACGAAAAGTTAAGAGTTTTAAGTATCTTGGGTGCATCATACAGAATAATGGAGAGATTGAACAGGATGTAAATCATATGATCCAAGCAGGTTGGTCAAAATGGCAGAGTGCATCTAATTTTATATGTGACAAAAAGTGCCTTTAAAACTTAAAGGTAAATTCTATTGCACTACTATCAGACCGGCTATGTTTTATGGTACAGAGTGTTAGGCGGCCAAACGGGAGCACAAACATAAGTTAAGTGTAGCAGAGATGAAGATATTGAGATGGATAAGTGGTCATACGCGATTGGATAGAATAAGGAATGAAGATATAAGAGAGAGAGAGAGAGAGAGAGAGAGAGAGAGAGTTGGAGTAGCATCTATTATGGAAAATATGGTAGAATCGCCTCTCAGGTGATTCGAACATGTGAGAAGAAGACTGACAGAACACCCAGTCAAGAGGGTGGATGAGATGGAAGATGGACAAGGGGAGAAAGGCAGAGGAAGACCTAAGAAAACCATCTATGAGGTGGTCAAACGAGATCTACATGTAAATGATCTCTCTATAGACTTGATACATGATAGAGCTCAATGGCGTCATTTGATTCATGTAACCGATCCTACCTAGTGGGACAAGGCTTTGTTGTTGTTGTTGTTGTTGTTGTTGTTGTTGTTGTTATAATTTAAAAAATGTTTAATATAAGCATGCAAGGGATTTGTAGATCCTATTTTTCCGAGGTAATGTTTTTATGTGAAACCAAAAATATTACTTTGATTATTCGAGCTCATTGTAGCAAAACAGGTTTCAAACAATGTCATTGTATGGACCTAAGAGAGAGTGCTAGAGAACTAGTGTTGACATGGAAAGAAACAGTGGATGTGACAGTTATGAATAGTGAGGGTTTCTTTATTCAATTTTGCTGGACAGACCAGACTAACCAACAAATATGGGATGTGGTGGCAGTGCATCTGCATATAGCCGAACAGAATAGAGTTGAACAATTCAATAGAATCACCAAAATAAGAGTTGGAGACAACAATCATTTTCTAGTGATAGGTGACTTTAACATAATCTCAGCTTTTTACGAGAAAGAAGGAGGAAGAATGAAATCAGCATCTTCAGTCAATGACTTCAACAATTTTATCAATGATGGGAAATTGGTAGATCTAGGCTATCAGGGCAGCAAGTACACTTGGAGTAATAGACAATTTGAAGGGAACCTCATTAGAGAACAACTGGATAGAGCTCTAGTATCTCATTCACTCAGATCAGCCTACTCGAATGCTACAGTTATCCACTTAGAAGATACATGTTTGGATCACCGCCCCCTGCTGCTATTGTCAGAAGTTGATGGTAGAAAATTAAAGAGACGATTTCGATTTCAAGAAAGATAGTGTGAGAGTGAAGAACTTATGAACCTTGTGAAATAGGCATGGCAAGTTCAAGTAAAAGGGTCCCCAATGTTCAATTTTTTCAGCAAGCTCAAGACTTTTAGGCATTTGATTGTCAATTGGTAATGATCAACCACTAGTAATACCAAAGAGATGATTAAAGAGTTGCAAAAAGACCTGGAAGTGGAAAAAGAAAAAGGGGTAGAAGCAGATAAGCTAAAGATTCTTCAAAAAGAAGTTGAACTGGAAGAGACATACATGAATGAGGAGCGCTATTGGAAGAAAAAAGTCTCGTGTTCAATGGTTAAAATGGGGGGGGGGGGGGAGGGATCAAAACACCAAGTATTTTCATGAAAAATTCCAAAGTCAAAGCAGAAAGAACAAAATTCATAGGCTGACTGATAATTCGGGTACCAGCCACTCAGACCCAAACTGTATTGCTCTGACTGCAATTGAGTATTATCAACAATTGTTCAACACTTCAAACCCATGATCAACAGCTCAAGAATTGCTTAATATGGAAACTACAGTGGACGCTGAAATGAATTGAAGATTAACTAGAAGATTCTTAGAAGAAGAGATAAAAAAGGTCACATTTTCTATAAATCCTTCCTCTGCACCGGGAGACGATGGCTTCACAGCTAAGTTCTTTCAGCACTACTAGAAAATCATTAAGAAGGACTTAGTTGAGGCGGTGTGGAGCTTCTTTTAAAGAGGCAAAATGCTTCGGGCTCTGAACTATACTCAAATTTGCTTAATTCCTAAGGTGCCAAATACAGATTCTATGAGTCAAATTAAACCCATCAGTCTAAGCCCGGTCTTCTATAAGGTAATTTCTAAGATTCTAGTTCATCATATGCAAGGAATTCTTTCTAAGATAATCAGTGACAATCAAAGTGCTTTCATTAAGGGTAGATTAATAAGTGACAACATATTGATTGCTCGTGAGCTAATGCATTTTCTCAAAAATAAAAGCTATGGGAATCAGAAAATAGCATTGAAATTAGACATGAGTAAGGCGTATGATAGAGTAGAGTGGTGTTTTGTTTGGGAGATAATGAAGAAACTGGACTTTTACATAAAAAAATAAATTGATTGGATAAAGGAGTGTGTTACATCAGTGTCCGACTCTATTATTGTGGATGGTCAACCACATGGTTTCTTTAAGCCATGTAGGGGATTGAGACCAGACGATCCTCTTTTCCCCTATCTTTTCCTAATTTGTGTAGAAGGGATTTCCCAACTGCTCCACAAAGGAGGACAAAGAGGTGATTTCACGGGATTAAGACCGAATAATAGATGTCTAACAATCAGCCACTTATTCTTTGCAGATAACTCTATCATTTTTTATGAAGTAAACGCTACTGAATGTCAGAAGATGATTGAAGCGTTGAATACCTATAGCGAACTAAGTGGTCAGACCATTAATCTTAACAAATCTTCCCTCTTCTTCAGCAGAAATACTACTATACAGAACCGCGACACCTTATCATAAATACTCCATAGTCCTCATGTGGGTAACCAGAATAAATATCTTATGCTGCCGGCAGTTATTCACATATCCAAAAAACAAACTTTTAGCTATACAAGGTGGAATGGAAGTTACAGACATGGAATAGGTCCTTGCTTTTGGTTAGTAGGCGGGAGGTATTGATTAAAGCAGTGGCCACTGCTATTCCAATATACAATCTGAGCTATTTTCGACTTCCTGACTCACTCCTAGAAGAAATTCAGAGGCATCTTATGAGGTACTGGTGGGGACAGCGGGAAAATAAAAGGAAACTGTAATGGATAAGATGGGACATTGTCTACAGGGATAAGATGTAAAGTGGAATAGGGTTTAAAGATCTAAAGGCCTTTAATATAGCTATGCTAGCAAAATAGGGCTAGAGAATTCTTAAAAAACCTAATTCACTACTCAGCAGAATATATAAAAGCAGATATTTTAGGTATTCCAACTTTCTAAAAGCTTCAACAGGATACAATCCATCATGGGTCTAGAGAAGTCTGTTAGAAGAAAGAAAAATCCTAGAAAAAGGTCTAATTTAGAGGGTTGGTAGAGGTAACTAGATTCACTATGAGGATTTTTGGCTAAAAAATTTTAATGCTATCTCAACTCACCAAACAAGAGGCCCAAAACCAGAGTTACAGTGGGTCAATCAACTCATAGACAATAATAGATCATGGAGAACAGAACTAATTAGAGACAATTTTCAGACAGACATAATAACAACAATACTACAAACGGAAATTAAAAGAAAAGGAGAAGATTACATTACCTGGAAGCATGAGAAGAACGGGTATTATTCGGTCTCCACCGAATACAAGGTTGCCTTCCAGCTGTTCCATCTCCCAATCGAACACCTCCCTGAGCAATGTAGAGTGTATCCTCCATTTGGGATCTTCAATGTCCACCCAGGGGTGGAGCTAGATGAAATATTAAAGGGGACAAAAAATATTTACACAATAAAACAAGACTAAATAAAATTTTAAGTGGGACTAAACTGAAATTTACATATAATTTACATGTAAAAAATTAAAATTAGAAGGGTCATTGCCCCTTTTCCCACTATGTGGCTCCGCCATTGTGTCCACCCAAAGTGAGAGTTTTGCTATGGAAAGTTTGCCAAAACGGTCTACCGGTGCGCCATTAGTTGAAGAACAGATTCCCGACAATCGAAGATTTCTGCCCTAGGTGTGAAAAGTTGGAAGAAATAGTAAGCCATTGTCTAATCGGATGCCCTTTTGATAAGAAGGTGTGAAGCCAAGCTAATATCACTGCTACGATGGATGGTGATGACGTCGTCGAATTCTAGCGGTGGTGGCATAGAATGAGCGAGGACACAAAGCGAAGACCCCACTAGAGATGATAGCAAACATTGATAGCCACAATCACCTGGAAACTATGGCAAGACCGCAATCTTCGAATCTTTGAGAAGCAAGCCTCCTTCTCTGATCTCCTCCTCCTTCTGTGAACAGTACCAAAAAACTCACTCCAATTAACTCCTCTTCAATGCTACTTCATTAAATTCTCATTCCTTTTCTTTAGTGTGTTTTCTTATCATGTGTTTTGTGGATACCCCTCTTTTAGGTTTGTGGTAGTCCTATCTGGACCCAAACTATGTATTCATTTATTATATTTTATGAAATGGAATATATCTAACTTGGACAAAAAAAAAAGAGTAATATCCTAAATAAGTCTCCAAAAAATTAGTTGTCCAATACAAAACAATAATATTATGATAATAGTATCTTTCATAATTTATCATATAAGTCAGATATGTTTCTTAAAATTTTTTTATAAGTCAGATAAATCATTTAAACATCGTTGTTTATGTATATACAGGAACCAAAGTTGGGAACGAATCTGTCCACTCAAAATGACGTCATTTGAAGTTGTCAAAAGTCGTATTTATCATGTGTACAAGGGACTAAATTGTCCTGAGAGCGATGCATATTACTTTACCTGACACATCACAACATTAACCTCCATGTAGGAGAGAGAGTATGGTCTTTGCAGGCTAAACCTGGCGTGCAGACGTATTTGGCATATTTATAAGGATCTTGAGGACTAGGGTAGAAATGGGCAAAGTCGAGCCGAGCTTTAGCTTTGATGAGTCTGAACTATATTGTAAATAGATAGCTCAAGTGTAGATCTGTTATCTCTCATAAGTATTTTTTCAGACTCGGGCACGGCCTATTTAAAGTCTGATAAGCCCACGAGCCTATTTAAAAAGTATGTTTGGTGAATTATAACTCAAAACAATAAACTTAAAAATTATACATTGACATTAAATGCATTTTAAAATTTATAATTCATAATTTGTAAAGTATAATTCATTTATATATTAATCATTAGTCACATATCATAATCATATTTATAATTTATAATTTTTTTTTGAACAAAAAAATTACAATCATAACGAATCTTGACCATTGATTCTTTTTAGTTTTGTTTTGTGTTTAATATAAGTGAATACTTAAAAGTCTAAATTAAGAATAATTTATTTTTACAAAAAAAATATTTTAACGAATCGATCCAATAAGTTTCATAGTTTTTTTAAGCCTTGGCCTAACCTTTTTAACTAATAAGCTTTACAAAAGTTCAAACCTAACTTGTTTATTAATAAAACGAGTCAAATCGAGTCAAACCTAAAATGTGCCGAATCACGAGCCCACAAAAATAACCATTTTTTTTTATAAAAAGACATATATCTTTTTCATTTATGTGGTATCTTATTTGATTTTTCCTGATCCAAGTTTTTTATTTCCATTCTTCAATCTTGTTCCCTCCTCTTTCTGATTCTTCCTAATTCTAATTTTTTTTATCTTAATTTTTTTTATTTTCAATTCAACAATATTTTTCTGTCCCTCAATTTTAACAATTCCAAATTCTTCACTCGGTACCTCAATTCAACCGATTTGAATATGTGAAGAATATGTTTGTTTAAGAAAAATATTTTTTATTTAAATAACATAAAACAAAATTATTTTTCGATATGTAATTATTGAAAGAAATTAAATAAGTTTGAATAATAATAACAATAATATTAATATACCAAAATTACAGTTGATTAGTTAGTTAATTAAACATATTGCTCGTGCTGACATCGATGCTATGAAGTGGCCTCAACTTTTTGAAAGTTTGTTGCATGTCAGAATATATTAGGATTAATTAACATTTATTAGAATTATTTAGTATATCTAAATATTTATTATAGAATATTACGTTTTTATTATTACGATTCTCTTAACACTTATAAATACCCTTTTATATTTTATCATTTCAGACAATTTGAATACACTCAATAATACACAAATCCTTTCTCTAGTTTAGTCTCTTGTTTCTAACATGGGATCAGAGCCATGGTATCCTCCTTGAGGAGGATAGATTATTTTTCTTCTGGTGAAATCACTGTATTTTTTATATTTTTCTTCGGTGCCATTTTTTTTCCTTCTCTTTTGTCAATGCTTTGATGCTTTCTCACCTAACCGATTAGCTCATTCACTACTTACTTATTATCATGGAGAAACCATATATTTTTCGTCATCTTCCGATATTTTGCCATCTCTTTATACTTTGTCACTTTTTTAGCAATTTTCTGGCAGTTCGCCACCTTTTTAGCAGTTTTTTCGACAATTGGCCACTGTTCTAGCAGTTCCGTCTATGTTTTCTTGTGACAGTTCCATATGTGTTTCTTTGTGGCAGTTCCGTCTACATTTTCTTTAGACAGTGGCAGTTTCGTCTGCGCTTCCTTCAGATAGCGGCAGTTTCTTCTGCGCTTCCTTCTAGCAGTTTTGTCTGTGCTTCCTTCAAACAGCGACAGTTCCATCTGCGCTTCCTTCAGACAGTGGTAGTTCCATCTGCGTTTCCTTCTGACAGTTCTCTACATCCAATTTATTAGTTTATGCATTTTTTTATTTCGTTGTTTTAAATAGGGATAAGTACTTTTTTCGTCCCCAAGGTCTAGGGTCAAAATCAATTTCGTCCTTAATATTTTTTTGTTATTAAAATCATCCTCAACGTTACAAAACGTTATAAAATCGTCCTTTTCTATTTTTTGGACCAAATTACCCTTAACTATTAATAAAAATAATATTAAAAAAATAAAACCCCACCCCACCCACACCCAGCATCTCTTCGTCTCTCCCCCCACCCCAAACTCACCCCCAATTTCCCTTCCTCCTACTCTCTGACTCTCCACCCCAAATCCCATCCCATCATTATCATCATCATCAGTTCCCACTCCCTCACCCCTCACTGTAACTCCCACCCCCTCACGCCACTCCATCACCCCCTCATCCCCTCACCATAACCCCCACCCCTCATGCTGTTGTTTGGGCTGCCTCGGAGGTGCACCCGCCGCTGCCCCTGCGTCCAACCCGCCACCGCCGGCCGTCACAAGCTTGCATGGAGGCACTGCCGCTGCCGTCCAGCTCCTGACCCTCCCGACCCTCCGCCACTGCCTCTGCTTTTCTGCTTTTGCTTTCTACCTTCTGCTTCTACTTCTGTTTCTATTTTTATTTTTGTTGTTGTTTCACTATTGTTGATTTACCCTTCACAATTGTTGTTATTAATTTATTATTAGTGATACTGATTCTGATTATAGTAAATTAGTAATTGCTTCTGATTATAGTAATTGCATAATGATGATTTGGCTATGGTGGCAGTGGTGATGGTGGTGAGGAAAGGGAGAGTGAGGAGGTGCGAAGGGAAAGAGGTGATGGTGAAGAGTAGAAGAAGATTGGCCAAGGCTTCCTTCTCTTTCTCTGTTCTTCGTTCTTCCTATTTTTCTTTTTTCTTTTTTTAATTTTTGAAGAACATATACATGATTGATGATGGATTGTTGCTAATTTTGTGATTATTTTGTGATTGATGTTGTTTTTGAATTTTTATTTATTTTGTAGTTAGGGGTAAATGATGAGGGAGAGTAAGAGTCTTGGGGAGGGAGGGAGAGAGAAAGAGGCTTGGTGACGAAGAAGGGAGTAAGAGGTTTGGTGATGAAGAAGGGAATTGGGGGTTACTGGGTTAGTGGTGATGAAGAAGGGGGTGAGGGGGTGAGAGGGGTGAGAGGTGGGGATTACGGTGAGGGAGTTGGGGGGTTAGGTTTTGTTTTAATATTTTAACTATTTTTATTATTTAATAAGGGTAATTTGGTAAAAAAAATAAAATTGAAGTAGAAAAGGACGATTTTATAACATTTTGTAACGTTGAGGATGATTTTAATAAGAAAAAAAGGTCGATGACGATTTTGATTTTGACCCCAGACCTTGGGGACGAAAAAAGTACTTATCCCTTTTAAATAAGTTTCAAAGAAGGAGATGTCATAATATATTAGGATCAATTAGCATTCATTAGAATTATTTAGTATATCTAAATATTTATTATAGAATATTACGTCTTTATTATTACGATTCTCTTAACACCTATAAATGCCCTTTTATATTGTATCATTCTAGACAACTTGAATACACTCAATAATACACAAATTATTTCTCCAGTTTAGTCTCTTGTTTCTAATAATATTAAATAATTCTAATGAATGCTAATTGATCCTAATATATTCTGACACTGCAAATCTTAAGGAACGATTTTGGCTAGTTGCATCTGTATTTTTTTTTTGTGTTTGTTTTTTTATTGTCGTTTTCTTTTCTTGTAGATCATCTTCAATAGGAAATTCATCTCAGCTTTTATTTATAGTCTACTTATCATAAAAAATAACTTCACATCAATTTTTGCGTCATAATCAGTAAATCGAAACTCAAAACATCTCTTTTTTTCTCTGTTAAAAAGAACTAACTCTAATCCTTATTGTAGCTCTACTTAATTAATTAATTAAAATAATTAAAATTAATGTAGTTACTATTATTTAATATAATTAATTATTATAATTATTAATAAATTAATTATAATTTAATTATTTTATATAATTATTTACTTAATTATAATTTAATTATTTAATAAATTATCATATATGAAATTACAAAATTACTTAATATAAACATACATGTAATGTAATATAAAAAAAAAAAATATATATATATATATATATATATATATATATATATATATAATATTTTTTAATAATTTGTCACATGGTAAAAAATTATTGGCAGTTGAAAGTTCTTTTTTAGAGGATTCTTAGCCTCGATCCTTATGAAGGAACACTCTCCACTTTTCACTCTATTGGTTTTTCTATCCCCATGTATTAGAATAGAGCCTCCATTTATTACCATTAGAGCAACTCTAACAGATAAGTTTTCAATTCACTTTTTCTGACATAAAGGATTCCCAACCGTTAGAGAAGAGAGAAGTTGAGTCTTTTCATGTAGTTTGAGGAGAACGAATTCCTCTTCAAAGGAACTTGTGATGTCTAATGATAACTTGTCATATCTTTAAAATAAATAATTATATTAAATCATAATTAATATAAATAATTATATTAAATTATTATTGAATATTATATATATTATTATATTAAATTATAATTAATTAAATTTGTTTATATAAAAAAATAATTTAATTTTTACAAATTATAAAATAATTTTTGGTTGGGTTGTTTATTTTTATTTATAAAATTTAAAAATACTAACCACACTACAAAACTAGCTGTTACAAAATTAGTCGTTGAAAACTAGTCATTACTATGTTACCGTTATTATTAATAAATTAATATTTTATTACTCTATATATACTACTTACATACACTTCTATTCTCACACTTTCTTCTACTCTTCTTCATCTTCTTTCAAGTTTACGAAATCAAAGTTCTGCTGATATTATTTTTTATTAAAAAAATAGACCTAAATCAACTCAACTCTTTTTTCAATTACTTACAAAATTTTTCTCAAACTCCAAATATCCAACAATCTCAAACTTCAAACTCTCAAATTCCAAATCAAAACTTCACACTACCAAATACATTTAAAAATCCAAATCCACAAAATCTTCCTAATTTCAATTTTCAAACTCCTTATAATAATCAATTTCCTATATTCCAATCGCAAAATCAAAATTCACAAACACTACATTTTCCATTTTCATCCATATTTAACCCTCTATCGAAAATGTTACTCCAACATCCTTGCCGTTTCCAACTCAGTTCAATGCATCGAGACATAACTTATCTGGTGTTGGTGGCTCTTGTAATCCATCTCCTCAGACTCCGATACAATCTAGTCCGAATTTGTAATATTCAAATTTTGTCAACCCTTTTGAATTAGATACTATTGACCTCAACGATGATGACATTGAAAATCGGAGGCAATATAGTATTTAACACCGGCATTGAGAAGATGATGAGTTGTCGATCAGTGCATGGTTGAATGTTTCAACTGACTCTATAGTTGGTACTGATAAATAAGACGCAATATTTTGGAGTCGAATTCACAGCTACTGTATAGAATTTTTTGCCAACATGACAAGGGGGTAGTTCCATGTAAGAAACGATGGTATAAGATCAACAAGACAGTTGCACAATTTGCTGGTTGCTACGATCAAGTTAGTCAAAACATAAAGAGTAATTCGAACACTGATGATATAAAGGATTTGGCTTATAAACTTTATTCCATAAATTATGGTCAAAAATTCACTTTTAAGAGGTATTGGAATATGTTTCGTTTGGAGCAAAAATGGAGAATCCAACTACCTACACAAAGTAGAGGCTCAAAGAGAACCAAAGTCAGTGTAACTAGAGCATACTCATCATCATCAAATCCAGAAATACCGTTGGTTGAGGAAACCGGTGTAGACTCTCTGTTCGTCCACAAGGATCAAAGAAGAGCAAGAGAAAAGGTAAGAAAAAAAGCACAAATGTCTGAAGATCTTAATGAAAAGAAATCATTGGTTGCTAAGAAACTATTTCTCATGAAAGATATTAAGAATGTTAGAGAAAAAGAACTAATGGATAGGAAAAAAGAAAGAGAAGAGGAGAGGGAACATAGAGAAAAGATTATGGCAATCAAAGAAAATGAGTTACAGATTCAAGCCACAATGAAAGAATAAGAATTACAAACTCCGATGTATATTAAAGAAATGGAGATAAATGCAAAGGAAAGGGAAATGGAAAGAATGGCTAAGGAAAGGGAAAGAGAAATGGATATGCAAATACTTAATGCTAACATGTCTTCAATGAGTGAAAAATGACAAGCTCTTCATGAGATTGCATGTGAGAAAATAATCAATAAGTGGTTTATTTAATGGTTCCTTGTGTTCGTAGAGTTAAGTAGTATGTTTTATTTTTATTGTGTATTATCGTATGTGATGTAGTCTGTTTTATTCATTTGTGATGTAACTTTTTAAATTAGTCAATACTATTATGCCGTTATTGATTATAAAAGTGACCGTTGCAAATTTAGCCGTTTTAAACTTAGTCAATTTTACAATGCTTGTCGTCAACTATAGAGTTTAACTATATTTTTTTATATTAAGTAATTTTACAAATTAGTTTAATCTCAAATTATATATTGTGTATTATTATTATATATGAATTTTTTGAATATTAATATTTTTAATAGTAAATTATTTTTGAATTTATAAATTTAAATAATATTATTGTAAAAAATAATAACTATATTAATTTTAATAATTTTAATTAATTAATTAAGTGAGACCACAACATATACTAAAGTTAGTTTCTCTTATTGGAGAAGAAAAAGATACTTTGAGTTCCTATTTACTGTTTATAATGTAAAAGTTGATTTAGAGTTACTTTTTATGATAGATGAATCATAAATAAAAATTGAAATAAGTTTTCTATTAGAGATAGTCTTAGTCTCTTGTTCAAAGAGAAAAAGTGAAAATTAAAGATGAAAAAAGAAAAAAATAGTTGTGCCAAATATAAATTTATTATCTTAAATTAAGATTTAAAAAAATAAAAATAAAAATATTATTATCTATTTATAAATAATGTATAGTCCTTCTCTTTAATATGATATCTATTTACTATAGTCATTTTAAATAATTTTAATATAATTACTTTTTTTATTAATTAAGATTTTTTTTAATAGTCCATAGCACTAATTTCCCTTATATATTCTCTTGTCAATAAAATTTTTTAATAACAATTCGGATTTCAAAAGTTTATTATTATTTGGCTTGGAAAAAATATTGAAGAAGCAGCTTAGTATTATGAAATGGCAACTTAGATATAAAAGTATAAATATTTTTATATTAATGACCCTAATTATTTTTTAGAATTTAATTTTGATATACAACCAATATAAAATAGTTTTATATTTGCATCACATAAGTAAAAATAAGAAAAAATTATCAAAAATACCTATGAAGTTATGAATACTGACAAAAGTACCTATAATTTAAGGAAATTAACGCTATACCTATGGAAGATGAGTTCTATAAATCCTAATTTTTTGTTGACTTTTTAATAAAGTTTTCAAACTACCCCGTCTTATATCTTCAACCTTTTACTCCACCGCCGCTTCTTCTTCCGAAAATCCCTACCTTTCACAATCGTCCACCTGTTGAGACTTGTTGAATCTGTGAACCTCATCCACAAATAGAAATGGTTCTCTGGTTACTCTTCATTCTCAGCTTTTTGGCCTCGTCCACGGCATCCCTGACATCTTTGACTCCACTAATGACAGCGAATAAAGAGACAACACGATAAATTGGTGATGGGGGAAGGAGTTGACAATGGCTCTGGTGATGGTGGTCTTCAGGTCTTGTTGATGCCGGGAGACCCCAAAGGAGGATGAAGGGAGGCAGTTGCGGTGGATGGCGGGGCGAAGGAAGGAAGTGGGGGAGAGGAGAGTGTCCTGACCAACGACGTCGTCGAGGGTTCTGGGATAGAGGCTGTAACGGCCCAACTCCCAACATGTCATGATCATACTAGAAGCTAAACGTTACCAACTTGTTTCCCCAACTTAAGTAATATTTAATAAATATAAGCCTGTTCGTTGTTAACACCTCGCGATTTCACATGTAACTTTTTTTTTAAACAACAGTAGTTTAAATTCGCGTACATACAGTATAACAAGGAAATACAAGCATACATATTCAGAGAATAGTAGCAGACTAGCAGACAATACATAGAACATCACACCATAACACACATCATGATACAAGAGTAGCTCAATTAAACAGGTACATGACCAAGATACAGCATTTCTCAGTTAGTGACTCATACAATATATACATATATGTACATAAGACGTCCCAGAGCCTGGCCTGTCCAAAAGTCCCTAAACTGGTACACAGACTAGCCTAATTCTATGACATGCCTATCCCCTCTGAGCATACTAGCAAAAATGAGGGAAACACTCTAACATACCAGAGTTAGACTGGACGTCTCAAAAGTCTCCTTGTTTCTGATCCAAAAGTCACTTACAGAAAACCATTGGGCAGGTGGTGATGCCTTCTTACTGGTGTCTCGTCTGGCTCATCACTGCCAGAAGAGATATCTACGATCTCGGGGTCATCCTCAGGTTTTATCCAAGAAAGAGGAAAGTCAGAGGATATATCGAGATCGAAAAAAAGGTGTAAAAATATAACGCTGAAAAGGTCTACCAATTACTACATAATTACGTACACGAGGTGCCACACAATAGATGTAATACTCGCAGCCGCGCACTGGGTCATCGTGGATATACGAATGATTAATCTCGTAGAGTAGGACTCCCGTGTCCATCTGAAGAGGTGTAAGGGGTAAGAACTAGGGATTTCTTAGTAAGGTCGGGGTCTATAGTTAAGTCCATTTATAATGTCCGTTTGCAAGTTTCTAACTCATTTGAAAATCGATGGTTTAACCATCAAAAATTCAAAACCTTTTTAAAAGAAATCAGTTAATTAACCAGAAATTCAAACTCCCTTTCCAGATAAAAGAATATTAGAAGTTTCCTAATAGTATGAATGACCAACTTCTCCCAAGTATAGGTTCAATTAAGTCTATACTATAAGAGTTTGATTTTTCATACTTTACTAGACCATAAACATAAAAGAAGTTACCTACATGTGATAAATGATCATCCTGTTCCAAGCATAGGTTTATTAAGTCTATGCTGAACCAGTCAGATACTTTATACAGAACTAGACCTCAAACAAACCAGCCACGACCTCAAGCCCAAACAACTCAATCAACATCTAATCGCCACAATTCAAACAATCAGTTACAAACACAAGTAATGAGGTTCAAACACAATCAAGAGCAGTTATGTCAAGTATAGCAATTAGCAATTAGCAATTAAATAGAATTATTCACAAAGGCAAACCAATTACAATATACACAAACAAGTATGATGCATGTCTAGTCCTACTATAGGTAATAATCTCATTTGTCGATTTCGACCCACACCCGACGCAATTCGATCCTCCAAGTTAGATAAGGCCTTCCCAGAACTTAATCCCAGATTAAGTACCGCATACTCTCTACCAAGTACTCTCGACTTGCAGAGCTGGTATTTTCTCAAATCTCAATATACCGCAGGTATGCGAGTCAGGCCTCTACCAAGCATTCAGCTTGCAGGGCTGGTACTTCTCTACCGCAGCCTATCTGGGAAGCAACAGCATAATACGGGTGTCCCCGAACAATATTCACAAGCATCGCCTGAAGGCTCATATTTCACATATAACCATACTTTCCATCAATTAGCAATCATCTTTATCATCTTTCCACAATCATAAATCAAGCATCACAACATCACAGTGATCTCATTTCACAATTCTCTGCTTACTCTGTAAGGTCAAACACACTGCTATATAGCTTTTAACTCCTTTTCTTTCTAACATGTTTGCAAGTTTTTAAAACTTGTTTCATGACCTTACATACCTATATACCTTCTCTTATACCTTTTCTTAGATGTTTAACAAAGAGAATTAGGGAATTCTGAACTCAAAACTGCCTTCCTGAGGCTTTTAGGAAGAATTACCTTTTGATCAATATTTTATTATTAAAAAAAAATAATATTATTAATATTTTAATATTAAAATAATAATATTTTATTCAACTTTTAAAAATTACATTTTGACCCCGAACTTTTCGAAAATTGTATTTTGACCCCTTAACTTTTAATATTTGCACTTTGGCTCCTCAACTTTTCTTGATTTTGACTCCAAAATCATTAAAACCAAATGTTTTTCTTGTCCTCCAAAAACCAAAAATATTTTTTCAAAAGTTCATCAGATTTTAACTTGATTTTCAACCAGTTTTTCAATATTTTTGGTAACCAATTTTTACCCAAATTTTACCAAACCAAAGAGCAACGTTTCAGTCATCAAATACACATCAAACACACATCAAATATCTTGAAAATCATGGCTGGAAGGCCACGTTTTCCAGCAGCAACAACAGCAACTTCACAACCTTCAATAACTTTATTTTCAAGCATTAAAACAACAAGATCTCATGATCAAATCATCACACGAACATTCAAAATCAAGCCTCAAGAAATAAGATCTGATTTCACACTTTAATAACACAACCAATTATAGATTAATTTACCAAACCTCATCTCCTTTGCAGCTGCCAAGAATTGAACCAAGAATAAACTTTAAAAAGCACTTTTACGCCTAATTTAACATCAAAAATATCTTTAGAACTATATGAACCATGAAGGCTGATGCTTCATGATGATAAAAAGAAGGTTTTTCTCACCTTAAGGCAGCTAGAAATCACATTTTCTTAGAGCATATGGTAATTGAACAAGAGATCCTAAGAGAAAACAAGAAAAAAAACATCATCAGCTTGAGTTTCCACCATGGCCGAAACTTCAAGGAGGAGGAGCAGCCATCATACGTACTCCTTGAAAATTGACATATAAATGAAGAGGAGGAAAAGGTGAACACTTTGCTCGAATTAGATTTTTGATAGGGTTTTAGTTTGAGAAAGAACGGAGGTTGAAGCTTGAAGCTTTCATGGAAGTTCTTCCATTTTCTCTCATGAAATTTCGAATTATAACTTGTCTTAGATGAAAAATTTGATGGTAATGATGAGCCTTAGGAGCCGTGGGGTTAGGATAAGAATTATCCTAAAGTTTGGTGTAAAAATATCTCAAGAAAGGATAATTACTAAAGCTAGATGTATTAGAACACAAGTGTTTCTTACTTTTCCCTTAAGAAACCTTTGCTTGAAGAGCAAGAAAGGAAACATGTGATGGCTATCCTTGGGAGAGCCACGTGTCATAAGGTGTTGAGTCATCAGAATTTAATAATAAAATATTATTATGAAGATAATTACTAAAACTAGATACATCAGATTACACTATTAAAGGATAAGCATGAGCTTTACTAGTATAAATGATACTAATAACATGATAATCATGAGAATAAAAGATATATGATAAGGCATTAGCATTGCTAATTTCATCTAAGAATACCGGTATTATCCATTACCGGTAAATTTCTAACTTGGTTATTATATTACTAAACATAGATCGACATTAATCACAACAGAAAAAATAATAATATAATATTTTAAATAAAATAATAATATATAAATATTATATTAATATCATTTTTCTCCCGAAATTTGAGACCGACTCGTCACATAGAGACTAACCACGGAAATAAGAATTTTGAAATTCGGACCCAACATGGCTCAAAAACGCAACTTTTTACGACGTGCCTGCTTAGATCAGGAGAGGTATCTGGTGCAGTCAAGTTGCTGACTCAGCAGCTTGATGACACAGCACCTGTTCAGTGGAGGTGCTTATATACACTAGAATTCTTAAAAATTTCATAAAAATTCCGTTTGAGCCCGAGAAAGTGTTGTTTCTTTGAGGCTAGGCCGTTATAGAGGCACTTGTATAAGAGCTTGTGGGTGTTCTTTTTGGAAGGGCAAAGAGGGTTGAAGAAGGAAGATTGAGGATTGGAATTTGAGGAGGGTAGTGATCTTTGGCATTTTGAGAGCGGGGATACCTCGTTGTATTGTTGTTGCTCAACATCAATTGCTTGCTCTTCTTGTGGGCTTATGGAGTGCTTTGAGTGCGAGACAAAAAACCATTCTATCTTTGGTTGTGTGGGCGCCGGTAGCGGATAGGTGAAGAGTTTGATTTGTGAGTGAGGATCTATTTGGTGGCTTTCAGGGTGGATTTGTTGTCAATGACAGCCAAGACGCGGCTGAAGATGTGTAGCAAGCGACGAAGCTTCTTTTCTAGTGGCAGTTGCAGTGTCGACACAGCTATTGATTTTGGCCTCGTTTGTTGTAATAGTTTTGGACTCCATGGCAAGGATTTTAAAGATACAAATTGGGTTATGGAGGGTTGAAAAAGTAAGTTGAAGTTGAGGACAAGGTTAGTTTGAAAATTTTATTAAAAAGTCAACAAAAATTTAAAGTTTGGATATTTTTGTCTTTTTATGGGTATAGCGTTAATTTCCTTAGTTTATGGGTATTTTTGTTGTGTTCGTAAATTTTATGGGTACTTTTGATCATCTTTCCATAAAAATAATTACTTTTCACATTGACCACGGAAATATTCATCCAAACAACAGACACAACTATATAAAATGCTTTATACTATTAGGCATTAGCTCATCAAACTTAAACTCAATAATTTAAGAATTCTGCTAAGGAGACAATGAAAAATCTTGACAATGTGTACAATAGATTTTAAATTTGGCCCAATACAAGAAAAAACCCAAACAGTTATTTAAAAAAATAACCATTCCAACCCTAACTTACCAATAGAATTTATCCAAACACCCTCTTTCCCCCCTAATCGGCTGCTACCCATCCTCATCAATCATCCCACCTCTCCGGTGTTAGAAGCTCTCTCATCGGCTATCAAACAATCATCCACGTAGTTGTTAAAATAATCATTCGACTACCTAGTGAAATAACCATCTAGCACTTATTAATTGTATATACTTAAACTGAATCAAACAAAATAACCATCCAATTAAGAATTAAAATAACCATCTACATACCTATTAAATTGAATATCCAACATCTAAATTCGTCAATCTTCAACCCACTCGAGACGAAGTACAGTGGCAGCAACATGATATATACATTATTTCTCAATTCTCTCATTGCTTTATAGATGCATATGTGGGGACATGGATCTCAATATAGAAAGGGACCAAATTCTCTAAAAGGAACATAACCAACAGCAATGCTAAGGCTTTCATGCTTCTGTTGTGCGCCAGGTTGCAAGCACAGCATAGACCACCCACCGTAACGGCTCCCGCGAGCACCGCCGCGCCACCAATTTCATCGCCGGTCGGATAACCATCATCATGAAGATGACGAACCCCAAGCAGGAGAGGAGAACCCACACGGACACCAGGGGGCTCTTGTGGCCGCCGCTACTGTCGGCCTTTCCGGCGAGCGCTACGGCGAGGGCGAGGAGGATCTAGGTCGCAACGTCGTTGAAGGTGGCGACGGCCATGGCGGTCTTGGGCTGTGCGACGGACGCAACATGCGCGAAGGGGGTGTCTTCGTCGGATGTTTTCGGACAGCTAGGCGGCATCGGGTTGTGTTCTAAGCGGCAGATGGTGGTGATCTTCGCGGCGTCAGTTCGGAGTGGAAGAGACTGTCAAAGAGAAAGAAACTGCAGCACATTCTTCGCATGCGTAAAATGGAGGAATACATAACTTCTCCCTAACCAAATCCTTATGTTTTTAAAATTTAAAATTTAAAATTATTAGGAATTAATTAAATTATTTATTAATTGATTCTAATTCCAATTTTGCCTCTATTGTACACATTATACACTAACACTCCGTTTGTTTGATATCCGTGTCTTGCCAAGACATAGACACAGTGGGACGTGTCTATTGTTTGGATTGTGAGACACAAAAATAAGAAGGACACACTTACACACAAACATACACAAAATACATGTATTTCATGTCTCGGTAAAATGGTGAGACACAGATTTTGGAAGATGGACACAGATCTATATCACTTTTTCAGACAATTTTATCCTCGTTCATTTTCTGAAATTCTAAAGGTCTCCTCTGTTTGTTTCAAACCCTAATCAGTGATAATTTCTTCTGTATACTGACAGTGGCACAGAAAGCAAGAGAGGGAGGAACAACATAAGCTCTATTCTGTTCTCTTCGAAGTTCTGAATCTGTAAGTTGCTGCTCTTCCAATTTCTCTTCTAACGCACCGTTTTAGCTTCATTGATTTGCAAAGTTTGCTTGCATCTTTATAATTTTCTAGCTTCAATTGTTGTGTAAGTTTTTTTTATTTGTTCTTTTGGGTGGGGTGGAATCTGACGTATGGAATATAGGGCTTTGAATTGATTAATTGGGTTGGAAGACTGGGACTTGCTTGATTTGATTTGATTTGATTCTTTGAGTTTATTAGAGATAATAAGTTACCTCTATGGTGTAATTAAGAAGATTATGGTGTTTTGACTTTTTAAGTTTCTAACTATGAGTGTGCTGTGCTGTTGAGAATATTGTTTTGTGGTAGATGATTTGGTTCTTGTTGAGTTTATTAGGAGTTAATGCAAAATTAAATTTTTAAATTTGAGTTTTTAATTATTGTTTCTTAATTGGTGAAAGTTCAAGTATTTCTCTTCCACAGGTGGATAGTACTCTTTATCACCTATTTTTCTCGCTTTGCATGTGGGTCAAATTCCATTCATATGTTGGTTTATATGTGGGCCAAATTCCATTCATTCATAGCTATTGAAGTATTGATTGGCATGAAATTTTTAAATATTTTTTGCGGGTGCATTTCTATTAAATGCTTGAACCACAAACTCAGATAAATTCATTACACTTTCAGAAGCAATGAGAAATTATTGACTTTGTCACTAATTCACTTTTATGGTACCAAAAACTCATCATATGCCCTGTAGAAAATAACAAAAAAACATTGATATGAATATAGAGAAAAAGAATGGCACTTTTGGAGTATTTCGACGTAATGAATAAAATCAGATATCAATATACGGCGCTCTCCATCAATGAGCAATACTCTATGAGCAACGCTGGCTAAATGGACCTGCAAATAATGACCCAACAATTAAGAAGAAGAAGGAGGAGAAGAAGGAGAAGAAGGAAAAGAGGAAGAAGAAGAAGAATGAGAAGAAGAAGAATCGCACAAAGATTCGCCTCAAAAAAGAAAAACCACACAAAGATACGCCCAGAAAAGATCCATCCAACATCGAAGAAGGAGGAAACTAGAAGAGAGATTTTTGGGAGTAGGGGTGGGGGGAGAAACCGTCGAAGCAATTTGCAAGTTCCTGAAGTAAATTTTTTTTTAATTATTTTATTTTTATTTTAAATTATAGGAAGAAAATGATCTTTTATTAATTAGGTAGTGTCTTGTTATTTAAAACAAACATAATATTAGACACTCTTCTAATGTCATGTCTATTTATATCCAAACACTATACACAAATTAGGGGTGAGCACGGATAGCGGGTACCCGATTACCTGTCTGAACCCGAATCGAACCAATTAAATTGGTTCTGGAACCAACGGGTAATCGAGTTTAATCCGAACCAAACCGATGGTCTTTGTTAGTAATTAGTTCGGGTATCGGTTCTGGGGGTACGGAACCTGAACCAATTCGCGAACCCGATCATATATTAATTAAATAAAAAAAATAAAAAATATATATATGACTTTTTCATTTGACAAAGATTATTCACTATTAATATGTTTGGATTTTAATGAGTTTAGTTTTTAATGTATTTGGGGTTTAACATGTTTGGATTATTTCTATTGATGTTACATATTTATTGTACTTGTTAGGGGTGCACATGGGCCGGGTGAAGCCGGATTTGATGTGACCCAGACCCGACCCGAAATATACACAGGGTCTATTTATTAGACCCGAACCCGACCCTAGACCCGATGAAACCAATATACTTTCGGGCCACAATTATACCGGGTGAAAACCGGGCCGTTAACATTACGTTATGTTGATACCTTCTTGTAAGCTAACATGTAAAAATATCCAAATTTCTAAGACTCCAACCATTATTTAACATGGTAAAATTCACTTAGAAAAATATAACAAGAACCAACCCTTCTTTAAAATTAAAGCATAACCACAATCAATACTAAAGCAAAACCACAATCAATACTAATATTGTCTAATAATACCAAATATTTAAATCAATACAAATAACACAATATTATGTATTAGTCTAAAGTCTTATGCATTCTAAACATAAAACATTAACTTATAGTCTTATAATGACTAATAACACAAAATATTAAGGTTTACAATACTTAAATTTCACATAAGAATAGTCATGATCCATTACTAATAACACAAAATATTAATTGTGTATGATGACCGGGCCACCGGGCCACCGGGCCGACTTCGGGTGACCTGAGCTATGGCCCGGACCCGACCCGAAATAATGACCGGGTCTATTTTTGAGACTCTTACCCGACCCTAAACCCGATGAAATCACACCAAATTAGCCCTTAAAGTGTTCGGGACCGGGCCGGGCCGGGTCTGTGCACCCCTAGTACTTGTTGAATTTTTAAGATAAAAATTTGATTTTTTTTTATGAATTTTAAAGTCATCGAGTATCCAATTACTCGAACCGAACCAATCCGTTCTTAATCGATTTAGTTTGGTTCGGGTACATATACAAAAAAACACAAATCCGAATCAAATTGAACCAATTATATTTTAATCGGTTCGATTCTAATTTTACTATGAACCCGAACTAAATCGACTCATGCTCACCTCTAGCACAAATACAAATATTTTATGTCTATCTCTCAAGTGTCTATATCTTAATATTTATGTCTTAATACATACACAAACCAACAGCAGCCTAAATTTACTGTCTCCCCGTACTTTCTCATAATTTAATTTAAGATAAAACGAAAGCTCACGGTGGAGGCGAGAACAGCAGATCAGTGCTTGTGTTCTGATTCCTCAGCGCAGCGTTTTTCTCCTTTTGTCTTTGTGCCTTCAAAAATCTCAAAAACCATTCTTTCATTTTCCTTTCCATTTCCGATTCTCGATCACCAAACCAAGCCAAGCCAAGCCAAACCCACTCTTTCTCCTCTTTCGAATCCCTAACCCCTCTTTCTTCGCATTCCTCAACTTCAAATCCCCCCAATTCCATTCTGATCCACTATCCCCATCAACCAGTAAGGTTCCTCCCCTTTCTCCTCTCTCTGTTTTTCAATTGTTTAATACGATGTGCTTATTGCTATGCAATGCATGCTTTCAAATCGGTTGCTACATGAAAATTTTGTTTTTATTTTTTCAATATTTTTGTTTTATTTTATGATTCATTAACGGTTGATTAATTAATTGATCTCTGGGTGCATATCATGAACTTTCGGGCCGTGTGCATTTGTGAATGCAAAAAGTAAACATGAGGGGGGGGGGGGGAATTGACTGGAATATGGTGAACAAGACTGAACGGAGGTAAATGGAATTAAGATTCCACCTAGCAAAGTAAGTTATGCCTACGGAAATGTATTCTTGGGGGTTCTAGCCTTTATGTTTTAATCAGCTATTAAGCTTAGGAAGTCAACCTTTGAAATTTAAGACATTATTGTAGACTGGGAGTTGCATTGATTAAAGGTATTAGGGTTCCGAAGTTTGTTTCAAGGCTTTAGATTAAAGGAAATATGATTTGTTGGTTCTGGTTATTCATTTTGATTATGCAAGGTGTAGTTGTTAGAAAGTAAAAGGTTGCTGGAATGTGGGTTTCTAATGAAATTGAGTTGTTCCAAACCGGGACTTCAAATTTATTTTGGGTTCTGTTTTAGCTGATAAAGGCCAGAATAAGTTCTGGGGGCATATTCTTCTGTTCTGTATGAAAATGGGGTTGAATTTAATGTTTCAGTGTGGAGGGAGAGAGGATAATGATGAGTGAACAGTTAGTCTGAGGAAGAGTTAGACCTATAGAGTGAAAAGAAAGGTTGCTTTTTCATGCTTTATTAGAAACACCTTTGATATGCTTAAATTCCCGTGAAATAAAGCTTAAAAGGTTAGCTTGTTAAGAATCTTAAATGTCCAAAAAAAGATTTAAAAAAAAAGCACAAGACTCTCAAATGTATAGGCACTTGGATCTTGTCTGTTGTAAATAGTGCTTTAAATAGTTTTCTCATGAATTGCTAGATCATCCAAATATGGAGTCAATTTTTTCATTTATTAATATATTGTTGAATGGGTATTTCTTCTTGGCAAATAATAGAATTGTTTGTGGTTTTTTCATTTTATATCTCACTCCTTTGTAATCTTTAAGAAAGTCTTTAAACATTGTTGTTTCATATCCATCTTGTAGATAATAAATTGACTCCAAAGTATTCTAGATCGGTGGAGCAGGGGTGTGTTTCAGGATGAATTTGCAACAAGTGGGGCAATCTAAATCATCTAATGGATATGGTCGTCGGAAGTATGAAAAAGGAGCAACTAAGTCTGACAGTAAAATCTCATCTGGAAAATCAAATACCAGCGGTGTAGCTGAAGGTGCACTTCTGACCTAATTTATATTTATCTATTTTACCCACCATATTGCTGATATTTGTTATCGTGGCAGTGACTGGCAGTAAAAGTGGTACTTATGAGAGTCCGTCACGTGATCGGCTAGTGTATGTAACATCATCTCTTCTTGGGCACCATGTAGAAGTCCAGGTGAAAAATGGATCTATATACTCTGGAATATTTCATGCAACAAATACTGAGAAAGATTTTGGTATGTTCTGTAATATTCATTTAATTGGTTTTGGCAATATGAAATTGAAGGCAATCATCTTTCTGTACTGTTTGTCTGAATAGATAATTGGTTCATGGTTTGATTCTTACTTTTATAGGTCATAGAGATTTTGACATTTTTTTTTCTGCTTCTATCATCAATATTGCACTTTTAGGAATAATTTTAAAAGTGGCTCGCCTGATAAAGGATAGCTCTTTGCAAGGGCAAAGATCCAGTGTAGAAATTGTCAGCAAGGCTACTACTAAGACTTTAATTATACCTTCCAAAGAGCTTGTACAAGTCATAGCGAAGGTTTGCTACTTTACATGTATCTGCATTATTGTGGTCCATTTTTCTTTAAAAATAAATTTAATTACATGCTATATAGAGATGAATGATTTTTGAAAAACTGTAGTTTAGGATTAGCTGAAGTTTCTTTGAATGCACTTTCAGCTATGTTGTTGATGCTATTTGTTATGTGTTGTCTTTTCAGGATGTTGCTGTTACTAGGGATGGCCAGCCTAGTGAATCTCATTATGCTATGCATCAGGATATAATGGTTGATTCAGTTATATCTCAATCTCGCCATGTCGAGATGGGGAGAGAATTACAACGATGGGTACCTGATGATGATGATCCACAATGCCCTGAACTGGAAAATATCTTTGATGGCCCTTGGAATAGGTAGTTTTACATTTCTCTTGTTATCTTTAAAAATCGTTGGTCGTTAATCATTAAGATGAGGCTGAGCTGAGTCTATGACATTATGTTCTGAACCAACGGGAGGATAAGAACTAGAGTTTGTTACATAATTTGGCAGGTATAGGAGACACAATCAGGGAATATTTTGTGTAGTGGGTTTGGGGTGTGAATATTTGGCAAGAGTGAGATGTAGGGAAGGATTCTGTCATTTTGACAGGAAAATACCACTGAGGCTGAAGAGCTTCAATATGCTCAAGAGTGTGTGTTTTTTTGTGCGCGCGCGCGCGTATTTTTATTTTTTTTCTCCCTCGGTACTATTAAGTCTTTCGCTGTTTTATTAGCAGGAATACCAGAAAGTTCCAGACTGAGTTGCTCAGAGCTTAGGTCTAAAGGAGCATATTCAACAAATTTCATTTCCATTTGTTATATATCTTGATTATAACCAGTTTAACACACTGCGACTACCATAAATTTTTTTGTTCAATAATTTCATCTTTTTTACTTTAGTTTCTTCACAGCTCTGCCATCTTGTTTTGCACTGACAACTTTTTTTTTTTGGTATTTTTCTAGGGGATGGGATCAGTTTGAAACAAATAAAACGTTGTTTGGTGTAAATAGCACATTCAATGAAGACCTCTACACAACAAAACTTGAAAAAGGGCCTCAGATGAAAGAGCTGGAACAAAAAGCTTCAAGAATAGCAAAAGAAATTGAAGGGGAGGATACCCATGATCTTCATCTGGCAGAGGTTGGTCTGGCTTCTTTTTTTTTTAACCTCCCCCTTTTCCTTTGCAAGTTTCTATAATTTTTATGTATAAAAGACTTCTATAATTTTTTTATGTGAATTCCTCAAACACTGTGATTTTTTCAACAGGAAAGAGGCCGTTATCATGATGATTTTGATAGTGATGAAGAAACCAGATTCTCTTCAGTATATAGGGGTAAAGGTGTTGATGATAGTGGATATGATGAAGATGAGGAATCAAGGTTGGATTCATACAATTCTGAAACATTTGGCAGCATCACAGGTTCGGTCATTAAGAAGCCGGGTGAAACAAGTGGTGGAAAAGCCAACAATGGAGCACAAACTTGGTCAAACTTCTCTAAAATGGTATCTCCTCAGCCAATTTATTGAGTAAAGCTGTTACACTTCAGTAAATTTCAAACACTTTTCACTAGTTAGTCCTTAATTGGCTTGAATGCTTCCATCATGTTTAATACATAACTGATTTTTTTAATTAATTTCTTTTAGATCTGCTGGCATACCAAAATTTGTAAGCTAGATAATAATGGCATGCCCCATGTACTGTTCGTTTAATACTCAGCGTCAATATTGTGGGTTCTATTTAAGTTGCTTCTAGTTCAGGAGTTCAGGTGTGCGTTTATGTCCTAACTCCTAACAGGACTAGATGGAGGGAGGACAGGTACGACTGTTTGGGAATCTATTAATCTAATGATATTACTGGGTTGATCTATATCTATGTCATGGTGCGAGTGATGACATTGCTTTTCCAAGCTTTTTTTCTCCTAACTGGATTGGCATTAATGAGTTCATGAGACAAATATGATTTGTTAGATGTTTGCTTCCCGGTGCCCTGAGTTCACAGTTGTCCATCCATAAATTACGAAATCAATGACGATAAAAAGGAAAAATTTCCCCACCAAAAAATAAAATAAAAAAGGTAGCAAAGAATAACAAGCATCCAATATAAGTTTTTTTCAGATAAAAGAATGAAGATGAGAGGATAAGAGACCCTTCTAACAAAAACAAAAAGGTAATGAAAGATGAATGGAGTGGAAAATTATGTCAAGAGGATAGGCAATAAAGACAAGAAGTTAGATTAAAGGATGAATCACTTGCCCAATGGCCCTTCCGTAAGTGATAGTGTGAACCATCATCCACCTTCAAGGAAAGCAAACATTTGAAGGTAGAACTAGAATTACAATGATAAATAAATTTCCAGGGCTAGAATGAGCAGCATTGGTAGAAATATTAGCATTTCAACCATTTTGCCCAAGGCATACTTAACTCTTGTTAACTTGAGCCATAGAGGATGAGACTCTCAAGGAAACCACCATAGCCATTTTGAAGCCATGGTCTTGTTCTTAGACACCATATTGCCCAGACTTCAAGCCTCCTTCCTTTTTAGGCCAACAACCAACCTCCCAACTCATTATCACGAGTCCCAACATGAATCTGAAGCACCAAACCAAAGAAAATCCCTTGTAATCTTTTCAATGATATTGGTCAACCCTGTTGGAATAATAGGCATCTAGATAAACATGCAAATAAGAAAACGAAAAAAATGAACCACTATAGCTGGTTCTTACTGCTTGGAGACGGTCTTCAGCAGACTATTGGGAATAAAAGGGGAAGAACTCAAATAAAATAGAGACACAAGAAAATTTCTTTTATCGAAGCTTCGAAAGAAATTAAGCCCTCTAAATCCTTTAGGTATTCGATTCTTTATTGTTGTTGCTGTCATTTGAAGTTCCATTTCTACCTTTTCTTTTCACAGTTATATCCCTTAAATCAACTAACTACATCTCCATGTGGTGGAGAGATGACTGTGGATCACAAAACTAGCTGCATTACTGAAAGGCCTTGTAGAAAATACTTCCTTGTGAAATCCCTCCCTCACTCAGCTTTTTGACAGCTAAGCAAGGCAGACTTCCTCTTTAGAAGAAGCATTAATAGAGTCAACCCTAAAACATCTTGCTGGATATGGTTAAATATCTTTCATTTTGGCAAAAAGAATCTTTTGAAACAAAGGCCAATATATATTCTAGAACAATACTTTGGGTCTAGAACAAAGTTTCAATAATATGTTTCTTTTGTTTGAGCTTTTGGTTTGACCTCCTTACTCCCTTTTAATAAAATAGTGACTTTGCTTCTGGAGTCAGGATAACCTTTCATGTTACTTTTTTGCACAGGATCACTCACAGTCATCTCTGTCAAATATTGGTGTGGATTTAGGCCGCTCTGGTGCTGATGATCATGCTAAGCAATTAGCATCTGAACACCCTACTCAAAATTACTCATTTCAAGATGGGGAATGCAGGTCTTTATTTGCTTCTGCTAATTATATTTTAGAACTTAAAATATAAATATCAACTGTCATGAGTTCTCAAATCCAGTATACTTTCAGGATTCAGAACTGTGTTAGTGATCCAAATGAAACCAGTGGTAATGCCACAGAAGAAAATCAGGTAGCAAGTTGAGGTTTCGGTGTTGTTTCTGATACATATGTTTACAAAAATATCTTGAATGAGATTGCAGCTAGAATGAAACTCCTGGATCTCATTTTTTTATTCATTTTCCTTTTCATTAACTGATGCAGCAAGCTGAGGATGTCCGCCTGTCAAAATCTGAGGGTTTGTGTAATTTCTTTTTCGTCTCTCTGAATTGATTAGGTCATTTGACTATGCCCGCATGCAATGAATATGGATGAAATACAAACCTCATTTTCTCCATTTTTTTATTGTTAAAGGAGTACTGAAACATTCTGTCTGTACTGGATGCTCTCATCTAGTTATGAACATGTTCATTTTAGTGGTTAATTCCTTCATTGTACATGGATCCCTCTTATTGTAGCAGTTTTAATGCAGATTTACAGCCACCACATAACTTGAAGAATGTCGTCTCTGTCTCTGATAAGGGGGAATCATCACCTAACACCACCTCCTTTACCCCTTCACCACATATTATATCAAAGGGTCTTGAAAAAACTGGGTTATGTGGGGAGTTTACTACTGGGACTTCAGCATCTGGCAGATCTAGTGAGCAAACAAAAGCTGCAAATTCACGTGGAAGAGTAGGTAGTGCCTCATCATCTGGTTCAGATAATGTGGGCGGTGTGGCCGCATCTTCTGGTTCTGGTCTATCTCCGAGTTCTTCAGTTGGATCATTGTCTTCTGAAAGATCTATTTTGAATCCCCATGCCAAGGTGCGAAAGTTCAAGATTGACTTTTTAGTATGCGAAATTGCATGTACAAATGCTGGTTTTTCTTTTGGGTCCTAAGTTCTGGTTGTTTATATTACTGATGTCTCTCTGAACTTGCCCTTTTTTGGTTTTCCACTTGATGTCAGGAATTCAAGCTTAATCCTAATGCCAAGAGTTTTATTCCGTCCCAAAATCCTGTTAGGTCCCGATCCCCAGTCTCTGATGGTTCCTTCTATTTCCCAGCTAATGTATCTACGGTACCAAATATGCCCGCGATGCCCATGGGTATTGGAGTAAGTATATTATGGAAAGATATTCTCAATATCCAATGAGGAAATCATGTATTATATTATTGTAGTGTTTGAATATGTATTATACTATTATAGTTACAGAAGATATTTTATTTGAAAACCCCATTTGTCGTTAGGATCCATTTTGAATACTACTTGGTCTACCACATGTCTCTTCCTGCAGTGAACTAATGTTGGATGGATTAGGACTTATGATATACTTTTCTATTCTTAGTTTCTTACTGTGGTGGTGTTCGAATATCCAACTTCAGTTGTTAGGTTAGCTTAAGAGGTGTGAATTTCCTACCGAGTTTTGGTATGAAAAGATTTGAATATATTACTGCTTGTTTCCGTCTTTGGAAGCTCGAGACCTCACTTTGAGCTCTGGTCTTGCAGCTGGGTAAGAAAATTTGACTGGATATCTAAGGGAAATCCATCTTCTAAGCTTCACTATTTGAGCCATGGTACTATCCTTGGAAGATGAAACTAATATTTATTAGAAAAAGCGTCTTCTGCCTAAACCCAAGTTGGCTTCATTTCCCTTTTTTTCAAATGAATGTATAATGGAATATCTCTCATTTGATAGCTGCCCTAATTTATTGGAGAGTTGCATCTTTGGTTCCATATTGTATAGCAGAATTGAGAATGCAAGGGAGGACATTTGGATTTACTATGGAATATATTGATTAGAAGTGATGACATTTGTATTTACTGTGGAATATATGGAGCAGAACTGTGTAATAATGGTTTGCAGTGACTTCCTTAAGTCTATTAAGAAATTTGACTTGACCCATGGAATGAAGAAGTGCCATGGAAACCAGTTTCTCCCAAACTATATAAAATTCCCACTAAGGTTGAACATTGTACTTGTGGTGGTCAAAGGAATTCTACGTGTAAATAATCTCATTGTAAATCAACGGCGTCGTCTGATTTAACTGACCCCACCTAGTGGGATAAGGCTCTGTTATTGTTTTGTTGTTGTTGAACATTGTACTTAAAGCTGAGATTTTGCATTTGGTGTGCAGGTTGGTAATACTTTTGCTGGGCCACCACAGCCTATGATATATAATCCGCAGGTAGCACAAATGCCATCCCAAGCATATTTTCATCCAAATGGACCACAGGTTGGATTTTGCTGGAACTTTCTCATTTGAGCCTTTTATATGCATATCGATGCTTCAGAATTATTCGTTAATATTTTGGATCTAATTGCAGTATGGACAGCTTCTTGGTCATCCTAGGCAGGTTTTGTACATGCCAAGCTACCTACCTGTAAGGATTCATATATTATACTGTGTGCCTTGTCGTCGTGTTTTTATTACTATTTATTTGTGTATTTATTTAATCATATATATTGTGGGAAAGAAAAAAGGTTTAACTCGGTTATCGCAGTATCATTATATATACTGATGTATCATGGATGTTACTCATTCTTCCATGTAACATTCTGGGGAAGACATGTCCTCATTTAGATATCTGAATTCGAACAATCCCGCCTACCATTTGTAAACTTAGAGCAATTTCATACTCGGTTTTTCTTGGAACTCAAGTCTTATTGTTCGATATTTTGCAGGAAACGCCGTATAAGGGACGAGATTATTGACCACTTGGCTGACTCCACTGTTTCTTACCTGAAAAGAAAAACCAGACTCAAATTTCTTAAAAATGTGTCTTAGATGACGAGGATTTCAGCAGAGCAGCGTGTGGGAGGATCCCGCAGTAGTACGATCATTTCCCAGACCAAGCTGGCCACCCCATTTGGGATATAAGTTAATGATCTGTATTAACATGTATTTTCTGGGATTGTGTTTTCGGTGATGTTGTACACATTTTACACGGAGTCATCTTTGTTTTCTTCAGCGATATATTAATATGCTAAATTTATTTTAATTCATGTCTTCTCCCGTTTAATCACTTTTACAGTGTTTTGATTTCTGGTCTTGTCTACATCGTAGCCAAAAAAAATTGAATCGCCATTTTTCTGTTACACCCGCTCTCTGCTCTCTGTTCTCTATATTCTTACTGTATTCTCGAGCTTCAATTTTACTCCACACTCCTTTACTTGTAGATTATCTTAATGTCACGTGAGTGCGTTATATTGTGCTGAGTGGGATATTACACCTTCTCTTGGTATGGCCTATCTCCTAGAGCAAAGTATTATATTAGACTACATTTATGTACTGTATTGCCCTTTTATAGTTCTATACTATCATTCTTTGAACTCTAACCCACTCATTGTTTTAAGTTGGAAAAGATCATTATGGGATCCATGGGATCATAAGTTCATAACGTTCAATTGTTGTTTATACTTTATCTTTCCATTGAAGATTTCCTTCATCTAGTTTATGAGCTATGGGATTTGTGAAGCGTTGGATCAATCCTATGTTTGCCCCGTGTTCGTTGAAGGTTTTAGAGGGAAAGAGAGAATCTAGATTGAGAAGAATGGTGTAGTGTAGTATGACTACTCAATAATAGAATGTTTTACAATGTAGTATGTTCAGTTAATTATAGAAACAACTTAAAACAACTACTATCAGATCCTGACTTGTGATTTACCCTTTAGAGTGAAATGCAGCTCGCAAATCAACAAAGGCAAACAATCTTTTGTTGATATTCACACGAATGAAGCATAAGAGATGCATTCATGCAAAATATGCCATTTTCTAATTAGACTAATGAATAAGTCAGGAACAAACTATTATTTTGGTCCTCAAAAAATTTAGCTTTTGTCAAAATGAACTTTGAAAGTAAGAAATAACATTTTAACCCCTCATTATTTTTATAGGACAGAATACACAGCTTGATCTTCTATTGTGCTACCAACTTCATCTTCTATTGAAGTAAAAAAAATATAATCATATTGCTGATAATGACAAAAATTGCATCCAGCAACGATATGAAAAAATCAATTTTAAAATTATTATCATAATAGTACACTGATTTCAACTACTACTACTACACAAAATAGAATACATAAATTGATGTGTAGCTTGGAGTCATGACCTCGAGAATTATGAGTCCTAAGGCCTTACAGATCAGCATAAGGAAGCGCATCTTAAAATAGCTATTAAGTATTTCTTATACCCAACCCAGAAAAGGTCATGCTGATCAACAGTTGCGTCATCGACCTTGATTTGCAGCAGCGGCAATTGGCTGAACAGCTGCAAGAGGATTTACTTCATATGAAAATGCAAGCTGCCACAAATCTACCAAAGCTCTCTTCATTGCGGTTACTTGTGTTCTTACCATCCTGAATGAATAGGCAAACACTGATATCAACTGAATCCAAAAGCAAATAGAGATCATACCAAGAGCTTGTTTCTTACAAATTCATATTTGATCACATCAAAGATACCAGGCCTTTAAGTAAAAATAAGTGTTTCTAAATGTTTGTGAAGCACACATTTAGTGTACAAAAGGAGCATGGAAGTATTTCTCTGGCATGAGGAGTTATTAATTTACAGCATAACAGACCAGCCTGGTTATAAAAGGTTGCTTCAACCACAGGATTAAACATGAAATTATGAACAAACGAAATCAGATAATTAATTACTTCACCACAATAGAGTAGAAAGTGAAATGTTTTTTAGTCATGTTGAAAACAGATTACTTGGGAAACTTCAATACAAAATTTTGGAAAATTTTAGCCTGGGTGGGTTAAACAGAGTTTCAATTGATACGAAAACATAAATAAAATCTAATACATGGTCAAAAATAAAATAAATCACAAGGACAACCTTGAATTGCAAAATATTGCCTTCAACTTGATGAAATAAAAAAATATTTACCTTAGCCAGTCCATTAGGTCTACTAATATAGAATGGCATGGTTCTTCAGAACATGTTTCCAACATAACTACAAATACGGTATCTTAGTCTCAATTTGTCATGTTTAAAATCACACATAACTTCACCAGTCAATTACGAGTTCAAGAAGTTCATCTGTCCTTGGTAAGTGCATCCATTTATCAAGGTAACATCACTTCATATTTCATTGCGTGATATACAACATTCCCTTGCTCTATATACAAATCATGCATGAACTTGTCAAAGAAGGATAATTTCTATGCAAGATAGTGCATTAGCCTTTGGCACCTCAATTAATTTCATGAGTGTGCTAGAAAATTGGCATCTGTCAGTTGTGTTCATAACCTTTCACAAAGCCTGTTACCCCCCCCCCTCCCAACCCAAAAAAAAAAACAAACTTGAAATGAACAGCAACCAGAATGACAAAAAGAAAGGTTAATTTATCCTGAATCTACTTTTATATGAAATGGAGGTATGTGCTCCAAATTCCACACTAAGCCGTGGCTAATAAATTCTTGGTGTATTGACTATTAAACTAAAAAATTAGAATTTATTACTCGAGATGCATGATGATAGTCAGTACCTTTTTATAGTAGCTTGCTTCCTTCTGTAAACATAATAGATGAACAGGACCAAACAACTGAGCATAATCTTCCCACTAGATATTACAAACTTTGTATTGCCAAACTTCAAATTGATCGCACGAAAGCACCAGAAGCATGGTTCTATTCGCTCAGCTAGTCTTGGAACAATTTTTGAAGCGTACTTTCTGTTGTCTGAATCTTTGCCTTTTAAAGATTTATGTGATCCTTCGCATACATTTTGCTCATTAACAGAATAAGCCGCATTGTCACTTGTAGGAGAGGAAACTTGAGAAAATTTTGCACTTTTAGAACAGTGCATTGAGTTTAACCTTCTCCGAAGTCCCTACAAATACAATGGTATAACAGAATTAGGACTGTAGTAAACAGAGATGAAAAACACACCAAGGAGAATTGAGATCAATATGTTCAAAAAGAGTTCCCCTCCCCCCCCCCCCCCTTTTTTTAATGAAGTTAGAACATATGGTCTAATACATGTTTTTATTTTCACCGGAAACCACCACATAAATCTGATTTGTATGTCCACTTCAAATTCCAAATAATAAAAGAATTAACTTTGATAAATACAATGAGATAAATTAATTCTACATAGGAAAATTAACCTTGATTAATGTTTACCTGTCGGTTTTCCTCAGGCAGTGAAGCATTCTCAACCCAAGAGATTGCAAGATCCACATCTTTTAGAAGTGTGGCAAGAAGTGTGACTGCATAAACCTCGACAACTTCCAAGTATTCATCAATTCCAAGAACTAAGTGCTTGTTATATTTACTTCCGCACTCTTTCTTTGCCTCAGCAATAACAGCAACATATTGTCCATCCCCCAGATTCCATCCATTAAGAAATTCCTCCAGAAATTCTCGAATGCCAGATATAGAACCTTCAGCTATTTGGAAACAAACTCTGGAGAGAGAGAGAGAGAGAGAGAGAGAGAGAGAGAGAGAGAGAGAGAGATGAGTATGAATCTGCTTAAGTCGTTGCCATAATCCCAAATTCACATTATATGGAAATAAGAATAAAAAACCCTTGTCAGACACTACAAGAACAAGCTATCTGGGATATATCTTCATAGTCAACATAAAAAATAAAAACAATCAAACAAGATGACTATAAACTCTCCATATCTGGAACGTTAAATTGTAATTATAGAGTAATCAAGATTAGGAGAAAATGCAACAAGTGAAACTAAAGCCTACCCGGTAAGAAGAACTTGAGAAGGGATAGTTTTGACTGAAGTGAAATACGATCGAAGTTGATTGAGAATATCCGGTGCCCTAAAAAGTCCATAGATTCATGAATCATAATTCAGTGATTGCTGATCAAAGACCACAATAGTAAATATTATAGAAAATAATTTTAAAAAATGTTACATAAAAAAGAAAAGAACCTAGAAATTTGACCAACTACGAGAGTGGTTATTGAATACCACAAGTGATAGGAATGACTTTCTCTGGTCCCAAATAATTGTGCAGTTTTAATTATGCACACAGATTAAGCAAATGATTTAGAACATCTTTATTAGAGATAAATTTAAGTGAGCATACACAATTACATTTAATCTCTCTCCTTCATTTAATAGGGTTACTAGAAACAGTTAGGGTTAGTTTGGATTGGCTATTATAAAAAGATCTTTTTTGAATAGACAAAAACTATTTCACATTTGGATAAACTTTTAAAAAGAGTTTTCAAATATTAAAAATGTCTTTTGCTTCTGCTTTTTTTAATAAAAGTACTTTCCTTAAAAGATGTATCCAAACGAGTTTAAAACTTAATAAAAGTACTTCTTTTTATTAAAAGTACTTTTTTAACTCAAATAAACCAATCCAAACTAACACTTAATTAGTGTTGCCCAGTTTTCTAAATGGACACTTATTTGGGACCAAATGAAATTTTATAAATGAAAAATTATATGGACTCTAGGGAGTATAAAATATTTCAACTAACTAAAATTTGTTAAACAGTAACAGCTAGGGGCCTCATCCCACAGTGTACAAGTTACCTGCCAAGTTGATTGAGTGATTGAACCAGGACCATGGCAGCTGATTCCCACATATCCTGAGTTGCAACACCAGAAGAGTCGTCTTGCAAGACCTTCAAAATGGAGATAGCTATCGAAGTGGCTTCTTCATACATGGAGCAAACAAGGTAGCTGCAGTGCAAAAACACATGGATATGTAAATAAGTAGTTGTTTGCAAAACTTCTATTTTTCAATGATATCCTAATTCATGATGTTATCTATTCAATGGAGTAGAAGAGTTAACTTTGAAACATGAGTCTGTGGGTAGAATCCCAATTTGCAATAAGAAAGAAAAGCATAGTAAATATTACCTCTCAGAAACCTCAATTTGTTTCCATATGATTTTGTCAGCACTGGCGTCAGTTGTAATTGACATAGTCGCAGTATTCATTCTCTTAGCTTCAGAGACACAAACAAGAGCACAGAGGATGTCTGAAAATTTAAAAAAAAAAAAAAAAAAAAAGGAAGGAAGAACAAAATCATTACCTATATTTATATTTATTGAAAACATCTAATTTACCCTTTCCAACTTTGGGTCATTTGCACTTTGGTCCTCAGACTTTTAAGAACGTGCAATGCAATCCCTAAAACTTCCTAAACTGTTTATGGTCCTTTAATTTATTTATTTTTCAAATAATTTGAAAATTGTTATATAGGGATAGAAAAACAACCAGGCCTATTCAACAAATGTAATTATAATATTAGGCATAAGCCACCAAGAGCATGCCACCACTCAGTTCACTCCAAGAGCACTCTCCACCACAAACAAGTAATACACCATACCAACAACATGCTGCTTCCAACTTACAAAAATTAACAAGAAAAAAAAAAAGATGAGTGCTTACCGGAGAAGAGAAGACGGGCGAGCAGCAGAGTCGTTCGCGTGGAGGTTTTGGCCGACCAGTGGAACGGAGGTGACGGCGAAGAGAAGACGGCCGAGCAAACACGTTCGCGACGTCGAGGAGAAGAGCTCCGAGCAGACCTTCGCGACGGCAAGGGGAAGAGGGCCGAGCAGCAGAGACGTTCGGCGGCAACGACGGCACCCTCGGGTCGATGACGAGGACAGAGACGACGAGTTCAGGGCGGCCGGCGACGACGAGGACAGAGGCGGGCTTGACGACGAGGACAGAGAGACGGCGACGCCAACAGCAGTTCCGAACCGACCTTCTGGCGACGCGAGGAGAAGAGCAGACCTTCGAGAGGCGAGGATGGCAGCCGCTGGTTGTCACCGCCGGCGCCGATAGTGGTGGGGGCTAATGAAACGTGTTTTGGGAGATGGTGGCTGGTTGGCTTTGCTCTGAGCCTCTGATAGGGTTTAGGGTTGGCTTTCGTGCGTTTGTGAGAGAGAGAAGGGAGGGGGGGTGCTCTGCTCCGTTGTTGTTTTTCTTTGGGATCAAAACGGCGACATTTCGAAGGGTAGAATAGCGAACCGGAATGTTTAAAAACCGAGCCGGTTCTATCAGTTTACCGGTTAATTTTTAGTTCAACCGGTTTTTTGCATGACGGTTTTGGACATCAACTGAACCTGTTAGAAGATTGGTTTTCGATTAATCCAATTGAACCGATCGAACCAGTCTAATTTCAAAACATTGCATAATATAGAAACTGTTGTGATCAAGGTTCTGAAAACCGAACCGATCATCAAACCGCTCTAGTTACTGGTTTACTGGTTCAATCGTGGTCTAACCGAAAAAACTATTTTATATTAAAATAATAAATAAATTATAAATAAACACTCTAAAACATAATTATAATCTAATATAAAATTTAAAATATTTTCTAAATTTAAAGCACTACATAAAATATTATCGGTTTAAGACCTTTAGATAAAGTACAAACTTAAATATTTTAATGAACTTAAGCTTTTGCTTTCAAAGTTTGCTATAAGAGAAACCAAAATCCTTTCTTCATCCTATAAATGTTTGCTGTGATGACATTGATCAATAAAGCAATTACATCCACAAAAAATATCAAACCATTTCCAACTTTGGTTTAAATTTGTCCAAGCAACAAAGAAAAAGAATCAAGGTTTTCTCACCAAAAAAAAAAAAGAATGAAGATTCCTCGAAGTAGCAGCTATACACTCCATATCATTTAACACAAACTAGAAGTTCAGAAACCTCATTCTTCCATAGCTAGACTCAAATCTATTGCCACCTAATTTTAACATGCTACCTAACATACCACAAATTTCTAATCAAGAGAGGTGTCTCTGTTCTCACAGCAAAATTGTATTCACTTGAAGATACTCAAAACAAATCAGGAAAAGCAAAAGGATTTCACAATAACCCAGAGATAAATTTGACATTTTAATGCTTCTTCATCATGTTACTCAATAAATCAGCAAAGCAGTCACAATCCAAGCACATGTAAATCACAAAATAGTCAAACAAACACAAGTCAGCAACACATCACTAATCAACAATCACAAGACATTCAAAATCAATAATTAGTAAATTAAAATCACAATAAAAAAAGCAGCAAAGAGCTTCGAAATAATCAATCATCAATAAACAGCAGCAGAACCATAGTAAACCAACAATCAAATAATCGTTCAACAAAAATTAACAACACAACAAGTCAACCAGACCTTCGAAAGACAGAAACATAGCATAAAAAAACAAAAAAAATGATGAACAAGTGAAGAACAAATGAACAATTGAGCACTGAGTTAATCACTAATCAGTCAGAAACAGTGCAATAATTGCCATCAAATAATCAAGAGTCACAATCTAGGTACAATTAAATCACAAAACAAAACAGTAAAACACAACACACAAAATCAGTAATGAACCAGAGCTAATCACTAATCAATAAAGGCCAAGACCAGTATGCTGACAACAGAAGTAAAGGAGCAAATATAAGCTTTCATCTCAATTGGCTTTGTGTTCGGGAGACATGGGAAAAGGCTCGTTTCCGGCAGTGATCCTTATCGCAATCAATTATTCAACAATTATTATTACAAAGAAAAAAATAAATCCCGAGGGCTAGAAGCTGGAAGCCTAGAAAAAAGCAGAGCTAACGGGGATAGTGGCTGGCAAGAGGCAAGACAGTGGCCGACGGGGTGAAAGTATGGAACAGAGCTGGCGCCGCAGAAAGTGGCTGCACGACCAAAAGTGGCACTGGCGGTGGTTTCGGTTTTTGAAGATCAACAAAGCTGGCTGCGCGATGGAAAGTGGCTGCACGAACAAAGCTGGCTGACATTGGCCGGACGGAAGTTGCGACGGCGACGGTGGCTGGACGGAAGTTGCGCCGGAAGCTCTAGGTCCAGCCGTCCAGGTGAGTGCTGCTTCGCGTTCTGGAGACTGGAGAAGAGAGGGTAATGGTTAGGGAAGTAAAGGATTTAAGGTCCAGCAACCAAAACGCAGCCGTTTTTGACACAATTTAAAAACCGGTCGGGTCACAGTTCGGTTCGACCGACTGGTTCCTGGCCAGTTCGGCAGTCCAATGACGGTTTTTCAATCTTGACGTTTTTAGCTTCTGTCCGAACCGTAATTCGCATCAGTTCAAGGTTCGACCGGTTCGACTGGCCGATTCGAACCGGTTTTTAGAACCTTGGTTGTGATAAGAGCGGAGTTGGATGCCCATTAATATATGGGCGGCTCAGTTTCTCAATGAAACAACATTTAACGAAGTTTGAAAATTCAAAGCTTTGTACATGTATAAATAGCAAGGTTCTGAAAACTGGATCGGACTGGCCGGTCGAACCGGTTCAACCAGGAACCGGCAGTAATAACGGTCCGGTCCAGTACTTATAACCGCTGAGGAAAAAATCGCTTAAAATCGTTGAACCGGCCAAGAACCGGTCAGTTGGACCGGACCGGTAACCGGCCGGTTCATAGAAAACGACGCCGTTTTGTTTATTTGTAAAAAAAAAAAAAAAGAAAAATAAACCCAGAACCATTCGCGAACAACCCCCCTTCCTTCCCCCAATCATTCGTGCAAGCCCTGGCCTATCTGAAGCAAAGGAAAACCCTAGCCGTTCATTGCGTCGTCGTCCTCAGATCCTCAGCGCTCCGCGGGTCGCCGGTTGCCGGTCGTCTCCACGGCCTCCTCCTTCTCCTCCTCCGCGGCGTCTCCCCCTTCTAGCTCGGCACGTCGTCCATTCCCAGGTGAAATCGCTGGTCGAGGCCTCCAGCTGGTGCACCGTGGTGTCGCCGTCGTGTCTTCGTCTTCCTGTTGTCAGTGGACGGTTAGTGAAAGTGTGATTTACTGATTTCTGTCGAGTCTGTTACTCTGTTTTAGGGTTTTGAGGTTGAATTTGTGATTTTTGATTTCTTGAGTCTTTTGTAATGCTGCTGATTTATGATTTCTTGGGTCTTTTGTAATGCTACTGATTTTTTATTTCTTGGGTCTTTTGTAATGCGAAAAGTGGGTTTTACGATTTTAAATGTTCATCTGTCTTCCTGTTTTGATTTTAGCGTCTGTATAAATGGTTACTTTCCTGGTGTATAAATATAGATGATTATAGACACATGACATACTAAGTTTTAAATATATCAAATTAGTGCATAGCTATTTACTATGAATCTATGTTTCCAATTCAGACATTAACCACATGATAAATTGAACAGGAACATGTTTGTTCTTAAGTATTATTAACATTTTAGTATACTTGCCTTGTTATAAGGCTTAAGCTGCAAATGTAGTTTGATCTCCTTATCCTCTCCTTATATTTCTAATGTGGAGGATTTCACTTAGCTCAAGTCGATGACTTCAACAAGAAGTTTTCTCACTCAACCCTGTAAACTTGTTCTTATTTATCTGATTACCTGTTGTGATCAATGATTAGAGAAGGTTGCCTTGTTCCTCTACAATATATTCTGAGCAGTGAGATCTGCAAAGAACTAAACTACTAAAACCATTCCTTTTTGTTTTTGCTTGAATTTTAGAAGAAAGAGCAATGTAATGTATTCCTATTTATTATTTCATAAGATCAAGGTTAAATTAAAAATTCAGGTGGAGTTGAGTTTTGTTTATGAGTAATTAAATGCACGAAACAGGAATAGGATTGCTAATTTCTTTTGTGACTTTCATTGTTCTTTTCCCCCTTGTTGTGCTACTGTTGTTGTTATGCTGCTCTTTTATTATGGCACTGTAATTCTCCGATCACTGATCAAGTGTTTTGAATTTGGAATTTCTAATTAGTGACTTGTTAAGCTACTGTTATTATTATGCTGCTATTTTGTTATGGTACTGTGATTGTGTGATCACTGATCAGTATTTTGAATTTGAAATTTGTAATTAATGACTTGTTAAGCTGCTGTTTTGCTATGGCACTGTTGTTGTTATGCTACTATTTTGTATTGGTTGTTGCTGAATGAGTAGTGGTAGTGGAAGGAGAGTCAAAGTGTATCGGTAGTTGGTGATATGTTATGCTTTCTTATCCAATGACTACTTGTTATGTTGATACCTCAACTTGGAAACAACACTACATCCTGTTTATGGCTTGCTCAGCAAGAAGAACATGTTGCTAAGAGAGCTTTCTTACAACAGATGAACGCAACGCTGCCTAAGATTATACCAAAAAGGTCATCTTGCAAGGTTCAGGTTCATGTTCAGTTAGCATAATACCACAGAATGATCAACATTTTCTAACTGAACTAGCCCAACATTCTTTTGAAATTGATAATCCTTTGTCTCCTGATATTTCTAAATTAGAATCTGAGATGTTAAGTGATCCTGTTAACCCTCAAAGTCAAAATTTCATATTTAGATATTTCTTTTTACTATTTAAATTTTGAGTTTGTATTTTGATAAGATCATATTGAAGGTTGTGGTAGGCTTAGAGAAGGGGGGTTGAATCTATGCCTTCCTTTTAGGTTGCTGTTATTACCCTTTTAAAATGAACTTCCAATTCAGGTTCTGTTTGAACTCAGCAGCGGAAATTTATGAGACAATTTATTTTTGTCTCATGAATATCAGAAAACAGAAAAGCTAACACCAGCATGTATCCTGGTTCGGTTGCCTTGTGCTATGCAACCTACATCCAGTCTCCTCCACAACTATGAAAGAATTTCACTATAGTTAACAATATTACATACACCAATTTCACAGGATTGACCCAATCCTTTCACACTCAAGTTCTAACCTAACTTGACATTGGCTATGCTAATACCTAACTATTTCTCTTAGTGCTAACCCAACTAAGAAAGGGATACCTTACAGGTACAAGATACAAGACACTTAATCAACCTAAAGAAATCAAAAAATAACTCTAGGCTTTTCTCTCAAGTGTATCTCTCAGCATGTTTCCACTCATGGCTTTTTCTTAAGCTTTCTCACAATGCCTTTTCTCTCAAGAAATTACAAAAAGATAAACTTAGAAAAGTACATTACAATCAGTAAAACATGAAGGAGATTGACTTCATCAGCAGTCTCTTTGCTATGTGCAAAACCAGATTCGCAAACCTCAGATACAGTTCTTCAGTATTGGCCGAATGCTTCTTTGAAAGAAAGCATTATCCAAGTAGAGGAACTTCTTTGCAGAACACTATTCTCAAACTCTGGTTTTCTCTCCTTGGTTCCTGAATGAACAGCAAGCTTCTTTTATCTCCTTGCATGTTGCTTGGTTCTTCTTTCAAGGTCAACACCTTGAGCCTTGAGTTTCACCAACCCACAGATTCACTTTTTCACCTTAATCCTTAGAGAAGAAACTTTCCCTCTGACTTCCTCATCTTGACCGAAAGCCATAAAACAACAACCATAGAAATCTTCCAAGGTCAACTTGATCTGAGCCCTTGAAAACCAACTTGGTCCCCAAGTCTTGTTTAACATCGTAGATACACAGCAGGGAAGAACAGAAATCCTCTTTCCTTTGTATCCCATTTCGGATAGAGCAGAGAGTTGGGAAGAAGAGATGTAAGCGAGTTGCATGTATGAGGAAAAGATTTACCTATAACCTAAGCTTGATTTGGTTTGAATTTGTTGAGATGACTTCTGCCTTTCAAGCTTAGTTTCTCTTTCTTGCTTCTTTTGTGACTATCTTGGTGAAGAAGCTCTTTCTCTCTTTCTCTTTCTTGCTTTTCTGAAGCTGATTTGACTTGGTCAGAGAGAGATGAACGTTGCACATTGAAAGAGTGAAGACTTCAATCTTACAAGAGAAGCTTTGTGAGATGGATACGGGCTTGGATTGGTTTTCCATTAAGCAACCCGTTGGTGTCTTGCCTTGCTTCTTTGAAGAATTTTGCTTGGGATGAATGACTTGGGCTTGTCTTAATTTTTCACTTACCATTCAGCCCAATAGCATATTTCTTTTGTTTGATGTTGGGCTGCTGCAACACTTGTTTTTAGCCTGTATCATTTATCAAAAATAATCAAAACTAATTTGGTGATTAGCCCACTAATTAAATGTTTGTCATCATCAATTCTATTAATTAATTTCTTAACTCAACACATATGAATTTGGTTGATGATTTTTTGTGTAGTATTTTATATTTGGAAGATATTTTAGGATGTTTATTTATAATTTATTTATTATTTTATTCTAAAATGATTTTTTCGATTGAACCACTGGTTGGACCGGTTGGACCAATAAACTAGTGAACTAATGATTAGAGCGGTTTGATGACCGGTCCGGTTTTCCGAACCTTGGTTAAAACAATCTCATTTTAAAAATATTAAAAAGATTATATCAAACATTTTTTAAATGGATAACTAACGCTAACAAAAAATATACTATAGTAGTAAAGTATTATAACAAGTCATTATTCTAAGTCGCCCTAAATATTTAAATAAATCAATACAATCCTAAGCCACCCTTCAAGTATACTAGTAAAAGAAATTAATTCTAATCCAACAAGTCATTTAAACTCTAAAAAATAATTCTTAAACTAAAATAAATAATTAAAAATTAATACCAATTTCGAAATTCTAAATTTATTGATGTATCATGCTCATTTAGTCTATAAGACTGCATTTTTTTGGTGACTGAACATAACACAAAGAAAAAAGACCTAAGAAAAAGAGTAGTACTCCTCTCTAATAATAATATCTAAATTATTAGGAGGCAGCAACCATTCTAAATACACCTGCTTGTTTAAAACAGCAGTCTTAGCCATTAAATCAACCGCTCTATTTGCTGTTCGCTGGATGAGCACTAAAGTAGCTGTCCAATTGCGCTGGAGCATCTCTTTGATTTTGTCAAGCAGATCAGAGTCATTCCTAATCATGCTGGTTGTGCCTCACGAAACAAGAAGAAACGCATCAAGATTATCAGTTTCACATATGACCTCTTTGCACTCGCAATCCCAAGCCATAACAAGCCCTCTCCAAATAGCATGAAGCTCACAACAGAGAACACTAGAAAGAGGTATACTGGCAGAACAACCTTTTATCCAAATTCCCATGCTGTCTCTAATAATACATCCAAAGCCAGCTAATTGCTCATTTTCAAAAACACTTGCATCGCAGTTCACTTTACAGACATTCATTGGAGGTGGTTCCCAGTTATATTTCAAAGAAGAAGGAATAATATGTTTTTGGTTGATAACAACATTAGAGAAATCTCGAGCAGCATGTTTAACTAAGTGAACAATTTTCTCCTTACTCCATGGATCATCTTGGTGGAAGATGTCATTGTTCCTATCCCTCCAAATCCACCAAAAGGCCGCTGCAAAGAGAAACTCATTTTTGTTGAGGTTAGAACGAATCCAAGACACAAAATCCAAACTAGAGTCCTCAGCGGTCATTCCCAAATTTAAGCTAATCCAAATCTGACGAGCTTTTTGGCAAGTCCTAAAGCAGTGGTTAATATCCTCTAGAGCAAGATAACATCTCTGACAAAAATCAGAAGTAGAAATACCTCTTTGAAACCGGTAACTAGCTGTGGGAACTCCGTTGTTGAGGCAAAGCCAGAACAGATACTTTATCTTCTCTGGTATTCTCAAGCGCCAAAGCCAAAGCCAATTTTCATTATCATTCCAGCCAAATTTCTTCTTCAATAGCCATTCATACCCGCTTTTAGTCGAGTAGGTGAGAGTATTTGAGTTTGTCCAAAACCAACCTGTTTTATCTCCTGCCTGCTTGATAGGATCAAAGAGCATCAAATCAAGTTTAACTTCTTCCGGAATCATTGTGTAAAGAATATCCCACCGCCAATGCCCAAGGTGCCAGACATCTTCTAACTTCAAGTGAGAATCAGAAATGTGCACAAAAGGAACCAAAGGAGCTAGCGTTCCACATGGTCGCCAAGCATGATACCAAAAGGATTGAGACATCCTGCCTGTACACCAATCAAAACCATCACGAAGCTTTTCTATTGTCTTATAAATCGCTCGCCAAGTGCTTGAAACATTATTAGAAAATTTGGGTGAAAAGCAAGAACTCCCAGATAAATATTTTGCCAACATAATTCTTACCCAAAGCTTATCTTTATTATGCAATAATTGCCAAACAAGCTTTCCGAGTAAAGCAAAATTTACGCATTGAGTATCTCTAATTCCCAAGCCTCCATATTTTCTTGGAGTGACAACTTTGCTCCACTTGACCAAATTTAAACAACGCTCCCCCACCTTTCCCTTCCACAAGAATTGTCTAAGCACAGAATCAATCTTTTGACAAACCGAAGTAGGAAAAAGAGTCACTTGCATCTGATAAATAGGAAGAGAATAAGCAACAGATTTAATTAAGCAAAGCATGCCTGCTCTGTTAAGGAGCCGACCTTTCCAACTAGCCAGCCTATTTTTTATCTTCTCTAAAGAGTCCGAAAAAATAGATCTAGCAGCTCGAGGATGATTAAGGTTCACCTCCAAGTATTTGCCTAGGTTACTAGTAAAAGGAATATGAGAAACACCAGACAACATTTCCTTCCTTCTATTAGAGATATTTCTAGAACAAATAGCTTTAGATTTTTCAATGTTAACCTTCATACCTGAAGCTTTACAGAACAACTCCAAGGTGTGCACAACATTCTGAACTTGACTTTTCTTCGCTTTATAAAAAGGAGGAGGTCATCTGCAAACATCAAGTGAGAAACTCTAGGTCCCCCTCTAGAAACAGCCACACCATCCCAAATACCCTCGTCAACTTGTTTGGAAATGAAGCACGTCAATCTCTCCATGCACAAAACAAATAAATACGGAGAAATTGGATCTCCTTGCCTGAGCCCTCTGCGAGGTTGGAAGCTGTCCAATCTATTCCCATTCCAAAGGATGGAAAGATTTGAGGCCTGAACACAATTCATTACAAGCCGAATAATTAGAGAAGGAAAGCCAAAAGATTCAAGAGTGTGCTCAAGAAAATTCCAATCAACTCTATCATAAGCCTTTTCTAAATCAATCTTAAAAGCCATAGCTCCTTTTCTAGACTTTGTTCGCTTAAGAAAGTGAAGAACTTCTTGGGCGACAATAATATTATCAGGTGCTCCTCTACCATGAATAAACCCTCCCTGAGTTGGGCTAACAATCTCATCCAAAAATGGTCGTAATCTATTAACCAGCACTTTAGTCACTAGCTTATAAATTACATTCTTATTGGCCGAAAATCCTTCAATCTAGTTGGAGGGTCGCACTTAGGGATAAGAACAATCAAAGTTTCCAACAAAGAATAACTTAACGTCTCCTCTAAGAATGCTTTCTGAACAGTACGCCATACCTCATGACCCACCACATCCCAATATTCCTTGAAGAAAAAAACTTGAAAACCATCCGGCCCAGGAGCTTTGAACGAGCTCATATTATCCAAAGCTTCTTTAACCTCCAACATTGTTACTGGTTTAGACAAATTATCACAAGCATCCTGGCTAAGAGATGACATAGGAATTTCTCCCATGCAATTAACCTCAATAGGCTCAGTAGAACAAAAAATATTTTTGAAGAAATGAACAACCTCCCTTTGCAAAACTTCCAGATCATCAGACCAAGACCTATCACTAACTAGCAACCCATGAACCTTGTTAGATTTTCTTCTAAGGATGGTTTGCATATGGAAAAAGCTAGTATTTCTATCATCATACCGAACCCATTGATCTCTTGACTTCTGCTACCAAAGCAATTCTTCCTGGGCCAAAACTATATTATACTCAGCTCTCAATTCTTCCTCTTTGTGCTTCAAAATCGGATCATCGTCAGCTTCCATTTTTCGTTGAATACAATTCAAATAAGCCTCCAATTCCCTCTTTTTAATAAAAATATTGCTGAAGACCGTAGAGTTGAATTCCAACGAAGCTTCTTGAACCCCCAAAAATTTTCTATGGATGCCAAAGTCTGTACTATTCCAAGATTTCTGAACAATGGCCTTGTAATTAGGATGCGTTGCCCATGCCGCTTGGAATCTAAAAGGCCGGTTTCCTTTCTTGATAGGAATTTTTTGACATCAGATAAGTAGGGGACAATGATCAGAGTGGGAATGGCTGAGAACTTCAACAAAAGCTTCTGAAAAAAGAAGGCGCCATTCTGTAGTACAGCAAGCTTTATCCAATCTCTTTGCAATTTCTCTGTTTCCTTGAATTTTATGGAATCAAGTAAACCGTCTTCCAGAGGTTGTCAGATCAAAAAGACCACAAGAATCTAGAGTACTTGCAAAGACACTACTGCGATTCGAATAGTAATTACCCCCCTTCACCTCATGAATACTCAAAATATCATTAAAATCCCCAACCACCATCCATGGGTCCTGAATGCACAAACCAATATCAAGCAGATGACTCCATAATTCTACTCTATTAGTGGCTTGAGGGCTGCCATAAACCGCACTGCAGATCCAGCTTCGCCCACCACCATCAATTTCCAAAGTTACACATTGATTCATAGCCCAAAGAATTTTACAAGAAAATTTTAAATTAGCAGAGAGGAACCAAATTCCTCCCTTGTGTCCAACAGCATCTACAATCCCAATAGGATAATAGCTTAATCTCCCCCAAAATTATTTCATAGTTTCAAACCCAATATGAGTTTCCACCAAAATAAAAAAAGTTGGTTGAAATTTTCGTACCAACTCCTTACAGTGCACCCGAGACATCTTATTTGACGCCCCTAACATTCCAACTAATAATATTTAAATGGTCACAATCCATAAAAAATAAATTAAATAATTGGAATGTTTAATCATTCTACCTCACGTTGATGGACCCCTGTCTCCAAGTGTCTCCTTGTGGACTTGCACCGCAGAACCATCATTCTTCTGTTGAGGTTGGGTCTCCAAGTTTGTTGTTGCACTAACTTTATCAAGCTCTTTTTGTACTCGAGAATCCATTGACAATGCTTCAGTAGGTGAGTTTTGAAGCGAAATAGGATGCTGCCTTTTGTGCCCTGCTTTAAAAAAGGGAGTACTCTGATCCTTGAAAGCCACCTGAGTTGTTCCCAAAGAGCCAAGTGTGGATGGAGGATCTTTCTTTTCCTTAGGCCCCACCTTTGCATTTGATAAGGACTTCACCTTTGCATTTGATGAGGATCCAGCATGCATGTTATTATACCCAAAAGAAAATTTCTTACTCACCAAATTGGAGCATATTGCTACATTGGATTTTTTTGGCACCACATTGTGGCCTTTACCCACTTTTTCCTTGCCTTTTCTACTAACTGTAACCCATTCACCCTCTTTTGCACGAGTATCCATTTTCATACGTGAGTCTTGTAAATTATCATGCACAAGATCTGCTGCACCATGTTTCTCCATAATTGGAATTGATTTGGCATTAATTCCAAATTCAAAAGATAAATTTTGATTTTTTACTGGGATTTGACTACCTTCCACTGTTTTCTCGTTGTTATCTACAGGAAAAAGTGACGGCAAATTTTTCTCCTTCACCGTACTTTCCTTCCCAATGCCATTGTTGTTCTCTTTCACACATTCTCTTGTGACATGCCCAAAGCAGCTACATTTTTGACAAATTAAATTCAAGTGCTCATATTCTATGTCATACATATGACCATCAACTTGATTTTTTTTTTTATAACTGGAAGTCCCAAGTTAATTTGCACACATACTCTTGCATACTTTTCCCTCTCTGCAGACTTGGTGGCTAAGTCGATGCGGATCGGTTTGCCAACAGCTGACGCAATCATTTTCATGGCTCTCTCTTGATAATAGTTAATGTTTAAACCTGTGATTCTTATCCAAACCATGGTAGACCCAAAAGTGTTTTCACAAGGTCTGAATGAAGAACTCCAAGGTTTAACCGCAACATAGCTTCCAGTAATCATCCACGGTCCTCCAAGGAGAACTTTCTCTCTATCCTCCAAGAGATCAAATTTGACTAAGAAATAGCCAAAACCGACATCTAGTACCTCATATCCTCCTTTGGTTCTCCAGACGCCTTTTAGCCTGTGCGTGATCGCTGTATAGCTAAAATTTTTTCCAAGAACTTTGATCACGATGGCATCTTTGTAGGGCTCTGCCAATATCTCTTTTGCTTCCTCAGTGAACGTCACAGTTGGTATCTCCGAATCACCTTGCTTACCAACTACGGTAGCCATCTTATCCCCATCAAGAGAATCAGCAACCTCCCAAGCTCTCCTTTCTGAGGCACCAACAACTTTATCTCTGAACGATATCCGCTGACTTTGAGTCTTGTTACCATCTCCTTTAATCCCCTCCTTTTCACCTGATGCATGCCCCCTCCACTCTCCCCCTTATTGCTTCCGCCGACATGGCCGGCTGCCTCGCTATGTGCCACCCTCGAAGACTCTCCCCCGCTCTCCCCACTCTCCATTTCACGTACTCTCATGTACTCTCTCGTAGTCTATAAGACTGCATTTGGTTAATCGGTATATTTATCCAGGATAACAATAAAATGATACACATTTATTATGATAGTGTTTGTTTAGTGGCTATGTTTGTTTTTTTTTTCTTTTTACCAAAGATAGGAGACTCGAACCCGCAACCTCTTAATTTAGTATGGGGAGACTATGCCATTTGAGCTATTACTCATTGGCTAAAATTTGGAAGATAGGAGACTCGAACCCGCAACCTCTTAATTGATGATGTAGTGTTGTTTCCAAGTTGAGGTATCAACATAACAAGTAGTCATTGGATAAGAAAGCATAACATATCACCAACTACCGATACACTTTGACTCTCCTTCCACTACCATCATCATCATTCATCAGTTTATTTATATATGGCATTGGCAGGTAGCTACCCTACTCATTCAGCAACAACCAATACAAAATAGCAGCATAACAACAACAGTGCCATAACAAAACAGCAGTTTAACAAGTCATTAATTACAAATTCCAAATTCAAAATACTGATCAGTGATCACACAATCACAGTACCATAACAAAACAGCAGCATAATAATAACAGCAGCTTAACAAGTCACTAATCAGAAATTCCAAATTCAAAATACTTGATCAGTGATCGGAGAATCACAGTGCCATAATAAAAGAGCAGCATAACAACAACAGCACCACAACAAGGGGGAAAAGAACAATGAAAGTCACAAAAGAAATTAGCAATCCTATTCCTGTTTCGTGCATTTAATTACTCATAAACAAAACTCAACTCCACCTAAATTGTTAATTTAACCTTGATCTTATGAAATAATAAATAGGAATACATTACATTGCTCTTTCTTCTAAAATTCAAGCAAAAACAAAAAGGAATGGTTTTAGTAGTTTAGTTCTTTGCAGATCTCACTGCTCAGAATATATTGTAGAGGAACAAGGCAGCCTTCTCTAATCATTGATCACAACAGGTAATCAGATAAATAAGAACAAGTTTACAGGGTTGAGTGAGAAAACTTCTTGTTGAAGTCATCGACTTGGGCTAAGTGAAATCCTCCACATTAGAAATATAAGGAGAGGATAAGGAGATCAAACTACATTTGCAGCTTAAGCCTTATAACAAGGCAAGTATACTAAAATGTTAATAATACTTAAGATCAAACATGTTCCTGTTCAATTTATCATGTGGTTAATGTCTGAATTGGAAACATAGATTCATAGTAAATAGCTATGCATTAATTTGATATATTTAAAACTTAGTATGTCATGTGTCTATAATCATCTATATTTATACACCAAGAAAGTAACCATTTATACAGATGCTAAAATCAAAACAGGAAGACAGATGAACATTTAAAACCGTAAAACCCACTTTTCGCATTACAAAAGACTCAAGAAATCAAAAATCAGTAGCATTACAAAAGATCCAAGAAATCATAAATCAGCAGCATTACAAAAGACCCAAGAAATCAAAAATCACAAATTCAACCTCAAAACCTGAAACAGAGTAACAGACTCAACAGAAATCAGTAAATCACAGTTTCACTAACCTTCCACTGACAGCAGGAAGACGAAGACACGACGGCGACACCACGGCGCACCAGCTGGAGGCCTCGACCAGCGATTTCACCTGGGAATGGACGACGTGCCGAGCTAGAAGGGGGAGACGCCGCGGAGGAGAGGAGAAGGAGGAGGCCGTGGAGACGACCGGCAACCGGCGACCCGCGGAGCGCTGAGGATCTGGGGACGGCATCGCAATGAACGGCTAGGGTTTTCCTTTGCTTCAGATAGGCCAGGGCTTGCACGAATGATTGGGGGAAGGAAGGGGGTTGTTCGCGAATGGTTCTGGGTTTATTTTTCTTTTTTTTTACAAATAAACAAAACGGCGTCGTTTTCTATGAACCGGCCGGTTACAGGTCCGGTCCAACTGACCGGTTCTTGGCCGGTTCAACGTTTTTTAAGCGATTTTTTCCTCAGCAGTTATAAGTACTGGACCGGACAGTTATTACTACCGGTTCTCAGTTAAACCGGTTCGACCGGTCGGTCCGGTCTAATTTTCAGAATCTTGTTTTTAACTGTTAAATATAATTTTGGTTCTTAAAATATAAGTCAAAATTTTTATTTATTTTTAATTTTTTTGTATATAAAATTGTCCCTAAAATTTAACTTAATTTTAAAATCGTCTTTATTTTAGGAACTAAAATCTTACAGAAATGGCAATAAAAACAAAAACAGAAATAGATTGTAGATAGTTTTTTCTTCTTCTTTTTTCCTTTCCATTAATCGGAACAAAAATATTCTCTTTCTCTTATTTTTTTATTTTATAATTTTTTTAAATAAATAATTTGATCTAAAATTTTAATATTTAAGTAAAAAAGATAATTTTAAAATTGGATTTTAAATTTTAAAAACGATTTTATTTGTAAAAAAAACATTGGTAACAAACAAAATTTCAATTTATATTTTAGAGATCAAAATTATAGTTAACACTTCTTTTAACTACAACGAATAAGAATCAACTTGTAACGTGATACTCAACAACCACTAGCGAATTAAAGCCGATGTGGACAAACCCTTTTACTGACACGGATAAAACTAAATTCCATACTGCAGCTTGAACGCGGCGAGAGGGAGAAAAAAGATAGCAAGTACTACTCTCTCTCTTTGAACGAATCCGAAGTTCGAAGGGGAGATGGATTTGATTTGCACCTAAATCCTTGGATCGCCCATGTGTCTGAAGAAAATAAAATTTTAACAAAATAAATTTATTCAAAAAATATCAACAACTCATCTTTATAGTAATACAAATAGGGAGCTCATATGTTGATGTAGCGTTCATACGTTGATGTAGCGTTCATACGTTGAGTCTGAAAATTTATTTGTTTAGGTGTCGTCACTAGAAATTTTTAGATTTATATTTATAAATTATAAATTATAAATTATTATTTGTTTAAGTTGTTATTTTAAAATTTTAATCTATTTATTTAAGTTGTTATACTTAAATTGTTATTTTTTAAATTTTAAATTTTTTTATTTAAGTTGTTATTTTTTAAATTTTAGATTGTTGTACTTAGATTGTTATTTTTTAAAGTTTTGTAGATTTTTTTCAAAAATTACAACTACATACATAAATTTAAATATATTTACGTTAATTTAGAATTTTAAAAATTGTTAATATATTTATTTACTTTATCTGTAAATTTAATTTAAATTTAAATTAAAGTCAATCAAATTTAAAAAATTTTAGCTATGAGTCAACTATATTTAAAGTACATCAAACCCTTTTCTTTACATACATCCAAAATCTAAAATTTCTCTACTTATTTCAATGGATGGTATTCACAAAATCGCAGAAATCAAACCTACAATCGATAATTTGTGTGTACGTATACGAATGATACGGTTATGGACACTACCAAGTTACGGTAATTCTTCATTGCCATACTCAATTGAGATGGTTTGACTCGATGAAGACGTGAGTTTTCTACTAATATTTTTTATTTTATTTTAAATTTATATTATTTATATTTTAAATTTGTTTGTTTATCCTCATCTAATTGTTCTTTGATTTTTGTTTATCAATTCTAGGGAGGAAAAATACACGTCTCGGTTAGGAGGGTTCTTGTGTCTCGATTCGTGACAAGGAGGCAAAATAAATTTTGGGAAAGAACTGTGTAGAGATACTTGATCCACTCCTATTGGTAAGTTCTAACCAATATTTATTTCTAAAAACATTAGTGAATATATTTTTAGTGTTAATTTTTATATTATTTATTATTAATATATTATGTAATACCCTGCAGAAAGGAGATCTATCGGATATACCTACACTTTTACTCAACCTAATTGATAAGATCTTTTTCTTCATCGTTGAAGTTTAAATATATGATAATCCACATTTTTCACCTTTTTATAAAGTTAAGATGATGACTGATAATGTGAATCTCATAAATAAATTCAAAAAGGCTCACTCTATTCAAATTGTGAATACAGTTATAAGTGTACTTTCTATTAAAAAGCAGTATATTTTTCTCTTCCTTGGTCATTAGTAGTATCTAATTTATAAATAATAATTAATAACTAATTATAATTTTAGGATGTTGACTACACTGGTGGTTTGCTTCCAATTTCAAAGGCTTCCTCAATCATTGAAGGGGAGAAAGTAGAAGGTGTTAAGGTATTTGTTCAAAAAATGAATTTTTTGTTTGTTTGTTTTCTTAAAAGTAGATCTTTATTTTATTAAAAAAATATTATTGAGATAAAATCAAAGGTGAGAAGGAAGTCTTTAATTTAACGTAGTATTTTGTACAGAATTTGTTGCTTGAGTTCTCCAATGAAGTTACGGACAATGATGAATCCGAAGTGTTGGAAAATGCTATTACACCAACCAAGCGACTATCCTCGGAGTCGGAAGATTCGAAGGTGCAAGGAGATACCTCAACTTGCAAGAAGATCAAGATTGGGAATGAAACTTGAGAATTTGGATGCACATGTTTTAGAATCTTTTTAGAGTATATATAATAGAATAATGTCAAGCATATGTTTGTTTTGGTGGAAACATCATCTTTTCTTGAGTTGTTATTTTTCTTTTGGATTTTTATGTTTGGAATTTAAAATTTTTTTAAATATAAATTGAAGTTATTTGGTTATTACTTATGATTTTATTTTTAATTCGATTCATACTGTTGATATTATGTTAATTTCTAATTTAGTATTTAATGTCATAAAGTTATAAATTTCTTATATGAATTATTGTTGATACAATTAAGTTAGTTATTAATTTTTAATATGTACTTATTTTAAAAAAATCTAATTATAATTTTTAATTAAAGTATTATGTTTAAAATTTTAAATTTAAATTCAAATAAACTTTTTTTTTGAATTTTTAAATATAATTGGATTTGAGAATATTTTTTAAAATTTTATATAATTTATAAGCTATTATGTTAATTACAAAAGATTATATTAAAGTAAATAGAATTACCAGTCTTATTAAAATGTGAGGTTATTTATCCTATTTAAAAAAATATTTTAATTTGACATTTTTCTATATTTAATTCTGTTTCTAATGTTGTTCCGACAAAATTGAATTAATTTAAAAAAATTTATTTAAAAATTTAAACTTTATACTAACTAATTAGAAAATTCTATTTAAAAATTTAAAATTTGAAATTCTAATACTAATTCCTAATTAAGTGACTTCTTAACTGTTTCGATTTTTAAATTTAAATTTTTTTACTTGTCACATTTATAAATTTTCTCTTTACTCAATTTACATTGTTATCTTTTAAATTGTTTCTGCACAATAGAAATACTTTCATTTTTTCTTTTTTTAAAAATTTTTTCTAAATTTACGTAATTTATAAGGTTATTAATTTTTAGATTGTATTTATTTTTATTTATTTTTATCGACAAATAATAGGAATGACACTATTTATAACAAATCTAATAAAATCATTTTTAAATTAACAAATTCCTATATTCCTGATGAACAACAAATGTTTAATTAAAAAAAAATTATTTAAAAATTTAAAATTTGCACTAACTAATTAGTAAACTCTATTTAAAAATTTGAAATTCAAAATTCTAATACTAATTTCTAATTAAGTGACTTCTTGACTATTTCGATTTTTAAATTTAATTTTTTTTTATTTGTCACATTTATAAATTTTCTCTTTACTCCATTTACATTGTTATTTTTTAGATTGTCTCTGCACAATAATAGAGGTACTTTCTTCTTTTTCTCTCTTTTTAATTATAAGCTATTCATTTTCAATTTCTTTATTTAATGAAATAAAAAAATTTTAACTATTAGTTGAATTTATTGATTGTGAGATTAAACTTATATTTATTTGAAAAAAGAAACTTTTGTGAAAAAAATATATATTATTTTTTGTAAAATATATTTACGTAACTAAATAAATGAGAATGAAAAGAAAATTAAAGCCGCCGTTGAAGTTAAACTGACCATTTAGTTATTTATTTATTAAGTAAAGATGCAGATGAGTGAAGAGGTTGAATTCAAACAGGATAGTTAGTAAAATGGATGAAAAAAATAGAGAAAAAATGAGAACTACATGGATATAAATATATATATAACAAAACATAATGATTGATTTAGAATTTTTGATGGAATAGGAACAGAGAAGAAGGAACAAATGTGCGTGGTGTGTTATGGGTATTTTGGCCAAATAAAATCTCATAAAATACAATATTTTCTATACATTATTTAGCTATTGACAAGTAATAAATTATTAGTTTATATTGTCTTCGTAATATTTTACTAAGTTTGTTTATAAAAAAATTACAGAAAATCCGAGTGATAGTTCCAATGGTGTGCATTTTGATTTGGTGTTGTCGGACATTACAAATAGCAGCATCAATACAGGTTAATTTTTGGATGATTTTTTTGAAACTTGCTTATGTGAATATGCATTCACTTTATGTATATTTTGATTTTTCTACCATTTATTCAATTATAAACTTTAACAGAAAATTTGTTCAAAACTAATGTCTCAAATTATCTTATTAGGTAATAACCCAACACCATATCGATCAAGGTCTTCAACTACTAATTCACACTCTGTAGGTGAAAAAGAACAATGTGAAAATATTAATAGTATTAGTAATTTGGGTATCACACGTGGAGCATATGATAGCCCATGTCATCAGACAAGTCAACAACAGTTTCAACAAACATCAAACAATATCGACCAATTACAAAGCTAGTGTATGTTAATATGATTTTATTACTTAAAGACCAAACATTTAAATTTTAAATTGGTCTATTAAAAACAATCTTTGGTATATGCTATATAATTATTATAGATTCATTAGAGCACAAAAATCGAATTAGATTGGCCTTCAATAATGAGATTAACCTTTCATTTGCCTAGAGAGCAAAATATCATCTTTAAAGACGATGATGATCTTGAGAAAATCATGGAAGAAGAGGAAGAAAAATGTATGATGTTCTTAGCATAGATGGAGGCCAATAAAAAATTTGAATCAGGTCAAATTTTGACATATGCTGAGTTTCCAAATCAATTTATTTATGATAGAGAAGCAAGGGAATGACATCCACGCAAAAGAGGGTATTCTATCGAGAGGTTAAACTATGTTCCATCGGGTACAGATGATATTTATTATATGAAAATTTTGTTAGCTGTTCAGAGAGGTTGCACAACATATGAGTCTATTAGGACATTTAATGGAATTACATATTCTAACTTCCAAGATGCTTGCTATTCCATGGGACTACTGTGCGATGATAGGGATTTCATTACAGCTATTAATGAGGTAGCTGAATTTGCATCTGGTCATCAATTGAGAAAATTATTTGTGATACTACTGATATCTAATAGCATTAGCAACCCAGAGCGTGTTTGAAATGTAACTTGGACATTATTAGCTGATGGAATACTATATGAGAGGAGAAAAGCTTTAAAAAATCAAGATATTTTACTATGTCTTTTTTTTATATCAAGATTTTATTCTCTTATTATTTTTATTTTTATTAATAATATTAATAGTTTTATTTTGGAATTACTTATTAAATATTTTATAAAACCACTATGTGCTTTTGCTAGGACTAAACATGACTGATGACGAATTGAAAAACCTCTGCCTTATTGAGATTAAGAAGATACTCAACAGCAATGCGAGATCTTTAAGAGACTATCAATCAATGCCATATACTGAAATGTCTGATGTTCGCCTTTTTCAGAATAAGCTAATAGAGGAGGAGTTAGCATATGACACAAATGCGTTGACTCATACAAACTTATATACGGAACAAAAGATGACTCATGAGCAAAGGTTAGTATTCGATGAGATACTTAATGCTGTTATTACAGACTCTGGTGGTTTTTACTTCCTTTATGGGCATGATGGGTGTGGTAAGACATTTATTTGGAATGGACTTTCTTCTGCTATTCGGTCTAAAGGAAAGATTGTTTTAAATGTCGCATCCAGTGGAATTGCGTCTTTACTCCTACCTGGTGGCAGAATGGCTCATTTTAGATTTTCAATACCCATTACAATTACTGATGAATCTACTTGTAATATCAAGCATGGCAGTTTGAAGGCTGAGCTGCTCATCCAAAGTAGCTTAATAATTTGGGATGAAATTCCAATGCTCAATAAAATGTGATTTGAAGCACTTGATCGGACGCTCAGGGATCTTATATCAGTTACCGATCAACATAAGACACATCAACCATTTGGTGGTAAGGTTGTTGTTCTAGGAGATAATTTCAGACAGATACTTCCGGTGATTCCGAAAGGGAGTAGACACGATATATTGACATCAGCTATTAACTCATCCCATCTGTGGTCGTTTTGTAAGGTTCTGAAACTGCATACGAACATGAGGCTTCTAATGTCTTATTCAGATCAAGATGAAGGTGAAATGAAGAGATTTGCTAATTGGATACTTGATGTTGGAAATGGAAATATTGGTTCTGTTGTTGGTGATGAATCAGAAATTGAAATTCCAGATGATCTATTGATTACAACTATTGATGACCCTCTCTTTCATTTGGTAGACTTTGCATATCCAAATTTGTTGCAAAACATGTCAGATTACAGGTATTTTCAGAGTAGGGCAAATCCTGCACCCACGCTTGAGAGTGTCGAGAAGGTAAACGATTTTGTCTTGACAATCTTTCTAGGGATGGAAAATGAGTATTTGAGTTCTGACATAACATGTCAAGTTGATGAGAATGAAGATGTACAACAAGAGCGGTTCACACCAGAGTTCCTAAATGACATCAAATGTTCGGGACTACCCAATCACAAGTTGACTTTGGAGCCAGGAGTCACTGTAATGCTACTGCAAAACATAGACCAGACTTCAAGTTTATGCAACGGGACAAGATTAATAGTTAACGAACTTGGCAGCAACGTAATTGGAGTGACGGTAGTGACCGGTAGAAATATTGGAGATAAAGTGTACATTCCAAGAATGAACTTGATCCCTTCAAATTAGGAGTTGCCATTTAAGTTTCAACGGAAACAATTTCCATTAGCAGTATGCTTTGCGATGACCATTAATAAGAGTCAGGGTCAATCATTATCACATATAGGACTTTACCTGCCAAAATCAGTGTTCACCCATGGACAACTTTATGTTGCTTTGTCAAGAGTTAAGAATCGCAGTGGCCTCAGGGTTTTAATTCTAGACGAAGACGGCAATCCAAAAGTAATCAACAACAAATGTCGTGTTCAAAGAAGTTTTTAATAATATTTAGGTAAGAATAATAGTATTTTCATTTTAATAGCATGTTATGATTTACACTTTTGTATAAATATTTACTATAGATATAACAAATTTATCTATAACTCTGTTTTTAGATTTGAGATGAAATGTGTAACAAGAAGCACAACATCATATGCCAATTACTTTTCTACTGAAGTTAGTAAAATACTAGGTTGTCGATAAATTTTTATTAGCCTTTTGATATAAAATTTAGTGTAAAATTGACATGCTATTATTACAGTTATATATGTTCTTATTTTTTTTATGTCTCCCTCCTTATGGTTCAAGAATATTATAGACTTTAAACTCTTCTATTTGTTTTTTACTTTAAATAAAGATAAAATAGTATATTCAGTACGATTATTATATAATAACAATGATCGTATTATACTAAACTCAAAAAATTTATAATTATAAAATATTATTTTTAATTTAACATGTCAAATTTAAATATAAACCCGTACATCGCACGAATTTAATACTAGTAATAATTAATAAAGATTCAAGTACCGTTGGAGCAAGATGAATTCAAATCTAATTTAGCCAACGTCACTTTAATGACTCGATAGCTTATCCAAAATGTATAATACCGAACGAATAATTATTGTCTGAACAAATTCTTTTAAAATGAGGAGATCAATACAGTAAAAATGATAATTTAATCATAATTAAATAAAAATATAAAACTTACACATAAATACATAATGTTAGTTATAAGCTTATTAATAATAATTAAATTTTTATTTTTTTATTTTAAAAATTATTTTTTGCTATTTTTTATTGGAATAAAACTCTATATTCAAGCAAAATACTTAACCAAGTTGTTATAACAATTTTTCAAATCACGCATTTTTTTCTTCTTTTCCTTCTCTTCCTTCTTCTTCTTCTTTTTCAATATTGCATCTTCTTCTTTTTATTCTTTAAGTAATTTTTTCACTTTTTATTCAAATATGAATCGAATTACTAATAAATTAGAAGCAGGAATTTAAAATAGATCAGACAGAAATAGATCATCGTGTTTAAAATATTGAATGATTCAAGTTTAAATTAGTTGAATGGGAGTGATTTGAATTTTTTTCTGATCGAATCAAGTGGAGTAGTGGACGAGATTTAGATTATTCAATTTTGAATTGAATGGAATGGAATGCAATTGCTAAATTCAGTTATATATGTACACCATTTTCGGTTCATTTGGTATTGTATAACGGTTTCGTTTTAAAAATATATTCGATTCATTTGAGACGCAGGTGTTTTTACATTCGAATTTATATCGGTTCATTTGGTATTTTACAATGATTTCGCTTTGATAATATTTTCAGTTCATTCGAGATGCAGGTTTTTTGAATTCAAATTTATATAATGGATAATTTTCGGTTCATTTGATATTATACAACGATTTCGCTTTGATAATATTTTTGCTTCATTCGAAACGCATGTGTTTCTGAATTCGGATTTATATAATGGGCAATTTTTGTTTCATTTGATATTATATAATGATTTCGTTTTGATAATATTTTCGGATTCGAAACTATTTAATGATATCACCACAGAGAATCAAAATCAATAAAGATGTTAGCAAAATGTTACTGTTGTTGGTGATGATGATAACGAAAGAGAAATATAACGAAAAAGAAAAAAAAAAAAAGAAGAAGACATAGAAGAAAAACCTATGTGTAGGAATTTGAAAGAATGAGGAGGAGGAGGAGAAGGAAGAAACGGAGAAGGAGAAGACGAAGACTTGAAACAAAAAAATTGCGTTATTGAAACGCGCGTGTGATACACGCTGGTGTAATAAAAGTGATTTTTGTTGAATTTGGATCGACTTAATTGCCAAAAACACTTGAATGTGTAGTTAAAATGGTTTTATTGTGCTTTGCCAAGTGATAAGCATAAAGCGCTTACTTATCCAACACACTTTTTAAAATTACATTTGAAGGAGAGATTGAGACTGAAAGATAAAAATTGAGAGATAAAGACAAAATTAAGATTTTATATTATATTTAGTATAAAATATATAAAATTAAATTATGTCTCAATATTTTATTTGATTTAAAATAAATTTAAAGACTAAGAATTTGTTTGGGTAAATTTTTAAGAAAAGATTTTTCTTCGAATTATTTTTTTTTTAAAGATCTTATGAAAAAGTAAAAGTAATTTTATGTTTGGGTATCTCATGCAAAAAGATCTTTTTATTTATCAATTATGTTTGGATATAACAATATAAAAGTACTTTTCTGATTATTTATTACATGAAAAACATCTTTTTTTTTTTTAAGAAAAAAGATCTTTTAAAAAAAGATGTAAATTACAACTTCTCAAAATAGATATTTTTTTATTTTTTAGTACTTTTACTTTTACTACTAGAAATTTACCAAACACACTAAAAAATAAAAAAAAAATATTTTTCATTAAAAAAATATTTTTTTTATCAAAATAATAACACCGAAACAAATACTAAAATAACCAAAATTACTTAATTATCTTTATTAATTAAAAAATAAAACAAAATAAATTTTAATTCCATTCTCCTTTCTCTTTTTTTTTTTCTTTTTTTTTTCGCTCATTTTCTTTAAGAATCATCATCATATAATCATCACCATTAGTAGAATGAAAGAAAGAAAAAAAAAATGGGGCCAAAATAAAGCTATAAAGATTATCCAACAAAAGCAACATTGAAACAAAAATTTTAGAAAAATACTAAGAAAGCATTAGAATTTATTATTTTTTATAATCACTTAACTATTAATTTAATTTTTTTAGTTTAATCTAACGATATATTTTATTTTATATTTTTAAATATGTACTGATAATTAAAAATAATACATTTTAACCTTTAACATTTTTCTAAATTTTAACAGTTCTTTGTATAACAAGAAATTGGAGAGCTGAAAACAAGGGTAAAACGCTGACCATGGCTCCGATTCGGTTTGAGAAGGACGAAAGATAATAGAAAATTGAAAAAAAAAAAGTTATTTGGATATGTGTCTCTTTCGTTGTTTCAAAAAGACTTCTTATAATGGCTGCATCGGTGCAATGTTAGCCCAAGGCCGACGTCTGTAGTAGTGGTTGCGGCGGGAGATAAGGGAAGTGCTACATTGGTGCGATAATGGGAGAGGAACGTGGCATTTGCCATTTGTGAGGGTAAAGTTAGAATATTAAAAAATCAATGAGGGTATCTGAGAAAATAAATGTTATTATAATTTTAGTATTTTTATTATTATTTTTTAAATTTTAGTTCCATATATTTTTATTTTTTAAAAATATTAAAAAATTTTTTATATTTTAAATTAAAATTTTAGTTTCAATCACTAATTATCAAATACAATATTAAATTTTAATTCTCTGGTATCATTGAGGCCACCGGTAAACAAACACAGTCTAACAAAACTCGAATAAATCATAAGTAAAACAATGTTTGCAATAAATATGTAAGCCTTAAAAGTGCAATCAGAATAGTGATTAGGAAACAATGTTTATTTCCAATTTTCCATGGACGTGGGTATTTGAAATTTGATTGTTTGCACTTTGCATCCAAGCAGAGTATGGTACTCGCTTCACCACGCCGGCTCATGCGTGACCTCATTATTTTGTTTTTGAATTTACACCCAACAAAATAATAATAATAATAATAATAATAATAATAATAATAATAATAATAATAATAATAATATATATTATTATTATTATTATTATTATTATTATTATTATTATTATTATTATGGAGTTGTCTTGTGTGGGCTTCAATTTGCTATTTTGCTTGCAGAGGCACAAAGCAAAGGAAGCCACCACCACCTCTCTCTCTTTTCTCTGGGAAATTCGCTTAAAGCCTCCCTTTTCTCCCCGTAAACGACGTCGTTTCACTCTCACTCTACTACTTGTATTTTTTTGTTTCCTTTTCTGATTTCGGTTTCAGTTTCGTTTAGTGTGAGTGTGAGACTCTGAGAGAGAGAGAGAGAGAGAGAGAGAGAGAGATAGAGAGAGAGAGAGAGAGTGAGTGTGAGTGAGAGGGAGGTGCAGCAGAAGGAGCAATGGACTCGCGAGCTCAGTATAATCCGCGCACCGTGGAAGAGGTTTTTAGGGATTTCAAGGGTCGCCGAGCAGGTCTCATCAAAGCCCTCACCACCGGTATCCAATTTAGTTATTTCTTTTGGGTTATTTTGAATTTTAAGTTCTGTCTGTGCTCAACCCTCTTTACTAGTTCAAGTAATGTGCTCTGTGCAAAATCCTTTCTTTTTGATTTTGTATTCTCATTTTTCTTCTCAATGGGTCAACGAAAATTTCCACGTTTTGTTAACATGGATTTTTGGATTTGGTTATTGCGATTACCTCTAACGTTCAGGAGTGTAGCTGAACATTTTAATTTTTCCTTTTTTTCTTCCAAAGAAAATTCATGATTTCGTGATATTCATGTTGTGGCATTTCTTTTCAACTTTTAGAATGGTTACTTTTTTTTTTTTTATATAATTTTTCCTAAGTTGTGCTTAACTTGGACTTGTTTTGTATTTGTTGCGGTTTGTACTTTGTAGAATGTGTTAACCCGCAATTGCTATCAGATGCACTTCTTCTTCTAGATTTTGTTTTTATTGATTTTTTTTTGCTGATATTTTTTTTATTTGTATTTTTGTGTAAACATGTTATCTTCTTTTGGATGTGAAATTTGTTACTTAGTTAAAGCATTCAGCACTTTATTTTCGTACTCTTGTTAATTAGAAGTGTTTTGACGCGGATGAACATTTTCTGCTTGATCGTGTTGCAGATGTTGAAGAATTCTACAACCAATGTGACCCTGGTTAGTTACACTCCTCTTTTTCACGTAGTTTTACTATGTGTTATTATTTGTGTTTTCAATGATATTTTCATTATTTTTAATTTTTTTTCAATTAGTTAAAGCTTGAGGGAGGGCAAAAAAGCCCTTGGACATTGCTTTATAGCCTGATTCATTATGATATTTGGAGGATTGCTATTTATTTCTTCTTTTTGGCTCATAATGTAGATTTAGTTCTTATTGCTCTTTGGAGTTTGCTTTTGGTTCCTTGAGCACTTGTTTTTGCTTTCCTCTCTTTTGTAGATGCACCACCATTGATCTAATTCATCTGTACTGTCTGACTAAGGTGTAGCTTTAGTTCTGTGTTTCAATTGAAAAGTAATTGGTCTCTGTCATGTGTTAGCTTTGAATACTGACACGGCAATAGTTTAAAATGTAATGTGCAAATGACAAAATGTCACTAGGGGTTTTCTTGGACTTGGTGTAATATTTTTTCCCACAATTTTTGTGAGTGGTTATTCTGTTTTAAAAAACTTGGTTATCTGGAACCTCAGGATTCACATTTGCTTTGCCCACTTGTCCTACCATTAACCCTTGACGTATAACAAAGGAGATATATATTATGCAGCCCTTTAGTTTCATATAGAAGTAGTGTATAAAAAGGATTACAAATAATTATCTTTGGTAGGGTATTATGGTGTTATTTGATCCATTTAGTTGACCCGACCAAGCAGGATAAGTCTTTGTTGTTGTACAATATCCTCTTCTGTTTTAGTATTTCATGCAGCATTGTGGTTTATATATCAATTACTTCTTTCTTTCAGAGAAGGAGAACTTGTGCTTGTATGGCTTTCCTAGCGAGCAGTGGGAAGTAAATTTACCCGCTGAAGAAGTTCCACCAGAGCTTCCCGAGCCTGTGCTGGGCATTAACTTTGCCAGGGATGGCATGCAAGAAAAAGACTGGTTATCTTTGGTCGCTGTTCACAGCGATGCGTGGTTACTTGCTATTGCCTTCTATTTTGGAGCCAGATTTGGGTTTGATAAAGCTGACAGGTATGTCTCACTCTAAAGCATAAATATTTTCTTAAGTTAACTTGGAACTATGTTTTGGGACTTGAGATGTTCTTAAGTTAACTTGGAACTATGTTTTGGGACTTGAGATGGTTGGAACTTGAAAGTAAGATAACATTTGGGTCCTGCTTGTCTGGTTAATGGCATTGTTGCAACTTTGTTTATGTTTGCCATTCATTCATCCATGAAGTTATGAATTACCTTGTAATGCAGGAAACGCCTTTTCAATATGATTAATGAAGTGCCCACAATATTTGAAGTTGTTACTGGTGCAGCCAAGAAACAAGTGAAGGAGAAGTCTTCAGTTTCGAACCATAGTGGCAGCAAATCAAAGTCCAACTCTAAAGCAGTAAATATTTTTCTCCTTGCACTTACACATGGAAATTATGTATTTTTTGTCTGTGCTTGTTTCTTTGAGCATGAGAAACTCATCTAGGTTTTTCCTGTCTGTTGATACAGGATCCCTTTAAAATTGAGTAGTCCATGAGTTAGTTAATTTTTTTATTTATTTTTCGGGGTCTCAGTAGAATTTGAAAATAATGGAAAGATTGTGGAAATTGAAAGTGGTGAAAGTATGTGCAGCTTATGCATTGAATATTTATCTATCTTGGAAGGTGAATGCATCTTCTTTTATAACTTTTATCCCTTTCAAATAAGCTTTGTTCTAAATGACTGAGTTGTTTGGTGAAGAGGGAATAACTGTTTCATTGACTGTGCTTACTGCTTTAGTGTTGATACTTTTCAATACATTCAAAAGAAAGATGATTTAAGAAGCAAAAGTTGGTTGTGCTGGAAAATTTTGGAAGTTGTGGTTAGTAGTATTCTTGTGATTCAGTAGGCTGTGTTTGGTATGGGTTTGTTTGTGACTTAGTATTTTTGAGGGGGAAGGAGGGAAATCCTGTAGTATAAATTCCTTACCTTCCTCTCCCCTCCAGTATCAAATTCACAAACTACCTATAAGTGTCTCAAGACAGAAAATAAAGAGACACCGAAACAATTGTTGTCTCCGCCCCAATTATCCCCAGTCTTTTAGTTTATCCAAAAAATAAAAATAAAAGTTCCAATTATTTTAGTGGACTAAATTGTCTCCTGATGGAGACATTTTTGTCTGTTATTTTCTGTCTTCTCCAAATGGAGAGTACAGAAGGGAAGGGAAAGGTTGATTGTAAGATGAACTGAACACTTTAAGCTCTTCCTTTTTGTCTCTTACCTTCCAAAATCAAAATTCACAAACACACCTGTGAGCCAAAACAATATAGAAAAGCAGATTGACATGTGTGCATGTCCACATAAGATGAACTGTATCCCTGATATGCTTACTGTGTTTTACTGCTGACATTGCTCATGGATTTGAAAGAAGAATGATTAAAGATGAAAAATTGGTTGCACTGGAAAACTTAAGAGGTTATGGTTAGCACTTAGCAATATTCTTTTCTCTGCCCGAAAACATACAGCAAATCCAATTGTCATGAGCAGCATGGGAACATGAAAATTAGAAGTTTATATGAAGTATGAAGAGAAATTAATGCAGCTGTAGTAGCTAGAATGGAAACAATATATGTTTTGACCTCTCCCTTTGAATTAAGCTGTGTTCTAAAAGGCTGGAGTTGTGTTAGGCTGGGTTTGGGAAAGCTTTTTCAAGAGGCGAAAGGCCGAAAGCACAAGCACCTAATTTTGCGTTTGGTAAAGTTAGGGGTGCTTTTGAAAGCACCTAAGCGGAAGCTTTTTAAAGCTGGCTTATGCTTATCAAATTTTATTTATTTTCCCACTATTATATTGCCATTGAAATCCTTATATATTTCTAACTTCTCATTCTAACATTCACAAATTTTAACATAGTCTTCATATATTTTTTATTTTTCAACCTAATCTTCACATATTTCTTATTTTTCAACCTAATCTTCACAAATTTCAACACAAATACATCTCTATCACATATTAGGTATGAACTTCTATCTATTTATATTATTTTTTTGTGAGTACTAACATTGAATTACATACAAATTTTATTATTGACTAATGATAACTCTATTTATATTAGTACAATCAAGTAAATATTTAAACTATTAGTCTCTAAAATTTGAGTTAGATAATTTAGTATTTTTAATGATGATGTTTAGGTTAAATAAATGTTCATTATATAAAATTTTAAAGTAAAAAAATTAAAGAGTTTATTTATTATATTTATGTTTTTTATGAATTTTTCATTTTAAAATTATTTTATTTTAAAATATTATATAAAATTTTAAAGAATTTGAAAAAATAAATTATTCTTCGTTATAAACGTGTTTATTATAATTTTTTTAAGTTTTAAAATCTGTTTTACCAAATACAACTGTGGTACTTATGCTTATTAAAAGTCATTTTTAATTTGATTTGACCAAACGCAAGTGTTGCCGCTTTTAAAAAGCTGTATTTTAAAAGACAGCTTTTATAAGATACTTTCAAAAAATAAAAGCTTTATCAAACCAAACCTTAGTGAATATTACACAATTCTATACTAGTGATCATGCTTATGCAATAAAAAGCCAAATGATCTAAGATGAAAAAACATGGTTGCATTGGTTAAATTCCTGTATGCTATGGACTATAGTACTTAGAAAGATGAACTTTGTTCATAGAAAGTTTATAGCCCTCAAAAAAGTGTAGTCATTTTTATATTGAATAATATTTTGTATTTGGGCTTAGGGCTGCCACACATGTTATGAAATGGGGAAATGAAAAAGGAGAATAAAGGATCTGAACGTGTTATCTTAGTTTATCTCTGAATTGGAGTCACTCAAATGGACTATGAACTAGAAAGTTTATTAGGTGGTAGAGTAACATGTAAATTACGTTATAGGTGATGTATCATATTTGTAGCTTTTAATTTTCAGATAGTTTTTGTTTTCCTCTAACTGTTGGCTTGTGTAGCAGCGTGCTCCGGAACCACAGGGTAGGCAGCAAAAGGCATTGCAAGCAAAAGATGAGGACGATGAACTGGACGAGCAAGAAGACGATGAACACGGGGAAACCTTGTGTGGGGCATGTGGCGAGCATTATGGCACCGATGAATTCTGGATTTGCTGTGACATTTGCGAGAAGTGGTTCCATGGGAAATGCGTGAAGATCACCCCTGCTAGGGCAGAGCATATCAAGCAGTACAAGTGCCCATCATGCAGTAATAAGCGAACTCGCCCCTGACATCAGCAAGTTACCATCATTGATTGACAAGCCTTTGTTGCAGTCTATGCTTGTTTTTCTGTTGAATCCTAGGTGTTGCAGTTAATGGATAATTTCTATTTGACTCTTGTAGGTTTGCTTTTCTAGTCTGTAGAGGTTTTTCTGAGTTGGTTATGTTCATGTCAGCTGCAATTCATTCATAACTTGTCTTCAATCAAGCTGTAGCTTATGCATTGCTGACTTGGGAAGCTGTAATCTTTTCCCGAATCTTAGGGGAAACCAGGGAGTAATGATTATAAACATTTATTTAAAATTGTCTACTTAGTTATTTTCTGCCTATTAGAATGGATCTTTGTAATGAGCAAATTCACTTGATTTTGTCTTGTTTAATTTTCATCATTGAGATAAGAAAAAAATGCTGATGAATTTGTTGGACAGAGAATTGAAGGAAGTTGCTATAATGAATAAGCCAGCCACATTGATCTAAGAATGTGTTGCGGTATATTTTCTCTCCACAACTTGCACTAGGTTGCTGCATTGGGGAGTAAATAGTTGCTTATTGGATAAAAAGGAGTTCATAATTTGAATTTTGCAGCGGGAAAGTAGGGTGTCTAAAATGAGCACAGCAACTTGTGTGAGTTAAACTTTAAAATAGTCCCTGAAATTTACGGCAACTTGTGTGAGTTAAACTTTAAAATATTTAGTCTCTTTTTTTGGTCATACACATTCACACACTCACTCACTCACATGCACTAAAGGTTCCATCACTACTCAGCCATAGCTAGGATTCGAACCTAGGATGTGGCTTCTATGAGGCCAACATATTGGCCATTGGTGCAATGCCTCTGCCACTCCCTCACCTTATTTTCAACCAATTAGCCTGCCGCCAACTAGTGACTTGGCAAATGAGTGCCACGTTGTACACCATAAAACGACATCATATAGTTTTTGGTGCTAAAATGCATTGGAATGATGTCGTTTGACAAATTTAGAGAGTTACGTTGATCACTTCATCATCTTCTTCTTCTAAACTCAAACATTTAGCGTTATGAAATCCTTGCGCCTATAACTGCTGCCTAGGGTTTGAACGGTGAAATTATCTGGCTTGGTGGAGTCCGCTCACACTCTGAGCTTCGTCCGCGATTGTAGTCATTGAGCTCAGAAAGAGAAAGGGTTCTTCGCGAAATATAGAGGTAAGTCTGTACTAGATAAAAAAAAGTTATAGCCCTTCGATTGAGGTATGCGTCATTGTGTCTGTTTGGTTAGAATTTTGTGTAGGTTAATGAAAATTTTTCGTTGCTCGTGATCTGCTAGGGATTATGTATGTTTTGTGGGTAGTGGAGTGATTTTTTCTATGCTCTATTTTTATAGAAGAAAAATGGGTATTTTTTTTCAATGCAATTTTATTTGGATTGGTTGATGGCTATTTTTGAAAATTTTGTTTTTGTGAGTGCCATGGTTATTTGGAGTTCTCGTTGTTGATCACATAGAACTTTCATGATCTTGACTCGCACATGCAATCATGATTCTACTTTCAATTTTAAACAAAAATAAAAGAAGAAGAAGAGGAGGAGGAAGAATGTTGGTGAAGAAAGAGAAGAAGAAGAACGATAGAAGAGTGTCACTGAAATTAGGTTTAAAATAGGTACAGGGACTATATTGGATCAACTAACTTCAATTGCCAGCTCAGCTAGCTATTATGTACTCCAACGTTGCATGTCAGTGTCATGTCACTGGCGGCAGACTAATTGGCTGGAAATAGGGCAAGGGACTAATTAGGTGCATTTTTTATAAACTTGGGGACACAAATAATGCAATTGGTAAGTTAAGGATCAAATTGATGTAATCCGTGAATCTCAAGAACCACTTTGGGGTTTAACTCTAACTTGTGTTCTAACTTGTGTGTATTGAGTGTGTCATTTTTTCTTTTATAAATTATTGGATTTCATTAAATAAGAATCAAAGGTTGCTATTAGACTTTAATAAATACAGAATATATTAGTACATAAATATATAAGTATCTTTAAGAATTTAATTTTAATACACTAACAGTATAAAATAATTTTATATGTGCATCATTGCATTTAGTCACATAAAACATTAACAAAAGTAACTAATTTTTACTTTGACTGCATGAATAATTATTAAAAAAATAAATGTAATTAGACGATTATATAAAATTATGTAAAATTTTATACCGTAGATACATTAAAATTAAACTCATCTTTTAATATGTAATACACACATAACTTTTTATTTTTAAATAGATAAATATAAAATATATAAATACTTAAAAATATAAATTACTTTTTATTCAGAAAAATTATTATACAATAAATTTTTATAACATTAAAATTTATATTAAAATAATATTTTAAATTATTATAAAAATATAAAATAATTATATTATATTTTATATTATTTAATAAATAATTAAATTATTTTTGTTAAAAATAATATTATATAATATATTTTTTAATAAAAATATTTATAAAAATATAATTTATTTAAAACATTATATATACTACACGAAAATGTTAAACTTTTTTATTTGGAGGGCCTGGAGTGTGAGACAAGCGAAGAGGAAAAAAGTAGAGTAGATGAGGGAGGAGAGAGTCTGGAAAAAAAACCTGAAAAATTGGGAGGGACGGAGATTGAAGATGAAATAAGGTAAGACTTTGAGAATAGTTAGGTTAGTTTAGAAAGTTATTTTTGAATTTTAAATAGCTTTTTTAAAATTTAGATAATTTTATTTATTCAAATTTATCTTTTTTACAGTTACAAATAATTTTAATTTTTTATATTTGTCAACGTTATAATTTTTTAGAATTAGTTTTATTATTGTAGGCTTGTAGCCACTATATTCTTTATCTTCTTCATCCAAACATTAAAATGTCTCAAGTAAACACTTACAAGTTTTGGGATAACACAATCTTTTTGTCGAGTCTAACATTAAAGGTTAACAGAAAATAGCTACATGAATCGTTAAATGGGTGAGTTGTCCGTTATGAATTGTGCTAACAACCCCAAATTGAATAGGGACTGACACGAGGTCCAGTGAATTTGGATAAGGACTTATTTGTCCAAAGTTGTTATAAAAATCCGCCAAATCCATGTGTTTTAGCGGGCTAAGACCAGCTGGGAGCAAAAAGTTATTTTATTTTATTTTGGGTAAAATATATTTTTTATCCTTAAAATTTGATAAAAGTTTTAAAAATATTTTTAAGTTTTATTTTGTTTCAATTTTATTCCAAAAGTTTTTGATTTGCATCAAATATATCCTTGATGACTAATTTTTCAAAAAATTTAAGACTAATTCAACAACAATTTTATAAGAACAACTTTCAATACAAATAAATCAAGAATAAATTTCATATATTATTGTTAGATTAGACTTAAATATTTTGAAAATTTAGCCGTCAAGGTAGATTTGATACAAATCGAAAACTTTTGGAACAAAATTGAAACAAAATAAAACTTAAGGGTATTTTTAAAACTTTTGCCAAACTTTAGGAACAAAAAATATACTTTATCCTTTTATTTTTAATTAAATAAAAGAGTGATTAGTACTACAAAAATTAATAATTATATACTTTTTAAACATTTTTTATTTTTTATTCTTCTTTAGTTATTAACTTTATTTATTTTATCGTTAACTATTAAATTGGTATCCGAACGTCGCTAATATAAACATCCTAAAAGACGCAAAAGACAAATTAACTCCTAAAAAATTTAAAAGTTTAACAAAAATGTCCAAACGTTAATTGATCACAACACTTAGGTAGCGTTTGGTGGAGAGACAGAGACTGAAATAAATTTTAGTATTCTGTTTGCTGCAAAGTGAGAGACAGAAATTGAAACAAGAATAAAACTCTATTTTAATTTGCACAAAAGATAAAATTGTAATTAATTAATTGAAATGAGGGTATTTTAGATATAAAATGTTATTAAAATTTTAATATCTATTTCTAAAATTTTAGTCCTTTGTGTTCCCACTTTTTGAAGGTACTGAAATACTGAAATTTTGGGGATAGAGACAGAAATTTTAGTACCAGTCTCTAAGCCAACAAACATGATATTGAGTCTCAGTTTTTCAGTCTCTGTTTCAATACCTCAAAACAAATGTTACCTTATGTGACTAACAGAGTTGATGACTTGGCTAACTTTATAGTTAAATGACATTATTATTTTAAAATAATAATTACATGGTTAAGGTTAACAGAATTGATGACTTGATTTATGTAATTATTATTTTAAAATAATCAATAATATCATGTAACTATGAAATTAACTAAGTCAAACTTTTAAATATTTCAGGAGTTAATTTATTTTTCTGCATCTTTTAAGGATATTTTTGTTGGCGCTAAAAATTTTCAGATACTAATTTAATGGTTAACTTTAAAATAAATAAAATTAATAACTAAAAAAAGAATAAAACAAAAAAAAATAAATAATATATGTTTAAAAAATTATATAACTATTAATTTTTGTAGCACTAATCATTTTTTTTATTTAATCAAAATAAAATAAAATAACCTTTGTCCCGGCAACCCAATCCCGCCAAAATCCCCAGGTTATGTGGTGCTGGTTTAACGGATTTGACGCATTTTTTTTAACAATTTTATAATTTTTTGTCTCGTGTCAGTATCCATTAAATTGGGGATTGTCAGCACAATATATAATAGACTGTTCACTCACTTAATAATCCATGTATGCATTCTTCATTAACCTTTAATATTGGATTCCGCAGAAAATTCGCGTTGTCCCAAAACTTACAAAGATCGAAATTGATTTAAAATTTTTAATTTTTAGAAATAATTTTATGGTACTTACACTCAAAATCATCATGTGATATTGTTAATAGGTGGTACATTATAAAACTACTGCGTGTGTGAAAAATGTACTGTCTCTAGTATGCCGTTCATAGCAGCATTATGATGGAGGACCAAGGAGATCCCGTTTCCGTTATTTTGTTAGTAATTAATTAGGTATAATTTGTTGTTGCCTAATGAAAGTGAATTGGGTCGCGCAAAATATCGGTGAAAATTGGGGCGTTTGGTTTTTGGTGGGAGGTACATTGGGTAATCTGTATAAAATTATAACTTGTCCTTTGAATTACCATGATGACCAAAAAAAAAAAAAAAAACCCAATGTAGTACTGATATAATAAATTCTCCAAAATTTTTTTTCTTTACTTCTTAATATATATGTTTAACCATTTCTCATTATGTGAGTATCCAACCGAAAACCATATAGCAATAATATTAATACAGATATTATTATTATTATGAAGAGAGATCAAGTGACATGATTACTAAGAAGACGTGTTATTCAAGAAGTTAAGAAGAAATTATGGAGTTGAAAGTTTGTAGTGCCTTCATTAAAGTGGAAAAAGTTTTGTTGGTCACTTTTTTTTTTTTTTGTAGACAATATAATTTTCAAAATTATGTCTATATTCGAAGCATGGTCTCAATGCTCTCTTTTTTCGATCTTTGTTGTCACTGTAGCTTCTAATTAGTTAATCTTGCAGAGTTTTCTTTTTTTAATTTATAATGAACAAGTTATTTGGAACACTATGATTCATCTGTAAGATTTGTTTTTATAGCTTGATATCTTTTAATATACATTGAAAATTAATTTGTGAGCAATCCTAATCAAAACATTATTTTGGAAATGACCAATAATAAAATCACATAGGAAAAAAATCACTTAAATTAAAAATTTAGCTAATAAGTATTCAATTCATTTACTATCATATAAGAAATGTATATAAGTTATATTTTTTTAAAATAAATAATATTTTTTAAATAAATAATAATTTTTTTAGTATTCAATTTATTAAAAGCGTGTTGAACCTCCAACCAATTATTGCAAGTCACCATCATGGAAGTTTATTATGAGTTGATAAAAGTCAACCACAAAAATTTAAAGAAAAAATGAAAGAAAAAAAAGAAAAAAAAAAATTATTTTATTTGATTAAGAAAAAAAATTAAAGAGAAAAAAAAAAACGTCTCTCCAACATTAAAAAAAAATGAAACCAGAGAGAAAATTAATTTTTTTTCTATTTTTAATATTATTTTTTTATTTTTTAATATATTTTATAAAATAAAAATAAAATTATTTTTTATAACATTTTTTTATTTAAACATATTTAAAAAAAATCAATCAATTTTTTTCTTTTTTTTATTATTTTTTATCTTTTTATTTCTTTTCTTCCAATCAAACATAACCTAATGCATGAAAAACTTTTTTTTGGAGTGAATGAAATAGTTGAACACTTTATTATTGCAACAGGTTGAAAAGGAAATCAATGTGATTGGAGTGCCACACCACAATATATATTAACTTGAGTGGCGGCCATCATCGCTAAGGCTTGCTGTTGGTCCTGACTTCAGTTTGGATCCAGATTATCATATGCTTCCATTGGCAGACTTGGATCTGCTTGCAGAACCCCTTCCGGAGTTTATAGATGCTATGGATTGGGCTCCAGAAATTGAAGTGTTTAGTAATGATGCAGATTCAGAATATAATGTCACTGAAGATTTCTCTTCTCGAGGCGAGCAAGAATGTTCAAGCTCCAATGGCTCTGGCGATACAGGGTGCAGCACGGACAACAGTGAAGGGTAGGATGCTCATATGGACTGTATCCGTAAATCAAAAAGAAAAAGACAGAAGACTGAAATTGAGATTATGACTTCTTCTGGGAGACGTGTGAAAAGGAGGAACTTGGATGAGGTTGATGGCAATAATTTAACTGGTAGCCGAAGCAGAAAGGAAAAAAGTGACAAAAAAAAAAAAAAAACCTTAATGTTCGCAAGTTTAAATCCCTGTTTTGTGTATGGTCCACCATTTTTTTTAGTTTTATGCATCAAGCATATTTATTTGTAAGGAGCCAGTTAAATAAAGATGTTAAAAACGTCTTTTTTTTTAAATATTTTTTAAAAATTAAAATTTAATATATAAAATAAATTAATTTGTATTATTTTTATTAAAATTAGATTGGACAAATCAATTTAGCAAAAAAATACTTGTTCTCAATTCCTTTTGAATTTTGAATTTTGAAATGGAGAGGGGAGAGAGCGGGAGAGTCTTCGAGGGTGGCACATAGCGAGGCAGCCGACCATGCAGGCGGGAGCAATAAGGGAGAGAGTGGAGGTGGCATGCATCAGGTGAAAAGGTGGGGATTAAAGGAGACAGTAACAAGATTCAAGGTCAGCGGATATCGTTCAGAGATAAAGTTGTGGGTGCCTCAACAAGGAGAACTTTGGAGGTTGCTGATTCTCTTGATGGGGATAAGATGGCTACAGTAGTTGGTAAGCAAGGCGATTCGGAGATACCAACTGTGACGTTCATTGAAGAAGCAAAAGAGATATTGGAAGAGCCCTACAAAGATGCCATCGTGATTAAAATTCTTGAAAAAAACTTTAGCTATACGGCGATCACGTACAGGCTTAAAGGAGTCTGGAGAACCAAAGGAGGATATGAGGTACTAGATGTCGGTTTTGGCTATTTCTTAGTCAAATTTGATCTCTTGGAGGATAGAGAAAAAGTTTTCCTTGGAGGACCGTGGATGATTACTGGTAGTTATGTTGCGGTTAAACCTTGGAGTTCTTCATTTAGACCTTGTGAAAACACTTTTGGGTCAACCATGGTTTGGATAAGAATCACAAGTTTAAACATTAACTATTATCAAGAGAGAGCCATGAAAATAATTGCGTCAGCTGTTGGCAAACCGATCCGCATCGACTTAGCCACCAAGTCTGCAGAGAGGAGAAAGTATGCAAGAGCATGTGTGCAAATTAACTTGGGACTTCCAGTCATAAAAAAAGATTCAAGTTGATGGTCATATGTATGACATAGAATATGAGCACTTGAATTTAATTTGTGAAAAATGTAGCTGCTTTGGGCATGTAACAAGAGAATGTGCGAAAGAGAATAACAATGGCATTGGGAAGGAAACCATGGTGCAGGAGAAAAATTTTCCATCACTGTTTCCGGTGGATAACAATGAGAAAACGGCAGAAGGTAGTCAAATCCCAGTAAAAAATTAAAATTCAACTTTTGAGTTTGGAATTAATGTCAAATCAATTCCAATTATGGAGAAGCATGGAGCAGCGGGTCTTGTGCATGATAATTTACAAGAATCACGCATGGATAGGGATACTCAAGCAAAAGAGGGTGAATGTGTTACAGTTAGTAGAAAAGGCAAGGAAAAAGTGGGTAAAGGCCCCAATGTGGTGCCAAAAAAAGCCAATGTAGCAATAAGCTCCAATTTAGTGAGTAAGAAATTTTCTTTTGGGTCTAACAACATGCATGCTGGATCCTCATCAAATGCAAAGGTGAAGTCTTTATCAAATGCAAAGGTGGAGCTTAAGGAAAAGAAAGATCCTCCATCTACGCTTGGCTCTTTGGGAACAACTCAAGTGGCTTTCAAGGATCAGAGTACTCATTTTTTTAAAGCAGGGCACAAAAGACAGCGTCCTATTTCGCTTCAAAACTCACCTACTGAAGCATTGTCAACGGATTCTCGAGTACAAAAAGAGCTTGATAAAGCTAGTGCAACAACAAACTTGGAGAACCAACCTCAACAGAAGAATGATGGTTCTGCGGCGCAAGTCCACCAAAAGACAATTGGAGACAGGGGTCCATCAACGTGAGGTAGAATGATTATAAATTCCAATTATTTAATTTATTTTTATGGATTGTGACCATTTAAATATTATTAATTGGAATGTAAGGGGGCGTCAAATAAGATGTCTCGGGTGCACTGTAAGGAGTTAGTACGAAAATTTCAACCAACTTTTTTTATTTTGGTGGAAAATCATATTGGGTTTGAAACTATGAAAGAATTTTGGGGGAGATTAGGCTATTATCCTGTAGGGATTGTAGATGCTGTTGGACATAAGGGAGGAATTTGGTTCCTCTCTGCTAATTTAAAATTTTCTTGTAAAATTCTTTGGGCTATGAATCAATGTGTAACTTTGGAAATTGATGGTGGTGGGCGAAGATGGATTTGCAGTGCGATTTATGGTAGCCCTCAAGCCACTAATAGAGTAGAATTATGGAGTCATCTGCTTGATATTGGTTTGTGCATTCAGGACCCATGGATGGTGGTTGGGGATTTTAATGATATTTTGAGTATTCATGAGGTGAAGGGGGGTAATTACTATTCGAATCGCAGTAGTGTCTTTGCAAGTACTCTAGATTCTTGTGGTCTTTTTGATCTGACAACCTCTGGAAGACGGTTTACTTGATTCCATAAAATTCAAGGAAACAGAGAAATTGCAAAGAGATTGGATAAAGCTTGCTGTACTACAGAATGGCGCCTTCTTTTTTCAGAAGCTTTTGTTGAAGTTCTCAGCCATTCCCACTCTGATCATTGTCCCCTACTTATCTGATGTCAAAAAATTCCTATCAAGAAAGGAAACCGGCCTTTTAGATTCCAAGCGGCATGGGCAACGCATCCTAATTACAAGGCCATTGTTCAGAAATCTTGGAATAGTACAGACTTTGGCATCCATAGAAAATTTTTGGGGGTTCAAGAAGCTTCGTTGGAATTCAACTCTACGGTCTTCAGCAATATTTTTATTAAAAAGAGGGAATTGGAGGCTTATTTGAATTGTATTCAACGAAAAATGGAAGCTGACGATGATCCGATTTTGAAGCATAAAAAGGAAGAATTGAGAGTTGAGTATAATCTAGTTTTGGCCCAGGAAGAATTGCTTTGGTACCAGAAGTCAAGAGATCAATGGGTTCGGTATGGTGATAGAAATACTAGCTTTTTCCATATGCAAACCATCATTAGAAGAAAATCTAACAAGGTTCATGGATTGCTGGTCAGTGATGGGTCCTGGTCTGATGATCCGGAAGTTTTGCAAAGAGAGGTGGTTCATTTCTTCAAAAATATTTTTTGCTCTACTGAGCCTGTTGAGGTTAATTGCATGGGAAAAATTCCTATGCCATCTCTTAGCCAGGATGCTTGTGATAATTTGTCTAAACCAGTAACAATGTTGGAGGTTAAAAAAGCTTTGGATAATATGAGCTCGTTCAAAGCTCCTGGGCCGGATGGTTTTCAAGTTTTTTTTTTAAGGAATATTGGGATGTGGTGGGTCATGAGGTGTGGCGTACTGTTCAGAAAGCATTCTTAGGGGAGACTTTAAGCCATTTTTTGTTGGAAACTTTGATTGTTCTTATCCCTAAATGCGACCCTCCAACTAGATTGAAGGATTTTCGGCCAATAAGTCTTTGTAATGTAATTTATAAGCTAGTGACTAAAGTGCTGGTTAATAGATTACGACATTTTTTGGATGAGATTGTTAGCCCAACTTAGGAAGGGTTTATACATGGTAGAGGAGCACCTGATAATATTATTGTGGCCCGAGAAGTTCTTCACTTTCTTAAGCGGACAAAGTCTAGAAAAGGAGCTATGGCTTTTAAGATTGATTTAGAAAAGGCTTATGATAGAGTTGATTGGAATTTTCTTGAGCACACTCTTGAATCTTTTGGCTTTCCTTCTTTAATTATTCGGCTTGTAATGAATTGTATTCAGACTTCAAATCTTTCCATCCTTTGTAATGGGAATAGATTGGACAGCTTCCAACCTCGCAGAGGGCTCAGGCAAGGAGATCCAATTTCTCCTTATTTATTTGTTTTGTGCGTGGAGAGATTGACATGCTTCATTTCCAAATAAGTTGACGAGGGTATTTGGGATGGTGTGGCTGTTTCTAGAGGAGGACCTAGAGTTTCTCACTTGATGTTTGTAGATAACCTCCTCCTTTTTTGTAAAGCGAAGAAAAATCAAGTTCAGAATGTTATGCATACCTTGGAGTTGTTCTGCAAAGCTTCAAGTATGAAGGTTAACATGAAAAATCTAAAGCTATTTGTTCTAGAAATATCTCTAATAGAAGGAAAGAAATGTTGTCTGGTGTTTCTCATATTCTTTTTACTAGTGACCTAGGCAAATACTTGGGGGTGAACCTTAATCATCCTCGAGCTGCTAGGTCTATTTTTTCGGACTCTTTAGAGAAGATCAAGAATAGGCTAGCTAATTGGAGAGGTCGGCTCCTTAACAGAGCAGGCAGGCTTTGCTTAATTAAATCTGTTGCTTCTTCTCTTCCTATTTATCAGATGCAAGTGACTCTTTTTCCTACTTCGGTTTGTCAAAAGATTGATTCTGTGCTTAGAAAATTCTTGTGGAAGGGAAAGGTGGGGGAGCATTGCTTAAATTATGTCAAGTGGAGCAAAGTTGTCACTCCAAGAAAATATGGAGGCTTGGGAATTAGAGATACTCAGTGTATAAATTTTACTTTATTAGGAAAGCTTGTTTGGCAATTACTGCATAATAAAGATAAACTTTGGGTAAGAATTATGTTGGCAAAATATTTATCTGGGAGGTCTTGCTTTTCACCCAATTTTTCTAATAATGTTTCAAGAACTTGGCGAGTGATTTATAAGACAATAAAAAAGCTTCGTGATGGTTTTGATTGGTGTACAGGCAGGATGTCTTAATCCTTTTGGTATCATGCTTGGCGACCATGTGGAACGCTAGCTCATTTGCTTTCTTTTGTGCACATCTCTGATTCTCACTTGAAGCTAGAAGATGTCTGGTACCATGGACATTAGCGGTGGGATATTCTTTGCACAATGATTCCGGAAGAAGTTAAACTTGATTTGATGCTCTTTGATCCTATCAAGCAGGCAGGAGATAAAACAGTTTGGTTTTGGACGAACTCAAATACTCTCACCTACTCGACTAAAAGCGGGTATGAATGGCTATTGAAGAAGAAATTTGGCTGGAACGATAATGAAAATTGGCTTTGGCTTTGGCGCTTGAGAATACCGGAGAAGATAAAGTGTCTGCTCTGGCTTTGTCTCAACAACGGAGTTCCCACAGCTAGTTACCGGTTTCAAAGAGGTCTTGCTACTTCTGATTTTTGTCAGCGATGTTATCTTGCTCTAGAGGATATTAACCATTGCTTTAGGACTTGCCAAAAAGCTCGTCAGATTTGAATTATCTTAAATTTGGGAATGACCGCTGAGGACTCTAGTTTGGATTTTGTGTCTTGGATTCATTCTAACCTCAACAAAAATGAGTTTCTCTTTGCAGCGGCCTTTTGGTGGATTTCGAGGGATAGGAACAATGACATCTTCCATCAAGATGATCCATGGAGTAAGGAGAAAATTGTTCACTTAGTTCAACATGCTGCTCACGATTTCTCTAAGGTTGTTACCAACCAAAAACATATTATTCCTTCCTCTTTGCAATATAACTGGGAACCACCTCCAATGAATGTCTGTAAAGTGAACTGCGATGCAAGCGTTTTTGAAAATGGGCAATTAGCTGGTTTTGGATGTATTATTAGAGACAACATGGGAATTTGGATGAAAGGTTGTTCTGCCAGTATACCTCTTTCTAGTGTTCTCTCTTGTGAGCTTCATGCTATTTGGAGAGGGCTTGTTATGGCTTGGGATTGCGAGTATAAAGAGGTCATATGTGAAACTGATAATCTTGATGCGTTTCTTCTTGTTTCGCGAGGCACAACCAGCATGATTACGAATGACTCTGATCTGCTTGACAAAATCAAAGAGATGCTTCAGCACAATTGGACAGCTACTTTAATGCTCATCCAGCGTACAACAAACAGAGCGGCTAATTTAATGGCTAAGACTGCTGCTTTAAACAAGCAGGTGTACCTAGAGTGGTTACAGCCCCCTAATAACTTAGACATTATTATTAGAGAGGAGTGCTACTCTTTCTCTTAGGTCTTTTTTCTTTGTATTATGTTCAGTCACCAAAACATTTAGCAAAAAAATTAATAAATTAAATTTTGAACCGGTATAAATTAATATTTTTTATAAAAAATTACTACAATATTCCTATTATAAAACACAACTAAAATATCCCTATTATATATATATATATATATATATATATATATTCATTTTGAAAACTTTAAATTCTAATGTAGTAATTTTTTATAAAAAAATAATATTAATTTAGACAGATTCAAAATTTGATTCACTATTTTTTGATCAAATTAATTTGTCTGACCTAATTTTGACAAAAATAATATAATTTAAGTGATTATATATGTTAAATTTTAATTATTAAAAATATCTTTAAAAAAAGACGTTTTCTGCGTCTTGATGGGAACATTTCTTTATTTGTATTAGGTGATTCTTTAATTCGTTATGATTTTTTTTATTTTTTTTCATACCGAAATTCAATTTTTGTAAGTCAAAATTAGTATAGTCTAGTTAAAAATTTATATTTTATATTTTACATTTTTTACCTAATTAATAATTTATAAGTTAAAATTAATATTTTTTATTTTTTTCACACCAAAATTTAATCTTTGTAAGTCAAAACTAGTATAATCTAGTTAAAAATCTATATTTTATATTTTATATTTTTTACTTATTAATAATTTATAAGTCAAAATTAATATAGTATGAGTTGAGTTAAATGTCTGTATTTTGTATTTTGTAATTTTACTAAACTAAATTTGTCTCTCATACTCTCATTAATGTGACAAAAATAAATGTTACTTTTTTTTACCTGAAATAAATGTTGCTTTGAATGTTCTTTCAATTTGATATGAAAACAAAGGTAGAATGCCCTTATTGAAAAAAAATGGCCAACAAAAACAAAGCTTATTTTACTTCGACGAAGACATTAAAAACTTCCAAGTTATAATTTTATGTAGACTAGCTAAAATTTGGATCTTTTAAATTTTAAATTTGTACTTTAGAGAATAAAGTGTGATCTTTTATTCTTGAATGATTTCTCTCTCATATTTATTCTTAGTCTCACCTATAAAATAAATGATGAGAAATCACATTTTACTCTTTAAAGTTAAATTCAAACTTTAGAGAATCGAAATTCGAGTAGCCAATATGTTTCCACAAAAAAAGCTCAAGTTTCCACAAAAAAAGTCCAAATTTTTAGAGCCTTAGACAACAATCTAATTATATCTAATTAATTACCAGCAAAATAACGAAAAAGAGAATTCCTTGACTCTCATAATGCTGTTATGAATGACCTATCAGAGAAAGCACATTTTATACATGTGGCAGTTTTATAATGCACCACTTATTAACAACATCACATGATAATTTTGAGTGTAACACTTTGTTTAGATGCAAAATGAAAAATGTAAGAAAAGAAAATAGAAGAAAAGAAAATGAAAAGGAAGAAAATAAAAGAAAAAGTTGTTTTTTTTTTATATTGTTTGGATGAAAAGAAAGTAAGAAGAAATTTTTTTTTTTGTTTAGATAGAAGGAAAAGTAGGAAGAAAGAAAATTATAACTAAGTAAAATTACATTAATATCTTTATTTATATTATATATAAATTATAATATAGTAATGTATTTAAATTATTTTTTAATAAAAAAATGTTCCTAATTTTATTTTAAAATTTTAATGTATTATCATTATAAATAATAATATTTTTTAAAATTTATTTTTTTATTTTCTATTAAATATTATAAATTTTGCTTAATTTTAAGCATGGACATATTAATAATTTCACCTTTATTTTGGAACTTTAAGCAGATTTCTCCGCAAATTTGGAAAGAAAACTTGGATGTAGGCCTCACGTCATTATTTTTCCTTTCCATCTAATTTCTATGCTGATCCAATAAAAAAAAAAAATTTATTTTTCATCAATTTTTCTTTCTTATGTTTTCTTTTCTTCTAATTTCCATTGATCCAAACATAATGTAAATATCAGAGAATTTTCTTGATTTGGTTGGAGAAAAAATAAGTAAAAAAAAAATAAATAAAAAATGATATATTTTTTTGTTTGGTTATAAAAAAAAGAACAAATATTTTTTTGTATGAATCCCACTAAAATTTTTTTTTCACAAATAAAAAAATAAAAAAAATATTTTTATATTTTCAATATTATCCTTAGTTATATTATTATTAATAATTATTAATATAAATTTAATTTTAATATATTATTATAATAAAAATTTATATTTAAACATTATATATTAGATAAATAATACAAATCAAATATATAAAATTATAATATTTTATAATATTTATAAAATATAATAAAATATAAATAAATAAAAATATTTATACTTTATTTTATGATAAGAGTATTAATATAATTTTATACTATCATAATTTTCTTTCTTCTCACTTTTTTTTCTATCTAAACAAAATCTTTTTTTTTAATTTTTTTTCAATCTATTTTCTATCTATCCAAACAACACACAAATAACTTTATTATTTTTTTAATTTTTTCTATTTATTTATTTATTTATTTTTTATTTTCTTTCCTACCTCCAAACAAACACGAAATATCTCTTGCTTGCTAACCACTTAGACACTATGCTACTAGTCTACTACAAAATAATAACACGTAAATGTAAACATCATAACACGGTTGAAAAAGACCCATATAGTGATTGGCTCATCTCTAATTTATTTGCCCAATCGTTATTTCTTTCCCCCCTTTTATTCTTTATTCATAAACTTTTATCATTGACATTGTAAATTAGACCAGCAGAATTAGAAGCTAGAATTTGAACATTCTAAGCTAAACTTTAAGAATTCACCTACCGACTATTATTTTATTGCACCTCCATTTAGCTACGACTACACATTATTTAATTTATTATATTACAAATAGCCATCGCTTAACATCATCATATGTCAATTTAAATGCTTATTTGAGCCAGTCATTGTATGAACCATTCTTCTCTACAAAGAAAAAAACAATGGAGGGAAATTCAATACCAACAACTATGGCTATGAACCAGAATGGAGCACAGAGAGGAAGAGCATCATCAAGGGATACCCAAATGATTACAACAAAGGGAAACTGGGTTGAAGAGATGCGAGGTTCTCTAATGGTTGTAGCGACGGTTATTGCAACCCTAACTTTCCAAATTGCAATAAACCCCCCAGGGGGCGTTTGGCAACAGGACTCAAATAACCAACAGGGTTGTGCTTCTGGAAACACCTGCAAAGCTGGCACTTCTGTTTTGGCCACTTCCTCTCATGACAAAAACCAACGCTTGAAATACGAAATGTTCATACTCTTATGCACTGTTTCTTTCACTGCATCACAGACTGTGATTCTTTTTCTGCTTACTGGCTTTCAGCTGCGTAATAGGCTGGTCATGTGGTTGTTGATTCTTGTTATGTGCCTTTCGGTTATTTGCTTGGCTGGGGCTTATGTGATCTCCATTTGGATGGTCATGAAGCCACTTGACAAGTTGATTAACAAAATCACCTGGTATTATGCCTTGTTTTGGGTTGGATTGGTTGCTCTGCTTTGTCTCGCACTCTTGCTTCGCTTTCTCATCTGGCTGCTCAAGGCGTTCTTCCGGTTTTTATGTTGTTGCTAATGATCCTGAATCCGATTTTTAGTAGTGTTTGATTGTTGTAAGTTAATATTTGCGATAGTAATTTATAATGATTCTATAAATAGTTTGTATCTTGTACTCATTAGACATAATTCAATACACATAAATCCATTTGCTTAGTTTTTTTTTTCTCTGAGTTCTAACATAATTGTTAAGCCGTTAGAAGATTATACTATAGTAATACGGTGAGTAGATGCATCATTTGTGTGGAGAATCATCTGCCGAAGTGCGTTGACGCTTAAAAGATGAGTCAACTTCAACTTGGTTGAAACTTTTGGAATATGATAAATACGTGTATGTGCCTCTGTATTCATTATTTTCTTAGTTGGATGAGTTGTTTAATTATTTAAAAAATGTGTGAAGGACAATAGATAATTAATTCAAATTAGTTTAGAGTTATTTTATTTTATATTTTTTAATTATTATTTATTTTATTTTGTATTTTTTACTTGTTGGAATAATTGAATAATTTTAAATATAATAAATATATAACAAATATATAATTTTAGATAATTTTAGATTATTGTCTCTAATATAACCAATTTATTTTTACATATGTAATTGATTGAGAGTCATAATTCATCTTTCTAATTATTCTCCTAATACTTAAAACTTAAAAGAATAAAAAGTTTAAATATATATGTTATTTTTTAAAAACACCAAAAATTAAAAATAAAAAATTCAAAACTTCTTTATTTAGAAGTTAGGAGAGTCAATAATGAATTAAGATTTCTAATATTTTTTCTTAATTGAATTAGAGCTAATCATATGTATTTAGTATAATGTTTGGGAGGCATAATTTCACTTGCTTTTTTAGTTTTGAATGCATTCGTTTTCTTATTTTATATTCCTTAATTATTAACAAAATAAATAAATTATTTTAGATGTAATAAATATATATATATATATATATATATATATATATATAAAATTATAAAGATTATAAAGATTAAGTTAAATAAGATAATTTTATGTTATTGTCTTCCTATTATTACTCATGTATCTAGTACGAGTTGTTAATTAAAAATTAATTAAATTGTGAAAATTGCATATGAGCATGGAGAATAACAATAATAGAGAAACCAAGAAGAAATTGAGAATTGAACTTGTATAATGATAAGATTCAAAGAATACAATACTACAACTTGCTATTTATACAAACACTACTTCTAATAGAATTGTCTTGCTACTCTAACAAACTATACAGCTCAACATGTGCAACAAAATCCACTATTAACAACTTTCTATACAAGAGAAATAACAACCTATATTAACAAATTCTAACTAACAAAATAAATATTAAGTAACACCTTCCCGTAAGCTTGGACTATTGGGAGAGAAGAGGTCTAACAATCCAAGCTTAGAGTAACCTACATTGAAAGGCTCAGGAGCAAGAGGTTTAGTGAAAATGTCGGCAGCTTGATTATTGGAGGAAATAGGAAGGAGATGAATCAATTTTCCTTGCAATTTGTCACGGATTATATGGCAATAAGCTTCAATATGTTTTGTATGTTCATGAAACACAGGATTAGTGGCAATGTAAATAACTGAATTGCTATCACAATACAGATTAATAGGCTTTATGATTGGAACACCAAGATCTTGAAGAACATAACTCAGCCATTGAGCTTCTCGTGTGGCCAGAGCTAAAGCTCTATACTCTGCTTCTGAAGAAGAGGCTGCAACTGTTAGTTGTTTCTTACTCTTCCAAGTAACCAAATGATGGTCCTAAATAAAAACAATATCCGAGATGGATCTGCGAGACTCAACACAACCAGCCCAATCAGAGTAAGAGAAATCAGTAAGTTGTAAATCAAAATCTGCAGAGAAGAAGAGGCCTACAGCAGGAGAACCCTTTATATAATGCAGTACTCTATGTGCTGCCTTCAAACGTTCAGTAATAGCGCAATCCAAAAACTAGCTCAGCTTCCCAATGACATAGCTTATATTAGGTCTAGTATTTGATAGATATAAAAGCTTGCACACAATTCATCTATAGTGACCAGAATCAGCGAGCGATTTCCCAGTAGTTTTACTTAGTTTTGCTCCATAATCAATAGGAATGGTGGCAGGTTTGCACCCTTCAAATCCTGTTTCCTTGAGTAAATCAAGGACATATTTTCTCTAATACAAAGCGATTCCCGTCTTGGATCTTGCCACTTCTAGACCAAGGAAGTACTTCAAATCTCCCATGTCTTTGATCCAAAATCTCTCATAAAGAACATCTTTAACTGAGTTAATTTCATTTAGGTCATCATCTGCCAATACTAAGTCATCTACATATACTAGAATTGCTATGAATTCAAGTGATGTAATCTTGGTGAAGAGGCTGTAATCCGATTTGCATTGAGTGAATTTTAGCTCAAGTAGAACCGATTTGAGCTTGCAATTTCATTGTCTACTAGCTTGTTTTAATCTATACAAGGACTTTTCAAGCTTGCAAACTTGACCGACTTCTAAACCTGGAGGCACCTTCATATAGACCTCCTCATCGAGTTCACCATACAAAAACGCCGTGTTGACATCAATTTATTTAAGGTGCCACCCTTTCACTGCTGTAACAGCCAGCACCACTCTCAAAATCCCTAACTTTACTATAGGACTGAAGGTGTCTCGATAGTCAACACCAGCCACTTGTGTGAATCCTTTGGCAACGAGTCTTGCCTTGTGCCTCTCCACTGTGCCATCCGGGTTGTATTTGGTACGAAATACCTATTTACAGCCAATCGCAATCGCTCTCTTTCCAATTGGTAAAGAAGTTAGCTTCCATGTCTTGTTTTCTTCCAAGGCAATTAGTTTAGCTTTTATTGTCTCTTGCCAACAAGTTTTAATGATTGCATCCTCATAGGTTTTAGGCTCTAAATTCTGAATAGCAACAGAAAATGCCAAATACATATGAGAAATCCTAGTATAAGACAAGACATTGGAGAGAAGATACCTTTGAGCAGTGAGCTGCGATGAGGGTGAAACAATGTTGATGGTTTGGCACTCGTAGTCCTGCAAGTGAGCAGGTGGTTTAGTTTACCTAGTCAATCTCCTTACATCAACAATTTCAGGCATAATGGAGGATTCAGGCATAGCAGTAGAATTATGAGTTGAAAACTCTTCATGTGATGTAGATGTGGGTTCTAAATGATCATAAATTTCAAGATAGGAAAGAAGTTCTTTAGTTTCATTTAACTCAGATAAAGCATTATCATGTTGATAGCTGAGATTTGGGTGATGCAAGCTTGGTTGAGGGCTACATCATTAGTGTTTAAAACCTGAATCTGAGTCTCTTCCAAAAATTCATACTCAAAAGGATAAGATGCAACATGAGATGAATTAGAAAAATTTGAAAAGTTGTTATCATTGGAATTATTGGAGTGACAGTAAGGAAAACAATTCTCATGAAATTGGACATCCCGAGATAAGAAAATATCTCGAGTTTGAAAATCAAAGAGCAGGTATCCCTTTGTACCCTCTCTGAATCCAAGATGCAAACACTTTCTTGCTCTTGGATCCTATTTGCGTTGTTGTCTTGCAAGGCTGCTAGCATATGCCAAACAACTAAAGACTCTGAGAAGGAAAAGATTTGGCAGAGTCTTATAAAGAACTTAATATGAAGACTTATCTTGCAAAAAAGGTGTTGGCAATCGATTAATTAAATAAATCGCATGTCCAACATTGTAATTCCAAAAAGATTTTGTTAAGTGTGCATGAAACAAGAGAGTTCTAGCCACAGCAAGGATGTGTTGATGCTTGCGCTCAACAATGCCATTCTGTTGTGGAGTTTTCACACAAGTTCTTTGATGAGATATGCCATTAGAGCTGTAAAAAGTAGGCATTAAAAACTCAGGCCCATTATCCGTGCGAACTGTTTTAACCACTGCATTAAATTGGGTTTTAGCAAAAATAACAAAATCTTTAACCAATGAAGAAGCATCAGCTTTAGTTTTCATGAACAAAATCCAAGTGAATCGAGAATAATCATCCACTATAGTAAGAAAATAACGTTTTTCAGTAAAGGAGGGAACAGAAATGGGTCCCCAAATATCAACATGAATTAGATCAAGTATATTGGCTGCAGTACTAGAACTAACAGAAAAAGGTAATCGCTTTTGTTTGCCAAGATGGCAAGAATGACATGGTTTCGTATGTTTTTTATAGTCAATAAACTCAAAAGTCTTTTGTAATGAAACAATCCTATCATGAGATGGATGTCCTAATCTAACATGCCACAAAGATTATGAAAAATGGCTGAGGAAAGTTGCTGTGATGTGAGAGAGAGTTTTAACTTCTTTGTGTAAAATGTACAAACCATCAACATTGCTAGCTGCACTAATTATCTTCAAAGTGTGCAGATCCTGTATCTCACAAGCCTTATCAGTGAAGCTCATTTTGCAATGTAAAGATGCAGTAAGTTTGGAAATTGATATGAGTTTAAAGTTAAAAGTAAGAATAAACAATGCATTAGTGAGAAAAAGATTATTAGAAAATATAATGGTACCCATGATTGGATCAACTACTACAAGAAAAAGCAATATTTGTAATAAAAAAATTGTTTAAAAAAATCGAAATTTTGAAACAAAAGAATTTTGTAACAAAAAAGGGGCCGTTGCAGTATGTCCCGTTACAAAAAGTTTTTGTAACAAAAAATGGAACTGTTACAATTCAAAGTGATATTTTGTAACAAATTTTTCTGATACAAAAAACCAGAAGTCGTTACAAAAGTGGTAACAAATTTTTATTGTCAAAGTATTTTTGGTGACAATCTATTTTTTCCTATCATAAAATTTTGTTACAAAATGTAACTTGATTTTGTAACGTTTTTTTTTCTTTAGTTACAAAAGAAAAATAATTATTTTGTAACAAATTTTTTTAATACAAATTGCATGCATAATTTACTAAATTATTTTTTAAATTAACTAATATATTAACTATTTTAATAAGCAAGTCTACATTTATATAATATGCAAAAACATACATAATTTAAACATGTCTCATTTAGCTAAAATTGTTTTAAAACAAAATAACATTAGTGAGTACATTGATTCGTTCTACAAGTTATATGTCTTGCATAAGTTCAACCAAAAGTTAAAAGTTCTAACATAGATTAGTGTCTCTATGAATCAAAATATTATTGAGCCCTCAAGATAGCATGTGGTCACCATTTCAGCACTCCTGTAAATAAGAAAAATCAAAACAAAAAATTAGAAACAAGATATAACACTAATTATAATTTTTTTCATTAAGTTTTATCCAAAATATTTTTAGAAAAATTTTGGCAGAACCCCCTAAAATTTGGATATTTCCACCGTCTACGGTTCCAACAAAAACAATCAATTCACAACTTATTTCTCAGCCAATACACAACCAAATTTATCAAACCAAATAATAAGACATTTGTCATTTCTCAACCATGACACAAGTAAAATGTGATAAATAGATCCATATACAAATTAAACTATACTAATAATATAGGAATCATCTAAAAATATGTATTAAAATCATAAGCAATTTTATGAGTACCTTTAGGGTCTATTAGCATTTGAAACCCATGTGCAACATCCAGCAATTTCTTCAGTACGTGTTCTGAAATTTCAGTTTACAGGCACATTCTTAAAAAAAATTAATTCTAATGCATATCTGGTTTAAAAATTAAGAACAGCTAATATAATACCAAAGCTGCATGGTGGTATGCCACTTACCTATGAACCATATTATAGCAGCAAGAAAGAAAATGGATGTTAAACAAAGTGCTGTTTTTCTCCAGTCATTAATATGATCCTGTGCAGGAAAACTGTTTTGATTAGAATAAAAACAAATGTTAAAACAGGAACAAATACAGGCAAAAGGCTGGAACAGCCAACAATGTAAAGCAGGTCAGTAAATCATGAGTATGGCTGCATCAAAATGTAAAACATAAGGCAGCATAGTTCTTATTACTAGTTTTGTCAACTTCTTTTCCATATATGTTAATTCAAGAGGGATGTTGAAAGTTGCCTAAACAAACTAAGATGTGAAACCCTTTTACATCAAAGGAAAAGATGAGAAAGAGAGAACAATTTATAACAAATAAAACCAGGTTTGACATTTATTAACAATTTTCTGGAGATAGATATAATAACTAAAAGAGAAGGGGTAAACTTAAGTTTTGAAACATTTACTATAGATCAAACCCACTGGCTAATCATATGTCTGGTTTTTCTATTTGAGCAACTCCATATCATGGTTTGGACAAAACTACTAAAACGTGATTTAGAAGCTGCAAATGAAATCCAACAAACATGGATAAGGTGAAAATCAATCAAGCACTTTATTTCTAGTACAAATCTGTGCCTTATGTTGGCTGATAATATCCAATTATAAAAATAATCAAAATATTAGGAAAAGTCATGTAAAATGCAGAATCCCATGGCTGATATATATCCAATAATAAAAGTAACCAAAACACGCACAATATCAGAAAAAATGAGGTGTAACCTGCAGGATGCCAACAAGTAGTGAGGAAGGCACATCACCAAAGATATGGATTAAAACTGTAGATATTGCCATGGACAGCACCCTCAAAATTGGTTTTACACAATGAAGAGAAACATAATTTACAGGAGCCTACAAAAGGGGACACAAATTTAAGACTAGAGTTTTATGTTATATATCATTATCAGGTTCTTATGAACATGCAGTAGCATGCAAGAAGATGAAATACTAACCATCTGAATTTAGAACAGCCAGTCCAATATAAAGTAATTGATTGCAATTATTATGCAAGTAAAATGGTAGGTTGACCCAAAAGAAAAAGAAAAACCCTTCAAGTGGCTCATAATGTTACCTGTGTGGCAAAAATCAACAGTTCACCAATAGAAAAGAGTACTATGAAACTAGATAAGCTCCTGAAACATAATGCAATTAAGCAGAAGATAGCACCTAAAAATGTTGCTCCAGAAAGAAGCTGCCATGAAGAAAAGAAACAAAATATGATAAAAGATCATGAAGAGTAGAACTTCCAAATGAAAGATGTAAAATTCATGATAAAGTTTCAACTCAAATTAAATGAGACCTGCAACATTGGAAACAAGACACTTTGCAGAGCATGGTTCTTTAAGTCCTATCACCTAAGGTTTGAAGCTCCATGAACAACGGCAGAGTTTCGCCAATATCAACAATCTGCTGAAATTCAAAACCCTATTGCATTACCAACCAAAGGCATAAGCACATGCTTATCAAAGCATCAATATCCTTATCACAGAAACTATACACCCATCCTAAATTTTCCATTCAACAAAAAAATCAATATACTTGGCAAAGGAACAAAAACATTTACAGCAACAAAAGATTTAGCTAAGTGAATTTTTAAGCAACACAATAACAAATTCAACCATTCAAGTATTAAACTCAACCCAGTGATGTTATCCAACAATAAAATTCAACTCAATGATGTTATCCAGCAACAAAAAAATTTGCTCAAGTTCAGCAATAATTCTAAAATACCAAATACTACAACAACAACAACAACAACCACCAATCCACTATCATAAAATTCTAATTTCAAACCCTAAGATACACTAAAAGTCTGAAAGAACTGGGTCGAAGGGAGCTCACCTGGGAAGCTGACCAACTGAACTAACGGCCAAAACAAGAAGACCACCACCACCACCACTCAAGGGAGCAGTTGTTGTTAGTGACCATCTAGACGGCGACGCAGCTCAAAACAGAACCAAATAAAGCGAACGTCGACGCAGGTTCCATCACCGCGACCGTGAAGCACGACAGCGGCGTCTTCCCTCTCTCAACGGCGTTCTTCTCTCTGTCAGCCTTCCTCCATCTACAAGCTTCTCTCTCAGCGAACCGGGGCAGCAGAAACGGAGGAGCTCCATCGTGCTTCTCTCTTGCAAGCTGGCAAGAACGACGGTGACACGGGCTTCGGCGACGGCTCCATCATCGGCAGCGGCGGTGACTAACGCGACGATGGCTCCGATGGCTGCGCGGCGCAACCTCCTCTCTCTTCCTTGTGAGTTCGTCCCCCTCTCTCTCTCCTGACGCTCCTGTTGACGACGGCGACGATGGTGAGGCATGACGGCAAGCTGGACGCGACGACACGATAGCAAATCCCACGGCGCCATCCCTCCCCCTCTCTTCTTCTCCCTCAGTGGAGTTGGAGGCGCAGAGACGGGGTTGAGTGAGACTCAGAGTAAAGGAGTGATAAATTAGGGTTTTTCTTTTTCTACAGCTTTATCTTTTTTTTTTTACATTTTGTCTTTTGGTTTCTTAGTTTTTTCTATCTTTTATATTTAATTATTATTGTTTATATTTATAATTTGATTAAATTCTTTTAAGTTTCACAAATTAATTTTTAGTTAACATTAAAAATCTTATTATTAATAAAAATTATATATTAATTTTTAAAAAATATATAATAATATTTATAATTTTAAAAAATTAATTAATATAAATAATATTTAAAAATTTTAATTTTTGAAACAAAATAAAATTATTCTAAAAAGAATTATATAAATAATTTTTTTACTCTTAAAGTGTTTAACAGTTTAAAATAAATTTTTTTGTTATAAAATATACTTATATTTTGTGACAAACAAATAATTTGTTACAAATAATATTGAATTTTGTGACAAATTAATTTTTTGTTACAAAACAATTGGAGTTTTTGAAACAAAAAGATATTTTGTTACAAAATATTTCGAATTTTTGCAACTACTTTATTCTTTGTTGCAAAATATTATAATATTTTGTAACAAAATACCAGTTCGTTACAAAAACTAACATAATTTGTAACAAAAAAAGTCAGGTTATTACAAAATATTACCATGTTTTGTAACAACTTGTAATGTTGTTACATAACATTATTCTTCTGTAACAATCACCAATTATTATTACAAAAAATCATCTTTTTGTAACAATTTTAAATTTGATACAAATTTTTTGTTACAAATGTTCCATTTTCTTGTATTGAAATAATTTTGGAAATCAACCAGGGTATATGATACATGGTCAGTGGCTCCAATGTCAAGTACCCATGGCTTGTGTTTATTAGTTGAAATATTTAGAGCTCTAACATGAGAATCAAATTGTAAAATATTTACCATTCTACCTTTATAGGGAGAGTGATTGGCTTTGACTGAAATTTGATTCACTATGAGAATGAAGCACATCTTATTTGCTAAGCAAGGCCAAAAGAGCTTCTCGTTGCTTTGGAATGAATTCATTAATGGTTGGTTCACTTCTAACCAATTGTGGAACATTGAGATCATCATTTTCATCTTCAGAAATATTTGCAGCAGTCATACAATTTAGGACATGAGACTTTTTCTCAAATCTGGATTTGAAGTTGGGTGGATAGCCATGCTTCTTATAGCAATTATCCACAATGTATCCTGATTTTCCACAATGAGTGCATTGCAATTTGATGCGATTTTGTCCCTTTTTAGACTGACCTCTACCTCTGCTGTCAGGTTGAGAAGAGGTTGCCAAAATTTTAGTGTCTAAGGCATTATCAAAGCTGAAGAGCTGCCTTTCTTACTGAGTGATCATTGAGAGGATTTTGTTCACACTAGGCAAATCATCCATCAGCATAACCTATGACTTAACAGTGAAATATTGCTCTCCAAGACCACGCAAAAATTTTATGACTCTGTCCTCCTTCCTGTGTTGCCTAACAATGCCGAAGCTACATTCACATTTAACACAATCACAGCCACGGATAATTCTAAAATCATCAATCTCTTCCCAAAGATTTTTCAGTTTGGCAAAATAAGCAGTAACAAACAAGTCCTCTTGTGTTAGTGCATAGACTTCCTCATTCAATTCAGCTACTCGAAACCTATCAACCTGATAATAACGATGCTTAAGATCATTCCATAATTCATAGCCTATATTGTTCCAAAGAACACTCTGATTGATTTCTGGACTAAGGGAAAGGTTAATCCGAGTAACTACATAGGTGTTGCATCGTTGTCATGTCTTGAAATCAGGATTAGTTTTCTCAAGTTTTAGGATGGTGCCATCAACAAATTCAATTTTATTTTTGGATGTAAGAGTATTGATCATATCTTTGCTCCACACGCTGTAATTTGAACCAGTAAGAAACACATTGCTAATAGGTATACCTGGATTTTCAGAAAGAAGTATGTAATAATGGCTTGAAAGATCTTGATTCGGATTTGTCTTGTTGATATGGCTCTGGATCTGCGCCACCTAACTGAAGAACACCGCGAATTTTTGCATGTCCATCGTAGGACCATCTCTTGTGGATCCAGCACTTGGATTTGATTTCCCTTCCATCACTGCGAAGATGACAGAAGCGTTCGTAACCTTTCTCTCTTGATCTTGTTGATCGGAAACTCGTTATCTCTTCTTAACGGGAAGACAGTGAGATAATAGAACTCTCATCAAACTTTATGGTATGAGTTCAAGAGAGAAGAAGAAAAGAAATAGATGAAGAAGAGGAGCTGAGATTTCAGAGAGGTGTGAAAGAGAAGGAGAAGAAATTGCGTGAAAGAGGGCGTTCAAATCAAACGAAGAAAAAGGGAAAAATAGATTTACGGAGCAAAAACCGTGAACAAGCACTTCAACTGTGAAGCTGGACTCATCATCCTTCTCTAATCACGTTAACGAATTGTGAATCAGAGAGCAAGCTAAGTTTCTTATCCTTCAATGGGGATATCCATGTTCCTCCATCCACGCTCACCGCATCATGTAAAAAATTGCATATGAGTATAGAGAAGAACAATAACAGAGAAATCAAGAAGGAGTTGAGAATTAAACTTGTATAATGATAAGACTCAAAAAATACAATATTACAATTTGTTATTTATACAAACACTACTTCTAACAGAATTGTCATGCTACTCTAACAAACTATACAACTTAGCATGTACAACAAAACTCATTACTAACAACTTTCTATACAAGAGAAATAACAACCTATATTAACAAATTCTAACTAATAGAATAAATATCAAGATAAATTATTACCTTTTATGATTCATTTTATTTTTAAAATTACTTTGCTGAAAATAGATAGAACCCGAAAAAAAAAAAAAAACAGTTACAGTATAAATCAACCGTCATGTTACAATAGTGTAATACTACTGTAATATATATAGTCCAACATATACACCCAACATAAAGCCATAATATAAATAAATTTAGACATCAACTTATTGGACTCTATACACAGACGTTACCTGTCCTTCCACGCGTCGTCCGCTATTTGTGACACAAAATAACTACATACACTGACAAATGAAATAAGTACAAGAGAATTTTCTTGTCTTCTGTCACTGTACTGTAGCTTCTAATTAGTTAACCTTGCACAGTGTTGTGTTTTTTTTTTTTTTTTTTTAATGAACAAGTTACTTAGAACACTATTATTCATCTATAAAATTTTGTTTTTATAGCTTGATATCAAATCCGGCGCTTTTTAAGGGAAGGCTTTAGCTTTCCAATCGTAGGCCTAGGCCTTCTTGATCCTTTATCGGAGAGACAACCGTCTTGTCTTAACTGTCCCGAGTTACCGTTCTACCATTGTGGGTTGTGCTCATTAAATCATTAAAAGAGTTATCCCTGGATGATGCATTGTCTTGAACTGAATCAAGCTGAAGCAAGAGACACTTGACCGGCGAAGTTCAATCGACTTTCATTGACCTGAACTCATCAAAGTCAGCGTTAGATGAACGTACATTGAAAATTAATTTGAGAGCAACCCTAATCAAAACATTATTTTGGAAATGACCAATAATAAAATCACATAGGAAAAAAAATTACGTAAATTAAAGATTTAGCTAATAAATATTCAATTTATTTATTATCATATAAGAAATGTATAATAAAAGTTATATTTTTTTCAAAATAAATAATATTGAGTGGTGCTCCTAAAATACTTATTAACAAAACTTACATTAAAAGCGTGTTGAACCTCCACCTAACTATTGCAAGTCACCATCATGGAAATGAGTTGACAAAAGTCAACTACAAAAATTTAACATTTTCACATTGGAACACTCTTAATGCATGGATATGCTTATAATTTTTTTTTTGTGCGTGAATGAAATAGTTGAACACTTTATTATTACAACAGATTGAAAAGGAAGTCAATGTGATTGGGGTGACACACCACAATATATGTTAATCTTAATGTTCGTAAGTTTAAATTCTTATTTTGTGTACAGTCCACCATTTTTTTTAGTTTTATGCATCGAGGATATTTATTTATATGAGGTGATTCCTTAATTCGTTATCAATTTTTTTATTTTTCACATCAAAATTCAATCTTTGTAAGTCAAAATTAGTATAGTCTAGTTAAAAATCTATATTTTATATTTTACATTTTTTACCTAATTAATAATTTATAGGTCAAAATTAATATTTTCTATTTTTTTTCACACCGAAATTCAATTTTTATAAGTCAAAATTAATATAATCTAGTTAAAAATTTATATTTTATATTTTATATTTTTTATTAATTAATAATTTATAAGTCAAAATATATTTTGAGTTAAATGTCTATATTTTGTATTTTGTAAACAAAATATAATTTTACTAAGCTAAATTTGTCTCTCATACTCTCATCAATATGACAAAAAATAAATGTTTTTTTGAATGTTCACTCATTTTGAAACGAGGACGAAATTAGAATGCTCTTATTAAAAAAAAAAAAATAGCCCACAGAAACAAAACTTATTCTACTACGATGAAGACATTAAAAACCTCTAAGTTATAATTTTACGCAGACTACCCAATATGCTACCATAAAAAAAGCCCCAATTTCCACAGTCTTCTGCATCATCCAGTCTACTTTCATTAGATAATAATTTAATTATATCTAATTAATTACCATCAAAATAAAGAAAAAGAGAATCCCTTGGTCCTTCATAGGATGATAAATGGGCTTAAACCCACTGGGTTGTCTCGCATAACTCATTAAAAAAGACGAATTGGACTGAAAAATTGAGACCGTCACATAGCAAAAGTTCGTCTAATCTGCATCACTTAAATCGCGAGTTTTGGTGGGGCAGGGGGATTTAGTATTTTTTTGTAATTTTTTTGCCAAAATCCAATTTCTTCCTAATTTTTTGCAATATTTTATTCTTTAGGAATTGGTTCCAATGATGTTATTGACTTACAAGAAGATGAAGATGAGAATTGAGTATTTTGGAATATGATTATTTTGTTTTTGAGACAATATTTATAATTACAAATACTTTAATATTTATAAATGTAAAAATTATAATTTTTTTATGCCTTTGAAAATTATAAATTTATTAAAATGGTTGTGAAATTATATATATTATTTAATAGTTAGTACTTGGTAGTAAAAAAAAAAAAGAAATTTGACAAACTTAACCTATCAACCTGTCATCAGTCCGCTGTTAAGCAGAACAAAATAGGACCGTTTCACTAAATGAGACGGAAGAGACCAGCTCGCCAAAAAATAGACTTTTGACAAAATATGACGAAATGGACTTCCCCACTTATCACTTCTAGTCTTCTATCACAATGCTATTATGAATAGAGTACCAGAGACAGCATATTTTTTTCACATGTGACAGTCTTATAATGCACCGCTTATTAACAGTATCACATGATAATTTTGAGTGTAAGCACCGATGTCTCTTGCTTACTAGCCACTTAGACACTATGCTACTAGCCTACTACAAAATAATAACACGTAAATGTAAACATCATAACTCGGTTGAAAAAGACCCATATAGTGATTGGCTCATCTCTAATTTATTTGCCCAATTGTTATTTCTTTCCCCACTTTTATTCTTTATTCATAAACTTTTACCACTGACATTGTAAAATTAGACCAGCAGAATTAGAAGCTGGAATTTGAACATTCTAAACTGAACTTTAAGAATTCACCAACCGACTATTATTTTATTGCACCACCATTTAGCTACGACTACACATTATTTAATGTATTCTAGGTTCTTTTATTATATTACAAATAGGCATCGCTTAACATCATCATCATCAGTGAATTTAAATGCTTATTTGAGCCAGTCATTATGTGAACCATTCTTCTCTACAAAGGAAAAAACAATGGAGGGAAATTCAATACCAACAACTATGGCTATGAATCAGAATGGAGCACAGATAGGAAGAGCATCATCAAGGGATACCCAAAAGGGAAACTGGGTTGAAGAGATGCGAGGTTCTCTAATGGTTGTAGCAACGGTTATTGCAACCCTAACTTTCCAAATTGCAATAAACCCCCCAGGGGGCGTTTGGCAACAGGACTCAAATAACCAACAGGGTTGTGCTTCTGGAAACATCTGCAAAGCTGGCACTTCTGTTTTGGGCACTTCCTCCGATGACGAAAACCAACGCTTGAAATACGAAATGTTCATACTCTTATGCACTGTTTCTTTCACTGCATCACAGACTGTGATTCTTTTTCTGCTTACTGGCTTTCAGCTGCGTAATAGGCTGGTCATGTGGTTGTTGATTCTTGTTATGTGCCTCTCGGTTATTTGCTTGGCTGGGGCTTATGTGATCTCCATTTGGATGGTCATGAAGCCACTTGACAAGTTGATTAACAAAATCACCTTGTATTATGCCTTGTTTTGGGCTGGATTGGTTACTCTGCTTTGTCTCGCACTCTTGCTTCGCTTTCTCATCTGGCTGTTGAAGGAGTTCTACCGGTTTTTATGTTGCTTGTAGAGTAGTCAACTCATTCTTCTGCTCAATATCCGCTCAAATAATCAATTTATTGGTATGTTCAGAATTTAAATTTTGTTGTATAAACGATAGAATTTTGTAAAATTCAGAAATAAAAAGTGTATGTCTTTTTGATATAAATTAGTTTATTAGAATGTATTTAGTAGTGGTTGATTGTTTTAAGTTAATATTTGCGATAATAATTTATAATGATTCTATAAATAGTTTGTATCTTGTAATCATTAGACATAATTCAACACACATATTCCCTGAGTTCTAACATATTTGTTAAGCCGTTAAAAGATAATACAATAGTAATACGGTGAGTAGATGCATCATTTGTGGGGAGAATCATCTGCCGAAGTGCGTTGACGGTTAGAAGTGGTTGACGGTTAAAATTGAGTCAACTTCAACTTGGTTGAAACTTTAGGAATATGATAAATACGTGTACGTGTATGTGCCTCTGTATTCATTTTTTTCTTAGTTGGATGAGTTGTTTAATTATTTCAAAAATGTGTTAATTTAAATTAGTTTAGAGTTATTTTATTTTATATTTTTAATTAATTATCGTTTATTTTATTTTGTATTTTTTTACTTCTTGTTGAAATAATTGAATAATTTTAAATACAATAAATGTATCACAAATATATAATTTTAGGTTATTATCTCTAATATAACCAATATATTTTTACATGTGTAACTAATTGAAAAGTAATGATTCAGAGTCATAATTCATCTTCTTAATTATTCTCCTAATACTTAAAACTTAAAAGAGTAAAAAGTTTAAATATATATGTTATTTTTTAAAAATATCAAAAATTAAAAATAAAAAATTTAAAACTTTTTTATTTAGAAGTTAGGAGAATCAATAATGAATTAATACTTCTAATAATTTTTCTTAATTGAATTAGAGCTACTCATATAGTCATATGTATTTAGTATAATGTTTGGGAGGCATAATTTCACTTGCTTTTTTGTTTTGAATTCGTTCGTTTTCTTATTTTATATTCCTTAATTATTAATAAAATAAATAATTTTAGATGTAACAAAATGTAATTATAAATATCATATATATAAAATTATAAAGATAAGTTAATTAGTAGATAATTTTATGTTATAGTCTTCCTATTATTACTCATCAATCTAATCTGAGTTGTTAGTTAAAAAGTAACTAAATTATTACCTTTTATGATTCATTTTATTTTTAAAATAGTTCAACTACACATTCAAACATTTTTGTATCTAAGTTCAATCAAGCAGACACAAACTCAACAAAAATTACTTTTATTACACTTTATTACCTTTTATGATTCATTTCATTTTTAAAATAGTTCAACTACACATTCAAACATTTTTGTATCTAAGTTCAATCATGCAGACACAAACTCAACAAAAACTACTTTTATTACACTAGCGTGTACACACCCACGTTTTAATAATGCTTCTTCGTGTTTGTCTTCGCATTCTTCTTCTTCGCGTTCCTTTTTCTTCTTCGCGTGTTTTCTCTCAATCATCATTCTTTTATTGTTGCTATTGTTGCTGCGATTTTTCTTTTTCTCATTTTAGTTGAGTTTCATTTGGATCCAGAAATGAATTCGATGTGTTTTTGTTGATGATTGAATCTTTTTGACCGCTTATTTAAAATTGAACTAATTTCGGTTCATTTGTGAATTAATTGAGGTTCACTTGATGCTGCTGATAAATATTGACCAAATTTTTTATTTCTTAAATAATTTCGATTCATTTCTTAGTTTAATTGAGATTTATTTGGATCTAGAAATAAATTGTATATGTTTTTGTTGATGATTGAGTCTTTTTGACTGCTTGTTCAAAATTGAACTAATTTTAGTTCATTTGTATGTTAATTGAGGTTCAGTTGATGCTATTGTTAAGTTCTGATTAAGTTTTTTATTTCTTAAGTAATTTCGGTTCATTTATTAGTTTATTTGAGATTCATTTGGATCCAGAAATAATTTTGATGTGTATTTGTTGATGATTGAGTCTTTTTGACTGCTTGTTCAAAACTGAACTAATTGAATGGAATGGAGTAGAATATAATGCCATTGAATAAAGTGATAATGAATAATTTATTCTTTTTTACTAAAAATTTGGTGAATACTTATCAACAGCAGCAAGTGAACCTCAATTAGCACACAAATAAACCGAAATTAGTTTAGATTTAAACAAACAGTTAAAAAGACTCAATCATTAAGAAAAATATATCGAATTTATTTTGGAACTAAATAAACCGAAATTACTTAAAGAATAAAATATTTGGTCAATATTTATCAGTAGCATCAAGTGAACCTCAATTAACACAAACGAACCGAAATAAACTAATAAATAAATCGAAATTATTTAATGATGGCATAAGAGAAAATCATAACTAATAAAGATGTTAGGAAAATATTGGTGTTATTGGTGACGACGATAATGAAAAAGAAAAAGAAAAAGAAGAATACACAACATTGGGGAAGGAGGAGGAGAAGGGAAGAAGAAGAACCTGTGTGCGCAAATTTGGAAGGAGGAGGAGGAGGAGAAAGAAACAGAGAAGGAGAAGGAGAAGGAGAAGGAGAAGGAGAAGGGAAAGGAAATGGAGAAAGAGGAGGTGCGTGATTTAAAAAGTTGTTATAACAACTTGGTTAGACTTGGTTAAATATTTTGCTTGGACGTAGAACTTTATTGTTTTTAAAATTACTTTACTGAAAGCAAGAACCCAAAAAAAAAGAAAGCAATTGCAGTAAATCAACTGTCATGTTACAATAGTGTAATACTCAAGGTTGTGAGAATTGAATCGATTAATAAATTGTGAGGGACTAGTTTAACGGTTTAAAGTTTAATTGGAGTTCAATCAAGATTCAACTAAATATAAAATAAAATTATTAAAAATTTAATATACAAATTTTAAATATTCAAATTTGATAATTTTTAAACTAATAAAATCAAAATTTTGTAATTTTGCATAATATCTTATTTATATTTTATCATTAAAAATTTATTAAATATTTTTTTAAATAATATTTAAATTCTAATAAAATAATCAGCAATACTCATCAAATGACATTAAAAAGTATAGAACAAACAAATTTTTAAAAATAATTTCTAATAATTCAAAAATAGAAAAATCAGAGAATCTAAAACTAAAAAAATTAAACAATTAATCCACAGCAATTATACCACCGCCAACTCCAACTCAGAACACAACAAATATAGAAAAAAACAACAATTCACTCCAACTCAAAATGCAACAGAAAAAAAATAGCAACTTAAAAGTCAGATTTCAGTAATTCAGTAAAATTAACAAAATAAGCAACTATAAATTGAAGCAAACATAGAATCATTTAAAACAGAAACTTAAAATCATAAAACTTAACAAAAGAAAAAAAGCTGAACAAGCAGAGCTATCGACAACGACGGAGGAACCAAACTGACGTCAACGGAGGAACTAAATAGCTGGCGGCGGGAAGGAGCGAAACTCAACTATCAGCGGCGAGGGAGGAATGCCGAAATAGAGACGATGATCAAGAAACTGACCAGCAATGGAGAAATCCAATTGACCGCGCTTCGATCTATAAGTCCAGAGGCGAAGACGTGGAGGAGAAGATGATTGACAGCCAAGAGTTTCGAGTTGACTCTTTGTCTATCACTACCGGCGCGACTGCTGGTTGAGGAGAAGGGTTCGATGATGGCTGCTGGCTGCTGCTGTTGCTGGCTGAGAGAGAGGGGTAGTGGGTTTTCGGAGACTAGGTGATGAATGAGAAAGGGGATTAGAGTTGGGTTGGACTTAGTGTCTCACAGAGAGTTAGAAAGAGAAAGGGGTGGGGGTGGAGTAATGGTGTTCTGTGGGATTTTTTTTATACATACATCTGAACCTCAAAAAATCAGATTGATTTTGCAGGTTCACTAATTAACCGTCGGTTCGACCGATTTTTTAAACAATTTTTTACAGAACGAATTTAGACATCAACGAGATCGATCAGAAGATTGATTTTCAATTAATCTAATTGAATCGATCGGTTCGATCCAATTTTAAAAATATTGGTAATACTACTATAATACATATAGTCCACATGTACATCAAACATAAAGCAATAATATAAATAAATTCAGACATCAAGTGAATCTTCGCACTATCAGAATATTTGTAAGAATCGGAGTTTTTACATAAAATTATTTTAATAAAATAATAATTTTAAGTGTCCGAAGAAGATTCAAACTTTAGAAGTTTTAATTTGAAAATATAAAGATAAAATTTGAATTCAATGAATTTTTTTAAATGGGAAAATGTATCTTTTACAGAAAATTTTTGTAAAACTGCGTATCGGTGCTTAAGCCGACAGAACTGGCTCTAGTCTGTCCGGTACCATATTTTGAGAAAAATAATATTTTTAAAATTGAATTTATTATTTTAAAAGGACAAAAATAATTTAAAATTGAAAATCGGGCACTAATCTTAAAAATTTTGGCTCAAAGTACACTAAACGGACTAAATACGCTAACGGGTTGGATCGAGCTCAAACCGGACCCAAGGCCCAACATATATATGCTCATTAAATGAGCATTTCAGCTCATTCCACCCTAATTTAAAGAAGGGGGCGCAGCTGCATTGAGAGGTGAGGGAGAAGAAAGAGCACTATTCACCCTCACTTTCATTTGCTTGTAACTTGAGCTACAGAGCTCCAATTGACGAGCCGTTTGCGGCTACAAGAAGCTCTTATCGAGCTCTTTGTTTTTATCTAGGTTTTCCTGGTAAGAAATAAAAAATCAAGCTCCAATTTTCTGTCCTAACTTCTGTGTATTTTTTGTTATAGTTTCTGAGTAGATTTTTGTGGTTTTAGTTGTTTAGGTGATCTCTAGTAGTGGGTAATTATTAGATTTTACCCCAATCACTGTTGAAAAAGATAAGAAATCTCTATATCCTTGTGGTTTGGTGTGGTATAAGCTTTAGTTGTTAATGCATGGTTATGTTGTATATATGAAGCTTGTTTTTGGAGTTGGTTGTGGCTTTTGGTTTGGCTTTGGTGGTTTGGAGCTTGGTGGAAGCTTGTTGGAATCAAGTTTGGTGTTTGAGTATATTCAGAATCGACCAAGGTATGGTTTCGGTTTCCTCTATGTAATATGTAATATTTCTGGATACTTAGGCTAGTAGACCTTAAGATAAGATTGAATTGATGGTAATTGTTGGTTATTATTATTGTGGTTGATGATGATTGTTGGAAATCATTGGTGTCGATGAGTATTGATGGTGGGTTGGATTATGTATGAGGCATGTGAATTGTGATGAAGATTTTATGAGTTGTATGTATTGGAGTGTGATTATGATGTTGTTGAGGAAATTGATGATTGGTGTTGTTGATGAGAATTGATAGATGTAGTGGTAGTGTTGTGTGGAATGAATTCGAATAATAATAATGATGATTATATGATTTGATGATGAATGATGATAATTGGGTATATAGCTTGTATATGGAATAATGTTATTGTAATTGGGATTAGTGAGTGAATTGAGGAATGGAAGCGATTTGGGTATTTTGGTAGTGATATATGTTGGATTCGTGGTGGGAAAAGTTGGAAGATGTTGAGTTTGAAAAATTTATATATAAATGATGATCAAACATTATTAAAATATTAGTTAGGAAATTATTAAATTGTTATTTGTTTAAATTGCTTCGAATGGTTTGTTTGATATTTTTGTTAGCGTGCAGGAAAGAAATCTAATGGGCCAAAAGCCATGAGAGCCTAACTTCTTAATTGAATTAATTAAGCCTTGTGCAAAATTAATTCAAACATGAATGGTTGAATATTGAAAAGAAAAACGGCCTATATCACAAGCCCATAAAATCAAAATTGATAAATCAAAGAAAGGAACCCAAGGACTTCAAAGCATGCTTCGGTTACATGGAATCCAAATCTAAACTCAATTGACTTCATTCCTCAAGTAATCAAAAGCCTAACACGTGACTCCATGTCTTGGTAACTGAAAGTAAAAAATTAATTTGATTTAATTACATTGAAAGTCTTACACGTTACTTTATGACTTGGGGAATGGAAGTGATAATTCAATTTGTTTTAATTCCATTCATTGCTTCCTTCGAAAGTTTCCTTTTCTCTTCTCTCTCCTCTCTCATGTTTTTAGTCACTTCCATCAACAGAGAAGAAGATAGAAGAAGATATCACAGAAAAGCCTATGAAAGATATTTGCTACAGAAGGAAAAATTTGAAGAAAAGCTTCAAGATTTTCGTTGCCAAGAAAAGAAGCAATCCACCTCTCTCAGGAAGAAGATATAACTTGGTAAAAGTTCATTTCTATTTTTGTTCATCAAAGAAAGAAGATAGCTTCTGAAGTCTCAAGTAGGAAAAAACAAAAATGGAAAACCTGAAGCACTCCTGGGTCAGAAGCAGATCAAGGATCCGAATCCTTTCTTGGAGCCAAAGACAAGATCAAGGGATCAGATTGAAGGAGCTTGATGAAAAGGGTTGAGAGAGGTACATGCATGTTGATTTTTGTTTTTCCCTCTCTCTTCTCTTTGTCTGAACCGTTGCTGTTTTTGGTTGGAAAAGAAGTTGTTTGGTTGAACCAGTTTCAACCTTGGAAACTTCCCCTTCTATATTAAGGGTGAACGGCCAAGGGTTGAGATCAATGAGAGAAAGTGAAAAAGCACAAAATTCTCATAGCTACCAGAGCTTCCTGAGTTCTTCTCCTTCAATGGTGTTGATTTTATTTTCTTTTTCTTAGTTTTGTCTGTCTGAGTCTCATGGTTAAATAGCAAACTTGGTGAGGTTTGTAAGAAAAAATCAGTGAGAGAAAAAAGGCAGTGATCAAAATTAGAGAAAAAGCCATAGATGTCTTAGAGTTTCTTTATACATTTGTATGTTGTGTTTCATGGTCCTATGGGGATCCCCCCGCAAGTTGGGTTAGCACTGTGCAGTTGAAAACTTGGTTTGAGTCCAAGTCTAAGCGTGTATACGCACAACCCTATGCGTACGCACACTGCCCTGTTTTTCAATAAAAACCTTGATTTTAACTGTTTTACTCTCCCAGCAAGCTTGCAAACTTCCGTAACACTTGTTCAAAACTTTTTGCTAGTTTTAGAATCTTGAACCAAGGGGGAAAAATAATAAAGGAATAAAAATGGTATTTTTTTATTTATGAGTTTAGAGCCGGTGACACAGGTTTTGGAAGGTTTGTGTAATTTCTAGCTTGAGTGGTGATTGTTGAGTTGTGAAGTATGTGGTTGAAGAGATTTTTGAGAAGTTGGAAACCGGTGATGGTTATGATTAGTTGAGAACTTGGAAAGGAATGATGAAATTATTGGATTATATGGGAGTGTGCGGAGCCTATATCTCCGGCGTGGCAGATTTTTCTGTTGCATGAGTGTGTGGAGCCTATATCTCTGGCGTGGCAGTTTCTCTGCTGTAAGAGTGTGCCCAACACTGTATTTTTGGAATGATTTATGTTGAGACATTTGTTGTTGTTTCCTTCCTTACTGCATGAGTGTGCAGAACCTATATCTCTGGCGTAACAGACTCCCTGCTGCATGAGTGTGTGGAGCCTATATCTCCGACGTGATAGATTTCTCTGTTACATGAGTGTGCAGAGCCTATATCTCTGGGAGTGGCAGGAAGGCTACATCCGAAAGGATGTGTCGGGTTGGCATTTACAGATCGACAAGTGATATCACGAGCCAATAGGACAGACATTCGTCATATGCATCCCTTATGTGCTTGTTTGCTTTGATTACTTGAGTTTGCCTAATTGTATAATATTCCTACTTACTTCTTGAATTACTTACTATATATAAATATTACCAGTGTATTACTTGCTTTCATTATCTGTGATTGTCTGGTGCTGAGGAGGTTAGGTAGGCGGTGGCGATGGGATCGCACGGAAGTTAGGTTGGTGAAGGCTGTGGGATATATCGGTGACTAGTTTTAGTTAGAAATTTCCTAAGTTTAAATAACCTTGTTTATTGTTTACGGGTTAAGTTATTTATTTGGTTAAGCTTGAATATCGGTATCGATGTGAAGTTCTAGGATTGTCTTTGGCATCCCGAAACCTTACATCTTATATATTGGGCACTGTTACCATGCTAAAAACCTCCGGTTCTCATACCATATGTTGCTGTTGATTTTCAGATGCAAGTCGTAATTCACCTCAGTGAAATTGCGGACATGGTGACAGAGCAGAGTATGTTCTCTTCCTTGTTTATTTCTATTTTATTTGCTGTAGTACTTTCTCTCACCTTTGTATTTTAGACTTTATGGCCTTAGAGATTTGAATTGAGAGATAAGTTGTATAAGCGGTTTTAAACTTCCAAAGCTCTTTTGTATCTCAGTTTGACTAGCCGGCCTAAACTCCGCAGGCTGTGACTAGTTCTCTTTTTGGTATATCACACTTATATATGTCTTGTTTAATTTAAATATTACCTTGTGTATCCTGGAGCTATCTACAAGGTTTTATATATTAGGTCTTGTTCTATTCGTACCTACGCATTTAGTTATCGTGAACGCTTCGCGTTTCGTAATTCTACTTTACGCAATTTGAGCTTTTATTCCTTCATCAGGCTTCTAATGGTACTATTTTTTTCTATATATGTATATATATAATATTATACGAGCCTTAGAACTGTCGTGACATTTTGTTATCCTTTGCTTTACGGCGCGAGGTAAGGCTTAGGCTAAAGGGGTGTTACAATATTCTTAACATCAACACACACACTATATAATCGCAACAAAAATTTTGTTCAATATCTTAACCAGTTGTAGAAAATAAGTTGTTTCAACCTGCTTTTCTATTAGTCATGAATACGTATATATACATCTTTTGATATGAAATTATATCAAATCTTTCCTATCTTAAAAGGCATAATTTACGATCCTAATAAATTAGAATGCATAATTTCCTATCCTAGTAATAAATATACACAGGAGCACTCTTTCAGTACTATATCTATACTTAATTATAGAAATATTATTGATATAATATTTTTATTAATACCCCCCTCAAGTTGGAGCATGCAAGTCTTCAATGCCCAACTTGACCAATATTGCCTCAAACTTGTTGGCACCAAGAGCTCTAGTAAAAAGGTAAGCTAACTGAGTGTGAGTGGAAACATAAGATGGAAGGAGGCGTTGGTGCATGATCTCATCCCAAACAAGATGACAGTCTACTTCAATGTGCTTCATACGATCATGAAAAATTAGATTTTTAGCAATGTGAAGAGCTACTTGACCGTCGCAATAGAGACGAATGGGGACATGATGAGGCACATATAGAAAGAAGAGTATATCTTTAATCCACTTTAATTCTTTTTTTTGTTTGAGTCATTGAACGATATTCAGCTTTAGCAGAAGAGGCAGACACTGTATGTTGTTTCTGAGTTTTCTAAGATATTGGTGAGTTACCAAGCTGGATGAACCACCCAGTGATTGACTTGCGAGTGAGTGGACAACTAGTCCAATAGGAGATACACCATCCATAGAGCTACAAATTTTTCTCTCATGGGAGAAGAATTCCTTGCCCAGGGTGTCCCTTTAAATAGCGTACAACACGTAAAGCGGCTTGCCAGTGTTCGATGCGTGGATTTTGCATGAACTGGGATAACATGTGAACACTGTAGGCTAGATCAGGCCGAGTAAAACACAAATAAATCAGTCTTCCAACAAGCCGACAATATATGCTAGGATCGGATAAAAGAGAACCTGTGGCTGACCTCAATCGATATTCTCTTCGCACGGTGTTGTTACATGCTTAGCACCTAGAAGTCCTGTTTCGGTGATTATGTCCAAAGCATATTTTCTTTGGCAAAGAAAGATTCCAGTCGGAGATCTAGCAACCTCAACTCCCAAGAAGTATTTCAATCGGCCTAAATCTTTCATGTGAAAACATGTGTGTAAATACTCTTTGAAAGGTTGAATTGCAACACTATTATTTCCTGCAATTACAAGGTCATCAAAATATACCAAAACTACCAATTGTACGCTATTGTGGCGAAGGCTAAACAAGGAATGGTCCTTTGGTGATTGCTTAAAATCATATCAAAGGAGTGCAGATGAAAATTTTGCAAACCAGCAACGTGGAGCCTGCTGCAGTCTGTAGAGAGATTTCTGAAGTTTACAAACCAGTCCTTGTTGAGGCACTTGAAAACTAGGAGGAAGTTTCATGTAAACATCCTCATTAAGTTCTCCATGAAGAAATGCATTGTGGACATCCATCTAGTGAAGTTCCCAATCCTAGGCTGCTGCCACTGCGAGTGTTGTGCGAATTGTTACCATATTTACCATTAGAAAAAACGTTTTCATTGTAATCCAAGCTTTCACTTGATTATTTTCCAAAATTACCAGTCTTGCTTTGAACCTCTCTATTGTCTTGTCAGAATTGTATTTAATTTTATAAACCCACTTACACCATGTGCTTTCTTTCCTGGGGGAAGGGTTGTGAGCTTCCAAGTTGAAGTGCACAAATTTCTTGGGACATCGGTTCACGCCAGGCTCCTGTTCCGTCTAGAGAGACGCAAGAAAACTACAGTGTTGTTTGGAAAAAGAATTATAATTCACAACATTTTGTATAGGATAGGACACACCTGAGAATTTTGATGGAGAGGGAGGTTGGTCGGTAGGGCTTATTGGTATCGTGACAGTAGAGACAAAATTGCGCAACCTGACTGAGGGTGTCTTCATGCGGTGACCCCAACCAAGTGGAACGTCCATTGTGACCAGTGATAGATCGGAAGTCGGCGTTGTTTCTGGTGTACTTGGTTCCGATGTATCATTAGCGTTGTATTCTTTAATCTCTTCATTAAGCTCATGTCCCCCTTGTTTGTCAATAGGTGCTTCAATGAAGGAATCCCCAGCACAGTCATTTAAGTGTGGAGTACCAGGCCCAATTGTGGGTGTTAAACTTGGCCCATTGTGTGTGTCTTCTTCAACAATTATTTCTGCCATAGGAGATCCAATATCTTCAATCCTTGGTTCAAAAGCCTGATCCACTTTAAATGGGAACGTATCTTCAACAAAATGGACATCACGAGAGACGAAATTTTTTTTTCCAAGTCAAATAGTTTCCATCCTTTTTGCCCAAAAGGATACCCGACAAACACATATTTTCGGCTATGGCTGGTAAATTTGTCCCGTTGCCTATTCTGATTTTGAGCATAATACAAAGAGTCAAAAATTCGCAAGTTTTCATAACTTGGAATTGTTTCATGAAAAACTTCATATGGAGTCCTACCCTTTAGTATTGAGGATGGCGTACGATTAATTAAATAGCCAGCAGTTAAGACACATTCTCCCCAAAACTGAATAGGAAGATTGCCTTAAAAGCGAAATGATCAAGCAACATTGAGAATATGTCGATGTTTGCGCTCCACTTGTCCATTTTATTGCGGTGTACTAACACATGACGATTGGTGAACAATGCCTTGTTGTAGGAAATGTTGTTTTAAACACATGAATTCCATTCTATTATCAGATCGAACCATTTTAAGATACTTGTTATATTGGCGTTCAACCAAAGTAAAAAATTTTTTCAATGTGATTGATACTTCAGCCTTTTCTTTCAACAAATATATCCAAACCGCTCGTGAACAATCATCCACAATAGTTAAGAAATATGAAGCACTACATGAGGAGGGAGTTCTATAGGGCCCCACAAGTCACAATGAATTAAATAAAAAATATTAAAAGCTTGATAATCACTTAAAGAAAACTTATCTCTTGTTTGTTTGGATTTTTCACAAATTTCACAAATCTCATTGCTTGTATATTTCTCACTTACATTACGGAGCATTTGCATAATTTTAAATGATGGATGCCCTAGTCTCTTATGCCAAAGTGCTAGTTGATTCTCTGTTCTTGCATGACAAGCTTGAATCTTGTGTGCCCCCACGATACCAATAAAGCCCATCTTTTCGCTCACCCGCTCCAATCAGCACCCTCGAAGTGCGGTCCTATATGACACAATTTATCAGTAAATTGTACTAGACAGTATTCTTCATCTGTTAATTGAAAAACTGAGAGTAAGTTGCATTTTAATTGAGGTACATAGAGAATGTTTTTCAATTCAAGTCATCCTTCAAGTATCATTGTTCCTTACTTGTACGCTATCACTTGCTCTCCATCTGATAAACCTACTGGCCACCCGCGTATAGTTTTCTTTTCACACAAATTTTTCAGGTTTTCCGTCATGTGGTTGGAAGCTCCATTATCAATGATCCATGAATAAAAAATTCTCTTACCAATCATTTTTCAGAGTCATTTGATTTTTGCTTTTTGATCATATCTACCAATACTTTCCATTACTCATTGGTCAATCTTGACATCTCACATGTCGCGTCTTCCGTGTTGATAGCATGGCTACCACTTCTATTGGTGTGTGCCACATGTGCATGTGCTGGAATTCCTTGAGTACACGTGCCTTGTCGTCCGTAGCCTTTGCCATCGTCTCTTCTTTCATTCCGTAGCCGATCTCCCCACCATTCTGGATACCCTATAATCTAAAAGCATCCTTTAATATCATGCCCACTTTTGTCACAGTTAGAGCATATTGTTGATTTTTGGCTAGGATCTCCTCGTCTTTTCGTCTTGTTCTCTGCCTGCATCGCAAGTCCCACAACCAACCCTATCTCTTCTGATGCCTTAGCCATCATCTTCACTCTCTCCTCTTGCACTAGCATTGCGTACACACGATTCAGCGATGGCGAATGATCTGTTGCCAAGATATTTGACAGCACTGTTCTGTAACTCGCATCATCTAGGCCCATAAAAAATTGGTGGACCCTCTCTTCTTTCCTTCACTTTTCAAGTTGAGATCCAATCCTGCACTTACATCCACCATACGTGCATTTGGGAATTTGCTCGTACTGTATACTAATTCATCCCACAGTACTTTCAATTTCTCATAATATGCCGTCATGGCCATTCCTTCCTGCTTGCATGTCGTCAAATCTGACTTCAGTTGTTGTATTTGTGGTGGTCCGTTCACAGTGAAAAATTGCTTTTTAATATCTTCCCACAGTGTCCGCGCGTTGTCAACATACGCAACGATTGACCGTAGGCTTGGTTTGATCGTGTTCAAGATCCATGATACAATCATGGATTGGACTGTCCACCAATCCTCAAGATCAGATGCACCTTGTTCTGGTTGCGTGAGAGTTCCATCGATAAATCCCCATTTTCTCCGAGCCCAAATTGATATTTTCATAGCCCTGGCCCATTCCTTATAATTTTCTCCACGCAACTGCACTTGCATGATTACATTTCTTGGATTGTCTCTCGAATTGAGGTCATATGGCGAGTAAATTTTCTTAGTTCATTTTTCTAAAGCCTCTGTTACATTTACATAGTTCTTTCCTAGTTCTGCTGCCTTGGTTATGTAACCCAAGTTCTTTTTGTGTTTGTCGGTATTAGAGTATGTTCTGATATCATGTAAAAAATAAGTTGTTTCAACCTACTTTTTCATTAGTCATGAACACGTATATATACATCTTTTGATATGAAATTATATCAAATTTTCCTATCTTAAAAGACATAATTTACAATTCTAATAAATTAAAATGCATAATTTTCTATCCTAATAATAAATATACACAAAAGTACCCCTTCAATACTATATATATACTCAATTATAGAAATATTATTAATATAATATTTCCATTAATATCAGTTAAGGTTACATAAATATCCCATTTTTTATCTTCTAATTATATGCTTGCTGAACCTACTTACACCAAACAATGGACTCTCCATGTGATACACATGGAATAACAATCTAAAGTTTATCTATTTAAACTTTTAATACGATAAAAAAATGCTAATAAAAGTTTATTAAAATTTATTATTTTTAATTATTAATTAATTATTAATATTTAAAAATATAAAATAGAATATATTATTAAATTATTAAATTATTAAATTAAAAAAATTAAATTAATAATTAAGTGCATTTTTCTCTTAGACACCCCCATACACCCAATATAAAGGCACGCACAATAATATAACGAACTAACGGAGCCAACACACAATATAACTAACTAACGGAATTTCTCAAAGTCGTCTTATTTATTCTCGAATATCTATATTGTTATTACATAAATACACTGATACAAACACACGAAACTGTTCACGTAGCACAAAACATGTGTAGTGACGAGTAACACCTACATACACTAAACGTCCTACTTAATTATTAATATTATTCGTAATTATACAGATAATAATAATATATTATATAACTAATTAATTAGACACTACTCCCCTTAATGGCATCACTGTAATGGTTTTGAACATCAAAAGATCTGTCCCAAACCATAACTCCACCGTACTTCTTAGATTTCTTGATAGCAGGAAGAACCTTAGAAGTGAGCACATTAGGAGGAATATAACCGCTATTAGCGGCGGCCTGAGAAGCCGGCACTCCTAAGAACACTTGCTTAGCTTGACTTGAACTCCACTTGTTCCATGCATTAACAAGACTATTAGTGTTTCCATTAGAATACTGGCACTCACCATTGTTGTAGAACTGAACCCAGACATAATCGAACAGACCAGTTTTGATGGCAGCATCCAAGTGTTTATCAGGGAACGGACACTGCGGCGCGCCGGAAAGAAACACCTTATTGTGCTGGCTATGAGAATTGAGTGCCTTGGCGAGCACGTCATAGTACTCAACCCCGCCGGTTTCAATGTCGAAATCGATTCCATCTAAGACAGCATTACCTAAAGGTCTTGAATTTGAGGATGGTGATCCTCCAAGGAAATGATTCCAAAGATAGGTTGCAAGATTTCTGACTTCATCAGCTGAATTGAGAGAGTAACCTGAAGTGCCACCTCCAAGAGAGAGGAACACCTTGATTCCTTTTCTTTGGCAAGTCTTGATTTGGTTGCTTGTTGTTTGCGGGATTGCAGTGGGCAGCAAGGTTGAGCTGTGGGTTTTGGGAGTTGCCAAATTTGGATAAGAAAGCTATGTTCACAAATTTGTAGTTACCGGTGTTGCATGCATCTGAAAGTGAACCTTCATTGGTGTGTTGGCCCCAATACACCGCAATTCCAGCAGCATGGGACGGCGTAATAAACACAGAAAGCAGCAACAAAGGTAGTAATAATAATAATATGGCTGATGATGATGAAAGTTGTTTTAAGGATGCCATGTTTTAGATTCTTTGTTGTTGTGATGTTTTGTTTGATCTTCAGAGGATGTTGAAGAGGATACACCCTTTTATAGGAGTTAGTTAGGGTTTGAAAAAAAAAATTACAAAATTAATTAGGGATAGAGTCATAGATACGTGCCTGCCCTTGGTAAATTGTTTGAAGTCATTGAGGTAAGAAAAGTAAGAAGAACCATCCAACACTGGCTTTGTTTTTTAAACCCCATTGACTGACTATAGTGTTAAAATAGCATTATCTGGAGTCAAGTTTGGAAGTTAAGATAGCACAAGAAATTAGATACAATTATTTCTTTTTTCTCTACGCAATGACGTGTCTGCTTAAAAATTCAACAATGTTATATTATTTGTTATCTTGATCAGATCAACATATCACATAATTAATTTATGTTTTATTTTCTATTTAATTTCATCTTTATTAAAACAACCATATTATATATATACCAAAATCAATTATCATAATTAATTATGAATATAAAATATATATTAAATATAAATATATTAAATAATATATTAAAAATAAATTAAATAATACATATATTTATACATAAATATATTGTTAGGAACTAATTTTAATATACAAATAATTTTTTATTATTAAAAATAGAGGACGTGAACAAACAAAGACAATAATTATTTGAGTTTATGAAATTATTGGATAAGGAATAATTTCATAAAATATAAGCTAATTTTAATAAAGATTTTTTAAGTTTATTTAATGAAATACTCACAAAAAAATTGTCCGCGCATGATAAAAAAAAAATAATAAATGACTAAAGTTCTCCGATACCACTAAAATTAAATTCAAAGAACAAGTCTAACCTGACTAACCACATTGATTACACGGTACTAGCTTGGATGTTAACACCCCACTTCTGGGAATCTATTGACGGAAACTAATGAGCTTAATTAAAGATTTAAAGTGGGGTTAAGTTTGTCACACAATCTAATCTTTGACTCTTTGTTGGTTATAGAAAAATTTTAATTCTTTCATAATTATTTTTGTTATGCAAACAATATTTTATAAATGTTATAAAATAACTAAATAAATAAATAAGAGGTAACAAATATAAAATAAAGAAAATATAATTAGATAGCTCTAGTAGTAATGTTCACTAGAATTACTATATCAATATAATAGATATAATTATGTATTGAATAATATTAAAATAAAGTATATAAGAGAGAGAATAGTAAGAGAGAGAATATTGTTGTTATTGATATGTTATCATACGAGGCTTAAGCCTCTATTTATACACATACAAAATCTTAATTTTCCACACTTCATTAATTGAAAATCAAATATTCTTTCCTTGAGAAACTGAGCCGCCCAAGAATTAAATGGGCATCCAACTCATTTCTCATTCTTATCACAATACTCCCTCTTGGATGACCATTTAGGAATATGCCTCATTAAAATCTTACTAAAGAAAACCCAGTGGGAAAAAAACTTTAGTGAAGGAAAAAGAGTACAATATCCTTTGTGATGGGGACTGCCTCATTAAAAACCTTGTCAAGAAAAACCCAATGGGAAAAAAACCTGACCAAGGAAAAAAAGAGTACAGTCTCCCCCTCTTGCCGACATCATTTAATGTCTCGAAATCGGCACATCCCAATCTCATGTACCAATCTTTCAAAGGATGATTTTGGGAGTGACTTTGTAAACAAATCTGCCAGATTGTCACTTGAGCGGGTTTGTTGGATATCAATTGTCCCTTGATTTTGAAGATCATGAGTGAAGAAGAATTTGGGAGAAATATGCTTTGTTCTATCACCTTTGATATATCTGCCTTTAAGTTGAGCAATACATGTTGTATTATCTTCAAACAGGACAGTTGGAGCTATGTTATGGTCAATCAATCCACATGATGACAGAATATATTGAACCAAGCTCCTCAGCCAAAAACACTCGCGACTAGTTTCATGAATTGCTAGTATTTCAGCATGATTAGAGAAGGTTGCTGCTATCGTCTGTTTCGTAGACCTCCATGATATAGCTGTTCCACCATATGTGAACAGGTATCCTGTTTGAGATCTCCCTTTATGTGGATCAGACAAGTATCCAGCATCTGCATAGCCAACTAATTGTGACTTGGATCCATAGGGATAAAACAATCCCATATCAACTGTTCCATGAAGATATCGAAAAATTTGTTTGATTCCACTCCAATGTCTTCTGGTTGGAGAGGAACTATATCTTGCTAGTAAATTCACCGCGAATGATATGTCAGGACGCGTATTATTAGCAAGGTACATTAGCGCTCCAATGGCACTAAGATATGGTACTTCAGGACCAAGGATATCTTCATTCTCTTCTTTAGGACGGAATTGATCCTTTTTCACATCCAAAGATCTTACGATCATTGGGGTACTCAAGGGATGTGACTTATCCATATAAAATCTTTTCAAGATCTTCTCTGTGTATGTTGTTTGATGAATAAAGATCTCATCTTTTTATATGCTCGATCTGCAGGTCGAGACAAAATTTAGTCTTTCCAAGATCTTTCATCTCAAACTCTTCTTTTAGAGTTTTATAATTGCTGGAATCTCTTCAGGAGTCCCAATGATATTTAAATCATCAACGTACACAGCAATAATAATAAATCCAGATGCAGTTTTCTTTATGAAAATACAGGGGCAGATATCATCATTCTTGAATCCGTTTTTGGTCAGATACTCAGTAAGACGATTATACCACATTCGTCCAAATTGTTTCAGACCATATAAAGATCTTTGTAATTTGACTGAGTATAACCCTTGCGAATATTCACTGGATGGTTTAGATATCTTTAGTCCTTCAGGGACTCTCATATAGATATCTCGATCTAATGAGCCGTATAAATAGGCTGTTACCACATCCATTAAATGTATATGCAATTTATGATATGCAGATAAACTGACCAAATAACGTAATGTTATCGCATCCACTACAGGGAAATACGTTTCTTCATAATCTATACCGGGCCTTTGTGAAAAACCTTGTGCCACAAGTCGGGCTTTATAGCGCACAACTTCATTTCTCTCATTTCGTTTTCTCACAAATACCCATCGGTATCCAACAGGTTTTACATCTTCAGGTGTACGGACTACAGGTCCAAAGACTTCACGTTTTGCAAGTGAGTTTAACTCAGCCTTCATGGCTTCTTTCCATATTGGCCAATCATTCTTTTGTCGACATTCTTCGACTGATCTTGGCTCAAGATCCTTACATTCATGCATGATATTCAATGCCACATTATATGAAAGTATTTCATTGACAATTGTCTTATTTCGGTCCCATTTCTCTCATGTAAAGACATAATTTATCGAGATCTCGTCATTTTCACAATTTTCAGGTACCTGAACGTCTTCTGGCGTTATATCAGAATTTTGGACAACTACAGGTGTCTCTACTATGTCTTTTCCAACAGGAATATTATTTACCTCTTTTCTCTTTCGAGGATTTTTGTCTTTGGAACCGACAGGCCTGCCACGCTTCTGGCGTGTATTTACTTTAGTGGCTACTTGTTCTACAGGGACATCAATTCGAATTGGGGCATTTTCCGTCCTGCTACGCTTCTGGCGTGAATTTGCTTCAGTGGCTACTTGTCCTACTGGGATATCAATTCGAATTGGGGCATTTTCCGCCGGTATATAAGATTTGGTTATCCTCTTTGTATCGGAAAATGCATCAGGCAATTCATTTGCTATTCTTTGCAAATGTATAATCTTTTGAACTTCTAGTTCACATTGCCCTGATCGAGGATCTAAATGCATCAACGATGATGCATTCCAATTAAATTCCTTTTCAGGAATCTTATTCTCTCCCCCTAATGTTGGAAATTTTGATTCATCAAAATGACAATCCACAAACTGGGCTTTAAATACATCTCCCGTTTGTATCTCAAGACACCTCACTATAGAGGAAGAATCATATCCAACATATATCCCCAATTTTCTTTGGGGTCTCATTTTGGTGCGATTAGGTGGTGCAATGGGAACATATATCGCACACCCAAATATTCTTAAATGGGAGATATTTGGCTGCTGGCCAAAAGGTAATTGCATAGGAGAGAACTGATGGTAACTCGTTGGCCTCAAACGAATAAGTGCTGCGGCATGTAAAATAGCATGCCCCAAACCGAGGTTGGGAGATTTGTTCTCATAAGTAAGGGTCTAGCAATTAATTGGAGGCGCTTAATAAGTGATTATGCTAACCCATTTAGTGTGTGAACATAAGCTACTGGATGTTCAACACTTATTCCATTAGTCATACAATAAGCATCAAAAGCTTGGGAAGTAAATCCACCAGCATTATCAAGACGAATTACTTTAATTGGATTTTCTGGAAATTGTGTTTTTAATCGAATAATTTGAGCCAGTAATCTCGCAAACGACAGGTTGCGAGAAGATAATAAGCACACATGAGACCATCTCGAAGATGCGTCTATCAGGACCATAAAATATCTAAAAGATCCAGATGGTGGATGAATAGGTCCACATATATCACCTTGAATCCTTTCTAGGAATTTAGGGGACTCAAATCCAATCTTTACTGGTGATGGCCTTAAAATTAATTTCCCTTGAGAACATGCAGCACAACAAAATTCACTAGATTTAAGAATCTTCTGGTTCTTTAGTGAATGTCCATGAGAGTTTTCAATAATTCTCCTCATCATGGTTGTTCCCGGATGACCCAATCTATCATGCCAAGTTATGAATTCATTTGGGCTAGTAAACTTCTGGTTTACAATGGCATGTGATTCAATTGCACTAATCTTTGTATAATATAACCCAGATGAAAGTGAGGGCAACTTTTCTAATATAACTTTCTCATTTGAATCATGAGTTGTGATACATAAGTACTCATGATTTCCCTCATTCATAGTCTCAACATGATATCCATTTCGGCAAAAATCTTTGTTGAAACTCAATCAAGTTCCTCAGGGGCTTGGTAGATAATAGTGCATTATTTATTATAAATTTTGTTCCTCCAGAAAACAAAATTATAGCTCTTCCGGAGCCTTCTATCACATTGCCTGAGCCAATAATAGTATTAACAATTCCTCTTTTGGCACAAGATGGGTAAAATATATAGTACTTTTAAGAATAGTGTGCGAACTTGCACTATCCGCAAGGCAAATATCTTCAGAATATGTCATTGCCATTTTTCTTCAAAAATAAATAATAAAATGAGTAAAAGTACATGCACAGTAAAATTATTCACATGAATACTTAACAAACACACATATTAAATTATTCCATCATTGATCAAATAGCCAATATTTTCTTCAGGATCCTCAAAAAAATTAGATACATCAAAATGAATGGTGGAATTTTCATAATTTGAAACAAAATTTATTTCCTTTCCTTTGTCATCCTTTTTCAAGGATACTTGATAAAGATCAACTAGGTGCCTTGGGTACGACAGGTACGTGACCAATGGCTCTTTTCACTACAACAGAAGTATTTATCCTCAATTGATTTACTTTGCCCATTGTTTCTTTCTTTATCCCACTTCTGGTGAAATCCTTTCTTATGAACATAATTTCTTTTCCTTCCATAACTTTTCTTGTTATCAAAATCTTGCCATTTACCTCTTCTGGAGTTATAAGTTACCGCATTTGCTTCAGGAAATGGGACGGCGCCAACTGGGCGCGTTTTATGATTTCTTAAGAGCAACTCATTGTTGCGTTCAGCAACAAGAAAGTAAGAAATCAACTCAGAATATTTTTAAATTCTTTTTCTCGATTGCTACTGCAAGAGCACATTCGAGGCATGGAAGGTTGAGAAAGTTTTCTCTAACATATCGGGCTTCAGGAAGTATCACATGATTGTACCTTTTTTCAAGGTCTTTCCACAGATCTGCAGGATCTTTTAATATGGGATATTCATTTTTCAATCATACTTCAAGATGATGACGAAGAAAAATCATGGATTTGACTTTATCCTTCTGGGATGTATTATTTTCAGCCTTAATGGTATCTTCAAGATCCATTAAATCAAGATGGATTTTAACATCATGATAAATAATTATTTCTAGATATATCAAGAACATTAAATTCAAGATGAGAGAGCTTCAACATAATAAAAATTTGTTACTTGGAGTCTTCCTAAAATTTCGTTAGAGCTTCGTGCTGATAACGTGTTATAAAATAACTAAATAAATAAATAAATAAGAGGTAACAAATATAAAATAAAAAAATATAATTAGATAGCTCTAGTAGTAATGTTCACTAGAATTACTATATCAATATAATAGATATAATTATGTATTGAATAATATTAAAATAAAGTATATAAGAGAGAGAATAATAAGAGAGAGAGAATATTATTGTTATTGATATGTTATCATACGAGGCTTAAGCCTCTATTTATACACATACAAAATCTTAATTTTTCACACTTCATTAATTGAAAATTAAATATTCTTTCCTTGAGAAACTGAGCCGCCCAAAAATTAAATGGGCATCCAACTCATTTCTCATTCTTATCACAATAATAAATATCTTTTATACTTCATTTTTAACTTTTTCTTTTTTAACTTATAATATGAATTTGATTTTTATATATCACTGTAAAATAATTTTATACATGTATTTAATTAAATAATATTATGTCATAAAAATATTTATTTTTATTAACAAAAATAATTATTTTTTATATTTATTATATAAATAATTAAAAAACTATATAATTAAACAACTTTATAAAATATATGCATTAAAATTAAATTATTATAATATTCATGTTCTCAAAAAATCAACAGCAGAGTGATATAGTAATTTAATTGTGGGAGAAACGTTTCAAGCATAAAAAAGTATTAAAAAGGAAAGAGTGAAAATGATGATCTGCGTCAATGCTAAAATATGTGACAACCTGTTCTAGAATTCTTAATGTAGATTGCGGGAATAACGTTAAATATATATTAACAGTATTGTAAGACTTTTATCTATCTATTTTTTTCTTCCAAAGACATCCTTTTTATTTTATTCCATATAAAGAGAGGTATAATACCTGACAACACATTATATTACATTACAATTAGAGAAGGGAATTTCTCAATAGAAGAGACAAGGACAACTATTTCTAAAGAAAGAGTGCGCTTAAAAGAAACTAAAAAGATAACTAGCTAAAAAATAAAATTAATAAACTAAGAAAGAAGGAAAAAAATTGAAAAAATAAAAAGGAAGAAGTAACGTTTCCTATTCGAGGTGGGTGTGAATTCTTTAAAATTTTTCAGCCAATTTAGTTGTCAGGGATAGAATTTTTCCAGAAACACGACACTAGTTCTTGAAGATGAAAGCATTGCGGGCTAATCACGTCGTCCAGAGCAGATAGGCCATAGCCACAGTGAGCCTTTTGCTATTAGGTCGAAGCTTCGCGTTTTTTGCAGATTGTTGTCACCACTCTCATACATAAAGGTTTTGGTCTTTGGAGATAATGCTTGTCATAGCAGTTCTGTTTCAGACTTTCTCCACATAAAGGCAGAAGACTGTTAGTTGCATGAAGAAATATTTCCGGTACCAATTGACAGCGGGGACATAGGGCATACACATGAGAAAGCCTTGAATTAAGCTTTTTCTTTATTGCTAAGTTTTCATGGTTCAGTTTTTAGATAAAAATTTTGACTTTTGGCTTAACATTTATTTTTTAGATGAGTAAAGTATTGTTTTTATCTCCAACGTTTGGGGTAAGTCTTATTTGTGTCTCTAACGTTTAAATTGTCCTATTTGTATCCCTAACGTTTATAAAAGTGATTCAATGTTATCATACCGTCAATTATACTAATAGATCGAATTGTATTTTTCAATTATTCTCACTTGGATGTATTTATTCTCAATTTGGTCTCCTTTGGATGTGTTTGATTTTAATATTGTACCCAAAATTTGTGTTCAGATTCATTTATGTCTCTAAAAAAGTGAATTATTTTAATGTTGTAGGGATTAGTTTCAACTTTTAATGAGTTATTATCTAGAGTGAATCATCGGTTCTGACCCAGACATTTGTATTCTAACTTCAAAAAAGATTTTTAGAACTCTAACTAAAGCTCATGATGTGTAATTGACAGCAGGATAACATTGAATCACTTTTACAAACGTTAGGGATAAAAATAGGACGATTTAAATGTTACGGACACAAATCGGGCTTACCCTAAATGTTGGAGACAAAAACGATACTTTACTATTTTCCAGATGGACTTCCACGTTTCATGGTCAGCAAATCAGGGATGCATGTTATCAATTGGGGGAGGGAGGGGGTGAAAGATGTTGTGTTTTTAAGATTGTGTTTCAAATTTAGTATCATATGAGATACTCTAATAAAAATTTTGAATTGATTTATGACTGTTGCTAATCTTTTTGAAAATATGACCGTTGCTAATTAAGAAAAAAAATATTAAATTGAATTATTGTTAATTAAGAAGAAAAGTATTGAATTGTTTTACGACAGTTGCATGAATTGAATTATATAAAAGGAGAAACATCATATACAATAACAAAATATATATACCCAAAAACACTCTCAATTTTTGTTAACCTGTAACTTGTGCTCTCTTTCTCTCAATAATATTAAGCATTCTCAAATATTAGCAAGAATTACTTGCAACATATTTTCAATTAAGAAAAAGAACGAGATTGTGTTACTCCAAGTATTCCAAGAATATTAGTGTGGACTGTATTCTTGATGATCCACATCTAATCCTGGAAGATTTCTATCAAAGCCATTCCACCAATGAGTAGCAAGCAGTAGTGTAACTTGATTTGACTGAATATGCATCTGAGCTATTTCTGATCTATTTAATTGTGCCTTCTTCTTCTTGGTTGATAGGTATTTGCAGAATTAGATGAGCTATTTTTGAGTCGAAATTATCAACGACAAGTTGTTGGTTCCAGTTCTCAGTTTTGTTGATCAATTGGCGCACTCAGGTTAGTGATTAATCCCTGTTCAGTGTTGTTAGAATTCTAAAAGGTGGTTGGCCTCCAAGTCACATATCTTCATAGATACAAGTTGAGCTTTGTTTGTTGACTGTGAATTTGGTGCCTTTTTAAAACTATTCTTTCCTATAATAAATTATGCTATTATATAAATTTGTAAGTCAATATATATAATGGATACAACTAAAATTTCAATAACAATTTTTAAATTAAACATTATTACAATGAGTACTATAAAAATTTGTAATGTATTCATTACTAACTTATTATATAATAAAAAATTTTAAACTTTATAAAATGTAATTTTTTTTCATAGATTCATATTATTGAACTAATTGAATTCGAATTAGCAGTGGCTCCATATAAATATAATTATTGGTGTATCAAGATATAGTAAATCGAATTGCATGGATTCGATTTATGTAATTTGTACATTTTACACATAAATCGAATTTAGCCGCTTCGAATTACATGTATCCAGGTATATACATGCTAAATTGAATTTAATACGGTAGATTTACCTTGAAACAAACTTAAATCCATACTAAATCAAATCATGTCGATTTACCCTAATAATTCGAATTTAATCAATTCGATTTACTACTTATATACCTAATCGAGTTGCATCAATTCAATTTATATAAAAATACACTTTGAGACATACACATAATTTTTGAAAGATTCACGTAAAATCCATCTCCCTTTTATTTATGGAGGTGTTTTACGTAAGAACTCCCTTATAATTTATCTTTGCAAATTATTCCCGGGAAAGTTTAAAAAGGCCATATACACAGAGATTTTTTTAAGTTCACAACCGCTTAACCCACGCCTGTGATGTCACCTTCTATTCTTCTCACAACCGCGCAAGCTTGCGGTCCGTGGCCGTCGGTCGCAGATTTGCCATCACGTCGTCGCAGTCGCATTACTCTCTCCTCTCAAATTCAGCGTTCATCGCTCGCTTAGGCTGGCCATCCGTTACTCGTCGTTGGCTGCCGTCAGAATCAGATTCGCCATCGCAGAGTCAGAGTTGCGTTAGTCTCTCGTCTCAGATTCCCCGTCCGTCGCTCGCTGTCTCTGGGTTCAGGATTGGTTCTCCTAATTCTGGATGGTGAACATTTTAATTATGCTATTCACTGCTGCACACTGGTTTTGCTTTTGCGTACTGCTGCTAACTGATTAGTGATTATGCTAAAATAAATGATTGTGCTAAAGGTTCGGATTATGAGTTTTGATGATGTGTTTTGCTTCTTAGAAATTGATTATGGCAAAATTCTGACTCTCATTATAGGATTTATCATTTATGATATGCTGTGTTCTATCTCTGAATTTAGGCCCGCCAAGCCGCTAGTCCCCCATGAGGCGAGGCAGTTTAGCAATATAGTAACCCGTTCGACTTTGCGGGTGGGGCGTGAATGACCCACTTTGTTACCCCTATATGGCTATATCCCTGTCAATGAAAATGCTGATGTGATACTAATATATGGCAACCCTCAAATGATGTCTCAATGATGTCTCAATGACAAATCAGCATAGAACTGTCATATAATTAAAATAGATTGAAACATTAAATTAAAATAAAATATAATATTATAATAATAAAACTACAATTAAATTTAATTTCATTTCTTCAACCATCACAAGCCCATTTCCCTTTTTTACTCCACGTAGAACATTCTACCAACCACCAAGTCCCAATTCACACCTCTGCCTCTAACCCTCACCCTCTTCTTTGGCGGCGGTGCTTCACTCCCCAGTCCGAGTCCACCATCTTTTTCGGCTTGTGACCACCATTTGTTTGTTCATCTGGTTTGCCTGCTTCTTCCGTTCATCCAGTTTCTTTACTGCATTACTTTCTTCATTTGTTTGGTTCGTATGCTTCCTCTCTTGGTCACCATTGTCTCGGAGTTAGCGAGTGCTCCACTGCTTTATCAGCGTTACTACCTCTTCGTGCGTCCATGCCTTTGTCTTCTCCACTACTTTGTCTACGTCATCACCACTTCAGTCCACCGTCAGCTTCGTCTCTTTCCCCTTCAGTTATCATACCCTTATTCTGCTTAATCTGCATTGCTGCTTAGTTTCAGTTAGCTTCTATTAGGTTTATTTTAAGGCAGAAATTCAGTTGATAGCTGAGAGTCATTCAATGATTTGATAAATTTGACTAAAATATTATTTAACATCTTTCAACTATCAACTTCACATAAAGTTAATTGCACCTAAATTTTTACATTATTTTTTATTTTTTTAAATTGTTGTAATTAGGTTTGGGATTTTTATAATTGATGGTTGTTAATTTTTTTCAAACTTTTTATCTAAAGTACGATAAATTTTAATTTTGTTTATGTTATTTTTGAATATTTTGTTTGAAGTGCGACGGATCTTAATGTTTTGTTTACAACAATAATAACGTTTTTAAGTGAATAATGCACGGCTAGGTAATTGACAAGTGTCATGCTTCATTAGTTGACGTGTTTTAAAATTGGAAATGACATCTCATTTAAAGACTTTACACTAGGCTGCATATATAAGCCACATTGTCAAGGTTCAAATAGTTACTCTCGCTCATTTAAAAACTTTCTCTCACATCTTCATCCCATCAGGTCCTGAAAAAACATGGAGAAAAAATATGATACGATATCGGAAGTAAATTCCAAGAGGCTTTGGTGGAGTTTTAAAGTATATATTGTTAGGATATAGGAAGAGCCTAGCAAATACAACAAACAAGAGATTTGATCTATCGAAATGGTTTTGCCGGACAATCAGGTAAACATCATTTATAGAATTTTATATCAATTAGTTGGTTGTTTTTTAGTATATCAAAATTGCGTTAAATTGATTTCGACACCATTTTTGTCCAAACAGGGAGGTAGGATTTACTCAATTGTGCTAAGAGCTTTAGTTCAGAAGTGGACTCCGGTTCTGCATGAATTCCACATGTATACTATGACAAATTTCATAGTAGTTGACAACAAGACAGAGGCAAAAAATGGTGTGAGTAGGTATGTGTTAACATTCTCACACAAAACCAAAGTTACTCATATGGAGATCCCTACATTTCCTTTACAAGCGTTTCACTTGCACCATTTGTTGATCTCCAAAATGCTACCATGCTTGGAGATGCTGATATGTTTAGTGAGTTTCATTTAATATATTGCAATGCATATAATATTTACACGTGAATGCATATATTAACTTCCCCATCTATTTTATCACACGAAGATATTATTGGCGAGGTAGTGGGAAAGGAAGCACCAAGAGATCTGATAACTAGCAAGGGAAGAAAAACCAAACGATCGGTGGTTATTCTCCAAGATTTAGAGTAGCATACTTAAATACTCGAGATTGATATTTATTAACTACTGAAACTAATGCTACTATTTATGGGTGTTCACGGGTCAGATTGGTTTGGGTTTGGAATAAAATGAGAACCGAACTAATTAAATTGTAATTGATTCGGATTGGTTTGGTTTTATATTTTGTTGTGTGTGTATCCGAACCAAACCAAACCGATTAAGAACGGATTGGTTTAGTTCAGATATATCCAATGAAATAGAAATTAAAAAGAATTTGAAAAAATGAGAATTTTTATAGAAAAATAATGTAAATATGATAGACATGTAATTCAACTAACAAGTCAATAATATTTTAACAATAAAAAAATATTCATAAATTCACAATTATTATAGAGTTAGGTTAATTAGTTTAAAAGTTACATATATATTATTAGAATTTATATTTTTTATTTAATAAAAGGATAATCGGGTTTGCAGGTAGATTCGAATTCTACTTCTCCAAAACCAATACTCGAACCAATCATGATCGAGTATCATCGGGTCGGGTTTAATTATATCCGATTACCCATTGGTTCTAGAACTAATTTAATCGGTTCGGTTCGGGTTCGGATGGGTAATCAGATTACTCAAACCTGTAAATACCCCTACTACTATTATTAAAATGGCAGCAGCAACCGGATGAGCTGCACTTTGTTTGATGACCTGGTGGACCAAATTATACCTCACCTACAGGAGAGAGGGTAGAACCACTCATCGTGGTTCTGCATTACTTTAAGGGATCCAGGTGGAAGGGAGAAATATCTGTTCAAAGCAATTTTGCAATATCCAAGGTCCACATTAACTCAGATCTAGAAGAAGCCAATTTTTTCAAGAATAGGTTAATGTTATATATATATATATATCATATCTTCTATTGCTTATGCCTTTTTAAGAAGTGTTTGATTCAAACCGCAAACTGTAGAGTTGTTAGTGCTGGCCAATCAAGCGCATCCAGGATAAGCCATGTATCATCTCCCAAGGATTGGTCTGCAGCAAATGAGCTTAAGAATGGTTGTGTCACTGTCAAAACAATAGAAGAAGCTTTTAATGTTGTCCACGTGATGTGTCAAAAAATATGTTGAAATAAATATATACACGCAAAGAATATATTTATAAAAGAAATGTGTTGAATGCATTTCAGGAAGGTCCCATATGGATCGCTGGCACCAGTGTATCCATTAATACTAGAAAGGCAGATTGGTTTTATAAGCCATGTTGAAGGTGTTCAAAAAAGGTTGAAACCCCTGTTGGTACTAAATATGAATGTGCAAAGTGCAGCCACACACATGGAGTAGCTACACTCAGGTTGACTTTGTGAACATTCCTTTTATGATTATAGTTGTGTTTACTTTGTTTTAATAGATATGTTATGCCGTGAGTCATATGAACCATTTGTGTTGCATACGAACTTTTAGGTACAAGGTTGAAGTTATGGCTCATGATGAGACAGGTAGCATTTATTTGCTATTGTCGAACAGGCAGGAAGACCACCTAGTTGTGCAGAAAGCCAATCGAGTCAATCTTTAATGAGGAGGTAATTGCAATTTTAAACCGTAAATTGCTTTTATTTTATGTATGTCTATTTGGTTTAATTCTGTATATACTAAGTGGTTCCAAACATTGACATTAATATATGATTAATGCAGCCAGCTCTGGACGATGAGTATTCACATACGCTGGACAACATAATGGACAAAAAGGTGTTGTTTAAGCTGAATGTTAAGGCTGCAAATATCAAGCAGTACAATGTAGTCTACACTGTGATGAAGGTGTGTGATGATGAGAATACCATATCGAAGAATCTCCCAATAACTTTAGTCGACAATAATACTCATGTGGTTAATGTATGTATACATCGGACCCTATAAGTATTATGTATGATGAATACTAAACCAAATGTTCTACTTATTTCAAATCTAATTTTTCTTAGGGTATTCATATTCACAGGAGGTTGGGTACAACAATTCGTTCGATATATCAGGCATTGTTGTTAATTACAAGTGACAATGACACTCACCTTACTATGGTTAGTGAAACTTTATTGGGTTCTAATGATATAAAACTGCAATGACATTAGCAAAGTTGAACACCTTCTTAGATTTTAGTATTTTACTGATGATCTATTTTGTTTTACTAAGGATTCTACTGAAGAATGTGTTAGTAGCCTCAAGTTCAAAACTCCAGCTAAAAGAGTTGTCAGTGATGTAAAAATTGCAACTATCAATCTTAACCAAGATGAGGAGGAAGTTCAGCATTCTACCAATAGGTTTACTCTCAAACTTCTAAGAAGATGAAATCCCAACAGTCAAATATTGATAGTTAAAGCTTGAATATAAACATTGGTGCATTTCTATGAGTGATTATTATATTTTCAGTTGTAGGCGGTAGTAGTTTATATTTAATGCAAGTATGGATATTTATATATCAATTGTAATCTTAAACTTATTTATATTAGAATTGCAATTCAAGTCTTATTAAGTATGGTTTAATATTTTTTATTAAGGAATATATCTGTTAATATATATATATATATATATGTATGTATGTATGTATGTATGTATGTATGTATGTATGTATGTATGTTTTCAAGTGCCATTTCAACATCCAGTAAAGTCCAATATTACTTTGAAGCATGTCCTCATATTTGCTCACACTTTTTCAGGGCTCATTATCAAATCTATTCTTGACTAATATTAAATTGAGATGGTGTGAATAAAATCAAACATCATCTTAAAAAAGGAACAAGTCTAGCATATCAAACTTAGAGCCCATGTCCAATCAAATTGCTCGGAAAAAAGGGCACAACAAAGAGATTAGAAAATTTATTTTTAGTTTCTGAATTGGTATCTAAATTTCATCATTCTTTGAAGTCTACTGTTGCTTCAACATGGAATAAATATATTTATTTTAGCATAGGAGGACAATCTATGATACAGATTAAATTTATGTAATAAGGCGAATATGAAGGCATCATACCTTGAACTTTTAAGTTTGAAAGGTAAATGAAAGTTAATTTGTATATTTAGATAAAACAATCCATAACATTTCGGTGATCTCCAATGTATCCATAAGCCTTTATCCATATAGTAATATCCACATATATATGCACAACCTGCATTAGAATGAATATAACTAAACAAAAAAAAAAAAAAAAACCAAAATGCCAAATCCTAGTGGTCAATTATAGTTGTCCCCTATGGAATGAAAAAAAAGTATTTTATTACTATAAAATATAATCCATTTTTAAACTATTTGACAAATGTATCTATTAAATAAAACTTAATAAGCTAAATCAATAAAATGTTATTGAAAATTTATATATTTTTGGTTTTATTTTTTAAGAAATATAGGACAATTTATTGTCAATTCCATTAAGCACTTTTATTTTAAGAAAAAGAATTTTTAAAGTGAGAAAATAAGATCTCAATAATTATTGAATTTACCATTTTCACAATGTGTGAATTTTCTATGCTGATTTAAATTAGATTAAAATCATATTTTTCATTTTAAAAAAAATTCACTTTAAAAAAAGTATAATACTCCTTTCTATATATGTTACTAAACATTCATTTTAAAAAAGAACACAAATCCAATTTAAATTTGATTATTGATATTCTGATTGTACCTATATCTTATAAAAAGTAAGGTTCTATAAAAAATAACTCACTATTATTAGATGTCAAAGGTCGAATTATAAGAAAATAACAGATAAAATTAAAGTAATCAAATTACCTTTTCGTTATCGAACACTAAAAATAAATATCTTAAATTTAAGTAAGATTTACAAAAAATAACTCAATATTTATGTCTATAAAATAATTGTTGAGACTTGAGATCTAGAAATTATCTATATATCAACTAATTTATAAAATAACTTAACCTAAAAATAACTCAAATAAAGGATTTGAGTTTAATACAATCAAGCATAATGATTTTCTACTATCATAATGGATTTAGCTAGATTGGGAACAAACATATTCACAAAACTTAATTTCAAATCAAGCTAATTATTTTATACAATCAAGCATAATTAAGAGCGTATGATTGACTTGGCCAATGTGAATCCAATTTTCGTATGTAGAACCTAAACGATTTATCTTTTGTTTTTCCTTATAAAGTATGCCCTTACCATGTAAATTAAGAAAAAGGATATCAACATATCTCTATGACATATTATATAATTCCCTTCATTAGGTTTCCAATTAACTAATCAAGATAATGTCTGCAAGAAGGTACAAAATGCTTTATTAGTCCCAAGGTGAAAACACAGATATAGCCAAATAAAAAAAACAAATTAATCACCAACACAGCCAAGGATCACCTACATGGAAAATTGGATAGTGTATGTCTTTTCTGTGTATAACCCAACCAATATCGAGAGATACTACAAGTCTGCTCCCAAACACAGAACATATAAAGTATTTAGATATAGCCAAAATAAAGCATTAACGTGTTTTGCATGCTCTTCTTCGATTAAATTTGTTTTGCTATATGATAACTTGCACCAAATAAAAATAACTTTTAAATGAAGCTACATTGTTAGTGTCTAACCATTTACGTGAAATCATCCCAGACCCACGAACAAGTCAACCCAATGTACGAAAATTAATAATGAAAAAAGAGTTATGACTATCTGAATTGATAAATTAACAGGATTTGATCTTTCTAGATTTAAGCCAACTTTGGACAAATAGTTGAATCCATCAAACTATTTCCAAGGTGATACAAGGTATAAAAACTTATATCTAAATGAAAAGATACGATCCACATAGATATATAATTGTTGGACTTAACAAAAATATTTTTGGGATAATAAACAAACAAAACTCTTTCATTCCAATATATTGTTCATTGTTGTTGTTTTATTAGTTTTGTTCATTTTTTCTCCTCTTATACAATGTTTTATTGGTACAAAGAAGATGGCACAGTCCAACCATATCAAGAAAATAAATCAATCATCAACACAAGCAACTGTCATATGTATAGAAAAAATGCATAACATACAATTCGCTATTAAATAACCCAAACCATTTGAAAATGGTTAAAGCATTTCAAATCTCTCTCCTTGCACACAACAAACACTGTAGCAAGACATAGCCATAATTACCGGTGCTTACTTTATATTCTTTGTCCATATGCATTGTATATCTATATTATTTGTGTTCAATAACAACAACAACAAAGTCTTGTCCCACTAAGTGGGGTCGGGTACATGAATCAAATGACGCCATTATGCTCTGTCATGTATCATATCCACAAAGAGACCGTTTACATGTAGATATCGTTTGACCACCTTATGGATGGTCTTCTTAGGTCTTCCTCTGCCTTTCGCCCCTTGTCCATCTTCCACCTCATCCACCCTCCTGACTGGATGTTTTATCGGTCTTCTTCTCACATGTCCAAACCACCTGAGACGCGATTCAACCATCTTTTTCACAATGGGTGCTACTCCAACTCTCTTCCTTATATCTTCGTTCCATATTTTATCCAATCGCGTATGACCACTCATCCATCTCAACATATTCATCTATACCACACTCAGCTTATGTTCGTGCTCCCCTTTAGCCGCCCAACACTCCGTACTATAAAGCATAGCCGGTCTTATAGCGGTGCGATAGAATTTACCTTTAAGTTTTAAAGGCATTTTTTTGTTGCATATAAAACCAGATGCACTCCGCTATTTTGACCAACCTGCTTGGATCCTATGATTTACATCCTGTTCAATCTCTCTATTATCTTGTATGATGCACCCAAGATACTTAAAACTTTTAACTTTTCGTAGGATGTTTTCTCCAATCTTCACCTCTATATTAGGGTTTTCACTTCTCAGACTGAACTTACATTCCATATATTCCGTCTTGCTACAACTTATGCGCAGACCATACACTTCTAGAGCTTCTCTCTATAACTCTAACTTCTTATTTAGGTCTTCCCTTGACTCTCACATAAGGATGATATCATCGGCAAAAAGCATGCACCATGGCACAGGCTCTTGGATACCCTTTATTGTTATTGTTTAACCATTTGCGTAAAATCATCTAAGGACCACAAAAGAGTGAATACAAGATACCAAAATCATCATGAAAAAGAGTTACTATATGGAATTTTCACTAATAAAGTCAATGCTGGTCAACTAAAAAAAATTATCCACAGGAAAAGCTATATACAAAAAATCATACTTGCAATATAGCATTTATTGCTTTTGATTGATCATTTTCGTCTCATTTCTCTGCTCTATTACACAATGGATAATCCCAGCATACGGCCTTTATAGGGAATCACTTTTGTTTTCAGGTTGGTGCAAAATAGACTTTAATGGTTGAAAGTCAAGCACAATGTTAGGTATTTCCAAATTAGTACACCTAACTTTGAGTGTTGCTTTATCAAAGAAAAAATGGCCCCCAACAAGCATTTTAACGTTATTTTATTTAACTTATAGGAAAGCTGATATATCTTTTTCATGTTAATTATATATTCAAGCTGTCAACACCAACATGTCACTTTATATATGTTATCTAAAATGGCTAGCAGAATGCAGGAAGGTCAGTCATATAAAAAGCTACCCCTTTTAGAGTTAGTGAAAGCCCATTACGTGATCTACCCTAACCAAAATTGGGTGAAAAAAATTGATATAACATTAGTAACTTAATACCTTGATTCAAGCTAAGCAAAAAACAAAGAGATGATGGTTGAGTGTATAAGCAGCTACTATTATATTTCAATAAGGGTTAATTTTGATTAATTAATCAAAATGACACACTAATTAAGAATTATTATTCTGTTTGATTGGTAGTTTCATTATATTTTTAATTAATACTAAATTACTATCATATTTTAAAATACACTACACAAATTTAGCTTTTTCAATTAAATTCATCTAACCATCGTGCAAATTACTATTTGTTTGTACTATGAATACCTGAAATGTGAATCAAAACTTTATAACATTAGTCTACAAAACTCCTTTAAGAGTTAGTGAAAGCCCATTACGTGATCGACCAAAACCCAAATGGGGTGGAGAAAAATTAATGTAATCTTAGTAGTCTAATACCTCGATTCAAACTAAGTAAAAAATAACCCAGCAAGTGACTGCCCAGTATATAGGCACAATCCCCTAATATTTCCATCATCACATTTTCATCCATTTCACAATTAAAATCATTACCTCTGTCAATTGATCACCATATACGAACAAACCAAGCCACCAAAATGGACACCAACCAAAAAAAAAAAAAAAAAGCTGACGAAGAAGTTGGGGCTCAAGTATCCAGAAGAGTGATGAGATGCATCTCCAGAATGAGTTTCAATGAATCATAGACAAATCAACTGCCCTATCTCGGCCAAGATATCATTTAGAAGAATTTTACCAAATATGATCCAAAGACAATTGGGAGATGCAAAGAACTCAATAAGGCGTGGTATGGGAAGTTATCTTCATGAGTGTTTGTAGTAAAGCATTAGGCCAAAACTCAGGACAAGAGCAAGAATGTCATTGTTGGTGTTGGCTTGCCTAGAGCAGACTATTACTCGTAATGGTTTACAAGGACTAATATTAACAAAAATTGTTAGATTGAGTTAAATATCCCTATTGTTATTGATCAGGCTGGGTTTTATTCGCTAATAGGGTGTGATCATGGTGTAATCTGTCTGAGATTCTCTCAATAAGGATTGGATGCTAGCCTGATCATATGGAATCCTCTAACTAGACATGAATTTGGTGTTCAACCAAGCCACTAGACACCCTATGCACGATGTTTCATTATATGCCTTCGGTTACATGAAAGATACTATAGAGTATCGTATCATTCATGTACACAAGAAGAACTATTATGCCAACAACATTGGATCGAGTTTGTATAACTCCTATGACAATGACTAGATTCATTCAGGATTATGCCAAACCAAAATTAAAAAGATGGGACCACAATCAATTATTCAAAATGGTACTGCATTCTAGGTTGGATGGGATGGACCTGGCTTTAGTGAACCAGCGGCTATTCCAGTGTTCTCACTGCAAGATAAGGACTTTTACCATTCCAACATCCCACGAGAAGCCAAGTCATCATATCACTCTCTCACCCGTTTAAATGAAGGCGTTGGATTTATATCCGCAGAGATCGTTGGATATGACACAAACATCTTGCTTTGGGCCGTTTTACCACAACATCAAAACAAGTTTATATGGCAAAAGAAGGTAAGGATTTCAGGTTTGGGGATTCCATATAATCCCACCTTATTTATCGAAAGAGACATCATTTCGGTGATGGAATGCAGGCCAGGTTTGGCAATGACCGTGAGAGAACCAAAGTACTCCTTTCTCGGCTTAAATACTTCTTTGTAAGGAGGGAGGACCTGATGCATTGGACTTGGGATGAGCATGTCGAAGTTAAGTCAGTCAATGTTCATGTGGACAACCTTATTATTTTTGTGGGAGGGTGGATGGTGAAAAAAGAAAAACTATGAATTTTAATGTTAATTTTCCTTTTTGGCATATCATTTATCATCACATGTACACCTACATAATAACTTTCAATGCTTATTGGTGCATAGATAATTTCAGCTCCATATGACGTCTGTGACTGTTTATTTACTTTAAGATGATCACAACCAACATTAATATTCCCTACATTTGTGATGTTTAATTGTTTCTAGAGAAGAAAGAAGGGAACACTTAAGAAAGTAAAACTTTTTCCTTCATATATTATACATATAGAAAACTTTTTTTTCACCACAAACTAGTAGATCATTATATACAAGGTCATAGGCATTGTTTTCTGTCTTTTAAAAACCCTTTTTTCAACGATATAGGTCTTCAAAGAAGGTGAACTAACCTTGGATATGGAGACCCTTTGATTGGCTTTTGTCCATATTTCCTCTAAGACCAAAAATCTGAAGGTAGCACTTTATTCTGTCCAAGACAGCAGCATAGGTAGTATTGTTATATATACCCTTCTCTAGTTCCTTCCTTCCTTCCTTTACTTTCATAATTACTTCTTTCTAGTTCTTTCCTTTATTTTCTTCAGTGATATTGGATTCAAGTAATTTTCAATGGATAATTATTCCATCTTGTTCCCATGTCCTCCTTCTTCTTCTTCTACTTTCTCATACCAGATTTCAATTTCTAACAATAATAATGAGAATAGTAATCATCAGCAGCAGCATGGTTTCATTAGTGGTTTGAATAACAATAATAATAATAACGGTCAAAGATCCTATGTCCTTCTTTTTTTTCTTTAATGAGCATTTTAGAATCTGTGTAATACAACTCAAAGAAATCAAGAAAGGGGAAGAGTCCTGGAAAAGGAGACAACGAGTTCCGAAAAAGTACTGGTAGAGTTTAAGACTCTCGGAGATGCTATTCAAGATTTAACTTTCTATTTTTTTATTTATTTATTATCTCTATTAAAATATTAAATTTTAATTTATCTTCATCTTTATTATTGATGTTAAATTATTATGCATGCTTATCTATACTTGCTTATCTATGCTTGTGGTTTCTCGTTTAAAAAAATAAAAATTAAAAAAGTGTATTTTTAGATTTTTTTTATATTATCCCTTTGATATGTAGAAAATTAAAATCATTAATAATGAAAAATCAGAACTGAAGTTGGATGTATGATAGAACGTATGACCAAAGGCGAGGTCTTAAGCCCTGTTTTGTTAAAGGGGAAAATGAATTTGTGGATGTGTGTACTAGAACTCATAAAATTCTCAGAAGAGATTTAGTTAGGTGTTCATGTGCCATATGTCAATCTGAAATGTTTAAATAGTTTATCAACATTAAGATTGATCTATATACTCATGGGTTTAAACTTAATTATTGGGTTTGGATAGAGCATGGGGAGGAGATACCCGCAAAGAATCAGATTAGGATAGATGAAGATATTAAAAGTAGCTCTGTTGCCTTTGCATTAGGTGGTGTTACAAGGGAAGAAAATTATGATCGTTATCATGAGATGATTGTTGATGTTTTGCAACCTGAGTTTCACATGTACATGCAACCAATAGTGGAAGAACCAAATCGAGATGCTAAGAGATTTTATGACCTCTTAGATTCAGTTAGTAACCCCTTGTAGGAAAAATGTGTCCATTCACGATTGTTACTTGCTAGTAGGATGCTGAGTATAAAATCAGAGAAAAACCAATCCTAGAGATCTTTTGACCAGTGGGCAACTTTGTTTAGAGAGATGTAAACAATTCCAAATAAAATTCTTGATAATAACTATGAAGCTAAGAAAATTATTTTTCAGGTTGGGTTTAAAGAGGTTATGATAGATTGTTGTGTCAATGGTTGTATGAAATATTACAAAGAGGACAAAGATCTTAGGCATTGTAAATTTTGTAGGGAGTAGAAATTTAAGCCTAGGAAGAGTAAAAGTAAAGAGGTTCCATATAAAAGAATATATTACTTGCCATTGATTCCAAGGCTACAAAGGTTCTATGCTTCAATGAGTTTTGCCGCTCATAGATTGTGGCATCACCAAAATCGCAAAAACGATGACATGATGACACATCCTTCCTATGGTGAAGCATGTAAATATTTTAATACCATACATCCTCATTTTGCAAGCGAACTGCATAATGTTAAACTTGGACTTTGTTCTGATGAATTTTTCCCTAATGTTCATTTAGCACATTGTACTCTTATTGGCCAATTATAGTCACCCCTTATAACCTTCCACCTCATATGTATATAAAAGACTATTTTTTGTTCCTAACGTGCATCATACCCGAAAAAAAAATCCCAAAGTAAAAAATTGATGTTAATCTTCAACCATTAATAGATAAACTTAAAGAGTTGTGGGATGAAAGACGTCCTAACATACGACATTCATAGCAAGAGGAATTTTTAGTTAAAAGCCACATCAATGTGGACCATTAACAACTTTCCTGCTTATAGAATGTTATCTGGTTGGAGCACGGGAGGAAGATTAGCGTGTCCAATATGCATGGAGGATACCAAGGCCTTTTGGTTAGATTATGGTGGAAAGAATTTATGGTTTGACTATCATAGGAGACATTTACCTGAAGGTCATCCTTATAGACGTAATAAAGTTGGTTTTAAGAAGAATGTTAAGGAGGATAAAGAATCCCCTGTTAGGCTTAACAGCGAACAAGTCTGGAAAAGAGTTAGACAATGTCCTAAAATAGTTGACACAAGAGGACAAGTGAGGTTGAGTGAATATGGGGTGGAACACAATTGGACCAAAAGGAGTATATTTTGGGATCTCCCATATTGGAAAAGTCATTTGGTCTGTCATTGTTTGGATCTAATGCATATTGAGAAGAATGCTTTTGATAATATAATGAATACTGTTATGGATACTAAAAGAACAAAAGACAATGAAAAGACAAGGTTAGGCATGGATGTGCTTTGTAGGCGACCGAATTTGAATTTGGTGCAGGTACGCAAAAGTCATTGAGCAAAGCCTAAGGGCAACTATATCTTGACACTCCAACAACGAAAAAATATTTGTAAATGGAGTGAACTACCATCCTGGCCCCTGTCTATTTCTCAAAATGACAACGCGACCCTTCAAGATAAAAACGATTCACTTTGGTCCCTGTCCTTTACTTCCGTGACACAACGCGGTCCCTGTGGTTATTTTTTTGTCAACTCTGAACAAAAAAGGCTGATGTGTCAAGTTCAGAAATGGACATGGACTAATTGTCTTTAAATTTAAATTGGTTAGGGGTTTATTTGTCCTTATTCTTTAAATAATATATTTTTAAAAATATTTTTTATTCATTATATTAATATTCTTTTTTCAGTAAATTATTGAATATATGGTATAATAAGTACAAACTAATTAATAAATTATTCAAATTTAAGAATACCATTTATTATGAAACTAAACAAATAATTCTCAAATATAATTTTTAGGGTAAAACACTCATATAAACCAAAGGCAATTCAACATTACATAAATCACCCAAAGTTAAAAACATTACGTGGATCTCTCGATGCATGTTACTATATAAATCGAATTAGCCTAGTTCGAATTACAAATTATAGTAGTAAATAGAATTAGGTTGTATCGAATTACTAGGGTTTAGGGTAATTCGAAGTAGGTAGCTTTGATTTACTAAGCAATTCACATAGTTTCAGACTACCCTTAGTAAATTGAATTAGTGGATTTCGATTTAGCCCATAGTTTTTGCACATAGTAAATCAAATTGGGCAAAAATTTGAATTACATATACTAAATCAATACATACGATTTGATTTAGTAGTACCCGAGCTCCAATGTAAATCTATACAACCTCGTTTGATTTACGTACAAATTCCTATGTATAGAATTCGAATTCACTTGATTTGAATTACAAATCTACACACCATACCCCCACCAAAACGAAAAATCAAGAGAAAGTAAGGCAAGCTATCGGTTGGACGGAGTCGCCCATATTGGTGGTTGTGTGCATGAAGAGGTTAGTAAATAAAATTTGATTTTTTGTATTTTTTAAGAAATAAATAATTTTTAGTGATATTAAATTGGTTAGAACTTGATTATTAGAATTATTATAATCTGTAAACTTCAAGTAGTAGTTAGAGTATTTATTTAAGGGTAGTAGTGTGTCAAATCATTGTTAGTAATACTAAATCGCTTAGAACTTTAATATTAGAATTATTAGAATCTTTAAACATCGAATAGTAGTTAGAGTATTGATATAATAAGGATAATAGTGTGTTAAAAGATTGAGATCACAAATGAATGTTGGATAAGGAGTAACTAAGTATGTTGATGAGTAGATTTAACAGGTTTGGATAGAGTTTGTGAGTTTTTATTGTTATAAGTTTAACGAAATTAGAAATTTTGTGGAGTTTGATTTAATTTAATTTAATTTGGATTTCAAGTTTTGGATTAAGTAGGCAGTAGAACATTAACAAAAATTTAGAATGACTTAATTTATTTGAAAATTTAAATTATCAAATGTTAGATTAACGAGTCACTACAATTTTAGTTATATACTAAAGGGTTTAATTTTATAGCGCAAATAGTAGGTTAACTATGTTTCGTTAGAATTTAATTTAATTTTGGTTAAACTATTTTGCGATTAAAATTATCCATTTTAGGTGATTGCTGTTTTCTAAAGTGTTATGATTCTAAGAGAATTTTTTCATTGTCACGTAGTCCTCTGCGGTATTACGAGCATGAGGAGGCAGCATGGTATGCCGTTAGACGATAGGATCATGCCGTACCTGCAGACGACTAGCCTGACCCATCTCGTGAGGCTCAACGATTATTGGTTTAGGTTGGATGATCCATTAGTAAATATATTTATGGAGAGATGACGTCCGAAGACACATACGTTTTATCTGCCATTCAAAGAGTGCACAATTACATTACAGGAAGCCTAAAAGAAAATGACAAACACATAGTAATGCAATGAAACAAACGGTATTGAATACCAAGAAAGTAGTATAGTAGTTCCCTTTTAATTTTTCTAACATAAATTTATATCATTTGAGAAACTAATCATACCACCAAATGTTTACCGTTCCTGCATAATATTTTTACTGTGATTAACAACATAGAAGTCAAAATAAAAAAAAACTCTCTCTTGTCTATGTGTAAGGAACTAATTGTACCAAGCTACTTTTACCAGTGATACTTCCTTTTTGCGTAATCGTTTAACACTAGTGTCATCAATTCTCACCGGAATTACTGGAAGTGTTAGATCTTCTCTCACTTGAATCGGTTCCGATTCCAGAATATGACTTGCGTCAGGAGTGTACTTCCGAAGCTGTGACACATGAAATACGTCGTGCAAGTTCGAAAGATATAGCGGTAAAGCAATCCTATAAGACACCGGCCCAATTCTTTTCAGGATCTCGAATGGTCCAATATAACGGGAATTTAGTTTCTTAGTCTTGATGGCTCTTCTTACTCCAGTGGTTGGTGTAATTTTCAGAAACACATGCTCTCCTTCTTCAAACTCCAAAGGCTTTCGCCTTTGATTAGCATAGCTCTTCTGACGGCTTTGGGCTATAAGCATCCGGCTACGAATCTTCTTTATCTGCTCAGTAGTCTCAGCTATCATCTCAGGCCCTAACAAACTTCTTTCTCCAATTTCACACCAACATAGCGGAGATTGACATTTTCTGCCATACAGAGCCTCATACGGAGTCATTCCGATGCTCGCATGATAGCTATTGTTATAAGCAAACTCCACTAATGGCATATACCGATCCCAACTCGCCGGCTGGTCCAAAACACAAGCCCTTAACATATCCTCCAAGGTCTGAATAGTTCTCTCTAATTGACCATCTGTCTGAGGGTGATATGCAGTACTCAAGCTTAACTGAGTCCCAAATGCACGCTGAAAGGCTCCCCAGAACCTTGAGGTGAAACAAGGATCCCTGTCAGATATAATGGTAGAAGGCACGCCATGCAATCTGATAATCTCTTTAATGTACATTCGAGCCAATTCTTCCATTGTGCAACTTATTCGGATGGGGAGAAAATGAGCTTATTTTGTCAATCGGTCCACAACCACCCAATTAGCGTCATAACTAGTCCAAGTGCTAGGTAAACCTGTCACAATATCCAATGCGATACTCTCCCATTTCCTAATGGTCTCTGATGCACCACTATTTCGTGGTACATTTTAGGCTGAATTAAATGGATTTTATCCATTATTCTCGCACTTATGCATATAAATTGCAGGTTTTACATGTTCCCTCCTAATTCTGTGCTTTGATTGAAAACATGCTTCTTTGGCCTTAAATTTGCTAATTTTAATCCCCTCCTATTACCATTCGATGCCGTGATATGTTTGCTGAGTGTTTTCAGGATTTATAGGGCAGGAATGGCTTAGAGGACGGAAAGGAAGCATGCAAAAGTGGAAGGAACACAAGAAATTGAAGTTTTGAGAAGCTGGCAGCGACACACACACATGGACGACGCATATGCGTGACTGGCGCAGAATACGAGTGACGCACACACGTGGATGACGCGTATGCGTGACCAGGATTTTTGCCAAGCGACGTGTACGCGTGACAGAGCGTCACGTGCTGTATTACACAGAAGACGCTGGGGGCAATTTTTGGGCTGCTTTTGGCCCATTTTCAAGCCCGAAAGTGAAGTTTAGAGGCTGTAGAGTGGAGCTGGATGGGGAAATCATTCATTCACACTTTCATTTACATAATTTTAGGTTTTAGATGTAGTTTTTTTTAGAGAGAGAGGCTCTCCTCTCTTTAGGTTTTAAGACTTTTAGGTTTATTTCTTCTCTAATTCAGATTTCCATGTTGCTTTAATTTAGTTTCTCTTCTATATTCTATTATTCTAGTACTTTAGTTATTTATTTCCCTTTGTAATTTTCTTATTTTGCTAATTTGGTTTATGAATTCTCATGTTAGATTTGATTTCTCTTTTTATGCAATTTGATGTATTTCATGTTTATTGCTTCTTCCGTTATTTGTTATCATTGATTTTGTAATTGTTGGTTTTAGTATTTACATTCTCTTGTTGCTTTTCTATGCTTTTATTTTATGCCTTCCAAGTATTTGATAAAATGCTTGGTTGGATTTTAAATTAAATTTTTATGTTCTTAGCTTGGATTGAATAATTTGGAGACACTTGAGTTATCAAAATTCTCTTATTGGTTGGTGATTGAAAGTTGCTAGTTGGCTTGAGCTTCACTAACTCTAGTCTTTGATTAGGACTTGTGAGCTCAAGTTGAATTGCTCACTTGACTTACCTTCAATTGTTAGATGTTAACTAAGTGAGAGCAAAAGGCAATTACCATCACAAGTGACTATGATGATGAGGATAGGAATTCCAATTCTCAATCCTTGTTAAGAGTTTTCTTAGTTGTTATTTTATTTCCTTGTTATTTATATTACTTGTCTCTTATCACAAAAACCCAAAAAGATATAATCTCATAACCAATTATAAGTACACTTCCCTGCAATTTCTTGAGAGACGACCCGAGGTTTAAATACTTCGGTTGATTTTTATTGGGTTTGCTTAAGTGACAAACAAATTAAATTTGATTGAGGTTTAATTGTCGGTTTAGATCTATACTTGCAACATGATTATTTTTGTGAAATTCTTTACCGACGATTTTTCCCCATCAGTCTCTGATGTTTGATTTTAACTTTCTGAGATAATAGTTGAAACTACTGAGCAGATAAAAAAGATTCGCAGCCGAATGCTTATAGCCCAAAGCCGTCAGAAGAGCTATGCTGATCAAAGGCGAAAGCCTTTGGAGTTTGAAGAAGGAGAGCATGTATTTCTGAAGGTTACACCGACTACTGGAGTGGGAAGAGCTATTAAGACTAAGAAACTAAATCCCCGTTATATTGGACTGTTTGAAATTCTGAAAAGAATCGGGCCGTTGGCTTATAGAATTGCTTTACTTCCATATCTTTCGAACTTGCACGATGTGTTTTATGTGTCACAGCTTCGGAAATATACCCCTGACGCAAGTCATATTCTGGAACCGGAACCGATTCAAGTGAGAGAAGATCTAACACTTCCAGTAATTCCAGTGAGAATTGATGACACTAGCGTTAAACGATTGCGCGAGAAAGAAGTATCACTGGTAAAAGTAGCTTGGAGTCTAGCTGGTATTGAGGAACATACTTGGGAACTCGAATCGGATATGCGGAAGGACTATCCACATTTCTTTTTAGGTAACCAAATTTGAATTTTGAGGGCAAAATTCTTTGTTAGGTGGGTAGGATGTAAACCCCGTTAAATTAGTAAATAATTAGTCACTAAATTAGTTTTTAATAAAGAAGAAAAGAAACCTTCCCTAACATTACGCTACCTTCCAACTCACGTATCTTCTCCGTCCGAGCTCCGATCGCCGCACCGTTTGTGGCCACAAGACCACCGCGTCGAGCTCTATGTTTCTACCGGAACAATTTCATAGGTAAGTCATTAATCACTCTCAGCCACTCCTTTCCCCCAATTTTCAAAATATTGTAGGGGTGTTGAATTTCTTTACCTTTTGATGTTTTAGGATCCAATTAGCTTGAGAAAAATGTTCACTCTTGTTTATGTGAAGCTTGGGTAAGGTAAGGATACCATAATTCTATTTTAATTTTACTAAATTTGAGTTTTGGGTATTAAATTGGGTATATATGTGTTATGAATGTGTATTAGGTTGTGAATAAATATTGGAGCTTGAAATTATGGATATTGGAACTTGGAGGAAGCTAAACACTAGAGTTTTATTGAGGTTTCAGCGCTATGTTGGTTTCAATAAATTGCCTTGATCATTACAAGAAAAACCGACCAAGGTATGGTTTAGGTTTTGTGCATTTAATATGTAATGTTCTGTGAAAGATTTGATTATGTGGTGTATATTTAATGTTTAGTAACTTGATGATGAACATGTTTGGTTTAGTTTGGTGATTTGATTATGTGGTGGAGATTGTTACTATATTGATGTTAGAAGGAAACATGGTTGAATTATTGATTATATGATTACAAGTATATTGAAGGAAAGTATGATGGAGTTGTTGAAATATGAAATTGTGTAATATTATTGAATGGTGGTTGATGAAATGATGTAGAGTTTTATTGAGTTTAGTTGTTGGCATATTGTGTTGGTATTGATAGGTTTGGTAATGAATGGATTGGATATTTTGAATGAAAATAAGGTTTGAAGAGTTTGCAAAAGTTGGTTTTTGGCCGAACTTTGGCGAGGCATAACTTGGCTTCCGGACCCTCAATTTGCTTCCAACTTATTTTAAAGTGAAAATTGGGTTCATGAAGTTTATGCTATTCGAAGAACGGGTGAAAAATATTTTAAATCGAAGAAGTTATGGTTGTTGGAAGATTATAACCAAAAACTGCTTTCTTTTAAATTTGCAGCTTTGCTACTGAATCTGATTTTTTTAAGAAACATACGTCCACGCGTACACGTGGCCCACGCGTACGCATGGCATGAAATTTTGGCGATGCGTACACAACTGGTCCCATGCGTACGCGTAAGGAGTTAGCAAGCATGTCCACGCGTACGCATGACCCATGCGCACGCATGACATGAAGTTTTCACCTACGCGTACGCATGACAAAGGGACGCGCGTGCGAGTAGCATCTTTACACTCCTCACGCATACGCGTGGCCCCTGTTCTAGCAAACATAATTTTTGAGTTTTAAACCCTATTTTAGATTTCTAAACCTCTATTTTCATTCCTTTAGTCACAAATAATAGTGTTAAACCTTATAATCAGATGAAGTAAGGAAAAGGGGATAACTTGGAGGTGAAGTAAAACTGAAAAGTGATGAATTGATTATGAAATGTTACGGATGATCATGTATGATACTTGGCTTGTTAATCAAATGAATCATCATGTATGACACTTGGCTTGAATGATTAAATGATCTGAGATACGAGATTCCCTGGATAAAGTACCGTGACTTGCCACCATGAGTACCAGGTTGAAAACTTGATACTCTGTTGACCCTACGATGTAAGGGTGACCGGACACTTATAAATTATCGGGAATGGTACCCCTATTGGGCGATTTGATATATATATATATATATATATATATATATATATATGAGTAAAAGCTATGTATAGACTCATGGGGATGCACGTCGGGGGACAGTCCAATGGTTTAGCAAACTGGAATTGTCGGGTTGGCTTGATAACTGACAGATGAGACTCATCAGCCATATGATAGGCATGCATCTTGTGCATACTACTTGAATGACTTGTTTGTGCATTAACTGGGTGTGCCTAAGTGTACTTGCCATGTTAAATGTATATTTGTTACCTGCAGTACTTGCAACCTTCTTGTGCTTGACTTTATCTGTTTATTTGTCTATGAAATACTGACGGAGATGGAGGTATGGAGGAATGGCATTGTGGGACTTAGATTTAATGTTAAGTTAAGTTTGGCCCAATATACTCTTAGAACACCACCTATTATGGCTTCTGTCTAATACTTTAAGCTTTATAATATGAGTTTTGGCATTTTAGGATTGCCTCTGGCATTCCCAGGACCTTATATCTTATATGTGTGGCACCTTTACCATGCTAAGAACCTCTGGTTCTCACCCCATACTATGTTGTTATTTTTCAGATGCGGGTCGAGAGGCACCTCCTTAGGCGTCTGAGCTCCTGAAGCGAAGTGGTAACTGGGTTACTTTTTGGATTGTATAGTTATGTATATATATGTACTTAGTTTTCTCTCTGCATAACTTGTTCCTTTTGATTCTCTTAGAGGTTTATGGAGAGACATGATTTTGTTTATGTATATTTGGGTTTTGGATATATATATATATATATATACACGTACTCTCCGGCCAGTCTTGACTTTGCGGGCTGAGTTAGAAGCTTGTTACTTTGTACCTTTGACCCTTTGTTCCTGTTTTTGGTTACTTTATACTTAACAGTTATAGCTTTCTTAGTATGCAAGATAACTCGTTTCTTGAGCATTGCGCTTTTGTTTCGCAATTTTTATTTCCTCTATTCTTCAAGAATCCTAGTATATTATAATCTTTCTGCTATTATATGTACACATTTTATTTTAAAGGTCGTAATACCACATCACCTCTATCTTATAACTTAAGTAGTTAAGTGTAAAACTTAGTGTAGTAGGATGTTACATTACTTATCACATACCACATCTATATAGGTTATTACATAATGAACGAGTATGAATATGACTATAGGAGGACAATGATATGACGGATAATAATTCAAACCTAGCTTAAAGGAACTAATTCTAAGCACAACTGATCGATATCTCTTTTTTTTTTAAAAAAAAGGAAAGAATGACTTGTGTTTCAAGTAATTAATAAAAATAGCTTTTTTGAAAGATAATTTTTTAAAAATTTTATTATTTATATTTGATAAATTAAATTAAAAATAATTTCAATTAGAACAACAACAATAATTATATTTGATAAAATAATTTTAAAAAATTTTAAAAATATAATAAATTTAAATATTTATTATATAATATATAAAATTATATTAAATTTTTGGATAAACTACTAAAAATGCACTCGAATTTTAAAAAAGCGACAAAATTATCTAACATTAAATATATATTTCTCAAAAAATACTTTAAAGATTAAATTTTGATACGATTTTTTGCAAGCATGATTAGAAAAATAAGATATTATTATTCTTAAAATTTGGTGATTTTTTGCTAAGTATATTTTTTTTTTTTTTGATTTTTTAAAAGTATTATTAGTTGTTAACAAAAAAGTCACAAAAAAAAATATACTTAATAAAAAATCACCAAATTTTAAGAATAAAAATATCTCATTTTTCAATCATGATTACAAAAAATTACATCAAAATTCTAAGACATCTTTTTAAAATATATATTTACTGTTGAATATTTTTGTAAAATTATTTGAGAGTTTTTTTGTCAATAATAAAATTCGAGTACACTTTTGTCAATAATAAAATTATTCGAATATATTTTTAGTAATTTATCCTAAATTTTTTAATTTTGACAAATACAAAATAACCTTAAAAAAACTGCTCCGCTAGCTATAAAAAAATACATAATCTTTTTTGTTCACGAAATGCAATACAATGGTCTCTTCAACAAGTTTTAACACACCTCCACACCGAGCCTATAATTCTTCACTAACATATTTGTTTATTCATTCTTCCATCCCCTCCAAAATCTTCAAATCGCAAAGCATTTCCTCACACCCCAAATAATAAAGCGTAGTACTTGGATTAAACCAACAATTGCAAACATGAAAAAGAAACCTAAAAGATAATCAAACGAACTTCTCAACAAGATCTCACCAGAAATCTCACCCGGCGGCATAACCATAAAGACGCCCATCAAGTAGGTAAGCAAGAGAGTCGTGACGGTGGTGCACATGCCAATCAATAACAGCCACACCGTGAATCTGTTTCTCAGAGAGAGTCCACTCACAAGTAAAAGACTCACACACAGTGATGCAACGAAACAAGTGGTATTGAATGCCAAGAAAAGAATATAGTAGACTCTTTCAGTTCGAGATAAAACTGCTCCTGCGTCTAGAAGATCCGTTGAATGGGGAACTGAACAGTGAAGTAGATTGATTCTATCGTTGAGCACGCCACCAGGTAGATTCAGAGCGGATTGAAAGGTGATAATTGCGATAATAGAAGCTATCAAACCCAGGCCTCCTCTCATGTCCTTCAACCATTCACTCCTATCATCATTTTTAAACCAATCAAAAATCTTACCGCATCCTGTCTTCGGTGCTGCCTGCTCACCATTCATATCGGTATAGATTGACTGAATTATTTCACTCATGATTATATAGTCGTTTTCAACCTAGAGGACGAGCAAGTAATGAAGAAGTTAATTATTTTATTGATATAATAATACATGATTAGTCTTTTATAAAACTCTTTTATACTATATAATTATTTAGATAGTACAGTTGAAAATATATATATATATATATTAAATGCTGTTGTGTGACTTTAATTTATAACAACACAGGGAATATAAAGTTAAATCTAGCTATAAACTAAGGCAAAGGTTATTTTTGTTGGTAGTTTTAAATTTGGGGGATTTTATTAAACTTTTTTTTTTTAAATAATAGATAAGTTATATATTCTTTATGATATGTTACATTTTAATTGGATATTTATTTTTAATCTAAGTTACTATCTTAATTATAGTAGGATCATTTTGTAATTAAATTATTATTTAAAATATGTAATTGTATAGTTTTTTAAAATATTTTTTTTTTGGTGACTTGGTTATATAGTTTTTTAAAATATTAAAAACTAAATTTATTTTTATTTTTAAAATTATTATTATTTAAAAGAATATCTCTCCTGATCATTTTGAAGTACATTTTTATTCCTTTATTCTTTTTTGATCACGTAGCTTCAGTCATTTTAATCATCATTGTCGTTGTCGTGACAAGAGGCGTAGTAGATGGGGTGGTGCTTTTTGTCACGACGACAACGATGCTTGGAAGGACCGAAGATGAAGAAAGAATAGAAGAGTGAAAATGTGTTTCAACTAACGGGAGAGGGATTTTGATATTTTAAGAAATTATATAATTATCTATTTTAAATGATAATTTAATTATAAAATAATTCAATTATAGTTAAAATAATGCTAATTAAAATGTGATACATCATAAAAGATAACTTACATGTTATTTTAAAAAAAATTGAATAGAATTCACCATTAGTGGTTTAGGGATGGTATTAGAAATATAATCATTAGTGTTACCTTTTCCTATCAACTTAACCTTTTGAGATGAGTGGTTTCGTGACATAATATCAGAAATCTAGATCCAAAAGATCAAGAGTTTGATTCTTGGTAAATTCTAAAATCAGCTTAAGACATTGTACAAATATTCCATTGGCTCGCTCTGTATATAAAAAATATTTATTAAATTAATCATATATATATATATATATATATATATATATAATTAAATATAAAAACAATCAAACCGCTAATAAATAAAATAATCAAACGTATTTATTGAAATATAATAATAATTTTTTATAAAATATTAAATACATATTTTTATATATAATGATTAATAGTGACTTATTCAATTTTTAATATACATTTAGTATTATTGGGAGAAAAAGAATATAATATATCTGTCTCCTTTTTAATTAAGAAAATTTGATAGTTTTAATTTTAGAAAGAAAAATGACCAATTATGACCTTTTTTTTGAAATTGTCTCGCTCTCTTGTCCTTCCTGTTTTCAGATTTTTTTTTTTTTTTTTATGAAAGATAAAGAGACTCGAATCTATAATTTTTTAGGTAAATATAAAAAAATTATATCATTTAAGTTATAATTTATTGGCTTCTTAAAACAAATAAAACATGCACTAATAATTCTATTCGTGAGTTTTGATACTCCGAATAATTAAAATATCCTAATATATAGTTTCTGGCTATATGAATTCTCATACCTTGTCTAGTCTTGCTTTGACTTGCTAAGTGTAAGCCTTTAAGCAAATGCCTGAGAGATGAATGTGTTTTTAGAAGACCACTAAGGCCGCACTTATTTATTGAGAATATTATACATAGAGGTACGTCCTTGTCCTTTTGATTTGTTTTATCATAGACGAATATTACATATTTAGATTTGATTTGATAAAATCTTTTAAAAAGATATTTGTATTTTTTAAAAATATAAATATTTTATTTTGTGTTTAATAAATTAAAAGATTTATATTTTATATTTACAATTTTAAAAATTAAGAGTGTTTTTAAATATATCTAAAAAATAAACTTTTTAAAATTAATTTATATTTATTAAAATTAAAAAATTTAATATAATTTTATATATTAATTAATATTTAAATTTAATTCTTATATTAATATTTATTATAGTATTTTTAAATTTTAAAAATTATTTTATTAAATATATTTATTGTTATTTATATTTATTATTAAAAACTATTTTTAATTTAATTTATTAAAAATGGTACAATTTTTAAATTTTTTTAAAAATTATTTTTTATAAATTATTTTAAAAAACATAAAAATTTTACTAAACCAAATTTTAGTTAGCGCTGTTTATCATGTGTTATAATAGGATTTTAATGATCTAATAATTATTTTTAAAAAAGTATAGTAATTGATAGGCTTGAATGTTAAGATGTGGCTAAAACTCGTTACACGGGGTGTTATTTAATTTTTTTATTTATATAAGTCAAAATCAAAATAAGAATCATATCATTGTTAACAAAACTTTTTTATTGCTTACGGTATATATTAACATTTAGGGTTGGCTAACCTGTGTCTCTGAAACACATGAAAAGATTATTCTACGTAAAATTTTTAAATTTTTTTAATAAATATAAAATAATTTTTTAAAAAACTTAATTTTTTTCATATTTTTAATAAAAATATTTTTAATTTAAAATTTTAATATTAATCTTTAGAATACAAATTAATTAAACTTTAATATAATTAGGTGAAAACTCATGTGCAGTCGACTTCACATGAAGTAGATAACTGAGAGTTGTTAGATAATTTGACTGATTTGATTAAATTTTCATCTAACGGTTCTCAACTATCAACTTTACATAAAGTCGACTGTACCTGAATTTTCACTATATAATTAACTTTAAAATGACAATTATCATAATATTTATAAAGTTAGACGATCAAGTATTTTTCGTACCAAATCCAACAAAATCATATCCAGATATTTATTTTATTTTTTAATGATGGTCGCCGTCGTTTTTTTCTTTTTCTTCTTTTTTTTTTGGATGATTTTTTTTTTCCTTCTCTTTCAATATTGTTAATTATCATCGTTGCTGTTGTTGTTGTTACCGTGCTCTTCTTCTTCTCTTGTATATGTTTAGCAAATTCGTACAAAAATTTAATTATATTTTGGTACACATCACAAAAATTTTAGTGCACAATATAAAAATTTTTTAAGAACTATATTTTTAAAATATTGACTCACCCAATTAACAAAATATATATATTCGATAAAATTATTAAACACAAGTTTTAAAACACAACACCAATTTTTAAAAGATGACTCATCCAACTAACAAAATATATATGCTCAACAAAATTACTAGGACAAAAATGTTTGAAAGACTACATATCTACATGTCAATAATATTAACTCATTTAACTAACGAAATACGTTTGTCGCAAAAATTTATATATTATGTATAAAATTTTTTGTATTATATCAATAATTTTAATATTTTTTAATAAAAATTTACATACTATATCGATAAAAAAATACGAAAAAAGAGAAAAAGCATGTGCATATACATATTGTGTGCATAAATTTTGCTGGACTCATGTGAACTTGGATAGATTTAATTACTAAAACTGTTTGTAATTGTACGTATAGCATCACGTTATAATATATAAATTTCAATTAGTTGAGGCAGTCAGTCATCTTTATTTTCTTTTGCTTTTTGGGTCCATGAGATATGTATACTCTCTAGCAACGATTCAGCATTCCCTGCAATAATGCAATCTTTGTAGAAAGTGGTGATGGAAGTGGGTAGGGTAGGATAGGGTTTGACTCTATCTGTAAGTTGAGATTTTTATATAAATTCAACCTTATTCTATTCGCAGGTTGAGAATATCCCAACCCTAATCCTACCCGCTCTTAACCCCCGAATATTCGACCTTACCTGCGAATTATAAAAAATATACAATATTATTATATAACTTGATGATAATTTAAAATAGAACTGATTTTTATTTTAAAAAAAAATTAAATTATCAATTAATAATTTTCTTTTAATGGCAAAGGATCTTTTGCATTTAGTGAGAGGTCTTTGATTTAACATCCATTTAAAACATATTTTTATATAAATATATAATATAAACATATATAGGTGCGGGTTAGTCGGGTAGGATTGAAGTTTAACCCACACTCTACCCAACCCACACGAGAATCCTACCTGCACCCTACTTTACTCGCTGTGAATCGAGTTGACAACCCTGTCCAAACGAATGGGATTGAATTGAGTACCTGCGGGTAAGATACATATTGCCACCCCTAAAAATGGCCGTGTTACCTAACGCAAAGTATTTAATGGAACTCTTAAAAAGAGTTTTATTAGATAAAATTGTCTAAATTATTTGTAAAACTCATTATGGTATTATTTATGAGCAACATTATTTATTATATTCTAAAATAAATTTAACGAGACTAATTCACAATATCTCCAAAATCCATGATGCATCATAAACAAAATTGAGAGTTTTTGATTCCACTAAAAAATATCCACTCACTTTAATTAGGAAATAATTCTTTTACCAAAAAAAAATCACTATTTTTTTTCGTTTAGACTTTAAAATTTATAATGAATATTATTTTGTAATTCTTTTTATATATTTTTAATATTAAATTTTATTAATCCATGTCACGATTTCATCTCTAAAACTAAGAAAATAATTTTTTGGTGTTTGTTCTCATATAGTGACTAATTTATACTTACTTTTATGATAAAAAAAAAAAGTAAAGTATATTTTTTGTTTTTAATATTTGTAATTTTTTTAAAAAATATTTTTAATATTTAATTTTATTCAATTTTATTCTTAATATTTTTAATTCATTCAATTTTGTCTTTAATGTTTTCAATTTGTTTTAAAATTATCGCTAAACATCTTCAACTTTGTCCCCAATATTTTAGATAGAGTTAACCTTTAAAGATAATTTTGATACAAACCGAAAACGTTGGGGATAAAATTAAATACAATTAAATGTTAGAGGTATTTTCGAAATAAATTAAAAATATTAGAGACAAAAAACATACTTTATCCTAAAAAAATAAATGAGAAAAAAACTGTCATATAAATTATATTTTCTAAAAAAATATTATATATATATATATTAAAATATTTTTATACATAATTATAAAAAATAAATATATTCTTATGATTAATTTTAAAAAATTAAATAATTTTCTTTTATGATCATGACCAAAATATTTTTTGCAATAAAAAAATAAAATCAAATAATTTTAATTTAATAATATCAAAAATTAAGGAAAAAAATCAAAATCAAAGAAACAGAGAAAAAATCTCCAATTATTCATGTGAAAAAAAGCAAATTCCAATTGCTCATATGAAAAAAATTCTAATTGTTCATCTCCTAACGATTGTCTATCAACGGCTTTGCTCTTGTTGTTGCATCGTCCGCGAGATGTGCAAGTTGCTTGCGCACAAGAGCATCTTGAAGCGGAAGTTCTACACCATCGTGGACATTGAGGATGTCAGCCGCGAGGAAGTGATCCTGCGCCACCTTCAGAGGAGCCCAGCTATCATGTCGCTTCGAGAGGCCTGCGAGAACGATAATACGGTTCATCTCGTCATGTGTAACACCCTACTACACAGAGTTTTACGCTTAAGTCGTAGAGCGGAGGTAGTGTGGTGTTACGGACCTCTAAACAGCAAAATAGATACATAATAGAGAAGAGGATAATATACTAGGAGCCTTGAAACAAAATGGTAAACAAAAAATCGCGAAAATTAAAAGCGCAACGCTTAACGGAAAGGATTACTTACGTGCTAAGAAACCTAATAGGAACATGATAAGGATAAGCAAAGGAATAAAGGAAAGCCAAGAAAACAGCATAACTAGCCCCTGATTCAGCCTGCGAAGCTAAGGCTGGCCGAAGGATACATATATACATATAAACATACATAAGTGTCCCCAAAATACAACAAAATATCAAAATAAACTCCTATCTCTCCCTCAACCTCTAAGAGGAGCAGCGTACATAAGTTACTTGGAGAGTAAGTTATATATATATATATATATATACACACACACACACACACACACACACACACGCACACACATATATACAAACAGAAACCAAAATACACCCAAGGACTACTTCGCTTCCCAGGATCCAGACGCCTAGCGAGGAGCCTCTCGACCTGCATCTAAAAAACAACAATACAATATGGAATGAGAACTGGAGGTTCTCAGCATGGTAAAAGTGCCACGCGTATAATAAATAAGGTCCTGAAAATGTCATAGGCAATCCTAAAACTCCGTTATTCAGTTATCCAACTTAAGTACTAAACAGAAGCCATAAACAAGGGTAGTGTTCTAAATCTACCTAACTTACTCAAGTTCAATCCTAACCTAACACCAAACCATTTCTCCGTTTCCTCCATCCCTCCATGATTCATAATGCAACAGAAACAAGCAACCAAGCAAGTTCACGTACAAATAATGAGCAGATAGTACAAATAGCAAGTATAACAGATAGCAGGTGATATATATATCAATTAGGCAAACCCAGGAAATACATAGCAATCAAAACAAACAAATGCATATGATGCATGCCTGTCCTATGGCTGATGGGGCCCATTTGTCGGTTATCCAGCTAACCCGACAAGTCCGAAAACCTTAGACTGTCCCCTGTCGTGCATCCCCAAGAGTCTATGCATAGAGTTCACATTCATTTATCATATAATCACTGAATGGGGGCTATCCATACCCGAGAATTTATACATGCCCGGTCACCTTTACGACATATTGTCAACAGAGTATCGAGATTCAACCTGGAACACGTGGTGGCGAGCCACGGTTTTTACCTAGGAAAACTCGTATCTCAGATATCATTATTCATAAGCCATGGCAATTATCATCAATACATCATCAAATATCAAGCCTTAGCGTTAAACTTCGTTAACATTCTTATTTTCTTCATAAAAACCACCATTTACAAATTTCTTCACCCTCAAGTTATCTTGTTTTCCTAGCTTCTTTTATCTACTGGACCTAGAACCATACTTTAAGCCTTAAAGGGAAGAAAATGGAGGTTTAGAAGTGGTAAATTAGTTTAAAAACAGTCAAAATCGGTTTTTGCAGCAGGCAGCATCCAGACATACGCGTAGGCCACGCGCACGCGTGGAGCGTACATCAAGTCACGCGTACGCGTGAGTCATGCGTACGCGTGAATATGAAAACATGCGTACGTATGCCTCTCACGCATGCGTCGGCAAAACTTCACGCCACGCGTACGCGTGGATGAGCGTTTTTCCAAAAAATTTGGCAGAATGCCTTGCAAGCTTGCAGCAACCAATTTTGGCCATCCTAAACACAGATTTAAACACTAAACTTGCAACGTCTATAATTTTCTCTACAAAATTTCGTTTTCCACAAAGTTGATATCAATCAAAAGCTCTTAAAACCATCTTTTATTTGCAATAAATCACAACTCAATCCAAAGGCAAAATTTGTGGAGTAAATTATGGACTTCCAAAGTTCATCAAAAACTGGTTTTTAACCAATTCCCAACCAAAACTCATTTTCATCAACTTAAGCTTCTTACCATTAAAACTTGCATTATAATACCATATCAACCCAATTCATCAACAACCATTGCCAATATAACCTTGTTCATCAATAATTATCCATATTTACCTCATACATCAATAACCCTTCATTTGTTTATATCAACTCTTTACCTATACTAACCTTCACCATATATTTATCAACCTTCCATCAACATGTACCATTTAAATGCCATTAACATAAATCAACCCTTCATACACATTAATCCATTAACTTGACATAACAACTCTTTATTAACAAACACCAACCATAATCCATCAATATCAACATCAACACAACCCATTATAAGCAAGTCCAAAAGTATGAAATTAATAACCTCAATACTTCATAATTCCAATTTATGTTCATCAACAATTTATTCCAACAACATTACAAACTACTCATTAAATGCAATTAACAATTCAACTTATTCTATGGTTCCTCTAACTTAAGTTTTCACAACACCGTAAATATTAAACGTGCGAAACTTAAACCATACCTTGGCCGATCATTTAGTTCACCCAAGGCAGCCTCACAACACAAAATACAGCCCTTCCAAGCTCAATTAAAACAGCCCTAAACCAAGCTTTGATCACCAACAAGCCTTCAATTACTCCCAATTCAATTCCAATGCTTATATACCCACTTAATCTACACCTAATACATATACATGCTTCAATTTCAATTTTCCCATTATAAATACAAGATTGAGCTAGGGTTAGGGTGTTCTTACCTTACCCATATGTTCAATAGCTTGATCTCATAAGTCCCGGAAGCTAACTTGAACCTAGAACACAAAAATTGGACAAGATTCACTATAGGTTTTCAAGTTTACCAAAGAAAGAGAGATAGAGATTCTGAACCAAATATGAGACTTACAAGTAAAATTTTTCGGATAAAAAGGTAGAGCTCGATGCGCTGGACGCGTGGCCGCAAACGGTGCGGCGATTGGAGCCCGGACGGAGGAGTTATGGTGGATCAAAGGTTGTAAAGGTTGAGAACTCCTCCTCCCTTCCCCAATTCTGTTTGTGTTCGTTGCATGCAATGGGGAAGAAGGAGAGCTGCTGTTTTGTTTAAATGTTTCGGTCCGGTTGGACCCACAGGCCCGATTTGGGCCCCGATTCAACCGGTTCGGCCCTTCTGGTTCGATTTTGGGCCAAATTTTCGAAATGCCTATCAAAATTCTCGTTTCGACGAACTCTATCCTATTTTGACATTAGTTTTACATTTTTAGCTTTCCTAATTAAAATTCAATTTATCAACTAATTATTTATCGATTTTAGCGGGGTTTACATCCTACCCACCTAATTAGGAATTTTGTCCCCAAAATTCAGAGGGAGTTACCTGAAAAGAGGTGTGGGTAGTAGGGGTGTTCAAATCCAAACCGATCCAAATTAAACCGCTCATCCAATCCAATTCAAACCGAAAATCGATTAAAACCGCACTAATTCGGATTTGATTGGATGATATTTTTTGCAAACCGCTGGATCGGATCGGATTTCGGATCTAATTTTCATAACCGATCCAATCCAATCCAAACCGCACAATGTGCTATAATATTATTATTTTATTATATTTACAATTATACTTATAATATGTTTAATTTTTTATATATTTTTATATTATTCATATATTATTATTATTTAATAAATATTTTATGTTCAAAATGTTCTTTATTTATTTATTTTAACTAACCTATAATTTTATTTCTATTCTTATGTTATTATTGATTTTTTAAGATATTGTTGAGATTTATTATGTCATTGTTGATTATTTAAAATTTGATGTTGAGGCTTGGTATATGTATATAATTTTTTTAATTTATAAAACCGCAAATTCAATCCAATCCAAACCGCACCGCAAGTAAAATTAGTGTTCGGATCGGATAAATTTTTGACTTAAAACCGATCCAAACCGCACCGCGAATACCCCTAGTGGGTAGTCCTTCCACATCTCTGACTCAAGCTCCCAGGTATGTTCTTCAATACCAGCTCGACTCCAAGCTACTTTCACTAAAGAAACTTCCTTTCCGCGTAGACGCTTGATGCTGGTATCATCAATCCTAACCGGAGTTACTGAAAGCGTCAGATCTTCTCTCACTTAGAATGATTCTGGCTCAACGACATGACTAGGATCAAAAGTGTATTTGCAAAGCTGCGATACGTGAAACACATCATGCAGGTTCGAAAGATGTGGTGGTAACGTGATCCTATACGCCACTGGTCTAATTCTCTTCAGGATTTCAAACGGCCCAATGTAACGGGGATTTAACTTCTTGGTTTTGATGGACCTCCCTATTCCAGTGGTCGGAGTAACCTTCAGGAAGACGTGTTCTCCTTCCTCAAATTCTAAAGGCTTCCGTCTTCGGTCAGCATAGCTCTTCTGACGGCTTTGAGCTTCAAGCATTCGCTTCCGGATTCTCTTTATTTGCTCAGTGGTTTCACTTACCATTTTAGGTCCTATTAAGCTCTTTTCTCCTACTTCGTACCAGCATAATGGAGACTGACATTTTCTTCCATAAAAAGTCTTATATGGAGCCATTCCAATACTCGCATGATAGCTATTGTTATAAGCAAATTCTACCAGAGGCATATATCGATCCCAGCTCGCCGGTTAATCCAAAACACAAGCTCTTAACATGTCTTCCAAGGTTTGGATTGTTCTTTCTGATTGGCCATCCGTTTGAGGATGATAGGCAGTACTTAGGCTTAATTGAGTGCCAAAGGCTCGCTGAAAAGCACCCCAGAACCGTGATATAAAGCAAGGATCTCTATCCAATACAATGGTGGAAGGTATGCCATGTAACCTCACAATCTCATTTATGTATAAGCGCGCCAACTCCTCCATAGTACAACTTATCCGAATAGGCAGAAAATGAGCTGACTTGGTGAATCGGTCTATGACCACCCAAATAGCATCACAACCTGTCTGAGTCCCTGGTAAGTGAAGAACGAAACTCTCGCGTGATCTAGAATTTTCACAATAAATTCACGTTGTAAGTATAGCTTCTAGACCGATAAGAATTTCTTTCTTACAAAAATTTTGGTTGTCACAAGTAACAAACCCCTTAATAAATTGATAACCGAAGTATTTAAACCTCGGGTCGTCTTCTCAAGGAATTGCAGGGAGGTGTTCTTATTATTGGTTATGCAAAGGTATAACTTGGGGTTTTTAAAAGGTTTGAACAAGTAATTTAATTGACAAGAAAAATAAATTAATAATTAATAAAACTCTTGGCAAGGTATGAGAATTAGAAGTCCTATCCTAGTTATCCTTATCAACGGTAATGAGAATTGAGTTTTAATCCCACTTAGTTAAGTCAAGTAGACTAATTAATTTAATTCTCAAGTCCTAGTCAATCCCTGTGGGAAGACTAGCTTCAGAGCGATCCAAATCAATCAGTAATCTGCCAATTTCAATCACTGCTGAGTTTGACAACTCAAGTGTTACCAATTACTTAACCAAAGCCAAAAGGAAGAAAATATCTAAATTAAATTAAAAGTATCCATATAAATAAAGCTAAGCAAAGTCAAATCTGAAATACCTCAAATTATATTAAATAAAACATTCAAATCTAAACACAAAGAGTTCATAAACAAAATTTGAGAAAATAAATAAAAAGAATATTAAACCTGGAAATTGAGAAGAGATAATCCTAAATCCTTTAAGAGGAATCCTAATCCTAAATCCTAAGAGAGAGGAGAGAACCTCTCTCCCTAAAAACTACATCTAAATTATGAAAAGTGAATAATGGAAGACATGTTAATGAATGGATGCATTCCCCCACTTTATAGCCTCTAATCTGTATTTTCTGCGTCGAAAACTGGGTCAAAAATAGCCCAAAAATTACCGGGGCGATTTTTGGTATGTTCAGGTTGCGGAAAAGTGACGCGGAAGCGTCGTCCACGCGTTTGCGCGGATTGGGTTTTCGCCCGGTCACACATCCGTGTGATCCACGCGTTCACGTCGCCTGGCTTCGAAGCAGCTATGGCAAATTATATATTTTTGCGAAGCCCCAGACGTTAGCTTTCCAACGCAACTGGAACCGCATCATTTGGATCTCTGTAGCTCACGTTATGGTCAATTTAGTACCAAGAGGTCAGGCGGGACAGCTTTAGCAGTTCCTTCAGTTTCTTGTATTTCTTCCACTTTTGCATGCTTCCTTTCCATCCTCTAAACCATTCCTACCCTGTAATCTCTGAAAACATTTAACGCACGTATCACAGCATCGAATGGTAATAAGAGAGGGTTAATATTAGCAAATATAAGGCCAAAGAAGCATGTTTTCAATCATATCACAAAACCAGGAAGGAAAATGTAAAACATGCGAATTGTATGAATAAGTATGCAAAGACTTGATAAAAACTACTCAATTAAACACAATATAAACCATAAAATAGTGGTTTATTAGTAAGCCCAGTACAAAATCCATAGCAATGCTCTCCCATCTCCACTGTGGAATTTCCAAAGGTTGAAGGGACCCTACTGGTCTTTGGTGTTCAATCTTGACTTTCTGACAAGTTAGGCATTTAAAAACATGTAACGCCACATCATTTTTCATTCCTGGCCACCAGAACATCGTTTTTAAGTATTGGTACATCTTGGTGCTCCCAGGATGAATGGAGAACCCGCTCTTGTGAGCTTCCTCCAATATGCTCCGTCGCAAATCTCCGACATCTGGCACAATTATCCGGCCCTTGAACCTCCACAACCCCTCTTTATCTTTTGACACTTTCCATTGCTTGTCTTTCTCAATCGTCAGCAAAATCTTATACAATTCTTGGTCATTCTGATGAGCCTTTTTCAGTTCAGCCTTGAAGTCACTTGAGATCTGTAACTGCTTAGGCATAAAGTCCCAAACTCCTCTCTGATTTCCAGTTTCAATCCTTGAAAGGCTCTCAACAACTCTTCCTCTCTTAGCATCATCCAAGTGGCACATAGGGATTTCCTACTCAAAGCATCTGCTACTACATTCGCCTTTTCCGGATGATAGTTCAGCTCGAAGTCATAATCCTTTAGGAGTTCTATCCACCTCCTCTGACGCATTTTCAATTCTTTTTGTTCAAACAAGTACTTCAAACTCTTATGGTCCGAGAAGACTTGAAATTTCACTCCATAGAGCTAATGCCTCCAAATCTTCAAGGCAAAGACAACGGTGGCAAGTTCCAAATCATGAGTTGGGTAGTTTCTTTCATGTGGGCTTAACTGACGTGAGGCATAAGCCACAACCTTATGATGCTGCATCAACACGCATCCTAAACCTTTCAAGGACGCATCACAGTACACCTCGAATGGTTCTCTCGGCTCAGGCAACGCTAATACAGGGGCGGTAGTCAATCTTTGCTTTAAGGCAAGGAAACTCTCCTCGCACTCGGGAGTCCATACAAAAGGAATATCCTTCCTGGTCAGCTTAGTCAAGGGAAAAGCGAGCTGTGAAAATCCTTTAATGAACCTCCGATAATAACCCGCCAAGCCTAAGAAACTCCTGATTTCCGTCACTGAAGTTGGCTGCTCCCAATTCATCACCGCCTCAACCTTAGCAGGATCCACTGCTATTTCTTGCTTGCTCACTCCATGACCAAGAAATTTCACCTCGAACTTCCAAAACTCACACTTGGATAGCTTGGCATACAACTTCCTATCCTTCAGAATTTGTAGCACTGTTCGCAAGTGTTCTGCATGCTCATCCTCAGTCTTAGAATAGATAAGAATGTCATCAATAAACACAATAACAAACTGATCCAGATATGGATGGAAAATTCTGTTCATGTAATCCATGAATATCGCCGGAGCATTAGTTAGTCCGAAGGACATCACAGTATATTCATAGTGACCATAGCGCGTTCTGAAGGCAGTTTTGGGAATATCCTCATTTCTGAACCTTATCTGGTGGTATCCAGATCGTAAATAAATCTTAGAGAACACACTGGCTCCCTGTAATTGGTCCATTAAGTCATCAATCCTTGGCAGCAGGTATTTACTCTTCACTGTAACCTTATTCAGCTGCCTATAGTCAACACATAAGTGCATACTTCCATCTTTCTTCTTCACCAGTAATACTGGCGCACCCCACGGAGATACACTTGGTCAGATAAAATTCTTACCCAACAGATCCTCCAGTTGAGACTTCAATTCGGCCATTTCTAGAGGCGACATCCTGTAAGGAGCACTCGAGATTAGTCCGGCCCCAAGTACTAAATCAATAGCAAAATCCACTTCTCGTTTTGGTGGAAATTCATCAATATCATCAGGGAATACCTCTGGAAACTCACACAGAACCGGGATTTATTCCAAGTTCTGATCATCACCTGAAACACCCGCAACTAACAACAATATTCCCTGACATTCGGCCCCAAAACAGTTTACCGTCATGGAATTCAGGTAGTATTTATTTACCACAACCGGCCCTTCAGTGTCTTCAGGCATGAAATACACCATTTTCGCAGAGCAATCTAGTAGAACGCGGTTCTTGGATAACTAGTCCAATCCCAGAATGAGATCAAGACCAGTCATCGGCAAACAAATTAAGTTATGCACAAAATCACGCCCTTGTATATGAAAAAGAACTTGGAGGCACCCTAACCTAGTCACCATAGCCTCATGGGTAGCATTATATACCTTTAAATCATATCCCAATACTACTATTTTCAATCCTAGCTCATCAGCCTTCTCAAATGCAATAAAAGTATGTGAAGCTTCAGAATCAAACAAAGCATTCAAAGTTTTACCCGCCATCTCACAGTTACCTCTGATCAGTGTCTCTGACCCCTCAGCGCCTACTGAAGAAGTAATGTATACTCTTCCTGGTTACTGCACTCTGCCTGTCTCATACCTCTTCTTCTCTGGGCAACTACTAGCCAAGTGTCCCGGCTGCCCACAGGAGTAACAGACTTCAGTCCCAAACCTGCATGGTCCTGAATGATACTTCCCACATCTGTGGCAACTCATATCCTGCTGTGGCTGCTTTCCCTGTCTCCTTCCCTGATTAGCACTAGTATTAAGCCTCCTGGAGTTGCCTTGCCCCTGATTGTTCTGAGGGACAAAGCCACCACGCTTGAACTGTCTGTCTCTGGGTGCAAAGTTTCTCCCTGTGGTCCTCTGGAATGGCATCCTCAAACTCCCTTTTTCTACTGCAGCCCTTCTAATACAATCCTCCGCCACCCTGCTCCTATTCACCAGCTCAGAAAACACTCGAATCTGCATAGGCGCCACAAAGGTCTGAATGTCACTCCTAATGCCTCCTTCATACTTTATACACTTCCACTCAGTAAAGTCCTCAGGAGTTCCCTGACAGATGCATGAGAACCGGCACAATTCCTCAAACTTACTGGTGTACTCAGTAATAGTCATCTGGCCCTGTTTAAGTTGAAGCACTTCGAGCTCTTTGGCATTTCTGACTGAGATGGGGAAATATTTCTTATAGAATTCCTCTCGGAATAACTCCCAAGAGATCACAATCCCATCAGGCTGCAGAATGCGCCTCATGCCCTGCCACCAGTGCTGAGCTTCACCATGCAACTGGTAGGTTCTAAACTCAACCCATTGTTCATCCGGAACCTGTTGAGCTTGTAATGCTCGCTCAATGGCCTGTATCCAGTTATCAGCATCGGTCGGATTCGAGGTCCCTCTGAAAGTTGGAGGGTGAACCTTCAAAAAGGAAGAGAGCGTCATTAGACCATTATCACAATTATTACCATTGTTCCCATTATTAATTTGGTTTCCCAGGGCTTCAGCTGTCGCTTGCATAGCTGCTGCCATATTGCCCAATGCAGCCATGAAGTCTATAGGGTCAGGAATATTCACTGATGCTTCCGGCATAGTATTGCCTATTCAGCCTCTACCTCGCCTGCGTCCGCGTCCGCGAGTAAACATCTGGTCCCTATACACACCAAACAAGTGATATCAAGTTGATCAGTCTCAATATCGCAAGTTCAGTGCTTTAAGTCCCAAATGCATGCTCATGAACATTTATGCCACATATATCAGTTAGATATCCTAATAGCACATAAACACATACACAGAGAATGCACAAAAGCACAATCAGTCTGTCCCCAGGCTCTATAGGAACGAACTGCTCTGATACCATAATGTAACACCCTACTACACAGAGTTTACGCTTAAGTCGTAGAACAGAGGTAGTGTGGTGTTACAGACCTCTAAACAGCAAAATAGATACATAATAGAGAAGAGGATAATATACTAGGAGCCTTGAAACGGTAAACAAAAAATTGCAAAAATTAAAAGCGCAACGCTCAACGAAAAGGGTTACTTGCGTGCTAAGAAACCTAATAGGAACATGATAAAGATAAGCAAAGGAATAAAGGAAAGCCAAAGAAACAGCATAACTAGCCACTGACTCAGCCTGCGAAGCTAAGGCTGGCCGAAGGATACATATATACATATAAACATACATAAGTGTCTCCAAAATACACCAAAATACCAAAGTAAACTCCTATCTCTCCTTCAACCTCTAAGAGGAGCAGCGTACATAAGTTACTTGGAGAGTAAGCTAAATATATATATATATATATATATATATATATATATATATATATATATATATATATATATATATATATACATATGTACAAACAAAAACCAAAATACACCCAAGGACTACTTTACTTCCCAGGATCCAGACGCCTAGCGAGGAGCCTCTCGACCTGCATCTGAAAAACAACAATATAATATGGAATGAGAACCGGAGGTTCTCAACATGGTAAAAGTGCCACGCGTATAATAAATAAGGTCCTGAGAATGACATAGGCAATCCTAGAACTCCGTTATTCAGTTATCCAACTTAAGTACTAAACAGAACCCATAAACAGGGGTAGGTGTTCTAAATCTACTTAACTTACTCAAGTTCAATCCTAACCTAACACCAAACCATTTCTCTGTTTCTTCCATCCCTCCATCATTCATAATACAACAGAAACAACCAACCAAACAAGTTCACGCACAAATAATGAGCAGATAGTACAAATAGCAAGTATAACAGATAGCATGTTATATATATATATATATATATATATATATATATATATATATATATATATATATATATATATATATATATATATATATATATATATATATATATATCAATTAGGCAAACCCAGGAAATGCATAGCAATCAAAACAAACAAATGCATATGATGCATGCCTGTTCTATGGCTGATGAGGCCCATCTGTTCGTTATCCAGCCAACCCGACAAGTCCGAAAACCTTAGACTGTCCTCCGTCGCACATCCCCAAGAGTCTATGCATAGAGTTCATATTCAATCATCATATAATCACTCAATGGGGGCTATCCATACCTGAGAATTTATACGTTTCCGGTCACCCTTACGATGTAGGGTCAACAGAGTATCGAGATTCAACCTGAAACACGTGGTGGCGAGCCACGGTTTTTACCCAGAGAAACTCGTATCTCAGATATCATTATTCATAAGCCATGGCAATTATCATCAATACATCATCAAATATCAAGCCTTAGCGTTAAACTTCGTTAACATTCTTATTTTCTTCATAAAAACCACCATTTACAACTTTCTTCACCCTCAAGTTATCTTGTTTTCCTAGTTTCTTTTATCTACTGGACCTAGAACCATACTTTAAGCCTTAAAGGGAAGAAAATGGAGGTTTAGAAGTGGTAAATTGGTTTAAAAATAGTCAAAATCGGTTTTTGCAGTAGGCAGCATCCACGCGTGCGCGTAGGCCACGCGCACGCGTGGAGCGTACATCAAGTCACGCGTACGCGTGAGTCATGCGTACGCGTGAATATGAAAACATGCATACGCATGCCTCTCGCGCATGCGTCGCCAAAACTTCACGCTACGCGTACGTGTGGATGAGCGTTTTTCCAAAAAATTTGGCAGAATGCCTTGCAAGCTTGCAGCAACCAATTTTGGCCATCCTAAACACAAGTTTAAACACTAAACTTGCAACGTCCATAACTTTCTCTACAAAATTTTGTTTTCCACAAAGTTGATATCAATCAAAAGCTCTTAAAACCATCTTTTATTTGCAATAAATCACAACTCAATCCAAAATTTGTGGAGTAAATTATGGACTTCCAAAGTTCATCAAAAATTGGTTTTTAACCAATTCCCAACCAAAACTCATTTTCATCAACTTAAGCTTCTTACCATTAAAACTTGCATTATAATACCATATCAACCCAATTCATCAACAACCAATGCCATTATAACCTTGTTCATCAATAATTATCTACATTTACCTCATACATCAATAACCCTTCATTTGTTTATATCAACTCTTCACCTATACCAACCTTCATCATATATTTATCAACCTTCCATCAACATGTACCAATTAAATGCCATTAACATAAATCAACCCTTCACACACATTAATCCATCAACTTGACATAACAACTCTTTATTAACAAACACCAACCATAATCCATCAATATCAACATCAACACAACCCATTATAAGCAAGTCCAAAAGCATGAAATTAATAACCTCAATACCTCATAATTCCAATTTATGTTCATCAACAATTTATTCCAACAACATTACAAACTACTCATTAAATGCAATTAACAATTCAACTTATCCTATGGTTCCTCTAACCTAAGTTTTCACAACACCGTAAATATTAAACGTGCGAAACTTAAACCATACCTTGGCCGATCACTTAGTTCACCCAAGGCAGCCTCACAACACAAAATACAGCCCCTCCAAGCTCAATTAAAACAGCCCCAAACCAAGCTTTGATCACCAACAAGCCTCCAATTACTCCCAATTCAATTCCAATGCTTATATACCCACTTAATCTACACCTAATACATATACATGTTCTAATTTCAGTTTTTTCATTATAAATACAAGATTGAGCTAGGGTTAGGGTGTTCTTACCATACTCGTATGCTCAACAGCTTGAGCCCATAAGTCCTGGAAGCTAACTTGAACCTAGAACACAAAAATTAGACAAGATTCACTATAGGTTTTCAAGTTTACCAAAGAAAGAGGGATAGAGATTCTGAACTAAATATGAGGCTTACCAGTGAAATTTTTCGGATAAAAAGGTAGAGCTTGACGCGCTGGACGCGTGGCTGCAAACGGTGTGGCGATTGGAGCCCGGACGGAGGAGTTATGGTGGATCAAAGGTTGTGAGGGTTGAGAGCTCCTCCTCCCTTCCCCAATTCTATTTGTGTTCTCTGCATGCAATGGGGAAGAAGGAGAGCTACTGTTTTGTTTAAATGTTTGGGTCCAGTTGGACCCACGGGACCGGTTTGGGCCCCAGTTCAACCGGTTCAGCCCTTCCGGTCCAATTTTGGGCCAAATTTTCGAAATTGGTATTAAAATTCTCGTTTCGACGAGCTCTATCCTATTTTGACATTAGTTTTTTATTTTTAGCTTTCCTAATTAAAATTCAATTTATCAACTAATTATTTACCGATTTTAGCGGGGTTTACATCATGAATCTCTGTGAGACCGGCAAGCTCTTTAACTGCGTCATTACTAAGGGCATTACGTGTAAACCCTATGTAATTTGTAAATAATTAACTAATAAATTAATTATTAATCAAAAAAATAAAAAAAAATTAAATTTTATAGTTTAATGAAGTAGAAATAATTAAAATATGAGTTTTGACACTAATTTTAAAGATTTTGGCCTAAAATCGGACCAACATACCGAATCGGTTGAACCAGCACAAACCGGGCCCAAGAACCCACTGCTCACTTATATAAAACCCTTTTTCCATTCTTCTCGACAATCAGGATTGCAAAGAGAGGAAAAGAAAAAAGAGCGTGATTTGGGAATACGGAGACGGTATTCACCATAAACTTTCGTCGCCCGTAATTTTCAATCTGGAATTCCGATTGACGAGCCGTCAGTGACTACGTGTTTGTCTCGGAATTCTCTTCAATTCTATCATAACAAAGTGGTAAGAAATTGGCATTTCTCTTCCAGTTCTACCTCTCCCTAATTTCATGATTTTAGGGTTTGAGTATTGAGAAATTGAATGATTTTGTTGGTTTATGTGAACTCTACCAGCGGATAATCACTGAGTTTTGTCCAATAGATCCGTGGGTAAGGTAAGAAACTATTAAACCCTTGTGAATCATTGAATTAGTGAATTCTATGATGATTATAGAGACATTGTGTGAATTAGATTATGTTCTTGTTTAGTAGGAGTTCAATTGGGCAGTTTGAAACAAAATCTGGGTGATTAAGTTTGAGAAATTGACGTTTGAAAGCTTGGAGGTTTTGAAAAGAAAGGTTTTTGAGAAGTTCCGAGATTAGGGAGGAATCGGCTAAGGTATGGTTTTGGTTTCTCGTAGTTAATGTTTAATATCACGTGAAAACTTAGGCTAGAAGACCTTAAGATAGGAATGAACTGAATGAATTATTGATGGATTGGGTATATGGTATGTGATGTGTGATTCAATTTCGTAAACGGTTTGATATTGGAGTTGGTTGGTTTTGGAAAAAGATTTAATATTAGAATTGATTTGATTTTGAAATAATTTGATATTAGGAATGATTTGAATAATTGAGAGGTGTTTGATTTGGTGGTTGGAACCCTTAAGGGGTGGCAAAACTCCAAGTTTTAGAGGAGATACTGCTGAAATTTTTATGAAAATATGAGGCTTCATTTGAAGTGGTTATTTAGAAAGGTTTGGATTTTTAAGGATTTTATAATTTGATTTTGAGTTATTAAGAAAAGGATTACGTTTTGAGTTTGAATTAATTAGAAAGAATTAGTTATGTTTGAGTTAGGATTTTTGGTAGACAGAATGAGAGGTATGAAGATTATGATTAAATTTGAATAAATATAATAAATGAGACATGGTTGAGGATGATTGATGACAAGTATGTCTGTGTTTTCTCTCTGGTTGTAAGGGTGACAAGACACCTAATCCCTCTAACGGTGACACAGCACATAATCCCTCTAATGGTGATAGGGCACATATTCCCTCTAATGGTATTGATGCGTAACAGAGAGACAGTGTCCGGGTTAGCTACCAGACATGTCGGGTTTGGCTTTATAATCGACAGATGAGACTCATCGGTCATAGGGCAGACATACATCATATGCATATGCGCTGTCCTTTTCTTGTTCAGTTCTGAAAATTCATAAAATAAGTATCAATGAACTTAAAACGGAATCATCAATAACCGAAAATATGATTCCAGAAACTTACTCCTTCTCAGATTCAGTTTTGCTCTCTGAATCTGTCGAAACAAGCTTTCCTGATTTGGTTTGTTTTTTGGCCACCCTCTTTGGTTGTTTTCTTTTCACTATGGGTGTTTTTTTTATTTCTTTTCCTCTGCAACATAGACAAACATATCGAATTGATACCGGAGACAAATATTAGCAAGAAAAGAAAGGACCCAACTAAAGATACTAACAATCAAGTGAATGAAATTGACCAACACCACTGAACCGAACGCAATTCATGTGCTGAATAAAACGTGATACACATTCAATCATCATGGAAAATATTTCTACATGCAAAAGGACAAGTGAAGACACTAACAATCAAGTGAACGAAAATTACCAAGTCTACTGAACCGAACGCAATTCATGTGATGAATAAAACGTGATACAAATTCAATCATCAAGAAAAACATTTCTGTATGCAAAAGGACTCAACTGACACTTGACAATCAAATGAATCAATTTGACCAACTTTACATTTGTAATTTACTTAACAAGCATACATAAACAGTTTTCAGCAAAGAAAAGCAAAACTAAACCAGATGAACATCATACAATCACATAAATGAACATCATCCAATACTTACTGGCTTTCAGATTGGCTTGTGTTCTCTGAATCCGTCGGCACAGGCTTCCTTCTTTTGCTTTCTTTTTTAACCACCTTCTGTGGTTGTTTTCTTTTCTTTGTCGCTGTTTTTTCAATTTCTTCTTCTTCTCTGCAATACATAAGAACAAGCGCATAAGAACAATTTTAACCAAATACAACCAAAACAAAATCAATATGAATATCAAACTTACTAGTTTTTGGATTCACTTCTGCTTTCTGAATCCGTGGGACTGCTTTTAGTTTCTCTTGTTGTTTTTGAATCCGTCGCATCAATTTTTTGTTTTTTAACCAGCCTCTGTTGTCTTGTTCTCTTGGCTGGCGGTGTTTTGTCGGATTCGGATTTGGATTCAGATTCTGAAAAGTGTCTTCTTCCGAAGAAGAATCCTGATCAATAATGTTCTTTTGTTCTTTCTTCCTTTTTCCTTTCTCTTTCCCCTTCAATAAAGTTGGTTTCTTCTCCACTTTCTTTCTTTTTGTTTTTTTCTCCTTTATTTGCTTTCTATACAGAAGTCCCTAAAACATAACTTATTTAATTAGCAGAATATTTTAAAAGCATCTGAAACGAGCAAATACGCTAACAATGAGGTGAATCAAAATGAGCACAAATACTGAACCGAACACCATTCATGTGCTGAATAATACGTGATAAACACTCAATCATCAAGGAAAATATTTCTGCATGAACAAGGACTCAACTGAACACACAAACAATCATTGAATCAAAATTACAAACCCCACTGAACCGAACAACATTCATGTGCTGAATAAAACGTGATAAACATTTAATCATCAAAAAAAATATTTCTCGATGCACAAGGATTCAAATGAACACACTAAGAATCAAGTGAATCAAAATTAGAAACTCTACCGAACAGAAAGAAATAAAGAACACATTTCATTCCAAATCCTAGGAGAAATAAATAAATTATAACCTAAAACACAAGCTTATTTAGTTAGCAGAGTATTTTAGAAGCATTTGAAACGAAATTTTAGGGGAAAATTTTTGTTTAATTTACCATTGTATTCGTTGTTTCCCTGAGAAATCCGGTCAAGCATCATCTTCTTTGTCCAGTGAGCCACCCACGGTGGCGGGGGAGCATCAGGTCCAATCCAGCGAGGGAACTTGGTTTCATGGAAATAAATCATCATCAAAACAAAAACATAGCCGTCAACAAACTGTTTGTTTCCCTTTCTCTTGTTTTCAATTCCCTTCCTCAAGAAGTTGAGCACATGATTTGCCTAATCCCACTGTCGGATGTTGTCCATACGAAAGATAGGCGGCTTGTGGATTGGGGAGGCCATGCTTACCATCGTCGGCAATAAGAAGTACTTCTGTACGAAGACAACAAAAGTCCTCTGAAATTTTTTCTGGTTCTCCTCCCCTTCAACACTCATATCCAGGACAGACTTTGTCAAAGACGCCAACGTAACACATTTGAGGCTGTCAAATATTGCCTTATCTGCCTCATTCAGTTTGCCATACTCAACCTTTTCAGGAAAACGATTCCCTACAATATTTTAATAGCAACAAATCAGCAAAAAAGGTTCAGTTTAATTTTTTGTACCCCAATGAACCGAAATTAAAGGAAGCAATGAACCGAAAATAAGCAAAAACTCGAAAGTGTATTACTGCCGTGATTTATGCCTAGCGTAGCTGCTATCTTGCAAGGTGTTATGTATATTTTGTCGTGGAGAGTTTTCAGGCATCTATGGTATTCATCATAGCAATCAATCAATTCTCTCAAGAGGGCATGAGAGACATTCATTTCCGGGACATGTGCCAGCGCACCGAATCCCATTTCTTCAACTATATCTTTCTTTTCCTGATTCAAATTCTTGAACATTGTTGCTATTGCCTTTGTTTGGAATATGCAATCGTGAGTTTTCTGTAAGGTTTCAAAACAGAATGTGACGATATATTTATAATATAAAATAGATTTTATTCGAATGAAAGAGGATAAATATATTTAATGTGCTTACGTTATAGCGCGGCTTGTCCTTCTTTGTCACCATTGTCTTCTTCATTTTTGTTGTAAAGTCAAAAAATTTTGGTCAATACTTCACCCAATACACCAACAAGCATAAGCATGCATATGTTAATCAAGTGAATGAAAATGTCCCAGCCCACTGAACCGAACTCCCTTGATGCACTGAATAAAATATGATAAATAATAAAACAGCTAGAAAAGCATTTCTGCATACAAAAGAAGCTAGCTGGACACACTAACAATCAAGTGAATCAAAATTAGCAACCCCACTGAACTGAATATAATTCATGTTTTGAATAAAAAGTGATAAACATTCAATCAACAAGAAAATTATTTTTGCATGCAAAAAGACCCAACTGAACACACTAAGAATGAAGTGAATGAAAATGGCCAACTCTACTTAACCGAACGGCATTCATGCGCTGAATAAAATGTAGTAGGTATTCAATCATCAAGAAAGACATTTATGCATGCAAAAGGACCGAACTGGACACACTAACTATCAAGTGAATGAAAATCACCAAGCCCACTAAACAGAACACCATTGATGTGCTAAATAAAATGTGATAAACATTCAATCATCAAGAAAGACATTTATGCATGAAAAAAGACTAAACTGAACACACTAACAATCATGTGAATGAAAATCACCAAGCCCACTGAACAGAACACCATTCATATTGTGAATAAAATGTGATAAACATTCAATCAGCAACAAAGCATTTCTGAATGCAAAAGGAGTAAACTGAACATACTAACAATGAAGTGAATGAAAATGGCCAACTCTACTTAACTGAACGACATTCATGTGCTGAATAAACATGATAGAGATTCAATGATTAAGAAAGACATTTCTTCATGCAAAAGGACTCAACTGAACACACTAACAATCAAGTGAATGAAAATGAGTAACTCCAATGAACCGAGCAACATTCATGTGCTGAATAAAATGTTATAAACATTCATTCATCAAGAAAAGTATTTTTGCATGCAATAGAAGTCAACTGAACATACTAACAATCAAGTGAATCAAAATTAGCAACTCCACTGAACTGAATGAAAATAAGAACACATTTCATTCCAAGCCCTAGTTACGCTGTAAAAATAGAATCAGAATACGTCGATCTACTAAACAAAGCAACTCTATCCAGTAAACCTAAAATGCAACTAGGAGAAACGCGATATTGCAAGATTTAAAAGGAATAGTAGTTTTTCTCATACCTTCGTCAGTCTCTGTTAATGTGGTCGTTCGTTTTTGCTTCTTACTTCCGAAATCTTCTCGCGATTCTTCTTCAGTAGCAATTTTCACAGAGAACGTGAGTGAAGTTCGAGTGATTTTAGGGAGATTCGAAGAGAATGAGTAGTTTCGTGTGTGTTGAAGAAGAATGAGCATTTTTTCATAATGAAGCGCGAATGAAATAATGGTTTCGTGTGTGTTGGGCGCGTATGTTTCACGTTTTATTTAATGGTATTGGATTTTTTTAGTGTTAGACCAGCTTGGATGGACTTAGATACAAAATTACATGGATGTGTAGCATGACTGATATTTTGATTAGGTAACTTGTCCTAATAAAAATATAATCACGATGTTTCGTAGAAGACTGAGGCTTAGTTTGGTAAAGCTTTTCGAAGAGGTGCTTGTGCTTTTTAAAAGCTCAAGTTCCTCATTTTGTGTTTGGTAAATCAAAAAGATCATGTGTTTGTGCTTACAACTTTTAAAATATCGGGGTGCTTTTGAAAGCACCTAAGATAGAGCTTTTCAAAGTTGACTTGTACTTTTCAAAATTTAAAAGTCTAATATAACCTCATATGTTAACTAATTTTCAAATTTAATGCTTGCATTTATGTCTATTATAGTATTTTTAAATTTTAAAAGCTATTTTACCAAACGCAATTGTTGTTGCTTGTGTTTATTGAAAGCTATTTTTAATTTAATTTATCAAACATAAATGTTATAACTTTTAAAAAGCCATCTTTTAAAAATTAATTTTTATAAACTACTTTTGAAAAATAAAAGTTTTATCAAACTAAATCTTAATTGGCAAAAACATAAAAGACAAATAATCACCCTTTTCGCATACACTCATTATGTGAGTCATTAGTCCATAAGATTTTCCTTAAGCATGCGTGACATAATTAAACACTTAAAATACTCTAAAGGGTTTTCTCTAAGTCATATAAGAAAACAAAATTAAAACAAGACATGAGAAGAACTGTACTATACAAAGAACAATCTTTTGGGCTTGCAGTCCACCTCAGAAATGGAAAACGCATAAAAATGAACTTCAGGAATACTTTTCATGTAAAAGTAAAACGAATAGTTTTGACTTCAAACATCTTTTAGCATGTTGAACAAGCAAAATATTTGAAATATGTTCCTCTCCATTGTGCACACAATAGTATGAAACCGTCTTAAATAAGAAAAATATCGTACTTCCAAAAATAATTAAGCATCTTTTTTATCCAAATTACGGAACGATATGAGAGTAAAAGAATAGATTTCTAATGGATAAAAAACTCTCACTATATATACAAGTGAAAGAAACCCAAAAAAACTAATGTAGTATTACTCTCCTCCAAATATTCCAAGTGTTCACTATTGTTAATAAAGATGCCAAGAAGGGTTGACTCGTGCAAGACTAATTTTTTTTTTTTTTTGGAAAACAAGTGAATTATGAATGTTTTTTAAGTCTTTAAACTTATATGCAGCGAAAATTGTTAGCTTTGAAGGTTGGAAAATTATTTAATTTCCTAATTTGTTTGTGAGTAATACATATATTAATTATAATCATACATCATATTATTTTAAATTAGATGATTTATATAATGATAATCTTATTTATTGTTACAAATATTAAATTAAATAAGTCATAATTATTTTTTATTTAGAATTAAATGAGAATAAAATCAGATATTATCTTTATTTAAATTTTAAAATTTAAATACTATTTTTATTTGAATTTTATGGTTTAATAGATATCATACTCTATAACTCTTTTCCTATTAAAGAGTTATGATTCAACTCTATTAGGGATACAAATCAAAAAACTAAATTCTCCCTATCATTCTTTATGAGTACAGATACCGCTTCCGCACTATGATAGTAGCTACTAGCTATTTGAACACCTTAAGCTGCCGCATAGTTTTAAGAGTAAACACTAACCATTGGATTATATATTTAATCACATCTGAATTTTCCAAAATTAGGAAGCTAATCAAAACAAAATGTCACATAATGCAGAGGTCGAATTAACTAAAATTAGCATGCATATAAAGTTATTCAATATACATAACAATATAACATACATAGTTCCATAGATTATATGATGATATACTAGTTAACGACTTAATGTATGATTAATCTACCTAATTTCTTTACTAAATTGTAAGTATCGAAAATTTGTTTTCAGGATGCATCATTCTCAGATATCTATATAAAAGCATGTTTATAACTGCCATGTAAACAAGCATTAAGTAACTGGTTAATCATTAATCTCTTCAATTAAACATTTCCCTTTGGTTTCTGCTTTGTTGTTTAACTTTTGACCTTTACCACTCCACTGAGATTCCATGACTGATGCCTTTTCTGTTCTTACAATGGCTGCTAAAGAAGACCACGCTTCCGGAGGCTGTTCATGAACCCAACACATGATGAAATAAATCTTTCTTTCTGCATGCCGAATAGTACTTCTAATCTCATCTTTCCTTGAATTTCTTGGCTTTTCTGATTTGGCCACCTTCCCCGCTTCTTGAACCAATCGATGCATATCGCAGAGGGCACAAATCAAGGCAGAACTTCCTAATTCGAGCAGGCTGATCACATCATCAATAACACCAAAACCGAATTGCAACCCGCCCATGTGACGGAACGCCGGAGAGCATATCTGTTGCAAGCAATGAGAGAGAGCTTCCAGTACAGTCTCTGGCAGACCACCTTGACCCAACACTGACGACACGCTGAATACAACCAAAACAGATCCTAACGGGTCTGACCTCCAATCTCCATTGTATAGGCGGAGAGTGAAGCAGTAGCTATATAAGATATCGACTAGGTGAACCGTTAAAATGGGCGACGGCTCCTTAGAACTAAGCTGGCTTACTGGAGGAAGTGTAGTTTCCGGACCAAGAGGAATTTTGGAGGAATCATGATTTTCAATATCATCTTCCAGCTCCTCCTCTGCAAGTGGTTGAACAAGTTGAGTTCCTTCCTTACTAAGACGGATTTTTCTGGCAGAAAGTTTTGACCACCATGGTTCCCAAGGTTTGATCATCTTGCTCAATTCACCAGAGGCAATAGCTCTTTGAAATCTTTTCTTCTCTTCAACAGATAAGTCATCAAAACTGATTTCTTGCCCTGTAATTAGGTACACCCAAATCAGCATAATCTAACAGTTAAATGGCCATAAAATACAACCAATAAGGGTGCAGAATTTGATTTATACAACATATCAACATTTACAAAATCCACTTTAACTGAGTTGACAACAGAAGAGAAAGGGGGTGGGGGTGGGGGTGGGAGAAGCATTACAAAAGAACTTACCAGACAAAATTTTCTGCACTATGCCCTCAGATAGTGTTGAATCTGCATAAGCAAAGAAACCAGTCGAAAAGAATCAATGACCATCTATTATAGTATTCTTTTGTTCATAAATAAAAAATAAATAAATAAAGGTTTAGGGTTTAAGGTTTAAAGAATTAGGCATGTTTGGATACTGCTTATTCTAGGTTTAAAGAAGCTAGCAACTAAAATATTCTCACATAAGTTTTGGAAGGAATAAAAGAATTATTTCAGAATTAAGCTGTTTCCAAGTATTCATAGTAATTTTCCTCCTCTTTCTGTACACTCCTTTATACTATATGACTTAATACTATAGAATTATTTTGAATTTATTACCAGCTTCTGTTGTGGTCCTGCTCTGTGTTCATTCTCCTCAATTTACAATCTGCAGTTTATTTGGATATTTTCTAGCTCTATTACTTTTATTTTTTATGAAATATGTACAATAAGACAAAGAAAAGTGTACAAAGCAGCAGAACAAAAGGTAAATCAAATACAAGGGAAAATTAGCACATTACATAACAACGAACATCAACATAATTCTCCCTGACAACCTTGTAAAAAGAAATCTGCTTGACAATGTACAACAAACCACCTAATCTTATCCCAGAGAAATCTTTGTTCCAAATTATTTTGTGCAGTGCCACATACCATCTTAAGGTTCTTCACAAAATTCCAGACCTTATGGATTATCAATTTATCAGATTATGAGTTATGACGTATGCACTAAGCTTTTTGTGATCTTTATCAAGGAGAGTTTTGAATAATCATCTAAGAAAACCTCAGGAGAAACCAAATGTGGTTTACGACAGAGCCCAGCATCATGATCAACAAAGAGAAAGAACCTCAGAGAAGGCAACTATCAAAAAGAAAATGACTGCAACAAAACCAATCTGTATTATGGAAGCAGCAAAAATGTTTGACTTACAATCCTCATTGTCATCTATGCTATCATCCATTTCCTCTTCTGAATGAAATCTTTTCAGTATGTCTAACATTTTATGTTTGGTTTGTTCATCAGGCTGGATCTGCTGAAGCTCCTGAACTACATTTTCTCTCATGAAGGATTCCGTACAACAGAGACTATGAGACTGTAATTTTACAATAAAAAAGTATTTAATAATTACTGCAGTTTATCAAAAAGATCAAGATAGAACATTTATAGAAAGAGCGTGCAGACAACAGCATTTTGCAAACCATCCATGCCCTAAGAAAATTATAACCAATTGCCGAGTGAGACCATGTCAAAATATTTGGGCCACAGGCAAAAGTAAAGTAGGCATAATAAATGCACATGAAGAGAAACAAGCAACACCACTCGTATAACAACCTAGCTTGATATCCTGTTTCTAAAATATGCATGGAAAGCCAAAATTTAGACAATGCTTTTACAGAGCGAGTCAAACACAGCAAAATGGAAAAAGAAGCCAAATGCAAATGTAAACCATAATAACACAACATAGCTGAAAACCAGATAAACATGAGATCCCCCAACAGTAAAACCAGCGTGCAAATAATTCATTCAATAAATATTTTGTGCTCAAAACATTTGTAGCATATATATTAAGGTTAACATGCCATTTCCATAACACATGTTGGAAAATAGAATAGTTGATGAATGATGCCAGTTTATAGTTTACTCACATCTCAATCCTTATCAGATACTTAAATACCAAACTCAAATGGGCATATAGGTAACTTACTTTGTAACAATGGAGAGAACAGTATCGTGAATTGCATCTAGGACAAGTGTACTGTGAAAATTGCTTCTGACATCTGTCATTATATGAAAAGGAACAAATCAAAGAAGCTTCATCAGTTTATCAGGAAACAGGGGGTTTGTTGCATATCATCAAATGATATCACGGTACTGAACTCAAACCAAACCATTGATATAAAACTCAAGGATCTTAGACCTTATGTATCATGTTATAAATTTCACAGCATTACTCGTGTTATAAGAGAAACTAGAAATTTAGGTTTCAAACAACTAATAAATTAAACAAACAAAAAGGAAAAATAGAGAGAAATTTTCTGATCACCATGACACCTTAGCATACTAAAACTCTCGCACGTGAAGATGATATAGAAAGATAGAAGGACTTACACATGACAAATCGTCCGCGAAGGGTTCAGCGAGGGAGCAGAAGATTTGTCTGACGTATATATTGTATCATCCATAATTGAAGAATTGCTGGCCAACAACTTATTTATGTTCAGCTACAATTCTCTCCTCCTCGAATCGAGTTTAGGTTAACAAAGACTCTGGGTTCAGAAAGCAAATCTAATGTAAGCAACTGTGGATAGAGTTGCACATGCCTAGAAATTTGGTTTAGGTTAATAAACCAAACTGGTTTTATCAACAGGTTTTAAAAATAAAAACTGATTTTTGCACAGAAAAACAGCATTTTTTTATCTATAAACTGATTTAAAAAAAAAAACTGGTTTTTTATTTAAATATAAAAAAGTTTTTAACCTATAAATTAATTTTCGACACTTTAAAAAAATTAATTTTACCTTTGACAACATCTACCTCTCAAAAGTCTCAAGATTAATTATCATTATGACTATTTCCATTACAATCGAACAATATATTGCAACCAAAAAAAGGCCAAATGGTTCTAGGATATATCCAGTAGCAAGATACCATAAATAAAAGGAGAGCAATATTAAGATATACCAATATTAAGAACAGTGATGAAGAACAAATACTTGCCTAATAGAGAAATTAAAAATCAAGTGAAGTTAAGAAGCAAGTGAAGTTAAGAAATAATACAAAAAGAGTTGAAATTTGGAGTCATGTCCAACACTTTTTTCCCTTAAAGAAGAGCAAAAAGAGTGGCTTCTATCAAGTTTCAAACAGATGAATAACAAGCATAAAGAAGAAAGTTTGAACAACCAGAAAAGCTTAAAAGCCATGGATCTGTTGGCTAAGTAACACAGGTGTCACCATTTGAAACTGAAACATCATGTTCAATAAAACTTCATATAAAATGTAGAGCTAGGAACTGCATAAATTTGATGAAAGGTATTCGTACAAATTTCATTAAGAGGGAAACAGGGAAGTTTGATGAGTGAAAGTAAAATTAATTCTAGTGCTCACAACATAGTGATTGAACTTCGTTAAAGCATCAATTTTTTAACCTCAAAATCATGACCTAACAACGTGTTCACTAATAAAAGGAAGCTCTCAGCATACAAAAAATCATAGGAAAACGGATACAAAATATATATTCAACAAAATCACAAAATCAGTCTTTGAAAAGTTAGCAGACCGCGAATTTGACAGGGATTTTGATTCCTTGAACAGCAACTCTTGCATGATTCATATGGACACCTGCAACATTTGATTAAACACATCAATCAAAATCATTACAAATATGAGTATCTATATAGGAAAACAATTTCAAAAAAATGCTATTCATAAATCATCACCTAGAACAAATCAACTTCAATAAGAAATGTATAGAATGTGGCTTATATGTCTTGGGCCAAACAAAAGGACAAAAGCCATGTGCATATACCACAAATGAAACCAAAGCCAAGAATTCAGCAAACAATAAGACATAACTCATTACTCAAACAATAAGTTCCTGTTTTAGAATCAAATCAACACACCTTCCTTATGCTTTGAGGAAATCAAATTTGGCGAGTAAAAAATTTGACTTTTAGGAAAGAGGATTATAAGGAAAAATGTTGCAAAGAAGCTTTCCAGAAAGCGGAAAAAATGTTACTGCTGGATTAATCTGTACTGTCTTTTTTTTTTTTTTTCCTTGCAAAACTTTGAGTAAAATAACTTTAATCTACAGAATAGGGAGAGAAGGGAGGGAGTATCTTCAAATACTAAAGCGAGATTCTTTTGTCCCAAAGTTCAAGAATTCTTGAGATGAACAGGATTGGAAACTTCAATCCAAATTATGATCCAATGGGGTTAAATTTATTGAATGTAGCTAACAATACAGTACCAACAAAATATAAAGCATATCATGCAGCTCCAATTTGTTCCAATTCCATAAAAATGTAAAAATTTCAACTTCCCCTCGACTCTATAAACACTCAAGAACTGCAAAAGCAAAAATAACAGAAGTAATTTGGCCTCAAGGCTGTAGAGAAAATTACTGAAGAATCGTCCACAGCAAACAGAACCAATCCAATCCACGACAATGCAAAATTTTTCACAACCCCAAGATAGAAGCACAGTACTTCAAGTCAGAAGATTCAAAAAGCTATAAAACCATCAGAAAAGAGAAGAACATTTGACAAGATAGGGTTAGGAATATTCATGGCCGTAGAAGATCATTTGAACAAAATAAGCCTACCTGAACTGACCAGAACAGCGGCGAGGCACTTATCCTGGTTGCTTGCGTGGAGAAGTTAGTGTGCCGGTGGCGGCCTGGTGGAGACGGGGAATGAAGCCTGGAGAGATAGCGAGAAAGTTCGTAGAGGCTTTTTGTTCGCGGTTTAACCGGAAATGATGTTCGGGTCGTTTGTTAGTGATTTTATTAAATTAAATTGTTAATTTAAAACTTTTATAATTCTCAAAATTTTAATTATTTAAATAAAATTAAATTAATTAAAAAAATAAAAAAATGTCAATACGATCCAAAATGTGCTAAATTATATTAAATTGGACTGCAAAAAAAAATAAAGGTTCTAAAAATTGAACCGATCATCGAACCGCTCTAGTTACTAATTTATTAGTTCATTAGTTTATTAGTTCAACCGATTCAACTATAATTCAACAAAAATAACCATTTTATAAAAATAATAAATAAAATATAAATAAACATACTAAAACATAATTATAATATAATTTAAATTTTAAAATATCATTCAAATAAAAAATATTACATCAACCACTATTATAATATCATTCAAAGTTACAAGCCAAATAATAAAAAAAATAACTAAACATAAAATGCTAATATCAAAATTTGTCATCAATAATTAAAATCCACAAAAACATAAATTAAGCAACGTAACAAATTAAAAAGATCAAGAACATAATAAAATAAGTTATCAAAACAAGTTAACTCAGCAATTCAACAACGAAATAAGAACTAGAACTGCAATCTACTAATTAAAAGAAACACCAACTAAAACAAGATCTACAACCTTCATCCAGTCATTGTTATGCACAATTATTTTCAATTTAACTAAATACTCAACTAAGTGATTAAGCATAAAAAAAAAACTAAGCAAGATCTTGAATGAATAAACTAAATCATACTAATCTAACCAAGCAAAGGAGGAAAGGGATGTCTCTGAATCTGAACTACAAATAAAAAAAAAAAGATAAGAAAATAACCATTACTTTCAGTATGAGACTCTGAGACGTGAGCAATGAGCAGAGTATGAGAGGGAGAAGGAGCGAGAACGCCGGTGATAAGAAGGTGACGGGCGACGGTCGACCAGGCGATGAGCACGACGACCCACGACGTGTGACAGACGACGAGCTACCAAGAGAATATACAGGCGGACGCACCGATTGTTTAACGGACGGCGGCGCTGAGTCGAGCCTTGCGGCGGTGGGGAAGACTGTAACCTAGGGTTGAGAGTTGAGAGAAAAGGGACTGAGGATTGATGGGGTAATGGCTCAGGAGAGAGTGGCTGGAGATGACAATTGCGATGACGGGGTGACACGGCAGTAGCTGGACGGAACAAGCTAAATCACAGAGTGATGGAGGAGCTTGAAGACGAGATGTTGTTGCGAGTAGTGCGAGTGAGTGAGTGCTCAAGGACAGGGGAAGAGGATTAGGATTTTGGTGGAAAATCTAAAAACCGGCCGAATTCCAGTTTGATTCGACTGGTCTGTTTCCAACAAATTCAGCAGTCCAATAACGATGTTTAGAAAGGGCGGTTATGACTTTTGTTCGAATAAAAAACTTCACCAATTCACAATTCGACCGACCAATTTAAATCGATTTTCAGAACCTTGCAAAAAATTCGCATAATAACTTGCGAACCTTGTGGTTGAGGAATAACTCGCCCACTCTTTTGGACAAACTACATATGACGTCCAAAAAAAAAATTGTGTCTTAGTAAATAATATTTTTTATTTTTTTAAAGATAATAATTTTTTATTTATAATAAAAAAAAATCCTAATATCCTATAGCATGATCTTGTAAAAAAAACCTTTAAAATCATTCGGATTGAATTGGATTATGTTGGTAAAAAATTAATTTCATATCAGCAAGTTATTATATTATTATTAAAATAGAAACAAATTAATAGTAAAAATTACATAATATTTTTCAATTTTTAAAGCGTTAATTTAAAATTTGATTCTAGCAGTTTTTTGAAATGACATATTAATCACATATGTATTGTTGAGTTTCTTTTTCATGACTTTAAATTGGATTAGATTTAGTATGATAAAATTTTCTGAAACCATATTTGTTTTTATTTTTTTTTAAATATAAACACTTCTTTTTTATTTGATAAATAAAAAATTTTATATTTGTGTACTTATAACTTTTAAAAATTAAGAGTACATTAAAAGTATCTAATAAAAAGTTTTTTAAAATTGATTTGTGTGCTTATTAAAATTAAAATATTTAATATAATATTTTTTAATTTTAAAAATTATTTTACTAAATAAAATTATTATTGTTTGTGTTTATTAAAAAGGTATTTTTAATTTAATTTATTAAACACATATGTTACAACTTTTAGGATTATAATTTTTAAAAACTATTTTAATATAGATAAACTTTTTTTGTTCATTTTTATTAGATTCAATGTGTGAACTGTGAACAACACCCCTGGTTTATTCTAGCTAGCAGACAAATAAAGGACGTGTAAATAGTCAAAATCGTCTCTGAAATATATCTTGATCTCTATTTTGGTCCTCGAAAGATAAAGTTAATCGAAATTGTCTCCGAAAGAAATACGATTAGTTACGTTAGTCCTTCCGTCAATTGGATGATGACGTAGGACTAATGCCACGTGTCAAGTCAGTAACACGTGGCATGCCACGTGGCACTTGACATGTAAAAATGTTATTTTATAATCAAAATAGTTCTTGAAAGTTCAGACGCAAGTCATTTTCATCCCTAAAATTTTAAAAATTAATCAAATTAATCCTTATATAAATTTTTTTTATTTTTTTTATAATATTAAATTTAAAATATTTTTCGATACTACTAATTTTAATAGAAATGTAATTGACAATCAAAATATTAGTAATGGTATCTTTTCTTCTTAAAAATATTTTCAATAAAATTATTTCTCTCCTTTAATTCTTGTCAAAATCTCTCTTATTCTTTTCTATTCTAAAACATTTTCCTTATATTATTACATTTTACTGGAATATATATATACTCAAAATTGAAATGTCGTATGTATTTGTTAACTTAAACAAAGTTATATACTCAAAATAAAAATTTATGTATGTTAACCTAAACAAAGTTAATAAAATTTATACATTTTTTTTTCATTACGGTATTACTTTCATTTATAGGTTAATATACATAAGTTTTGATTTTGAGCATATAACTTTATTTAGGTTAACAAATACCTACATTTCAATTTTGAGTATATATATATATATTCAAGCAAAATGTAATAATGTAAGAAAAAGGTTTTAGAATAGAAAAGAATAAGAGAGATTTTGACAAGAATTAAAGGAGAGAGATAATTTTATTAAAAATATTTTTAAGAAGAAAAGATACAATTACTAATTTTTTGATTGTCGATTACATTTCTATTAAAATTAGTAGTATCAAAAAATATTTTAAATTTAATATTATAAAAAAAATAAAATAAATTATATAAGGACTAATTTGATTAATTTTTAAAATTTCAGGAATGACAATGACTTACGTCTGAACTTTCAAGGACTATTTTGATTACAAAATAACTTTTTTACATGTCAAGTGCCATGTGTCATGCCACGTGTCACTCTAACACGCCACGTGTCACTAACCTAACATGTGGCATGTCAGGTGTCACTGAGTTGACACGTCAACCAATCATTCTGTGACACGTGACATTACCAATCGTATATCTTTTGGAGATGATTTTAATTAACTTTATTTTTCGAGTACCAAAATGGAAATTGGAGTATCTTTGAGGGACGATTTTGGCTATTTACTCCATCAAGGATAATGAACGAGTATGAATATGAGCATAGGAGTAGAACGATATGGCGAATAATAATATCATCACCACATAGTGTTTTTGGAGAAAAGAAAGAGGAAAGGTGGAAGGACTTATGTTAAAAGTGAAATCACATTTATTCTTCAATAACATACTGCTTACATAATATTTCCATCCCCTTCAAAAACTTCAAATTGTAAAGGAACTTCTAAGTTCTAACACAGTAACACCTATTATTCCATAACCGGATGCATTTCTTCACACCCCAAATAACTAAGTGTAGTACATGGAATACACCGACTACAACAAACAATAACAAAAGGGCCTTTAAAAGATACGAAAACCAATTGTCGACAATACGGCCATCTACAATCGCATCCCGCGTAATCAAAACAATGCCGGCAAAGTAAGTCAGCAAGAGAGTTGTAAGAGTGATCCACATGCCAATCAGTAACATCCACATGGTGAATATGTTCTTCAGAGGGAGTCCACTCACAAGTAAAAGACCCACACAAAGCGATGCAATGAAGCAAGTGGTATTGCATACCAAGAAAAAAGTATAGTAGTCACTTTTAGTTAGAGATAAAACTGCTTCTCCTGGACATAGCTGATCCGTTCTATTGGGAATTGAGCAGTCAAATAGGTTACTCTTACTTTTATCGTCGAAACCTACCTGGAGCACGCCACCAGGTGGATTCAAAGCGAATTGAAAGGTGATAGTTGCGATAATGGAAACCATCACACCCAGGGCTGTTTTCATATCCTTCAACCATTCATCCTTATCATATTTAAACCAATCCAAAATCTTACACCACCACGCTGTAGCGGTTGTGGATGATGTCCCTCTTGGTTCACTCATTTTGATTTATGATTAAAGTCGTTTCACCTAGCGGAGCAAGTAAAAGAAGCCAGTTATTCGATACCATACCAGCAGTCATCGCATAAATTTTTATGCAAAATTCTCTTCTATATTCTAAAAATTATTTATTAAATTACGAGAAAATTCCTTTTTTTTTTTTTTTGAGAAATGCTAAAATGACATTTTTTTATTTGTAAAATATATATTCTTCTTTTATGACTTTTAAAATTTTTTTTAATTCATTTTAAATTTTTTGTGTTAACTAATGTTAATTTTATCTATTTTTTTAAAAAAATAAATTATTTTTTACAAAAATATCCTTTAACAAAAATTTTATTTTTTGTCATTAAATTATTGTTATTAAAATATCTTTTAATAAATTATTTTTATTGATTAAATTATATTTACCAAAATATTTTTCTAAAAAAGTTTAATAATTAAATTATTTTTTGTAAAATATCCTTCAATAATTTTTTAATTATTAAATTATGATTTTACCAAGATTTTTATTAATAATTAATTTTATATTTTATTATTAATTTTTTAATATTAATATATATTATTTTAACATTAAATAAAAAATTTTGGTAAGATTATTTTTTAATATCAATATATATTAATTGTTATACATATTAATAGTGGTAAGATTTTTTTTAATAGTTAAAATTATAATTTAATAATTAAAAAATTATTGAAGGATATTTTAGAAAAAAATAATTTAATTATTAAATTTTTTAAAAATATTTTAGTAAAAATACAATTTAATTAATAAAAAAAATTTATAAAAAAAGTATTTTTATGAAAAACAATTTTTTTTTTTGAAAAATAGATAAAGTTAACATTAGTTAACACAACAAATTTAAGATGGATTAAAGATGATGTTTTTTAAAAATTATAAGAGAAAAAATATATAATATATAAATTGAGGGAGGAGGAGTGTCATTTTAACATCTCTTACAAAAGAAGAGGGAAATTTTCTCTTAAATTAATTATTGTGTATTTGTTTATATTTATATATTTTTAATAAATAATTAATTATTAAAATAATTAGATTTATAATAAATTAATTTTACAAAATGCTGAATACATATGTTGTATATATACTTATTGTTAGTTTTACACTAGTCACGTAATTCTTTCAAATTTAGCAATTGCGATTGTAGTCCAGAAATTGCAAAATATAAATCATATGTATTATTTTATAATTGAGTAAATGTTCTTTTCGATCCTTAACCATTTGTTCTGATGAACTTTTCATCTCTTAAGAAATCTAAAAATCTGAATGAGTTCCTATCTACTTTGATATATTTACATTTCAGTCCCTGGTTAGGGACCGAAAAGGACATTTATTCAGAGTAGATAGAGATTGGAACGTACATATATCAAAATAGATAGGAACCAATTTAGATTTTTAAATTTTTTAGGAAGTAAGAAGTCTATCGGACAAATTGTTAGAGATCGAAAAGGACATTTACTCTTTTATAATTCTATATTTATATTATTATATTACATTTTTTCAATTATTATTATTATTATTATTAAACATAATAACACATATGTGATTCATCATACAATCAATCATATTCGTTAATAAAATCATCTTTATTTTAATAAATAAATTACATAATTTGTATATATATATAAATAAAAATAAAATAAATAAAGTTACAAGAATGAAAAAAAAAATTTAATTAAAAATTATATAATTATTAATTTTTTTTTAGTACTAATAACCTTTGTATTAAACCAAAAAATAAATGACCCTTGGCTCGGCGGGACAGAATTTTAAATTCTAGTTTGATTCGCGTTTTTTTAAGTAGATTTCGACCGTTTTATTACTTTTAATTTTGGAGACCATTTTAATAAAGATATTAAAAATATTTTTTTTTTAAAAATTTATATGTGTTATGTTATTATTAGGCATCTTTATTAAATTGGTTAATAATTTATTTTTTAATAAATTAGAATAAAATCAGTTTATTATAACAACAATAATAAATCCAATTATCTGCATTATAATTATTAGACCTGATTTGATCCGATCGAATTACACAATTTAAATCGAATATCTTTAAATTTTTTGATAAAAAAATAAATATATCTCTAACTTTTTATTTTGCGGATATTTAAATCCCTAAAAATACAATTAAATTCTTAAAAAAATTAGACTTATTGTTATTATTATAAAAAATAAGTTTTATTTCTAATTTGTTAAAAAATTAAAAAATAACTGATTCATTAATACGTTTAATTAATAATAATACAACACATAAGCATTTTGATCTGTCTTTAATTTTGTCGCACTTTTCAAGAATTTTTTTTATCAACAACCACACTAAGTGCATAGAAAAATTACACAAATATGCAAATTGATTAAAAGAGTACCAGAAAATAAACACCATACGTAAACTATGGCCTTTTTTTAATCATTGTACCACTGTTTTACAAATAATTTATTAAATTATTATCCTTTTAAAATATATTATCTGCAGTGACAATTTGATAAATAATTCGGAAAATAATGACAGAATGATAAAAAAAAATCCCATAAACTATAGCATAACTCAGAAAATATCTAATTCTAGTGTGATAGATTGAGAATGAATTATGTGTATCTTTTCCCGGTTGATGATGCAAGTTTCAGTAAATTTTAGTTTAGAGAAAGAATAATATGGGAAAAAAAGAATCTCTTCGCTCTCTGCCTTCTTTTAAATTAAGAAATTTTGATATTTTAAGTTTTGGAGAAAAAGACAAATTAAACTATGACTCTCTCACGATGAAATTTTCTCGCTCCAACCAAGTGGGAGAAGGTTTTCTTAATGGGAAATTTAGAAAAACGAAGAAAGACAGAGGATCGATATCTCCTACTCTCCACTTTCAGAATTAAAATCTCCTATATGATTTCTATACTTCATGAATGCCCAAATTTGACAAATAAAACAAACACTATTAATTCTATTTGAGAGTTTTGGAAAGTCCTGTACCTTGTTTAGTCTTGCTTTGTCTTTGGTAAGTGTAAGCCTGTAAACAAAGGCTTTTGAGAGATTAATGTAATTTAGAAGGCCACTAAGGTTCTTATTTATAGAGAATTTTATGCATAGAGGTGGACAGGTGGTTGGTCCTCTTGATTTTCCATATTCCATATTCTATATCCTATCACAGTACGTGGTGGGATTTCTCATGTGCTCAAGAATTTTTTGTAATGTGATTTTCAATTAGAATAATTCTCCACATACAAGCTGTTTTTGCCTGATTGTGGCCGAACTATAATTCATTTCCGTGAGATGGTTGGCCGACTTTCTTGATAAACCACGATGTACCTTAGCCACCAAGTGAAATAAGGGGGAGCACCTGCAAAAAGTATTCTGACACTCAAGTTAATTAACGAAAATTATTAGAAGAAAGCTTTTAGCTTAGAACGATGATCTACCTTTCCCAACTCTAATTGCTTCCTTTTATAACTAGGAGATGATAACGACCATTTTTTCTGAATTGATTATTTTTTATGTAACCGAACAAAGGTCATTTATTGTCATAAAGTCGGCAGAGCTAATGCATCGATTATAAGGAGATCTGCCAAGTTATAACTCGTAACTGATGTGTAACGGTCATATCACAGCCCTCAAACTTAGCCTGGACTTAAATGAGGCAGATTGAACTTTCAAATTTACGTGGCCGAGTTATAGCTCGGCATGAGGAGCCCCCAGGTTAACTTGACTCACTGTATATATAAATATAAATTATTATTTTATTTAGAATAGTAAAAGCCATGATAAACAAATTAATGATGATAGTATTTTTTAATGCAAGGTGCGAGTTCCTAGGTGGGCTTCGAACCGTTGGAACTGGACTCTTGATGAAGGGTTGTGATGTTAACTTGGAACTGAAAAGTTTTTATTAAATGAATGGTCAAAATTTTATTTCAAGTTACATTGGCGTAGGGATAGAGCTGCTGCTTTAACTTGTTCTTCTTCTCAAAGAGTTTTAAAGAATGAGAAAAAGAGGTTAGTAACAATACTCCTGTACTCCTTACCTTTTCTAATTTTTGCTATTTGAGAGAAAGAAAATGGGTGACAAAAAGGGAAAGGCTTTACCTAAGGTAGAAGACGATGGGTCGTACGAATGGGTTGATGGGGATGTGAAGATAAGGGCTTTTCTTTTTTTCGACAAAGAAAATGTTGAAGGGTTAATTTGGCAAGGATAGTGAGACCTGGTTTTCATATCGAACTGATGCCATGCAATCGCATGGATCGTGTTTTTCACAGAAAGAAAGATTTCGAAAATTTTTTATGTATAGCTGTGTCCCTAAAGAATTGTTTGTTAAGCTACCTTTTACAAATTTCAAATGTGACATATTGAAGCAAATGAACTGTGCACCCTCTCAGGTCCATCCTAACGGATGGACATTTGTGAAATGTTTTGAAGTTCTGATGGAATTTTTAGAGATTGAGCCTGACATAGAATTATTTTTTTCTCTTTTTCAAGCCAAGGGTGTCTGGAAAGGCCTTTGGGTTAGTTTGAATAGTACCCCTGAATTTTCTATTTTTAAATTGTACAAATCTTCTTTCAAAGATTTTAAGGAAATGTTTCTCAAGGTAAAATCGGTAGATGAAGAATTTTCTTTTTACCTAGACGAAAACCTTGGCGAAAAGTTTCCCCTTTACTGGTGCTGCCAACCTAATCACATATTCGGTCCTGAACTTATAACGCCTCGGAACGAATGTATAATAAGCTTCCTGATGGAAATGGTTGACCAAGGTGGTTTAATATCTGTGTCAGACTTACTTCCGTGGGAGGAAAATAGGGCGTCTGTTGTAGAGTATTTTGGTGAGGCACTATTGTGTTATTTGATCTGGATTGTATGCTATGTTGCAGTGTGCTCACTGAGCTCTTTTCTCGTCTTCCTTTTTTTAGGTGGGAAATACCCTGGAGTTTTAATATCGAGCATGAGAGCTCGGTTTAAGATGAAAAATTTCGAAGGGTTCTCCTCAAACCCAGAAAAGGTGGAAGGTGAGGCTGAAGTGAATCAACCGCCGTGGAAGAAAAAAGGGATTGTTTTCAAGAAGAGAAAGTCTGATGTAATCAATGTGGACGAAGGAGAGAAAGCGATTGAACTTAGCAAATTAGCAAGTTTTACTGTTAAACAAGAAAAACTTCACTCTTTTGAGGAAGAAGGTGATGCGTCGTCAATATGGGACAGAAAATTTCCGTTTAATGTATTAGCGGACGAAGTTGTTCAATCTGCCTCAGACATGACTCGTATTGAGGAGGTCAGGGATGTTGGTATAGACCAATTCATGCAGGTCAGTTAAGCTTTTATATTTGTACTTTTGTCAAAATAAACATTTGAAGGATTAAAGTGTATCTGTGTTTGATTTGTAGGTTTTGGATTTTCGGTTAGCTAGCATAGGCCGAAGTCAAGAAAAAAGGCATAGAAAAATGCTACAGAGTACTGTAGAAAGTGCTGATCTAAAAGAGCAGCTGGAATCAAAAGAGACTATCCTAACCGAATTAAGGAAAGAACTTTTTGTTGTGAAAGAGAAACTGAGACTTGAGAAAGAAGAGCATGAAAGGGCTATAGAATCCCTAGGAAAGAAAGAAAGTGAATTTTCCACTATGAGTGAGCAAATTGTTGAGGTGACATTAAAGTTGAAACAGATCGAGTCAAACCGAGAAGCTGATATCCTCGATGCCTTTGCTAAAGGCTTTGAACGTGCCGTCATTCAAGCAAAGTTCCTATGTCCGGGAGGTGATTTTACTGCTATAGATTCGAGCAAGATAGTTCGGAATGGCCACTTGGTTGATGGTGAGGAAGTCGCAGAAGAGGGCGATGATAACTTGGTCGATTAAATTATTAGCTTTATTTTCAACTTTTTGTGATTTTGTGATGGCTAAGGGATATGAACAATCCTATAAAAACTGTTTATTTTGAATAGTGCATGTGGAATCCTATTAAGGACTGTTATATTATACTGTTTGGTTTCCAATTGATATATTTCTGATAAATTAGGATATGTTTTAGTTCTAACTTTTGTATGTATCCCTAGTTAGGGTCTGATTAGTGTAGTGCGCCGATGAAGAAATTATCAGCTTCCGATGTGCGCATGAGGTATCAATGCGACTTTAGATTTGATTAATAGCCCTTTACTGCGGTAGTAAGAGTCGATCAGTAAAAAGCTTATTTTGGACAAGTACGTTGAATAAAGATGAGTCGTAGCAAGAAGAAAAAAAATAATTCTTATTTAATGCAGTATCTTTACAAATGGAATTAGGTAAGCTAGCCTCGTTAAAACCTCTTTGAGCAAAATCCGACTTTGGGAAAAATCTCAAGGTAGGAAAAAGAGTACCAGCATTTTGCAATTTGCTAGCTATAGTATTGCTTCAAGGAATTAACATTCCAAGTGCTAGGTAATATCGTGCCGTCTAATTGCTCCAGACGATATGCGCCTTTGCCAAGCACTTGATGAATTCTGTAAGGGCCGTCCCATGTCGCGGCAAGTTTGCCGTGCAAAGGGGGTCTTCGTGTTGCTTCAGTTTTCCTCAATACCAAGTCACCGGCATGAAAAGATCTCGGCATCACCCTTTTATTGTGGCGTTGACCTATTCGCTACTGTAGGGCTTTGTGACAAACTGCCGCTGTGGCTCGCACTTCCTCAATCAAATTAAGCTCAACTCGTCGAGCATGGTCATGATCCTCGCCTTGTGTTCTTAAAGAGCCTTGTGATATCTCGATTGGAATAATTGCATCTGATCCATACACCAAACGAAATGGTGTTTCTTTAGTTGTTGAGTGTACTGAGGTGTTATACCCCCATAGAATTTCTGGAACAAGTTCGGCCCATAAACCTTTAGCTTCATCGAGCTTCTTCTGTAGAGCTTGGAGGAGGACCTTATTCGCAGCTTCCGCTAAACCGTTTGATTGAGGATGATCCACCGAAGAGAAATGCTGTCTAATCTTTAAATTCTGCAAAAAGGTCTGGAAATTATGGTCGGTAAACTGGCGACCATTGTCAGTTATGATATGCCAAGGTATACCGAATCTGCAGATTATCTTTTGCCAAACAAATGATATCATTTGTGCTGATGTAATCTTAGCTAGGGGTTGAGCCTCAATCCACTTAGAAAAATAATCAATTGCCACAACTAGATATTTTACCTGTCTCGGGGCAGTGGGGAATGGTCCGAGGATGTCAATTCCCCATTGATTAAATGGTCAGCTTACCGTTGAATGGTGCAAATTCTCGGCTGGGATGTTAATAATCAGAGCATGCTTTTGACAGTGATCATAGGTGCGGACCTTTTTCTGAATGTCCTCCCATATGGTCGGCCAGTAAAAACCAGCACAGAGAATCTTCTGTGCCAGGCTTCTTGTCCCTGAGTGCATCCCACAAATGCTTTCGTGAACCTCAGCTAGGGCTAAGTCGGCCTCTGACCTGTCTAAACATTTCAATAGTGGTCGAGAGTAACCTCGCCTGTACAATTTGTCATTCAGCAGTGTAAAGAAAGATGCTTGTTGTTTAAACTTTTTAAGGTCTTGGACCCCTAATGGAAACTCTCCACTTTTGAGGTATTGAATGTATGGTTGTTGCCAGCTATCATCAGTATCTATATGAAAAGTGCCGATTATATTTATGCTCGGCTCATAAAGGGTTGACTGCAAAAGTGAGGCAGTGTGTGACTGAGTGGTAGCTAATTTAGATAATATATCTACCCCGTGATTCTGATCTCTAGCTATATGACTAATTTCAATCTTTGAAAAACTATCTATAAGGCTTTTGACAATATCTAGATATTTTGATAGAATATGATCTTTGATTTGAAAATATTGATTTACTTGTTGAACAACTAACAAGGAATCACAATAAACCTGTAGATTAATAACGTGCAATTCGATTGCTAACCTGAGCCCAGCAATTAAGGCTTCATATTCGGCTTGATTGTTACTGGGCTTGAAGGAAAACCGAAGAGAATGCTCAACAACAACCCCATCAGGATTTTCCAGAAGTATTCCTGCTCCAGATCCTTGGGGGTTCGAGGCTCCATCGACGAATAGCACCCAGCTCGTACTTTTTTCGTCCGAACTTAATCCTGTGAATTCGGCAACAAAATCAGCTAAGTACTGTGATTTGACAGATCCTCTAGGTTGATAGTGAATATCAAATTCTGAGAGTTCAATGGACCACTTGATCAGCCTCCCTGCTAGCTCAGGTTTGGCGAGTATTTGGTGTAGTGGCTGGGAAGTTCTAACATTGATTGTATGGCTCTGAAAATAGGGACAAAGCCTCCTCGCCGAGAAAACAAGTGCGTATGCAAGCTTTTCTAACCTCGGATAACGAAGCTCGGCATTCTGGAGTGATTTGCTTACAAAGTAAACTGGTTGTTGCATTTTCTCATTTTCTGCAACAAGAACAGAACTAACTGCCATATCAGTGATTGACAAATATAAATAATTAAATATAATGGTTCGCTGACCTTAGGCTTTTGTAAAACAGGGGATTTAGAAAGAAATTGCTTTAAACTCCAAAATGCGGCTTCACAACTTTCATCCCATTGAAAAGTTGTATTTTTTTGTAAACATTGAAAAAAGCTCAGGGATTTGGACGCCAAACATGGCAGGAATCTGGGCAATGCTGCTAGCCGCCCTGTTAGTCGCTGGACCTCTTTGACGGTTGTTGGACTATTCATATCGAGGATTGCCTGATATTTTTCGGGATTTGCCTCAATTCCTCGGCTGGTAAGGATGAAGCCGAGGAATTTTCCTCCTTGCACGCCAAAAGCACATTTTTCTGGATTAAGCCTCATGTTATAAGCTCGAATCTGACCAAAAATTTCAGCAAGGTCATCAACATGGGATTGGCCGACCTTTGTCTTGGCGACCATATCGTCAACATATACCTCAACATTCCGGCCTATCTGCTGGTCAAAGACTTTATTCATCAGTCTTTGGTACGTTGCACCTGCATTCTTTAAGCCAAAAGGCATGACATTATAGCAATAATTACCGTACTCAGTAATAAAAGCAGTTTTTTCTTGGTTTGATGGATGCATAAAAATCTGGTTGTAACCAGAGTATGCATCCATGAAACTCAAGGTACCATAACTATAAGAATTATCTACTAAAGTATCAATAGAAGGTAGAGGATAGGCGTCTTTAGGACATGCTTTATTTAAATCAGTAAAGTCGACGCACATGCGCCATTTACCACTGTTTTTCTTTACCATGACGACGTTAGCTAACCAAGTCGTGAACCTGATTTTCCGTATGAAGTTTGTGTCAATGAGCTTTTTGGCTTCGGCCATGAACGCGAGCCTTTTCTCGGTTCCGAGATTTCTTTTTTTCTGAGATACTGGTCGGGTTGCCGGACTTATTGCCAGTTTATGAGTGATAACAGATGGATCTATGCCCGACATGTCTTCTGATGTCCAAGCAAACAGGTCGGCATTCTGTCGTAAAAAACGGATGAGTTTTTCCTTCTCCTCGTTTTTCAGAGATGTTCCTACAAAAGTAAATTTCGTTGGATCATCAGTTAACATAAGCTTTGTTAGCTCTTCATTTGGTAGAGGACGATCTTGAAGGTCGGCTCTGGGATCTAGCTCGGCCAGTATTGGCTGTTCGGCATGTATGGAATTTACACGCCGTTCGTTCTTTCTTTTGATAGGCTTCAGGCTTGTGTTGTAACAATGCCGAGCTTCTTATAAGTCGCCATGAATCGTTGCCACAATATTGTCCTGCACAGGAAACTTGACACAAAGATGAACTGTGGAGACAATTGCAGCAAATCTATTTAAGAAAGGTCTTCCTAAGATAAGGTTATAAGGACTAAAACAGTCAACCACAAGATATTGGATATCCTGTGTTCTGGATAATGATTGCTCACCGAGCGTGGTTTGTAACCACATTGAACCCATAACTGGAACCCGTTCTCCTGAAAATTCGACCAAGTCTCCTACAGATGGTTGCAAAATGTTAGTACTTAGCTTCATCTTTTCAAATGTGGCAAAAAATAACACATCGGCGCTGCTGCCTGGGTCCAGCAACACTTTCTGAACTATTAAGTCGCCCAAATGGATGGAGATGACGACAGGGTCATCCAAGTTGGTGTCAGTGCAACTAAAATCGGTCGGGCAAAAGGTCATTTCTGTCATTTTCTGTACTGGTTGAGGATTGTTGGTGGTGTCCCCAAGGGCCAGCATGGCTCTGTACGTGTGCTTCCTAGCCGAGCTTGTGTGTCCACCCCCGGCATAGCCTCCCGAGATGCAGTTAATTATGCCCCTAGGTTGAGCAAGGACCTTTTCCTTGTCCTTTGATGATGATCCTATAGGGGATGGATCTGAGGTAGGAACGGATCTCTTCTGCATATGACCTGCAATAAATTTATCAAGATGCCCTTGCCTTGCTAAACGTTCAAGGAGATCTTTTGCGATCACACATTCATCGGTTGTGTTACCATACTTCTGATGAAATATGCAATACTTAGATTCGTTAACATTCTTCGGCTCAGGATAATTGCCAGCTTTACGAGGGCGTTTAATCAACTTGAAATTTAGTATTTCTTTAATAATGTTGTCCCTCTTTGCATTAAACTGCGTGTATGACTCGTAACGGGGCGTAGGCCTAAAACTCTTCTTATTGTCCCGAGGTTTATCATCGTCTTTAGTGGTTGTTGACTTTTCAGCCTTTCGAGCCTGGCAAAGCTCCTCAATATCTATCTGTCCTTTGGCTTTCTCGCGAAACTCAGCCAGAGTCTTTGACTTGGCTATCGCAATGGCTTCTTGGAATTTTTCTGGGCGTAGGCCTTTTGATGGCATGCAAGTGGACTTCAGGATGGAGATCAGGGATTCTTATAGCTATCTTCATAAAGCGGGTAATGTAGTCCTTCAGACTTTCTTGAGAACCTTGTTTAACAGTCATCAAATAGTCGGAATCGTGCAAATATATCGCTGACGCTGCAAAGTGATCCTCAAATTGCTTCGCCAACTCTTGGAAACGTGAAATTGAATCTGCAGGCAAAGAGCAAAACCAGTCAAGTGCAAGACCATCTAAAAAGGACAGAAAACAACGACATAAAATAGGGTCAGATGCACCGTTAACGATCATAATAAATTGAAATTTCTTGATGTGTTGCTTTGGATCCCCAAACCCATCATACGGAGTTAACGTCGTCGGCAAAGTAAATTGTCTGGGGAGTTGAAAATTCATGATGTCGGCTGTGAACGGCCCTGCCAAATTATCAAGTTCATCTTCCTCGCCCTCGGGTGCAGCTTTGTCATTCCAAGGACCTGCGCCTTCATCATCCTGAGGCGTCTCCGAGACATGTGTCGGCGCGGACTGACACTCATCATTGGTGTGCCGTTCGTGACGATCATTATTGTGTTCAAGGCGAGTGTTGACTAATTGCTTAATTTGTTGCTGCATCCTTTGATTCTCGTACACCATACGTTGATTTGCCTCGGCCATTCGCTGGTTTGCCTGTTGAAGCTCGGTTACCATCCGAAGGAGCTCGGCTGGTGTGGGAGGAGGTACGTCAGCCATTAATAGTTGCTGCGGTATTTGGGGCCTATGAAGAAAAAAGAGTTCTAAATTTTGGGCCCCACGGTGGGCGCCAAATGTTTCGGCCTGGTTGTGGCCGAACTATAATTCATCCCCGTGAGATGGTTGGCCGACCTTCTTGATGAACCACGATGTACCTCAGCCACCAAGTGAAACAAGGGGGGAGCACCTGCAAAAAGTACTCCGACGTTCAAGTTAGTTAACGAGAATTATTAGAGGAAAGCTTTTAGCTTAGAACGATGATCTACCTTTGCCAACTCTAATTGCTTCCTTTTATAACCAGGAGATGATAACGACCATTTTTCCTGAATTGATTATTTTTTATGTAACCGAACAAAGGTCATTTATTGTCATAAAGTCGACAGAGCTAATGCATCGGTTACAAGGAGGTCTGCCGAGCTATAACTCGTAACTGATGTGTAACGGTCATATCACAAGCATTTTTTTATACAAGTCTTTACAAGTCATTTATGTTAACGCACTTCGAACCGTACTGCACGTTTTCACTACACCTTCTTCTTCTTCTTCTTGCTGCACGTTCTTCTTCCTCTTCCTCTTCTTCTTCTTCTTCTTTTCTTTCGTTTCTTACCTTCTCTTTCTCCTTCTTTATTTATGTGCTTTTCTCTCTGTTTTCTTTTTTCGTTATTCTCGATTTTCATTATTTTTTGACATCAAGCTCTGAAATCATTTTTGAAGAAGAAGAAGCAGCAGAAGATGAAGAGGAGAAAGAGAAAGAGTTCTGAATTATGCATAAGGTGTACTTCAACGAATTTTGGGTGTATTTCTTAAATCCTTTGGGTGTAGTTTTGTAATCCTTTGGGTGTATTTCTGTAATCCTTTGGGTGTATTTCTGTAATCCTTTGGGTGTATTTCTATAATCGTTTGAGTGAATTCCTGTAATCGTTTGGGTGAATTCCTGTAACTGTTTGGGTGTATTTCTGTAATCGTTTGGGTGTATTTTTGTAATCGTTTGGGTGTATTTCTGAAGTTCCATTATCTTCAAATTTGGCAAGAAACTCGTTTTCATCAATGTTCTGAAAACCGATTCGAACCGACCGGTCGAACTGGTCGAACCGTAAACCGGACGCCAAAACGATTCGGTCAATTAGCGAAACCGCGAAATCTGAAATCCAGTGTTAAATCGGTGAACCGGCCGATAACTGGTCGGTCGAACCGAACCGTGACCCGGCCGATTTTTTGGCAAAACAGCAAAACGCTGCCGTTTCTTGCTCTGAAACCCTAAATCAATGTTCTGATCCCTAATTGCCTTCACAAAATCACAATTCTCATCGAGCTTCAGAATCAGAGAACGCCATCACAATCTCACACGGCCACACGGGTTTGTTGTCGAGCAGTCACCTCCGTCGCGCAGTCACCTCCGTCGAGCAGTCACCTCCGTCGAGCAGTCACCTCCTTCGACCAGTTACCTCCGTCGCACAGCAGCCGTCGTTCGTGCTCCACCACTGCTTGGTTCACTCGGCGTCGCTGTCTCCCACTCTCCCTATTGCATGTTCTGTTGAAGCCTTGAAGGTGCCTTCGTGCTTCCGGAGTTCCAGGTAATTTTTTTGTTAGTTATGAACTTATGATTGTTTGATTGAATCATTGAATAACTGCATGTCTCTGTCTCCTGATGAGTTTGATTGAGTAGCTCTTTGATTTTGTGACATGATGAACTCTGAAACTGTGAACTCTGAACTGATCCTGCTAAACTGAACTGGATTTTGTGACATGATGAACTGACATGATGAACTGCTAAGCTATGAACTCTTTGATTCTGTGAACTCCCACTCTTTTGAGTATTTTTTTTAGTTATTTTATTTTTCTTTGAACTGATTACTGAAACTGAACTGATTACTGAAACTGAACTGATTTTGCTTTGTTTATTGAACTAGATTTTGTTGTTTGCTGAATAATTGTGAATAATTTTGAATAATTTTGGATGTTGTTTGTTGTGAACTTGAGAGTTGAGATTATTGGGTTGAATTGCTGGTAATGTTTAGGTATCGATGAAAGTATCAACCAAGAACTACCTAGGAATAATAATGCTGAAACTAATTCTACTTCGAATGAACGTTCTCTTCCTCCCACGACTAACGAAAGTCAGTCACAAACTTCTAGTGTTCGGGGGAAAACTGATCCTGCTTGGAGATATGTTGCTTTACAAAATATAAATGGAAAATTGCATTACCAATGTTTATTTTGTCTGAGTACTTTTGGGGGCAGGGAAATTAATAGAATGAAAAAGCATTTGGCGAAGATAGGTGGAGACATTAAGAAGTGTTCTAAGGTCCCGTATGATGTAGAGAAACAAATGGAAGGTTTATTGAAAGAGATTCAGAAGAGTAAAACTAGTAAAAGGAAAGTAAGTTTCAATGAAGAGGGTACTAATGAGTGTGAGGATGCAATTGATGAAGCAATAGCGCAAGAAGAACAACAAACTCCGAGTCAGTTACCAACTAAGGAGGTTATTGGAGGCGATCCAAAAAAGAAAGCAAAAACTATTATTCCTCCTATGTTTGCACCAAGAACAACTCCGAGAAGTCAACCAAGTCTGAAAAGTGTGTTTCAAAACAAAGAGGCACTTCATGAAGTTGATAAGCGAGTGGCTAGATGGCTTTCAGATTGTACGATTCCTTTCAATGCGGTTATGTCACCCTTTTTTCAAGATATGTTGGATGGTGTTGCTGGCATTGGGCTTGGTTATAAAGGTCCTTCTTATGATAGATTGAGGGTTAACTTATTAGCCGATCTCAAAAGGGAGTGTCAAATGGTTGTTGATAGCTATAGGTCTGCTTGGAAAGAAATTGGATGTACTCTCATGGTTGATGGTTGGACAGATCAAAGGCAAAGAACGTTGATTAATTTTTTGGTTTATTGTTCGAAAGGGTTATACTTTGTGAAATCTGTAGATGCTTCAAGTATGGTTAAAAATACTTCAAGCTTGTGTGACTTGTTTTCAGAGGTGATTGAATGGATTGGACCTGATAATATTGTTCATGTAGTAACAGATAATGCTGCGAACTATGTTGCTGCTGGTAGGCTTATTAATAAGAAATTTGAAAATATTCACTGGTAACTTGTGCTGCTCATTGCTTGAATCTTATTCTAAAAGATAAAAGCAGCATGCCACACATTTCTAACCTTGCAACACGTGCTTCGAAGATTATGGTGTTTGTGTATAATCATATGGTGTTCTTGTCCTGGCTAAGACAAAGAACTTATTGGAGGGAGATTGTTCGTCCAGGTGCAACTCGTTTTGCCACTGTCTTCATCACATTGATGAGTATCTTTGAGCGCAAATCGGATTTACAATCATTGGTTGTTGATACACACTTTACCGGACACAAATTAGGAAGGAGTGCTAATGGTAGAGCTGTGAGTGCAATTATCCTAGACAATAAATTTTGGGATGATTGCTTTACTGCATGCCAAATTGTGAGTCCGTTGATTAAATTGCTGAGGTTGGTAGATGCCGATGATAAACCATCATTGGGAATTGTTTATGAAAGTATGCTGAGGTTAGAAAATAGAATCAAAGAAATGTTCAAGCATAGGAAAGCTGCATATCAACCTTACACAGAGATTATCAACTCAAGATGGGACAAACATTTGAAAAAAAATCTTCACGCAACAGCTTATTTCTTGAATCATGGTTGCTTTTTTTCTGAAAATTATAGAGAAGCACCTGATGTCATGCGAGCTTTACTTGATCTTGCTACATTGCATTGAAAGGTTAATAATTTAGATTTAGTTGTGGCAATGAAAGAGATACACATATATAGAGATCGAAAGGAAAGCTTTGATAGGCCTGAAGCTGTTTGAGCTACAAAAAACTTCAACCTGGTAATAATATCTGTTTGACAATAAGCTTTAGTTATTTACTTATTTTGTGTTTTGGTTTCCTTAATTTGATAATTAATACTTGAGATATGGGATTGTAACTTGTAGATGAATGGTGGAGGTTGTTTGGTGGTTCTACTCCATACTTACAAAACATGGCAGTTCGCATTCTTAGCCAAGCATCTGCTTCTTCAGGGTGTGAAAGGAATTGGAGTCTTTTTGATCAAATTCATACAACAAGAATGAATAGATTAGAGCATGATAGGCTAAGTGATATTGTGTATGTTACATATAATTTGCATCTTAAATCCAGGTAATATGTATTTCATCCTTTCATTTCATATCATTAGATTTTGTATAGTTAATATACTAAGCTTGTCATATATTGTATTTAATTTGTTAGGACAGAAAGAAAAAAAAGAAAGCAAAAGTTGCAATATGATCCAATCGATATTGAAAGTATTGATATGGTTGTTTTTTGGGTGACGAAAGAGGTTATTGAAAAAGAGTCTGATCTTCTAAGTAATATTAAAGACTTGCTTGGTGAGTATTATAGTTTATTGATTAGACAATAAATTACAATAGCTTTGATCTTTAATTTATTGATAATGTGTTATATTTTGTTAGATGAGATTGATGCTGATTTAGATCAAGGTGGTGGTGGTAGTAGTAGTACATTTTATGCTACACCACTTGCTTTTTCTAGTCCAAGTAGTGGAAATGAAGGTGATGATATCAATGACACAAATCTGCAGCAAGTTATGGAGGATTTTGATGATTGATGACAAACTTGGATCATTTTGATGTTGCTATGTTATGTTTGATTGGTTGTTTTGTTTTTTGACTTTTGAATTTGTATTTGAATGAGATTATAACATTCTGGTTGATGTAGTACTTTTAATTTGAATAGTATTTTAAGGTTTACATTAGACTATAATTATATTTTCATGTGTTTATTTATATTTTATTTATTATTTTATTATAAAACGGTTTTTTCGGTTCAACCACGGTCGAACCGATTAAACCTATGAACCAGTGAACCAGTAGCTAGAGCGGTTCGATGACCGGTTCGATTTTCAGAACCTTGGTTTTTATGGAGGAAGAAGAAGAAGATTCGTTCATAATGCATGGTGAGTAGTGCGCTTTGGAAACAGGAAGTGGTTGAATAATGTGCGTTTATTTATTCTTTAATATGGGAATGTAATACGTGTGTTTTGTTGGACTTGTGCCAACTTGTAACACTTGTAAACCAAAAAGACTTGTATGTGTAACAGCCCTCTTTCAATTATACTATTTTGGTAATGTTTAATTATTCTATTTGTCTTTATAGTTTTATCGATTTTTAATTAAATTTTTATATCTGCGTTTGTTATTTTTGTAGACAGAACACAAAAATATGGATAATAAATATCTAAAACGTATTTTAATAGAAAAATATAAATACTAAACACAATATATTCAAAATAATTTTCTTTATTTTTGTGTCTATTTATAAACCAAGGACAATATAATAAACACAAAATTTAAGAGGATAGACACAATTTTAATAATTTTTTTATAGATAATTATTTTTTTTAAGTATAATAGGTACCATTATATTCCTTCACCCTTCTTTCGCAACTGGGAATAGTTAGGCAATAAAAAAGGAATGAGAGATAAGGGAAAATTGAAGAGGATATACGAGATATGATTTTGTATAATATTTTAGTATTATTCATGTGTATCTAAATATAATATTGGACATTATATTAATATCTTGTATATCATATCTAAATACAACATATAAAGAATAATTTTTAATGAAATATTTTGTCTTTATTTTAGTATCATGTTTTGTCCTGTCTACAAAAATAAATATAACCTATCGTAATAAAAATATTAAAATTAATAAAATATTCTATTAAATAAAATAAAATTTTCAGTAATATGTTAGATTTATTCTTCTTTTTTAATGAAATATTTTGTTAATTCTAATGTTTTTGTTATAACAAGAACTTGATCACAAAATCTGATATAGTAAAAAACTCAATCAAAAAAATTAAAAAAAAGTATAAGATCCTAATTAAAAATTTCATAAAACTCAGAGATCAACAGAATGATTAGATTTTTTTGTAAATCAATCAAAATTCATAGTTAATATTTTATAAAATAATAATATTAATGTGAATAAATTTTATTATTCGTTTATAATAAATTTAGTTATTCTACTATGATAAGTTTGATTATTAATCTAATTAATATTTCTTTAGTTAAAAAATATGTGAATATATATATATATATATATATATATATTAATTAGTTTAATGACTAAATTTTTATGTAAATTGAACATTTTTATAAGACTTTAATAGTCTAATAATTCTAAATTTTGTGAATCACTCAGAAAGAGTTATCGTATAAATCTAAATAGGTTTTTAAATATTGATAGTATTTAAATGCTAATATTGAAACCTTTATAAACAAATTAGTGTTATTTAATTTTTGGAAAATACCATGACTTTAAAATTCAGCATTCACTCGACCTTTAAATTTAAATAATATTATTTAATCAAATTTTAGTTAAAAATTAAAATACATTCTTAATTTATAGTTAAATATGTTAATAATTAAAATTAATTTAAATTTTAAATATTAAATTTTTTTAATTTTTTACCTATTTTATAAAGTAGTTATTTTATTAATTTTTATTTATTTACACGTTTTTTCCATTCTTTTGTGTACGTTCTTTTCTTTTTTTTTTCTCATTTACTATTTCATATTAAATTATTATTATTATTATTAGATGAATCATGCTATTTATTTTAAGTGACTTGCATGCTAACTCAAAACTCATTTATCATCATTGTCGAATGAAATTTTAATAAAATTATATTAACATTTGAATAATTAAACAATAAATGAATTATCAGTATATGCATCAATATTCTTTTCTTCTTCTTTATTTTCTTTTTTCTTTTTTTTTTATTTTTTTAACCTTTATATCTAAAATGATTAGAGACGACCAGCATCATAAAATAATTAGACCGAATTAAAGATAAATAAAAGAGCAATTGCAGGTATTCGAAAGAAAAAAAGATAACAAATAAAAATTTGATAAAGGTTTATAGTTTTCAATAATTTTTTTTATTATTAGTTGGATTTTTTATTACTTATTTGAATATTAACGCTTTTAAAATTATTAAAATGTATGTTCGTAAAAATTAATTTTTTTTCAATTGTAACACAGGCTTTTTTACCTATATACGCACAAAAAATTCATTTATTCCCAAAATGCGCATAGGTGAAAATTGTTCTCAAAATGCGCAGCTCCATTTCATACATGGCGACCACGAAATGGATTTTAACACCATTTCAGGCTAGGTGCCCACGATATGGGAGCACCATGTCAGGTACACCAGGCACGAAATGGAGATCCCATTTCATGGGTGGTAGCAACGAAATGGACAGATCAAATCAGAGGCGACAGACGCGGACAGACCCTTGGTGCGTGTTTGGATTTACGTTGGTCAAACTGGAGTTTAAATAAAAGTGATTTTATAGAATTGATTTTGGGTAGAAGTGAGTTTGTGCCAACATGATTTATGTTTGGCAATTTTTACCAAAATTAATTTTGATAAAATAAATATTGTTTGGATAATATTAGTTAATCACTTTTAAATAAATAATTAATTAATTACTAAAAAATATAATATTAAATTATAATATTATTTTTTTAAGTATATTTAATTTTTTTCTATTTTTTTAGTATTTTTTATATAGTATTTTTTTATAGTACTCTATTTTAGTATATTATAATTTTTTATTATTATAATAAAAATTAATATTTATTTATAAATTTAAAAATAAAATATAAAAATGGACAATTTTTTAAGTATTTTTTTATAGTAAAAATTAATATTTATTTATTAAATTAAAAATAATATATAAAATAACATATTTTAGTACTTTTTTAAGTATTTTTAATAATTTTATTTTTATTATTATTTTAGGTTTTAATTTTTAATTTTTTATATTTTTATTATTATTTATAATTAATTTTTTATTTAATTTATCATTTTTAATAAGAACAATAAGACATATTATAAAAAATTAAAATAGTAAACAGTGCACAAAATTATAATAATTATTTTAATACTCTTAGTATTTTTTATTTAAAAAAATATGAAAAAAATCAATAATAACTAGCAACAAATAAAAAAATCAATAAAAAACCCTAACACTTAAAAAAATAATATTATAATTTAATATTATATTTTTTAGTAATTAAGTAATTATTTATCTAAAAGTGATTTTAACTAATATTATCCAAACAATATTTATTTTATCAAAATCAGTTTTGGTAAAAATTGTCAAACATAAATCATGTTGGCACAAACTCACTTCTACCCAAAATCAATTCTATAAAATCACTTTTATTCAAACACACACTAATGGTCTGTCCATTTCGCGTCTGTGGCCCCTGATTTGATCTGTCCATTTGGTTGCTGCCACCCAGGAAATAGGATCTCCATTTCGTGCCTGCTGTACCTGATATGGTGTATGCGCATTTTGGGAATAAATGAATTTTCTGTGCGTATATAGGTAAAAAAGCCTTGTAACACATCTAAAATTATTAAGTTATATAAAAAATATTTTTGAAACATATCTAAAATCATAAATCTAAAATTTAAATTTAAACATTTAAAATAAAATTAATTTTTTTATATCTTATTCGATAAAAACTCATCTAATATTTCTCTTTTTTTTAATAGTTAGATTTTTTCGTTACTTATTTAAATATTAATGCTTTTAAAAGTATTAAAATGGATGTGTATAAAACTTCGTTTTTGTTTTCAATTGTAACAAATCTAAAACTATTAAGTGATACATAAAATATTTCTGAAACACATCCGAAATCATAAATCAGAAATTTAAATTTAAACGTTAAATATAAAATTAATTTTTTTATATCTTATTCGATAAAAACTCATCTAATATTTCTCTTTTTTTTATTATTTGTTGAATTTTATCGTTATTTATTTGAATATTAATGCTTTTGAAATTATTAAAATATATGTTTGTAAAAATTGGTTATTTTTTCATTTATTACACATCTAGAATTATTGACTTATATACAAAATATGTTTCAAACATATGCAAAATCATAAATCCAAAATTTAAATTTAAACGTTAAAAATAAAATAATTTTTTTATATTTTATTCGATAAAAACACATCTAATATTTTTTACTTTTTTATTAACGTTTTTAAAATTATTAGAATGAATAATTAAGCTAAGTTTTTTAGATCTTATTCAATAAAAATATATCTAACATATTAGTTTAAAATATGATCTCTTTTAAGGACTTTAGATGTGTGGGTTAATAATTAAAACCCTTAAGATTTATTTTTTAAATTTTAAAATTAAAATCTTTAATTTTACTGAATTTAATTTTTGAATATATATTTAAATAATACTTTGTTAATAATTAAAAATGCTAAAATTGAAACAGAAATTTTAAATTTTAATTTTATTCAGTTTGTATTTTAAATGTATATTTAATTTTAAAAAGATACTAAATCTATTTAGATGTATTTGTTTCAATTTTTTTTAATTATTGTACTAAAAGACTGATTAAAAAATCCCTTTTAAAAGATATCTAATCGTACTAATTCTTTATATAATTTAAGATCAAATAACAATAATCATATAATATTTTTAACGAAGTTTCATTGCTTACAATATATATTAACATTCAACGCATTCCCATTATAGAAGGTTAATATATATATTCTAAGAATATATATATACAAGTTTTAAATTTGTATTTATTAATGTTCATAACTCTAATAAATTTATTTATGAAAAAACAAAATTGACATTCTTCTATCTATGAAGAAGAGGGTTTAGATAGACAATACTATTTCAATACTAAAAAATTATCCAACATTCTATATTATCTTTTTTAATTAACGTAAATCGAAAATTTTAATTATGAGTTTAACTTTCACCTCATTTTCAATCTTCAATCTCCAATCTTCTTTTACTATCTTATCTGATCTTATCATTCACCACTATTTTAGTCCATTCACCTCACTTATATATCTACACATAAACAAATAGAAACAAGAGGATAGAGAAATCGGAAATGGCAGCAACAACATTGGAGCTAAAATGAAGGTGTTTAACGAAGAAAAAATTAAGAGATGACAGTGTAACAAGGTGAATGACGCCCTTGGTGCAAAAGTAGACTCTGATTGCGGTGAAGAAACGAATTGATTATGAGGTCTATAGGAAGAAGAACAACGAATAATTTTGTGTTATTTTGATGATTTTGGGTTGCTTGTGGAGACAGAGAAAGATAGTGTTGATGTTGTGCCAAAGAATTTAGATTGGAATGAAAGATGCAAAGAGAAAGATGATGATGCAACAACTGAACGAGTGTAGAGATGAGGTGCTAGTGAAGGGTTAGAAATTGCCAAATTGGGAATAGGTGAAAGTTAGAGTTGTGATTGAAAATTTGGAGTTAGGTTAAGTTAAAAGGAATAATGTAAAAATTTTGAATATTTTTTTAGTGTTTAGATAGTATTATCTCGAAATGGCAATGAGATTCTATAGGGGTGGATACTCTTCTTTCGTTTCTTGTTTCAGTTTCTGTTTTATTATTGTGACGGATCCTTATTTATTTTTCCTTTTAGGGGAAGTAAATACTCGTAAATATCTATGGATATTAAATTTAATTAAAAAAAAATAATTAACACAATTATAATAAAATTCAATACAATTAAACTAAATGTAACTAATTAAAACGTAATTTAAATACAAATTCAATATAATAAGTATATAATATACGCACAAAATTTTAATATACAAATTAAAATAAAATAAAATAAAATAAAAAACCTTTAACAAAATATAATAATTTTTAATAATCAATCATAGTTCGATGATAGTATTTTTTTTGTAATGACACAAATTTAAATGATTAGTTATTTAAAATTTAAATATTATATATATTATTAATTTACTTTTTGATAAAATTTTAAAAAAATATTATTAAACATACACTTATATAAGGATATTTAAGTAATTTTAAACGAAAATTTTATAGATCTCCGTGGGACTGATACTTTAATTCCCCCTCTCCTATTTATTCGCAAAGACGAGTTTCTATTCCATGAGAATTTTGTGGATCCCGTTAATTCTTTCTACTCGAATAATTCGTGTAGATATTTGTGAGTTTAGATTTTTTGCCATTTTTAAATTGTTTATCGGAATCTATCATTTATGAATATAATATCAATTTTATTTTCTTCCTTTTTAATAAAATTTGTTAATATTCTGAACAATTTTTATTTATAGAAATTATAATTTATTTTAAGTTTCAATTTCAATTAGTTTATGAAGAAGCACTCATCTCTATTTTTCTTTTGTTTTTTTGTGTCCGTGGGATATTGATACTCTCGCAACCCTCAACCACTAACAGAGCCTTCCGAAAACGAAAAATTGTCTTTTACCAACACTTTAAACTCATCCTATCCTTATTAGGCTAGGCAACCATTCATTTCCTCTATATAATAATTCATCAAGTTCGAATGCTATGAATCAGTATCTTTAATGAAAAAAAAAATAGACTAATACAAACTTAGATATAAGATAAAAATAATAAAGTGTAAACTACTATTTTTATCCATAAAAATTAAAAGGGTTGACATATTTATTTATAGAAGATAAAAATTATCATTTGTACTTATAAAAAAATGATTTTGTAAGTAAAATTACCCAAACCTTAAATAATTACATAAAATCTCCAAACTACCTTTAGTGAGTCTCATCCTCTTCATCTTCATCTAAACTGTGAACTCTATTGCTGCAGCACTCTCCCCTTTTCGCACTCTCTCTCTCTTTTCTTTTTACTCTATCTTCTTTAATCGTCCCTCTCTCTCTCTTTCTCTCCTCCCTCTTCGCAATTTTTTCCTTCCTCTTCTTTCCCTATTGATGTCTCTCTCATCTCTGTTGTTATTCTCTCTCTTTTGTGTATTAATGGTGGTTCCTCCTTTTGTTGTTGCGAGCTCCATCTTCTCCTTCCCTCCTCTTTTTCTTCTTCTTCTTCGGGAGGTTTTTTGCTTCAGGAAGTAGCAATTCCTCTATTTTCTACAACCACAATTTCTTCAATGTTGAGTTCCTTTTTCAAATGTCGTATCTTCGTCTTCTTCTCTCAGCGTCGCTGCTCTCTTCTCCTCCTAACGATGCGTTTTTGTCATCTCCTTCCAACGTCGCCAAAATCGAATTAATGTTCTGAGTTATTTGCAACGAAAATAGTGATCTTGAATATGAGAAATTGACAATTTTTAGTGAAGGTTCTAAGAAATTAGGATTTTATTTTGAATCTATGCATGTTCTATTCTTCAATTTGATCTGAGTTTGTTCTTTTTTGTGATTTTGAAGAGGATAGTGGCTGGACTATGTTGATGTTCAAGAGATGAGAGAAGAAAAGTGAGTGAGTGAGAGAGAGAGAGAGAAACAGAGAGTAGAAAGGGAGATGATGGTTTAGGTGCTGCAGATAGTGAGTGAGGGTGGGTGCGTGCGTGAGAGAAGAGAATGGGGTAATTTGGGAATTTTATGTAATTATTTAGGGTTTGGGTAATTTTGCATGCGAAATCAATTTTTTATGGGTACAAATGGTAATTTTTATCTTCTATGAGTAGATATGTCGACATTTTCAACTTTTATGAGTAAAAATGGTAGTTTACTCAATAATAAAAAATATTAAATACCTAGGATTTTTCTAACATAAAAGCTCTTAGTCCACAACTTACAGTAAATAAGTCTGTTGGAATTATTTTAAAATTTTTTAACCCAAAAATCATTGATATTAAATTATGAAAAAAATATTTAAATATAAAATATACCTGAATTTATAAATATAATTAAAAGAGTTTGGTTTTTTGATATTTTTTAATTAAAGTGTTCTATATTCATAATACGATTGAATTGTAACTTCTCTAATGAAAAAAAAAAAAAACTGCAGATGTGACTTTGATACGTTGGAGACCAAAACCCTAAAGTTACCATTTATATTTAAATCTGATACCCATGAAACTCTAAAGTCCAAATATAATAATATCTCTGATTTTATTCTCATTTATTTTCAAATCAAAATCACGATACTAATATACTCAACGACATAGATCAAATTTGGATGAGAAAATTCATAAATTACATGCGAAAATAATCTCATGCATGCCTATTTCCAACTAGTCCAACTTTAATAAACTTTATGAGATTATGAGTCAGAGTGAAAACAAAACTAACTCATTTATTTTCAAATCAAAATCACGATACTAATATACTCAACGACATAGATCAAATTTGGATGAGAAAATTCATAAATTACATGCGAAAATAATCTCATGCATGCCTATTTTCAACTAGTCCAACTTTAATAAACTTTATGAGATTATGAGTCAGAGTGAAAACAAAACTAAATACTTTATTTCTACAAAAATATCTATATTCATAAATTTTTCTAAATCATATGAGCATCTAAATGCACACTTTCACTGAAATAATATATCATAAAATGATATGACACCCATATGAATAGTATTCATACGAAAGATCTTGGTTGTTTATTTCTTATAAATCAAATAGGCATGCATTTATGGAGTTTGTGCTAATTTGCTTATTAGACACTTAAAACACTCTAAACTCTATTGTTTAATAAGAATTTAAAATATTAGACTACTAACACATTATCACAAAATCACTCAAGTGGTCTTTTAAATTTATTTTTCATAATTTGTGAGAAGTATTCGTAGTCACCAAAATGGATGCCTTCAAAATTTATTTTATATCCAAATGCTCTTTAATAGAAAGAGTAATAAGTATCTTCTTAACACATTTTTAAAGAATTCTTCTTATGAGCATACGAATATACTTGTAATAGATTAAAATTACCTTGACATCCAATAAAGTCAGAATTTGAATACCAAATGATTTCTAACTTTAGTTTCTGATATTATATGTGTGAACATATAATGTTTTACTCTAACAAAACTTGTTTGTCTACTATTTAATAATCCATATTTAACTGACTCAAATATCTGTAAAAAAAACTAATAAAGTACACAAATTAAATAACTGTAAGCGTACAAATTTGTTATTCATTAGACTACTGTTGAAGCATAATAAATCTTATACATTTTTTAACTTTATAACTTTTTTGAGACATCTTGTAACGACCCAACTTCCAACACGTCATGATCGTACCAAAAACACGACGTTACTAACCTAATTCCTTTATTATCTATTTAATATTGAGCCTTTATGCAATAATCTATCTACATTTTTTTTAAAAGTTAAAACTTTTCCATCTAAAACAAATAATGCATATTCACATACTTAATATTAATAATACACTATAGTATTACATACAAAACCAATTACAAAACCTACCCTTCTGAATAAAACTTCAACTAACAAGACTAGGAAAAAAAATAAATTTTAACGACAACTCAACTTACAAACATATTCTCCTATACTCCTGCACCTTCACACATGTAGCTGAAAGGGGTAGAAATAGGGAGTAAGAACTGGGGAGTTGTTAGTTGTAATACCCTACCACACAGAATCTTATGCTTAAGTCATAAAATAGAAGTGGTGAGGTATTACGACCTCTAAAAATAAAACTTATATATAATATTGAAAAATATTGTTAACTAGGAGCCTTTGAAGAAAAAGGGCTAAATCAAAATCGTTAAATTGAAAGGTGCAACACTCACGAAGCGATGAAACAAGCGGAGAAGATAGAAATAAGCTAACGCGGATATATATATAACTGGCCTGAGCACATAGTATACATACATACATAAAATAGGAGAGTCCCAAAAGAAACCCAAAAGACAAGTTATAGAATCTATTTCTCCAAAATAACCTCTAAGAGGAGTTAATACAGTATATATATAAACAGTGGAGATAATAAGTATCTATACAAGTACATATAACCAAAATAAAGTCCTGAGAGCTAAGGATCTTCGCTAAATCAGAAGCTTCCAGCATGCCTCAGTGAGGAGCCTCACGTCCTGCATCTGAAAACTACAAAATTCGCATGGGTGAGAACCGGAGGTTCTCAGCATGGTAACAGTACCCACATATCTAACATATAATATCTTGGGAAAGTCAAAGGCAATCCTAGAATATCCAACAGATAATTAAAGCTTACAAAATTAACTAAACCATGGAAAAGAAAATAGGCAACTAACTAAGGATCTTCGGTCTAACTAAAACTCCACTTTTCTACTCCTTCAAATCTCCCAACCACCAATGGAACCAAAATACCACAAACACAATTATTACAAACAAGAAAAACCATAAATAGGATTCAAATATAGCAATTAATCAAGTAGCAATTAGTTGCAAACAATTAGGCAATCCAAATAAAACACACCAAACAAGCATATAGATGCATATGATGCATGCCTATCCTAGTGGCTGATGAGTCTCATCTGTCGGTTATAAAGCCAACCAGACAAATCCTGGTAGCTAACCATTGGACTGTCCCCCTGTCGTGTATCCCCAACTTGAGTTATGCTCAATCATAATTATCAACATATATACACAACACCCATACTGGTGTTTATTCACGGGGGCGAGCTCATCCGACACTTTCACAGTGTCCGGCCACACTTACGACATAAGGTCAATAGAGTATCGAGTCTCAACCTGGAGCACGTCGTGGCTAGCCACTGCTTTCACCCAAAGAAACTCGTATCTCAGATAGGTGGAAGTGCAACAATCACAATTTCAATCAACCAGCATATATGCATTCATACTCAGCTATAAATCAATGTTTATCTAAGCCATCCGGCTTATAATCATAATTCATAACCAGCCATAATCTATCATCACATACAACCATTCGTCTCATATTATACACAGCACTTCTACCATCACCCTCAGCAACTCATACTATCATCATCAATCATGATTCATCATAATTTCCTTTTACTTCTTTCACAAGTTACTTTTCTCACAGTTCTCACTAAGCTTCATAACCCAAGAACCACCTATTAGGCTTTAAACAAGAGAAAATAGGATTTTGAACGCTGGAGGAATGCATCAAAATCATAAAATCATGGTTGCTGAAGAATAGAGGCTCGTGTACGCGACCTCTTGCTTGCGCACGCGAGGAATGAAACTAGTAGCCAACGGTCGCGTCGCACGTTCCTCTGCACTTACGCAACCTTAAAATGCTTGACATCTCGCGTACGCGGCATTAACTCGCGTATGAGAGTCTCTCTGCCAGAATCCATTGTTTGCGTCACGTACCAGGTGGTCGCGTACGCAGCCAGGAAAATGAGATTCGCGTATGCGACATACCTCTCGCGCACGCGAGTTCTTGGAGCAGAGATCACTGGTCGCGTCGCATAGGCTAACACACATAATATGCACCTATACATACAAACTTAATATCTAATCACAACAACACAAGTATTTGACTTAGGGTTGGGAATCTTACCTTACCCAAGGATCAAAGAGGCAAGATCAAGCCTTCCCCTCAAACTAATTGGATCTTAAAACATCAAAACTCAAAATCTCAATATTTTTTATCCAAAAATTTTGAATTCAAGGGCTGAGAAAACTGAAATAAAAGCGTGATTTATCTCTTAAATAAATTTATGGACTTTGTAGAGCTCAACGCCATAGTCGCGTGGCCGCAAACGGTGTGACGATCGGAGCTCTGGATCAAAAGTTATGTCACTTTGAATCATAAGTGAGGGTTTGTGCCAAAGGAAGATTGTTCTTCCTTTCTTGCTGCACTTGCAGTATTTCAGCATGCAATTAGGAGAGAGAATGATCTAAACTCACTTTATTAAGTGAGGGAGTTGGGCCCACAGGCCCGGTTTGGATTCGGTTCGGCCCGTTCGACCCAATTTTGAGCCAAATTCTTTAAAATTAATATCAAAATTCTCGTTTTAATTTTCTCTATCATATTAAGTCATAAAAATCACATTTCTAATTTTTTTAAAATAAATTTTAATTTGTGGATTGATTATTCATTAATTAACCAGGTTTTACATTAGTAAGGTCGAAATAGTTAGTTAAGTCCGTTTTAATACTATATCTAGTCAACAGCAACAACCAATAAACACAACAAGCATAATATTAAAGAACTTAGAAAATCAAGCACAACACATACAAAATTACAAGAATACACAACACAAAATATATGCACAAATAATCATGATGCATGTCTATATCTAGTGTAGGCAATGAGTTCATCTGTCGGTTTCTACTCGCTCCGACACTATCCAGTACTAGTTCCGGACATGGCTTTCCACTTGGCACAACTCCTTTGAGCAACAACCTCGCCTTACAGGTATAGTTGTCTCTAACTATTAAATGCCGAACATAACTTCTATAAACAACCTTGTCTTATAGGTGTAGCTCTTTCTAACTGTTGTATGTTAAGATAATCCTTTGTAAGTAACCTTGCCTTACAGGTGCGACCCTCTATAGCCGATGTATCCGTGGAAAGCAACTTTTTCAGTGGAATTACCACCATATCTCTGCTCGTTCTCAACAGCAAACAATCACCTCATCCCGCTCTCAACGAAAAACAACATTCTTGCTCGTTTTCTTTTTTCTTCCATATCTTTTCTCTTTCTTCAGTCTTTTACTTTATTATTTTTAATATATCAAAACATGTTCGCATTATTCACTCATCTTTTCCTTAATGTTGTATGAAAAAAGAATTATAAGATTCTTAATATAACTCTGTATTTTCTAATACTTTTAGAAAATCTTATTATTTTACTTTTCTTTCCTCACTTAATAAAAATAATTGCTTTAATAAAAATATATTACTTAAATAAGTATAAATGCAATAATATTAAAAAAGCATTAATATTTTAATATATCTATTTTTAATATCCAAAAACTTGTTTTGTTAAGACTTTAGTATTAAACTTTTAAAAGTTATACTTCAAAGGTCAAACTTTTAAGTATTTTATTCTTAACCTAACTTTTTTTTAGAAAATTACTAGTATATAATGTTTCAAAATACATAAATAATAATCATAATACCAGAGTAATAGTATTTTTTTTATTGTCCAAAACTTATTAACTTGAACTTTAAATAATCTTATTACTCAAAATTTATTAACTTAAACTTTATTATTAAGCCTTTATAAATTATTCTGTATGTTTGAGATTTTTAAAAAATTTATATTTTTATCCCAACATTATTTCTAAATTACTAAAATATCCTTACATATATTATAATTAGTAAAATAATCTTGCATCTTTTATAAAATACCCATTTTATTCATAAATTTCTTAATTATTACCTAAAATACCCCAAAATTTATATAATTATAAAACTACGATTTTTATTCAATTACTATTTAAATCTCAAAAATAAATTTTATTTCCATGATTATATATAACTGGTTTAATTAATCTGTTGGTCACTATAATTTCGCGAAATTTTTAATTAAGTCCTTATACTTTTTTCCTTTTAATTGAGTCCTTGCACCAAAATTTTTTTTAATTGGATCTCTACACTTTTTTTTTCTTTTATTTGGGTCCCTACACCAATTTTTTTTTTTAGTTAGGTCCCTATAAACTACACTTTTTTTTCCTTTTATTCTATGTGACACCTTAGTTCTCTATGCCATTCTTAATAAAGCTGAAATCTCTTTTGCAGATCTTATGATGCATCATATGTATGATTGCATCAAAAGTGATAAAAATATTTCACAACCATATGACATATTTTTAACTTATTTCTTTGAGCATATTGGTGTTGACCTGAACAATGAGACCCAAAAGAATAAAATTTTATCTCTTAAATACGGTGATGCAGTCAAACAGACAAAAAAAAAGAACTAAGACTGTCAAAGATACGATTATGGAAGAATAAGAAGATAAAAGTATCCTTTCTCCGTCAGTTACTGGTACATCAACTTCCAACAAGTACTTGGTAAATGGTATTGACAAAGATATGTTGCAAGAATTTGTAAACCTTACCAAGCAAATAATCAACTCTAGTTAACAAGCTAGAAAACTTGCAATTCAAAAAAAAATTCGTTGAGAAAATCTCAAAGCAGAGTTGAAGTACTTTTAAAGTACTTTGAATCGTTGGAAGACGATCAAACGATGTATGAGCATGAAGAAGAAGACATTCTGGGAACCGAGGATGAGGAATCTGATGTCTAGCTCCTTGTTGATACTAATGCACATGAAAAACTATTTCTGATGTTTCACTTATGTTACTTTGATACTTCTCATTCTATTTGGATAATTGTAATAGATTAGACAATTGACTCTGAACTGATTGCACTATTGATTTGCATTTGGACACTTAACATATTTTGTGCAGGGACTACTAACTCTCCTTGATAACAAAAGGGGGAGAGAGTGAAAAAAGATGAATTGTTGCTTTTGTTTTAAAATGAATTGTTTGGTTAACTCATGAACTAATGGGCTGCTGTGCCGCTGTTTTAGCATGATTTACTTGTGAATAATTGACACTGATTGTTTGAGGTTGTTGTTCTATTTTAAAAGTATTGCTTGCAGTTCTGTTTGATAATTTTTTTATCAATATTAAGCTATTAGTTGAAGCTAAATGATTGTTTTGTTTAGATTAATAGCCTTATAAATATTTGTTAATGATCAGGCTGACTCATTCAGTGCGTAAAACTGATTAAAATAGTTTTTGGATGTATGACATTATTATCATGTAAACTATGTTGATCACAGCTTGAAAAATATAAATATTTAGGGAGAGCCAAGTAAATAAAAGAAAGGAGAAGTTCACATCAAAAATTGCACCAACAAAGGAAAGTTCACTAAAACTCTTCTTATTTCTTTTGTTTTAATTTATTTTATAATATTTGTCATCAAAAGAGAGATTGTTGAGTTTAAAGAATTAATGATAATTAATTGATGATGACCAAATATTAATTATTGGGTTAAAAGTCTAATTATATGTGTGATTAGTTTGTTAATTGTGCATAAATTAATAGAAAACAAAACAGGTCCAATAACAAGATTCAGGCCCACATACACTCATGGCTCAAGGGAATATTTGTTGATTACACTAATAATTTCCCATTAGAAACAAAAGCAAACATTAGGCCAAATCAAAAGGATTGAATAACAAGCAAAGTCTTTAAATGATTCGGCCCAGAAAATTTAAAGATGAGCCAAGCCCATGTTCATATCATTTAACTCATTCATGGCCCATGGGATGAGTTACCATCAAGGGAAGGAAGATTCACTTCCATCTGAACCAAAACATAAAGTAATTGAACCAGTTCTCTCTCTTCTCTTCGTCTCTCTCTTCTCTCTCACCCACGTGAAGCATTTCAAAAAGTAAAGCAAGAAAAAAGAAATTTGTTTAGGATTTGAATCAAAGATGAAAAATGGATTACCAAAATCAAGCAAGAAGAAGAAAGTTAATTAGTTAGAACACTAAGTAAAGATCAAATTTGAAGGCTACAAAATAGTAAACTGAAGATTATATGGAGCACTGCTACAAATCATGGGACAAGAAAGAAACTTGGAGGCAAAGCACAAATGAATAGCTCAAATCTTTGAAGAAATTTGAAAAAGGATGAAAGAGAAGATGGTAGGTATGTATGCATGTAAGGTTCAATCACTACTCTATCTCTCTTCTACGTCGCTGCTGCTGCTGAATTGGGAGAAGAAGAAATCAAAGTTGCTGAAGCTAAGTCTCAAGCTTTAGAAATTTTACTCCTCTATTAAAGGGATAAACAGTCAGAGGTTGATTCAAGCAATGAGAGCATAAAGTTTGGGTTTTCATATCTTACAAAACTATACCTTCTTCTCCTTCATGATTCTCTATTGAGTATTCCGCTTTCTCAATTTTATCTTTCTTTGTTTCAATGAAAAAAGGCATTAATGTGAGGAATTAAGAAAAAACCATTGAGAGAAATGACAAAAAGAGTTAGACTTGGAGAAAAGCCAAATATTTATTTCAAATATTCTTTGTACATTTTTTTGTTTTGTTTTTATGATCCTAAAGAGATTCTCTTACTAAGTTGGATGAGCACTTAGTAGTTGAAAATCTAGGAAGTGAACTAGTCAAATCTAGCTTAGGTAGAAGCTGGGTTTTGTCCCAAATAGAATTGAGTTGAATCCTAGAAAAATTGGTGAATGTAATCTTTGTTAAAGATATTGAAAATTCCATTATTATTATGGTGAAGGTTGGATGTATGCTACATTGCACAAAGTGGTTGAATAAGAATATATGGTTGGGTCACTCTTCCTTCTCTGATTTGATTCTAGTTTTATTTTCTAAGAGACAAAATAAAATTGTCTCCTACTTATTTCATTCAGCAAGACGTCACAATAATTCTACTCTCTCACAATTTTTTTTGGCTCCTCTATTGACAAGAGGCAAAATAAAAATGTTTTCTGAGTTTTCAACTAGAGTAAACTTAACTGATTCTCTATATTCTATCCAGTTTAAAGTAAAAGCAAGCAAAGCAAAAAAAGAGGTTTAGATTCAATTTTCCTTCTCTAATCCACTAATAACCATCAAAGCAAAGTTTAGAGTCTTGATTGTTGTGTTTTCCCAATTGATTTGGATTCAAACTCTCCTGACTGAACTCAAACAACCTTGTAAGATATCCCCGACAGTCTTCTGTAACAATATGTCATCAGTTCTCTTAGCTTACAATCCAATCTTGCATGAGAGGACAATATATTTTGAGTTAAATATTTATTTTGTAAGAAATCGAATTATATAAAGATTGGTGGATATATTCCTGGTTCAGAATAGGTTGCTGATATAATGACTAAACCTCTATCGCAAGCTCTCTTCGACAAGTCGAAAGCAAACTCAGAATTGTAGTAAAGCCTCCCTGAGTTAGTGGGAAGATGTGAGAGAGACTACAAAGTTAGTTATAGTAGTTAACTTATAGTTGTGGTAGTTGTATTGGTATAGGAGTTAGTTATATCAGATAACTAACATCTATTATAAATAGATTCTACACTGCTGTACAAATTATCAATTAATCATCAATACATTTTAGTTCAGTTCTTACACTCACAAATCTCTCTTCTTTCTCTCTGTCTCGGCTTGCTCTACAAGCTTTCTTTCTTCTTTTCTTTCTTTGACTAAATGTTCACATGATATCAAGAGTCATAAAAGATCCATAGAAAATAACATTGATATTGGAGAAAATATAGACATTACAGATAGAGGAGACATGGCAGCAAGAGTTTCGAGCTCCTCAACAAATTTCTCATTATAATCTTAGAATAAACCATTTGTTGTTTTATTGGTGAAAAAATTCTCAGAAAATAATTTTCTCATATGAAGACATCTTGTAATGCTCACAATCTGTGATAAAAAAAACTCGAAGACCATTTGAAAAAAGAAAAGATCCTACTTAAATATGTCTCAACTGAAGATGAAATTTTAAAAGTAGTATCCAAAATATACAAACAGTAAAAAATTGATGATTACAATATCACATCTTGATTGTTTGCATCTAATCAGAGATGGTGTGTATTACCGTATTATCGTTCTCCCTTTTCTTTGATATTAAGTATAACATTCTTACTTAGCACAATATTTTACTCAATGTATGATACTGTGATAGGTACAATATCTTTTACTCTTGAAAGTTTTGCCTAAATATACTTTGAAAGTTTTGCTGAAATATATAAGTATTATAAATTTATAATACACAGAAAGCTGGCATTCTATGGAAATTGTGAATGGACCTCAAATTATATAAAATGTGTATTTTAGGGGGGAAAATATCATATTTTAGTTAATTATATATTTTTTATTAAAATAAAATACTTATATATATTATCAATTTATTTATATTAAATTATTATAAAAATTTGTATGATTAAAATTTAAAAATAGTTATAAAAAAATTTGTATTTTAGCGATATGTAAAAAATAGAAAAATTAATATATCTAAAAATATTAAACATGTTAAATTTATAAAATAAAAAATGAAAAAGATTGGTTGAAGAACTGATTTGATTTATAACATTTAATTTCAAGGACTAAACTAGGTTGTTTTATAAAATTCAAGAGCTAATATGAATCATTTATAATAATACTATATAATTATACATGAATAAATAATGTTATGATACTAGGTGTTACTAAATTAACACATGGACAAATTATTTAGGCTGTATTTGGTTATAGAAATATGGACACTAAGACATAAACACAGTGATATACATTTATTGTTTGTTTCATAAGACACAGATTTTGATGGACACGTTGACACACAAACACATACAAAATATATGTATTTAGCGTCTCTCCTAAAAGTACACAATTTATGAGACACAAATATTTACATTTTTACCCCAATTATTTTATAAAATACCAATTTTACCTTAACTATAACCCCTTTTTTTTTATCCCTTTTCTGCTCCTTCCTCTTTCTTCCCACATCCCTCCCCCTTCTCTCTAACATTGAACTTTGGCTCTCCTTCCATCACCGCTTCCATTGCCACCGCCAGAATCGTCGCCAACACCGCCATTGCATCCTCCTCAGTCCTCTCTTCGTCCTCTTCTTTTTCCATTCTTTGTTTTGCCCTTTTTTCCTTTACAAATGCCAGTGACACTACTGCCGGCAATTGTGCCGCCGGCTACGTCTTCATTCGTCGCTTCCGACTTACGACACTGTCGATGATGCACTTCATCTTGTAGATCTGCTCTTTTTTCTTCTTTGTTTATCATTTTCTCTTTTTGTTTTAAATTTTTTTCTTTCAAAAATGTTGTGTGTATGTAATCTTGTTTTCTTGGACGAATTTGTATTAGATTATGATTCTGTAACTTTTTTTATTTTTTTCTGAAAAAAAATTGGTGGAAGGAAGAAGATGAAAGGAACTGAGATGATGAATATAAAGGATTATATTGAGAAGGATAAAATAGACTTTTTAATGTAATTTGTGTTCTGTCTATCACAATTGTCAAACACAAATATGTTTATGTATAATGTACATCTCTTGTTGTTCATATTTTTGTGTCTTTGTCTTAACTTTTGAGAGACAGAAACCAAATGCAGCCTTATGTCACATAGTACCATTGTCTATAATTCTATATGGATATGCCACATGTCACTAATCAACATATCATCATTTTTTACATATGATCAAACTATATTCTAATATATAACGTCGATAGTTGCCATCAATACGTTGTTAATAAAAAATGTTTGAAAAATTAATGTGAGTGATAGAATAAAAATTTGAGACTGAACTGAGACAATTAAAAAATTTAAAGATAAATTTAAAATTAGAGTAAAATTTTAGAGCGTACTTTGAGACAAAACTCGCATAAATACACGATTTTTTTAGGCTAGTCATAATACATTACATCAGCTTATTGGCATGCAATTCATGTCAGCTTGTGCTAATTATACGTATGATATGTCTTCATGTATATATAATGATATATAGTTTTGTATATTAAACATGGTGTTTTGTCGATTTTTTAACAAATCGATGGTGGTTCGATTCTAATAGTTTGGGAGCGAAATCAATTTCTCTGTGCGAGTACCAATTTTCTAGAAGTGCATCAAAGTGTCTTCAATTAGACTAATTTTGATAATGAAATATAAAATAAATTCGTAAAGTTGATAAATACAATTCGGAAATTAAAGTTCTTAAATAAAAAGAAAAGCAATAACAATAAGTCAAATTCAATTGAGAGACTAATAAAAAAGAATAAAGTGCAGAAAAGTGGAACAAAAGAATTAAAGAACACTTGAAGAATTAACTTAATTGAAATATTAAGTTTTACAGAAAAGAAAAAATAAATTGAATAAAAAAGATGGAAGGAACCCTACAGAAAGTGTGACTCGATTGCAAACTCAGGAAATTGTTGAGACGTGAGAATGTTTAGAGTGTTCTTTTTTGTGTGTCACTGAAGTTTCCTAGTATTTATAAGTTAACCTTACATAACGGTAAATCGAATCACATTAATTACAATTAATTATAATTAAAATAAATTACAATTTTAAAACACAATCACCCTTGGTAACTGTTCCCGCTACACGATTATAGATATTCTCCATGTGATTAATTATCCACTAACCTTCTCACTTCTTTGACCACTCGACTAAATCTCCGAAAGTTCTCCTTCAAATCGAATCTCCCTCTCGACTTAGCTTCTTCGATTTCGACAAAGTAATTGGAAACAATTTCCGCGTCAGCAACTCCCAAACTTAGCCTCCTAAGCACATTTTCTCGAAAACTCATATTTGATATTTTTTTATTTGACTATTTCTGATCGAAAATAATTTTTTGATCAACAAATTGCCCCCTTAGATTAATGTGGTTTCCTTTGGTATCATTATCGAAAAGCAAAGCACTTAATCAAAAAACGTCATTTTTCAAATTAATAATAATTGTCATTTAAACCTTCCATTATCACCAGTCCACTCGACACGTCTCCCAAGAGTCACGCCTTCTCTCTCCACCATTCCATCTTCCTCAAGAAGTTACCTCCTTTTGCATTTTCTCTACAGTAACGGTTACAATAACACTTTAAATCCACCGTTCTTACCTCCATTCAATTTTCCTGAATTCCATCATTCTCTAAGCTTTCTTTACAACCTTGAATCTCTTCACAAAACTTTTCAATCTGAGAATGGCTGGCTCTTCCTCACAAATCACCTCTTCTGAAAAAGGTAAAGGCCATGCATCAATACCACCACCTCCACCAGCTCTTCGCATTCTCAATCAGATCGATGATGAAATCATTGATGATCCTCATATTCAGTCCAATGATAATAGGATTTTAATTCCTTTCACAATCGGAACTGACACACATTGGTTCCTCGGACCAATTGAGTCTCTGGAAAAGGTGAACAGGAAGTCTCTTTCTTTCCCAGTGCTGAAGGGGAAGATTTGCTAATAAACCAATCTTTCAATATTTCCCATTTTATCAACCAAAAGACGTTCAGGAAAAACCCAAAAATCAACCCACGAGGATATGACTTTACAGCCTGGTACCGACGTCTCAAACCCACCAAAAGTGCCAGTTGGGGAGCTCTAGGGATTCACGAACTGCTGAGACTCTCTCATTTTTCCTTGACTACACATCCTTAGATGATCGGGGCTATTACATGCTTCTGGAACAGAACCACCAATAATTTTCACCTTTCTTGTGGAATGATTGGAATGTCTCTTCTCGACGTAGCTGCAATCACTGGACTTCCCATCAATCTACCAGATTATACTTCTGAAATACAACCTGAACGTCAATACAACGTCATTTTGAGCAGCTCTTACAGTGATTTCATCGCCCATAACATGGGTAGAGAAGGTACCAGAATCACCGATAATGAACATATATCTTTCCTATTCTACTGGTTAAATGCAATTCTATTTTGTTCTCGTAGCGTCCAAATGTCAAAACTTTACCTTTCTTTGGCCATACTTCTCCACGAAGGTAAAACTTTCAACCTGGCTAAGCTTCTTTTAGGGACACATCTTCGAGGAACTTGGCCAATTTGTTTGTGACCTACGAGATAACAAAATAATAAGTGCAGGAGGCCCTCTATGGCTTCTTCAATTATGGCTCAACGCCATCTTTGAGAATTTCATGACCGAACCCGAGAGTGGTCATACTGACAAGCAGTATATTGAAGGGTTTCGATTATCTGCGTACAAACCCAATTTCCCAAATGCACAATCAGATGAGGATAGGTTTTGGGTTGTTTTCACCATTTTTCATTCTTGTAAAAATTTTGAGAATGAACAATTGAATTTCATTCCTTTTTTGCACCGCAACCGAGGCCCTGTCTGGTTAGATCGTTTGCTTTTTCCAAACTCATATGAAGGAAGTGAACTTGCCAAACGAAGTTGGGCACACCTATTAGCCGTTCAGGTAATCCCTACAGGATTATCTTTACAGAAAAAAGAAAAATTCAAGATAACTTTGTATGCTCCTCACCTGTCCGCCAGACAATTAGGATTTTCACAAGCCATTCCCAAACCTCAACCTCGAAACGATAACCATTTCTGTCACTTCCTTCTGACTACCCAAGAAGACTTCGACTCTTGCCTCGCCATGAATCAACAACGTAGGGATTGTTTTAATTTCATGGAGTATGAACGCAGTTCTTATATTACCAAGTCATGTGTTGAATGGTGGGGTGCCTATTATGCTAGGTACACTCGTACCTTAGAAGAATTCAACAAACTGCAATCCAAACCGCCCCTGTTGCTGAGAGTTCTCTAAAAAGAACTCAGAAAAGGAAAGCTGAAACTGCTCAACCAACACCATCAGCGAAAAGCAGGAAAACTCCCACTAAAACTTCTCGAAAGGTAACTTTATAATTCCTTTCTTTATTTGAAACATATTTCAACTTTTGTCTTTTAAATCACACTTAATTCCGGATTTCTTATCAGTTGATACTGCTTTCATCAACTGAGAGTTTTGAGGAAATCGAATCGGCCAACAAAGACACTCCTGCCGTCTCTTTCCCATCAGAAGATATAGCCGATTCTGATTCTGGCCCTCAATTGATCCGCAGGACCAAAACTTCTCTGGTAACACGATCGTCGCTACAAACTTTACCTATTTTAACATAAAATTTAAACTCACAAATGTGTACCTTTTTGTTCTAGCCTGCCCATGTCACTCACTCAGTCACTTCTGCTGAAGAACTTAACCCATTAATTTTGCCACAGCAACATGGTCAAGAATAGTCAACGTCACACGACTCGATTCAATTTTCAGGACCCAGAGTAATTCCAGCCACTTTCCCACTTTCTTCTCACACAACACAAATAGTGGACCCAACAGCCAATCCTTTGCAACATTCCCCAGCAGAAACTCAAAGGATTGAATCGACTTTACCAGACAATCAGGTTATTCTTTCTGAAAAGAATCTAATAGTTCCTGACTCTGATTCTGCTTCCAAGGCTGCTGACACTACCAATTCAGACTCCTCCAAATCCAAGGTTTCAGAAACTCCACCAGAATTGCAACCAACACCTTCAGACTTGGCACAACTTCAGACTCCTCCATGACCAAAACCAAGCACATCAATTATTCCGACAACTCCATCTAGTGCTACCTTGGATGACTTGACTTCTATTTTGAATAAAATCATCCAGGGAACCAAAGTGCCAATACCTGTTCCAGTCATCTCAAGTTTAGTTTCTACAAGACCTCCAATTGAATTGGATCCTGATACTCGGGAACAACTCCGATTGCTCATCAAGCTCTTGGATCATCCTCCTGCCACATGGGTTAATGACACAATCCTTAATCAACTTTTAACCATCTCTTTTATGCTCCTCTTTTGAACTCCCAACCAACATTCCCAATTTTGATTTAATTCGAGGATTTAAACAACTCATCGAAGAAAGTGTCGCATTCCATTTTCAATTCCAAGAAATTGAAAATCGAGAAGACACAGCCGTATCCAGAATTGAAAATTACCAAGCAACTGCTCAGCCAATCAAAGCTGCTCGTGACGAGTTTGATTTAAAGATTGCCCGTGCTATTTCTATCCAAGCCTTTCATGACCAAGAAGAAGCAAGGCTCGAAGCAGAATTGTCTCTAATTCAAGAACAACTCACTACTCTACGTCAAAATCGGACCACCTTGGCTAGACCTTTGGTTGCAGCTCAGCAAGAACAACATCTCCTTATCCAACAACTTGTCTCGATTGACACTGAGCGAGAGAAAGTCGAACAACAGCTTGAGGAGATCCAAACTGATAAATCTAAACAAACTGGGATGCTCACAACTCTGGAAAATAAAAGGACAAAACTGCGCTCTGTTCTGGCTAAATTACTGGCGCCTTAAACTTTTCCAATTATTTTGTAATGACTTTTGTCTCTTTTAAACTTTATGCATGCTGAATTTTCTATGTTTGCCAACAATAGAAAAGTTTTAAATATTTTCCATTAATTGAGCTAATCACTTTTCCTAACTCGATATCTTTAATTTGATAAGCGTTTCCAGAATATGTTTCTATCACTTGAAAGGGACCTTCCCAACTATGGGACCACTGACCAAGAAATCTCGATTTCTTTTCTATTGGTAAAATAACTTTCAAAACCAAATCACATATTTGAAAAGATTTTCTAGAAATTCGACGATTATAACTTCGAGCAATGCTTTCTTTCTGTCGAATTATATTCTCTAGTGCTAATATTCGCTCTAAATCTAACTCATTTAACTCGTCAAACATTGCATTCCAATAATCATCGACCGGTAAATCGTTTTGTTTCGATACCTTCAAGGTATTCAAATTAATTTCCAATGGTAATACTGCATCATGGCCATACACCAATTTATAAGGTGAGGTTCATGTCGAACCTCTTGGTGAATTTCGATAAGCCATAACACTTGACTTAAAGTCTCATGCCATGTTCGAGGCCTATTCCCAATATGCTTTTTAATCAAGCCTATTAATATCTTGTTTGTTACTTCAAATTGGCCATTAGCTTGTGCATAATAAGGAGTCGAAGTGATCATATTAATATTCCTCGAAGCTGCAAAGTTTTTAATTCTTTGACCAATAAACATAGTTCCTTGGTCAGTATTTAATGTCTGAGGAATTTCAAATCGATGGATAATATTTTCTTCAATAAAGTTAATTATCTCAGTTTGCCCAGCTTCTACTAATGGAATAGCCTCAACCCACTTCGTAAAATAATCAATAGCCACTAAGATAAACTTGTGTTGTCTTGATGAAGGAGGACGAATCAAGCCAATTAGATCCAAAGTCCAACCTCTAAATGGCCATGGCTTTATTATCGAATGTAACTCAGCTGCTGGAATTTGTTGTATCGAGCCATGTTTCTGACATTCCTGACATGCTTTTGCATAATCAATACAATCTTTTATCATAGACGGCCAATATATATGATTTCGATATAATACCCATCTCATTTTCCTTCCTGCCTGATGAGCACCACAAATTCCATTATGAACCTCGCCTAGAGCAACATTCTGATCTTCTCGACCTAAACATCTCGACAAACTTCCATCAATCCCTTTTTTATACAACTCATCAGCCAATAAAACAAAGTTCATTGCCCATAACTTTATTTTTCTATCAACTGCAGTATTGGGATCTTTCAAATACTGAGCAATAAGCTTTCTCCAATCAGAATCCTCCCATTCATCCATACACAGCACTTCTCTTTTTCTTGCTGGCACTAAAATTTGATGGATACTAGAAAATTTTCTAATAGTTTCCAGGCTAACCCGATATCTTGAAGCAATTTGGGCCAATTCATTAGCAATTTCATTATGAATTCTAGGGATATGTACCAAAGAAACCTTCTGAAAAGAAGTTAACATCTCCCAAGCAGTTACTAAATATTTCTGTAACGTTTCATTGTTACATTTAAACTCCTTTGATAACTGCTTTAAAACCAACTGTGAATCTCCTAGAATTTGAACCTCTAAAGCTCCTTTGTCAATTAAAATTTTGAGACCTAAAATTAAAGCCTCATATTCAGCGACATTATTAGAGCAAGGATACTTTAATTCAAACAAAAATTCTGATGGAACACCCTCAGGTGAAATAATAAGGATTCCAACCCCTGCACCATCTTTGTGCTTAGATCCATTAAAATATAATTTCCAATAATTGATTTCTATATCAATAATATTTGCTCCCTGGTCATTCAGACCTTTCAAATTATCCACAAGAAAGTCTGCAATGACCTGTCCTTTAACAGCTTTTGCTGGGACATATTGCAAATCGAATTCCGTTAATGCTAGTATCTATTTTCCCAAACGCCCCCTTAACATAGGGAAACTAAGCATATACTTAACAACATCAGTCTGCGCTATCACCTTTACCGATTTAGCCACCATATAACACTTTAATTTCATGCAAGCATGATATAATGACAAACATAATTTTTCAGTCAGTGAATACCTTGTTTCGATATCAATTAGGACTCGACTAAGGTAATAAACTGCGCGCTCATACCCATTCTCATCATCTTGTGCTAACACACATCCAATCGAATTCTCAGATGCTGCAATATATAATTTTAAAGGCTCAAATGGACGAACATTCGCCATAATTGGGGCTTTGGCCAAATAAGTTTTGATCGAGTCGAATGCTGACTGATGTTCTGTAGTCCATTCAAATTTCGAACCATTCTTTAATTTTACTAGAGGCGCAAACACCCTGGTTTGATCTGAAAGATTTGAAATGAACCTTCAAAGATAATTAATTTTTCCCAAAAACGATTGTACTTCTTTTTTCGATTTGGGTGCAGACAAAGCTAATATTGCATATGCTTTATTCTTATCAATAGCTCTCCCCTTTTTATGAACGACAAAGCCTAAGAAATTTCCTATCGATACACCAAAAGCACTCTTCAAGGGATTCATTTTCAATTCTTTTTTCCTCATAGTCAATAATTCTTTTCTTAAGTGGTCTATATGTTGATTTACAGAAATGGATTTGACCATTACATCATCAATATACACTTCCATAAATTTTTCAATAAACTCATGGAAAATGCATTCATTGCTCGTTGATATGTCACTCCAGCATTTTTTAAACCAAAAGGCATAACCACCCATTCATATTACCTAACGCCCCAGGACAACAGAAAGCAGTTTTGGCCACATCATCCTCCGCAATAAAAATTTGGTTATATCCAGAATAACCATCCATGAAGCTTAGGATTTTGTTTCCTTCTATAGAATCGATTAACATATTTGTAACTGGCATAAAATACTCATCCTTTGGAGTAGCATTGTTCAAATCTCGAAAATCGATATACACCCTCAATTTTCTATTTTTCTTCATCACTGGAACTATATTCGACACCCACTCTACATAACGAGCGGTTCGAATAAATTTGGCTTTAATCAAGCATTCTATCTCTTCCTTAATTTTCACATTGATTTTAGGAGCAAAATGTCTAGGGGTTTGTTTCACAGGTCGAGCATTAGGTTTCAATGCTAATCGATGTTCTACTAACGATCGATCAAGACCAAGCATTTCATGGTAGTCCCATGCAAAACAATCCTTAAACTCATGTAACAAATCGATAAGATTAGTTCAAAAAGGATCAATAAGATCTTTACAAATATATGTAATTCGAACATCATCATGAGTACCCAAATTAACTTCTTCTAAAGGATCTTGAGATTCAAACCCCTTAAAATCATCATCTTCAGTTGTACATTTTTCAAATACCAAAGGTTCCAAATCATAAATACAATCAAAAGTAAAATCAATAACATCATGAGAAAGAGTAGAAACTTGATCTTCGACTGAATCATCATAACTTTTATTCTCTAAACAATGAGCCTCTGCTATTAAATCGGCAGTCCGACTAATATCGTTAACTTCATTACAAGTAATAAAAAGATCATTACTACATTCCACTAGAGGTGTCGAATCAAACATATTACTACTAACAAATCTATTAATCCTATCTGATTCAACTTTATCAGAAGAATCATCTTTATTTTCTAAAGCTTGGATTTTTTTAAATAATTATGCAAAGTTACCAGGTGGTGCACGAAATCACAATCACACTCTTGCGATTCCGCACAACTAACCAGCAAGTGCACTGGGTCATCCAAGTAATACCTTACGTGAGTAAGGGTCGATCCCACGGAGATTGTCAGCTTGAAACAAGCTATGGTTATCTTGCAACTCCTAGTCAGGATATCAATAATAATTCTCAGTTTTAATTGGAATGAGTAAAAGAACATGAATTAAATAATACTTGTTATGCAGTAATGGAGAACAGGTTGAGGTTTTGGAGATGCTCTGTCTTTTGAATCTCTGCTTTCTTATTGTCTTCTTCTTCATGCACGCAAGGCTCCTTCCATGGCAAGCTGTATGTTGGTGGACCACCGTTGTCAATGGCTACCATCTGTCCTCTCAGTGAAAATGGTCCAGCTACGGGTTTCGTAGGGCTAATCATTTGTCGGTTCTCACTAGTGTTAGAATAAGATCTATTGATCCTTTTGCACACTATCACTGCACCCAACATTTGTGACTTTGAAGCTCATCACAGTCATCCCTTCCCGGATCCTACTCGGAATACCACATACAAGGTTTAGACTTTTCGGATCTCAAGAATGCTGCCAATTGATTCTAGCTTATATCACAAAGACTCTGATCTCACAGATTTGAATGCTCTGTTGTCAGGAGAGGCAATCAAACTCGTGAACCAAGAATAAAAGAGATACACACTCAATCTAAGGTAGAACGGAGGTGGTTGTCAGGCACGCGTTCATAGGTTGAGAATGGTGATGAGTGTCACGGATCATCACATTCATCATGTTGAAGTGCGAGTGAATATCTTAGAATAGAAACAAGCGTGATTGAATAGAAAACAGTAGTAATTGCATTAATCCATCGAGACACAGCAGAGCTCCTCACCCCCAACCATGGAGTTTAGAGACTCATGACGTAGAAGATACAAAATTCAGATGTAAAAATGTCATGATGTTCAAAATAAATCTCTAAAAGTAGTTTTTATACTCAACTAGTAACCTAGGTTTACAGAAAATGAGTAAGCTAAGATAGATAGTGCAGAAATCCACTTCCGAGGCCCACTTGGTGTGTGTTTGGGCTGAGCACTGAAGCTTTCACGTGCATAGGCTATTCTTGGCATTGAATTCCAGCTTTTGTGCCAGTTTGGGCGTTTAACTCCAACTTTTATGCCAGTTCTGGCGTTTAATGCCAGAAAAGGGTAAGGAGCTGGCGTTTAAACGCCAGTTTGTGCTACCAAATCTCGGGCCAAGTATGGACTATTATATATTTCTGAAAAGCCCAAGATGCCTACTTTCCAACGCAATGAGAGCGCGTCAATTGGACATTTGTAGCTCCAGAAAATCCATTTCGAGTGCAGAGAGGTCAGAATCCAACAGCATCTGCAGTCCTTTCTCAGCCTTTGAATAAGATTTTTACTCAGGTCCCTCAATTTCAGCCAGAAAATACATGAAATTATAGAAAAATACACAAACTCATAGTAAAGTCTAGAAATGTGATTTTTGCATAAAAACTAATAAAAATATAATAAAAAGTAACTAAAACATACTAAAAACTACATGAAAATATCACCAAAAAGCGTATAAAATATCCGCTCATCACAACACCAAACTTAAACTGTTGCTTGTCCTCAAGCAACTAGACAAATAAAATAGGATAAAAAGAGGATCAAGTTGCAATAGAATCCCAGTATTTTAAGTGAAGCTCAAATTCTAATCAGATGAGCGGGGTTAGTAGCTTTTTGCTTCTGAACAGTTTTGACATCTCACTTTATCCTTTGAAGTTCAGAATGATTGGCATCTATAGGAACTCAGAATTCAGATAGTGTTATTGATTCTCCTAGTTTAATATGTTGATTCTTGAACACAGCTACTTTATGAGTCTTGGCTGTGACCCTAAGCATCTTGTTTTCCAGTAATACTACAGGATACATAAATGCCACAGGCACATAACTGGGTGAACCTTTTCAGATTGTGACTCAGCTTTGCTAAAGTCCTCAGTTAAAGGTGTCCAGAGTTCTTAAACATGCTCTTTTGCTTTGGATCATGACTTTAACCACTCAGTCTCAAGCTTTTCACTTGGACCTGCATGCCATAAGCACATGGTTAGGGACAGCTTGATTCAGCTGCCTAGGCCAGGATTTTATGCCTTTAGACCCTCCTATCCATTAATGCTCAAAGCCTTGGATCCTTTTTACCATTGCCTTTTGGTTTAAAGGGCTATTGGCTTTTTCTGCTTGCTTTTTTTTTTTGCCATTTTTGTTCTTCACTGCTTTTTATTGTTTCAAGAATCAATTTCATAATTTTTCAGATTATCAATAATATTTCTCTTTTTTCATCATTCTTTCAAGAGCCAACAATTTTAACATTCATAAACTTCACTATAAAAAATATGCACTGTTAAAGCATTCATTCAGAAAACAAAAAGTATTGCCACCACAAATAAATATTATTGAATTCTTCTCTTAAAAACTCGAAATAATTGCATCTTTACTCAAAGAATCTACTATTTTATTCATGTTTAATGATGAAGAGAAAAAATAAATTATAGCTTACTTGGAGATAAAAATAAAATTAAAAATAAAGACCCTAATTACTAATATTCATATAATTCTTAAGATAGGTTTTTAATAATAAAAGTTATCATAGAGTTAAGATTAGGACTTAACAACCTTTATTTTGGGAGATGGATACTCCTTCAATCTGTGGGGGTGTCTGGTCCCTCAAGGGAGAGCCTCTGGCGCTTCAACTCCTGTAGCTCACGCCCTTGCTTTTCTTGCTCCTTAAGCAGTTTGCAGAGTATGCTATTTTGATTTTGCTGTTCTTCCTTAAGTTGATCCATAGCTTCTCGCAGCTTGGTGACAGATGCTTCTAGGCGGGTCCAGTAGTCAATCTGAGAGATTTCTGGGAGGAACTCCTGCGCCCTCCTTTTGATGGAGTTATCGTGTACTTGTTGTCCCTCCATTGACTTTTTAGTGATTGGATGCTCAACTGAGATGAACTCATCCACTCCCATTTTTACCCCAGCATCTTTACATAGCAGAGAGATTAAGCTTGGGTAAGCCAATTTGGCTTCAGTGGAGTTCTTATTTGCAATTGTATAGATCTCACAAGAAATCAGATGATGAATCTCCACTTCGTTTCCTAGCATAATGCAATGAATCATCACTGCTCTTTTGACAGTGACCTCAGAGCGGTTGCTAGTGGGCAGTATAGAATGCCCAATGAAGTCCAACCAGCCCCTAGCGACTGGTTTGAGATCTCCTCTCTTGAGTTGGTTTGGGACACCTTTTGAGTTGGTTATCCACTTGGCTCCAGGGAGGCATATGTCCTCTAGAACTTGGCCCAACTGTTTATCTATTCTTACCATTCTTCTATTAAAGGATTTTGGATCATCTTGCAGTTGAGGCAGCTTGAAGACCTCTCTTATTTTGTCAAGGTGGAAGTAAATAATCCTTTCTCTGACCATAGTTTGAAAGGTATGGAAGACAATTCCAGTCATTCTCTGCTTATCTGTTAGCCACAGATTTGAGTAGAATTCCTGAACCATGTTTCTTCCCACCTTTGTCTCAGGATTAGCTAAAATTTCCCAGCCTCTGTTTCGAATCTGCTCTTGGATCTCCGGATATTTGTCTTCTTTCAGATCGAATTTAACTTTCGGGATCACTGACCTCAGACCCATTATTTTGTGGTAATGGTCTGCATGTTCTTTGGTTAAGAACCTCTCTTGATTCCAAAGTGGCTTTGGAGGATTCTCTTTCTTGCCTCTTGAAGTGGTTTGTTTTCCCTTAGGAGCCATGATCTTAATGAGCCTTAGCTCGGTGATCACGGAAAAACACACCAAACTTAGAGGTTTGCTTGTCCTCAAGCAAAAGAAAGGAAAGGAGAGGAATAGGAGGAGAGTCAAATTCGAGTTGTGGAGGGATGGGAATGGCCGAACGTGTATTTAAAAGTGGAGGGGTGGGGTTTCGAACATTTTGAAAAAGATATGATAGAAATATATGATTGGTAAAAAAAAATGAATCATGATATGAAAAAGATGAGATTTTAAAATTCAAAAGACATGAGAAAGATATAAAGAAGTTAAATCTGAAAATTTGTTGATGCATCTCAGATTTAAAAGAAGATATGATGAGTTGAAAAAGATTTGGAAAGGAATTGAAAAGATAAATGAGTTTTTGAAAAAGATTTGGAAGGGATTTGAAAGAGAATTGAAAAGGGATTTAGAAGATTATTAAATTTTTGGAAATTGAATGTGAGTGATGAAAATTTGTAACATGTTTATGCAGAAAATTATGAATTAAAACATGAAAGTTTGAAAAAATTTGAAGTGGAAACAAAATCTCCTCCCCCTGCCTTTTCTGGCGTTAAACGCCTAGAATGGTATCCATTCTGGCGTTTAACGCCCATATGTTGGCCATTGTGGGCGTTTAACGCCCAGTCAGGTACCCTGGCTAGCGTTAAACGCCAGAAATCTTTTATCACTGGGCGTTTTTCTAAACGCCCATGATGCTGCAGGTGTTAAACGCCCAGAATGGTATCTTTACTGGCGTTAAACGCCCAGAATACCCCTTACTGGCATTTTTCGTGCCAGTGAGCTCCTTTTCTCTGCTTTATGCTCTGAATCCTTCTGTAACTCTGTAAACTCCTGCAATTGATAATTAACCTTGAAGATAATTTATATCAAACTCCTATAATTATTATTTAAATAACAAATAAACTTTGCTAATGGCTGGGTTGCCTCCCAGTAAGCGCTTCTTTATTGTTTTTAGCTGGACTTTACTGAGCTTTAATCTAGTCTCAGTTTTGAGCATTCTTGCTCAACATTGCTTTCAAGATAATGCTTTACTCTTTGTCCATTAACAATGAACTTTTTGTCAGAGTCAATATCCTGAAGCTCTACATATCCATATAGTGACACACTTGTAATCACATATGGTCCCGTCCACCGGGATTTTAATTTCCCAGGGAATAATCTGAGCCTAGAGTTAAACAGCAGAACCTTCTGTCCTGGCTCAAAAACTCTGGATGACAGTTTCTTGTCATGCCACCTTTTAGCTTTCTCCTTGTAAATTTTTACATTTTCAAAAGCATTGAGTCTGAATTCCTCTAGCTCATTCAACTGGAGCAATCTTTTCTCTCCAGCTAACTTGGCATCAAGGTTTAGGAATCTGGTTGCCCAATAGGCCTTGTGTACCAGTTCCACTGGCAGGTGACAGGCTTTTCCATACACAAGCTGGTATGGAGAGGTCCCTATAGGAGTTTTGAATGCAGTTCTGTATGCCCATAAAGCATCATCTAGACTCCTTGCCCAATCCTTTCTATGGGTACTTACAGTCCATTCCAGGATTCATTTTAGTTCTCTATTTGAGACTTCAGCCTGCCCATTTGTCTGTAGATGATATGGAGTTACCACTTTGTGGTTAATTCCATATCGGATCAGAGCAGAGTCAAGCTGTTTATTGCAGAAATGAGTCCCTCTATCACTGATTAGTATTCTAGGGACACCAAATCTGCTGAAGATATGCTTCTGGAGGAACTTCAACACTGTCTTAGTATCATTAGTGGGTGTCGCAATTGCCTCTACCCATTTAGATACATAGTCTACTACCACCAGAATGTAAGTGTTTGAGTATGATGGTGGGAAAGGCCCCATGAAGTTAATACCCCATACATCAAACAATTCAATCTCTAAGATCCCTTGCTGAGGCATGGTGAAACCATGAGGCATATTACCAGCTCTCTGGAAACTGTCACAATTACGTACAAACTCTCGGGAGTCTTTATAGAGAGTAGGCCAGTAGAAGCCACATTGGAGGACCTTAGTGGCTGTTCGCTCACCTCCAAAATGTCCTCCATATTGTGATCCATGGTAGTGCCATAGGATCTTTTGTGCCTCTTCTCTAGGCACGCATCTGCGAATCATTCCGTCTGCACATCTCTTAAAAAGATATGGTTCATCCCACAAGTAGTACTTTGCATCAGAAATTAATTTTTTCGTTTGCTGTCTACTGTACTCTTTGGGTATGAATCTCACAGCTTTATAGTTTGCAATGTTTGCAAACCATGGTACTTCCTGAATGGCAAAGAGTTGCTCATCCAGAAAGGTCTCAGAGATCTCAGTAGGAGAGAGGGACGCCTCTGCTACTGGTTCTATACGGGACAGGTGATCAGCTACCTGGTTCTCTGTCCCTTTTCTGTCTCTTATTTCTATATCAAACTCTTGCAGAAGCAACGCCCATCTTATGAGCCTGGGTTTTGAATCCTACTTTGTGAGTAGATAGTTAAGAGCAGCATAGTCGGTGTACACAATCACTTTTGATTCTACTAAATAGGATCTAAACTTGTCAATGGCATAAACCACTGCAAGCAGCTCTTTTTCTGTGGTTGTGTAGTTCTTCTGTGCATCATTTAAAACACGGATGGCATAGTAAATGACGTGCAGAAGCTTGTTATGCCTTTGTCCTAATACTGCACCAATAGCATGGTCACTGGCATCACACATTAAATCGAATAGTAATGTCCAGTTTGGTGCAGAAATGACAGGTGCTGTAACCAGCTTAGCCTTCAGAGTCTCGAAGGCCTGCAAACACTCTATGTCAAAGATAAATGGTGTATTAGCAGCTAGCAGATTACTCAGAGGTTTTGCGATTTTTAAAAAATCCTTTATAAATCTCCTGTAGAATCAATCATGCATGTCCCAGAAAGCTTTTGATTGCCTTAACATTGGTGGGTGGTGGTAATTTTTTAATTACCTCTACCTTAGCTTGATCCACCTCTATTTCTTTGTTCGAAATTTTATGCCCAAGGACAATTTCTTCAGTCACCATAAAGTGACATTTTTCCCAGTTGAAAACCAGGTTAGTCTCTTGGCACCTTTTCAGAACAAGTGCTAAATGATCAAGACAGGAGCTGAATGAGTCTCCAAATACTGAGAAGTCATTCATGAAGACCTCCAGAAATTTTTCCACCATATCAGAGAAAATAGAGAGCATGCATCTCTGAAAGGTTGTAGGTGCATTGCACAGATCAAAAGGCATCCTTCTGTAGGCGAATACTCCAGATGGACATGTGAATGCTGTTTTCTCTTGATCCTGAGGGTCTAGTGCAATTTGGTTATAACCTGAATAGCCATTCAAAAAGTAGTAATAGTCATGACCTGCTAGTCTTTCTAGCATCTGGTCTATGAATGGTAAAGGAAAATGATCCTTTCTGGTGGCTGTATTGAGCCTTCTGTAGTCAATACACATATGCCACCCTGTAACTGTTCTTGTAGGAACCAGTTCATTCTTTTCATTGTGAACCACTGTCATGCCTCCTTTTTTGGGTACAACTTGGACAGGGCTTACCCATGGGCTATCAGAAATAGGATAAATAATTCCAGCCTCTAGTAATTTAGTGACCTCTTTCTGTACCACCTCCTTCATGGCTGGATTCAGCCGCCTTTGTGGTTGGACCACTGGCTTAGCATCATCCTCTAATAGGATCTTGTGCATGCATCTGGCTGGGCTGATTCCCTTAATGTCACTTATGGACCACCCAAGAGCTGTCTTGTGTGTCCTTAGCACCTGAAGTAGTGCTTTCTCTTCCTGTGGCTCTAAGGCAGAGCTTATGATCACAGGGAAAGTGTCATCCTCTCCCAGAAATGCATATTTCAGAGATGGTGGTTGGTGCACGAAATTGTGATCATCAATGGCGCCAATAACTTGGTACGCACAATTGTAATCTCAACTCTTTATCACAACTTCGCACAACTAACCAGCAAGTGCACTGGGTCGTCCAAGTAATAAACCTTACGTGAGTAAGGGTCGATCCCATGGAGATTGTCGGCCTGAAGCAAGCTATGGTCACCTTGTAAATCTCAGTCAGGCGGATTCAAATGGTTATGGTGAATTGATAATAAAAAGATAAATAAAACGTAAATAAAGATAGAGGTACTTATGTAATTCATTGGTGAGAATTTCAGATAAGCGTATAGAGATGCTTTCGTTCCTCTGAACCTCTACTTTCCTGATGTCTTCATCCAATCATTCCTACTCCGTTCTATGGCAAGCTTTATGTAGGGCATCACCGTTGTCAATGGCTACATCTCATCCTCTCTGTGAAAATGGTCCAATGCGCTGTCACTGCATGGCTAATCATCTGTCGATTCTCGATCATACTGGAATAGGATTTACTATCCTTTTGCGTCTGTCACTACGCCCAGCACTCGCGAGTTTGAAGCTCGTCACAGCCATCCCTTCCCAGATCCTACTCGGAATACCACAGACAAGGTTTAGACTTTCTGGATCTTAGGAATGGCCGTCCATGGGTTCTAACTTATACCACGAAGATTCTAATATCTCGGACTCGGTCCTCTGTATTAGATATCTAAGAGATATTAATTCTAGCTTGTTTGCATGTAGAACGGAAGTGTTTGTCAGGCACGCGTTCATAAGTGATAATGATGATGAGCGTCACATAATCATCACATTCATCATGTTCTTGGGTGCGAATGGATATCTTAGAATATGAATAAGCTTGAATTGAATAGAAAAACAATAGTACTTTGCATTAATTCATGAGGAACAGCAGAGCTCCACACCTTAATCTATGGTGTGTAGAAACTCTACCGTTGAAAATACATAAGTGATGAAGGTCCAGACATGGCCGAGAGGCCAGCCCCCAAATGTGATCTAAAGATGAAACTCAAGATGTAAATACAATAGTAAAAAGTCCTATTTATGCTAAACTAGTTACTAGGGTTTACAGAATTGAGTAAATGATGCAGAAATCCACTTCTGGGGCCCACTTGGTGTGTGCTTGGGCTGAGCATTGAGCTTTCCACGTGTAGAGGCTTCTCTTGGAGTTGAACGCCAGTTTATAACCTGTTTCTGGCGTTTAACTCCACTTTGCAACCTGTTTCTGGCGTTTAACTCCAGAATGCAGCATGGAACTGGCGTTGAACGCCAGTTTGCATCATCTAAACTCGGGAAAAGTATGGACTATTATATATTTCTGGAAAGCCCTAGATGTCTACTTTCCAACGCAATTGAGAGCGCGCCATTTGGAGTTTTGTAGCTCCATAAAATCCACTTTGAGTGCAGAGAGGTCAGAATCCAACAGCATCTGCAGTCCTTCTTCAACCTCTGAATCTGATTTTTGCTCAAGTCCCTCAATTTCAGCCAGAAATTACCTAAAATCATAGAAAAACACACAAACTCATAGTAAAGTCCAGAAATGTGATTTTTATTTAAAAACTAATAAAAATATAACAAAAACTAACTAAATTATACTAAAAACTATGTAAAAACAATGCCAAAAAGCGTATAAATTATCCGCTCATCAGTGGTAGTGGTTTGAGCTCGGGTTTAGGAGGCTTATCCTCTTGAAGAGTTTTTAGAGGCTTTTCTATTTCCTCTGGTTCCTCCAGATCAGGCTGAACATCTTTAAAAATGTCCTCTAGCTCTGATTTGAGACTCTCAGTCATATTGATCTCTTCCACCAATGAGTCAATAATATCAACGCTCATGCAATCATTTGATGTGTATGGATGCTGCATAGCTTTGACAGCATTTAACTTGAATTCATCCTCATTGACTCTTAGGGCCACTTCCCCTTTTTGGACATCAATGAGAGTTCGTCCAGTTGCTAGGAAGGGTCTTCCTAGAATGAGAGTTGCACTCTTGTGCTCCTCCATTTCCAGCACTACAAAGTCATTGGGAAAGGTAAATGGCCCAACCTTGACAATCATGTCCTCAATTATGCCTGATGGATATTTAATGGAGCCATCAGCAAGTTGAAGACATATCCGGGTTGGTTTGACCTCTTCAGTCAAGCCAAGCTTTCTAATAGTGGATGCAGGGATTAGGTTGATACTTGCCCCGAGGTCATATAAAGCTGTCTTGGTACAAGTACCCTCTAATGTGTATGGTATCATAAAGCTTCCGGGATCTTTAAGCTTCTCTGGTAAGCTTATTAGAATGACTGCACTGCATTCTTCAGTGAAAAAACTTTTTCAGTTTCTCTCCAGTCCTTCTTATGACTTAAGATCTCTTTCATGAACTTAGTATAAGAGGGTATTTGCTCAAGTGCCTCTACAAACGGGATCTTTATCTCAAGAGTCCTGAGATAGTTTGCAAAGCGGGCAAATTGTTTATCCTGTTTCGCTTGGTAGAGTTTCTGAGGATAAGGCATCTTGGCTTTGTATTCCTCAACCTTAGTTGCTGCTGGTTTATTTCCTATAGAGGCAGGTTGAGAAGCCTTCTTAGGAGGGTTACAATCAGCACTTGCAGGTGTCTGATCCCTCATTGGTATTTGAACGCCAGGATTAGGGGTTGGATGGGCGTTTAACGCCAATTTCCACCCTTTTCTAGCGTTTGAACGCCAGAACTGGGCATGGAATGGGCGTTTAACGCCAGTTTTCATCATTTTCTGGCGTTTGAATGCCAGAAGTGGGCATCCACTGGGCGTTTAACGCCAATTTTTCACCCTTTTCTGGCGTTTGAACGCCAGAATTATTCCTCTCTGGGCTCTTACTGTCCTCAGAGGGATTTTGGGTAGTGGTCTGGTCATCCTCTGTCAGTTGTTCCTTTCTTGGCTTTCTGCTACCTTGAGCTGAATTATTCAATGTCTTCCCACTCCTTAGTTGAATAGCTTGGCATTTTTCTGTTATCTATTTAGATAACTGCTGTCTTGTCTAATTCAATTGTGCTTCCATATTCTTGTTAGCATTTTTAGTGTCTTGGAGCATCTCTTTAAATTCTGCTAACTGTTTTGTCATAAGAAGCAATTGCTGATTAAGTTCAACAACTTGTTCTTGAGGACTAGGATCAATAGATACTGCCCTAGCCTCTTTTTTCATGGAGGACTCACTACTTGAGTATAGATGTTGATTTCTAGCAACTGTATCAATGAGCTCTTGAGCCTCTTCAATTGTCTTTCTCATGTGTATAGATCCACCAGCTGAGTGGTCTAGAGACATATGGGCTTTTTTTGTAAGCCCGTAGTAGAAGATGTCTAACTGCACCCACTCTGAAAATATTTCAGAGGGGCATTTTCTTAGCATCTCTCTGTACCTCTCCCAGGCATTGTAAAGAGATTCATTATCCTCTTGTTTAAAGCCTTGGATGTCCAGTCTTAGCTGTGTCATCCTTTTTGGAGGGTAATATTGATTCAGGAATTTGTCTGATAACTGTTTCCATGTTCTTATGCTTGCTGTGGGTTGGTTATTTAACCACCTGTTAGCTTGATCTTTTACAGTAAATGGAAACAGTAATAATCTGTAGACATCCTGATCCACTTCTTTATCACGTACTGTGTCAGCAATTTGTAAAAATTGTGCCAGAAACTCAGTAGGTTCTTCCTGTGGAAGACCGAAATACTGCCAATTTCGCTGCACCATGATAATGAGCTGAGGATTTAGCTCAAAACTGCTTGCTCTGATGTGGGGTTGATGAGCGGATATTTTATACGCTTTTTGGGGTTAATTTCATATAGATTTTAGTATATTTTAGTTAGTTTTTTGTTTATTCTCATTAGTTTCTAGGAAAAATTCATATTTCTGGACTTTACTATGAGTTTGTGTGTTTTTCTATGATTTCAGGTATTTTCTGGCTGAAATTGAGGGAGCTGAGCAAAAATCTGATTCAGGCTGAAAAAGGACTGCTGATGCTGTTGGATTCTGACCTCTCTGCACTCAAAATGGAATTTCTGGAGCTACAAGAGTCCAAATGGCGCGCTTCCAATTGCGTTAGAAAGTAGACATCCAGGGCTTTCCAACAATATATAATAGTCCATACTTTTCTCAAGGATAAATGGCATAAACTGGCGTTCAACGCCAGTCCCATGCTGCTGTCTGGCATCCAGCGCCAGAAACAAGTTACAAAGTGGAGTTCAACGCCAGAAACAGGTTACAACCTGGCGTTGAATGCCCAAAACAGCCCAGGCATGTGAGAAGCTTTAGTCTCAGCCCCAACACACACCAAGTGGGCCCCAGAAGTGGATTTCTGCACTATCTGTCATACTCTACTCATTTTCTGTAAACCTAGGTTACCAGTTTAGTATTTAAACAACTTTTAGAGATTTATTTTGGATCTCATGACATTTTAGATCTGAATTTTGTACTCTTTGACGGCATGAGTCTCTAAACTCCATTGTTGGGGGTGAGGAGCTCTGCTGTATCCTGATGAATTAATGCAAGTAATTCTGTTTTCCATTCAAACATGCGTGTTCCTATCTAAGATATCCATTCGCGCCTAACTATGGAGAAGGTGATGATCAGTGACACTCATCACCTTCCTCAATATACGAATGTGTGTCTGACAATCACCTCCGTTCTACATCAGACTGAATGAATATCTCTTAGATTCCTTAATCAGAATCTCCGTGGTATAAGCTAGAATCATTTGGCGGCATTCATGAGAATCCGGAAAGTCTAAACCTTGTCTGTGGTATTCCGAGTAGGATTCTGGGATTGGATGGCCGTGACGAACTTCAAACTCGCGAGTGATGGGCGTAGTGACAGACGCAAAAGGATAGTAAATCCTATTCCGGTACGATTGAGAACCTGCAGATGATTAGCCGTGCGGTGACAGCGCACCTGGATCCTTTTCACTGGAAGGATGGATGGTAGCCATTGACAACGGTGATCCACCTACACACAGCTTGCCATAGGAGGACGTGCGTGCATGAATCAGAAGACAGAGGAAAGCAGAGATTCTGAAGACAAAGCATCTCCAAAACTCCAACATATTCTCCATTACTGCATAACAAGTAACCTTTAATCCATGCTCTCTTGTTTATTCGCAATTCAACTAATAAATATAATTGACTTCCTGACTGAGAATTGCAAAATAACCATAGATTGCTTCAAACCAACAATCTCCGTGGGATTCGACCCTTACTCACGTAAGGTATTACTTGGACGACCCAGTGCACTTGCTGGTTAGTTGTGCGAAATTACATTGTGAAGTAATTTTCGTGCACCAAGTTTTTGGCGCCGTTGCCGGGGATTGTTCGTGTTTGAACAACTGACGGTTTATTTTGTTTCTTAGATTAGGAAAATTTTTCTTTTTGGTTTAGAGTCTCTTATTATTGTTCTTGGTTAAAAAAATACTTCTTCAAAACAAGTGTTACATTCATAACTCATTTGGCTAGAGCGTTAGTCTGTGTTCTTGGCAATTGGGTTAGAATCTTTTATATTCTTTTCAAAATCTTCTTTTCCATAAATAATAATTTCTCTATTAAATTTTGTGCCAAACTTTAAGTTTGGTGTTTTCTTGTTGATTTCCCTTTGGTTTTCGAAAATTTTGGTTTGGTTTTCTAAAAATTTTAAGTTTGGTGTTCTTTCTTCATGTTCTTGTGTTCTTGTGAGTCTTCAAAGTGTTCTTGAGTTTTCCTTGTGTCTTGATCTTAAAATTTTTAAGTTTGGTGTTCCTTGGTGTTTTCCCTCCAAAATTTTCAAAAACAATGAGCATTAGATCTAAAAATTTTAAATCTTGTGCTATCTTGTTGTTTTTCTCTCTCCTCTTTAAATTCAAAAATATCTTTTCTCTCTATTTTAAAGCAAATTTTCGAAAGTTGCCTTTAAAATTCAGATTTTTATTTCAAAATTTAAAACCTTTTTCAAAAATCATCATATCCTTTTCAAAACATCCTAACCACTTTCTCTCTCCTCATTTTTTCGAAAATTTTTAACCATTTTTATTTATTTTATTTTAATTTATTTCATTTTCGAAATAAATAAATAAATAAATAAATAAATAAAAATATTTTTTTTATTTTACATCATCTCCGTTTCTCCATCATGGATCTAAGTGGAAATGAACAGTCCAGGAGGACTCTGGGGTCATATGCTAACCCCTCTACTGCTTCATATGGGAGTAGCATCTGCATACCCTCCATTGGAGTCAGTAGCTTCGAGTTGAATCCTCAGCTCATTATCATGGTGCAGCAAAATTGCCAGTATTTCGGTCTTCCACAGGAAGAACCTACAGAGTTTCTGGCACAATTTTTACAAATTGCTGACACAGTACATGATAAGGAAATAGATCAGGATGTCTACAGACTATTACTGTTTCCATTTGCTGTAGATCAAGCTAAGAGGTGGTTAAATAACCAACCTAAGGCCAGCATAAGGACATGGAAACAGTTGACAGAAAAATTCCTGAATCAATACTTTCCCCCAAAACGGATGACACAGCTAAGGCTGGACATCCAAGGCTTTAAACAAGGAGATAATGAATCTCTTTATGATGCCTGGGAGAGATACAGAGAGATGCTACGAAAATGTCCCTCTGAAATGTTTTCAGAGTGGGTTCAGTAAGACATCTTCTATTATGGGCTTGCAGAAGGAGCTCAGATGTCTCTAGATTACTCAGCTGGTGGATCTATCCACATGAGAAAGACAATTGAAGAGGCTCAAGAGCTCATTGATACAGTTGCCAGGAATCAGCATCTGTACCTAAGCAGTGACCCTTCCATGAAAGAAGAGGTTAAAACAGTAACTGCTGAACTCAGTCCTGTAAAACAAGCTGCTGAATTCAATCAGCAATTGGACTTTCTAACAAAGCAGTTAGCCGAATTCAAGGATAAACTACAAGAGACAAGGATGGCTAATATAAATATGGAAGAACAATTGAAGCAAACAAAGCAGCAGCTGTCAAGACAAATAACAGAAGAATGCCAAACAGTTCAATTAAGAAGTGGGAAAGCACTAAATGCCCCACTTCAAGGCAGCAGGAAACCAAGAAATGAGCAAACCACCCAAAATCCATCTGAGGACAGTAAGAGCCCAGGGAAAAATAATTCTGGTGCTAAAACGCCAGAAGTTGGGTGGAAGGCTGGCGCTGAACGCCCAGACCATGCTCAAGACTGGCGTTCAACGCCAGAAACAAGCAAGAATCTGGCGTTGAACGCCCAAAAGAGGCACAGTTCTGGCGTTCAGACGCCAGAAACAGACAAGGAGTTGGCGTCTCACATCACTCTAGCTTCTAACTCTGGCACTCAATGGCCAATGAGGGATCAGACACACACAAGTGCTGATGACAACCCCTCTGAAAAGGCTTCTCCAGCCACTTCTGTAGGCAATAAACCTACAGCAACTAAGGTTGAGGAATATAAAGCCAAGATACCTTATCCTCAAAAACTCCGGAAAGAGGAACAGGATAAGCAATTTGCTCACTTTGCATATTACCTCAGGACTCTTGAAATAAAGATTCCATTTGCAGAGGCACTTGAGCAAATACCTTCTTATGCCAAGTTCATGAAAGAGATCTTGCGTCATAAAAAGGATTGGAGAGAAACAGAAAGAGTTCTCCTCACTGAAGAATGCATTGCAGTCATTCTAAAAAGCTCTCCTGAAAAGCTTAAAGACCCTGGGAGTTTTCTGATACCATGCATATTAGAAGGTAACTGCACCAAGACAGCTTTGTGCGATCTTGGGCCAAGCATCAACCTAATACCTGCATCCACTGTCAGAAAGCTCGGCTTAACTGAAGAAGTTAAACCAACCCGGATATGTCTCCAACTTGTTGATGGCTCCATTAAATACCTATCAGGCGTGATTGAAGACATGATTATCAGAGTTGGGCCATTCGCCTTTCCCACTGACTTTGTAGTGCTGGAAATGGAGGAGCACAAGAGTGCTACTCTCATTCTAGGAAGACCCTTCCTAGCAACTGGACGAACCCTCATTGATGTCCAACAGGGGGAAATAACCCTGAGAGTCAATGATGATGAGTTTAAGTTGAATGCTGTCAAAGCCATGCAGCATCCAGACACACCAAAAGACTGCATGAAAGTTGATCTTATCGATTCTTTGGTAGAAGAGATCAACATGGCTGAGAGTCTCGAATCAGAGTTGGAAGACATCTTTAAAGATGTTCAGTCTGATTTGGAGGATTCAGAGGAGATTAAAGAGCCTCTGAAATTTTCTCTGGAAGAGGAAAAACCTCCTAAACCCGAGGTCAAACCATTACCACCATCCCTGAAATATGTATTTCTGGGAGAAGGTGATACTTTTCCAGTGATCATAAGCTCTGTTTTAAACCCACAGGAAGAGGAAGCACTTATTCAAGTGCTAAGGACACACAAGACAGCTCTTGGGTGGTCCATAGGTGACCTTAAGGGCATAAGCCCAGCTAGATGCATGCACAAAATCTTATTGGAGGATAATGCTAAACCAGTGGTTCAACCACAGAGGCAGCTAAATCCAGCCATGAAGGAAGTGGTGCAGAAAGAGGTCACCAAATTACTAGAGGCTGGGATTATTTATCCTATTTCTGATAGCCCCTGGGTGAGCCCTGTCCAAGTCGTCCCAAAAAAGGGAGGCATGACAGTGATTCATAATGAAAAAAATGAACTGGTTCCTACAAGAACAGTTACAGGGTGGCGCATGTGTATTGACTACATAAGGCTCAATACAGCCACCAGAAAGGATCATTTTCCTTTACCATTCATAGACCAGATGCTAGAAAGACTGGCAGGTCATGATTATTACTGCTTTCTGGATGGCTACTCAGGCTATAACCAGATTGCAGTAGATCCCCAGGATCAAGAGAAAACAGCATTCACATGTCCATCTGGAGTGTTTGCTTATAGAAGGATGCCATTTGGGCTGTGTAATGCGCCTGCAACCTTCCAGAGATGCATGCTCTTTATTTTTTCTGATATGGTGGAAAAATTTCTGGAAGTCTTCATGGATGACTTCTCAGTATATGGAGACTCATTCAGCTCCTGTCTTGATCACCTGAAACTTGTTTTGAAGAGATGCCAAGAGACCAACCTAGTTTTAAACTGGGAAAAATGTCACTTCATGGTGACTGAAGGGATTGTCCTTGGGCATAAAATCTCAAACAAGGGGATAGAGGTGGATCAAGCGAAAATAGAGGTAATTGAAAAATTACCACCACCTGCCAATGTTAAGGCAATTAGAAGCTTTCTGGGGCATGCAGGATTCTATAGGAGGTTTATAAAGGATTTTTTAAAAATCGCAAAACCTCTAAGCAATCTGCTAGCTGCTGACACGCCATTTGTGTTTGACACAGAGTGTCTGCAAGCGTTTGAAACGCTGAAAGCTAAGCTGGTCACAGCACCAGTTATTTCTGCACCAGACTGGACATTACCATTTGAGCTAATGTGTGATGCCAGTGATCATGCCATTGGTGCAGTATTGGGACAGAGGCATGACAAGCTTTTGCACGTCATTTATTATGCTAGTCGCGTTTTAAATGATGCCCAGAAAAATTACACAACCACAGAAAAAGAATTACTTGCAGTGGTTTATGCCATTGACAAGTTCAGATCATACTTAGTAGGATCAAAAATGATTGTGTATACTGACCATGCTGCTCTTAAATATCTACTCACAAAGCAGGATTCAAAACCCAGGCTCATCAGATGGGGTGTTGCTTCTGCAAGAGTTTGATATAGAAATAAGAGACAGAAAAAGGACAGAGAACCAAGTGGCTGATCATCTGTCCCGGATAGAGCCAGTAGAAGGGACGTCCCTCCCCTTTCTTGAGATCTCTGAGACTTTTCCGGATGAGCATTTATTTGCCATTCAGGAAACACCATGGTTTGCCGATATTGCAAACTATAAAGCTGCAAGGTTCATACCCCAAGAGTACAACAGGCAACAAAAGAAAAAATTAATCACTGATGCAAAATACTGCTTGTGGGATGAACCCTATCTCTTTAAGAGATGTGCAGATGGAATAATCCGTAGGTGTGTTCCTAGAGAAGAAGCACAAAGGATCCTATGGCATTGCCATGGATCTCAATATGGAGGCCATTTCGGAGGTGAGCGAACAGCCACCAAGGTCCTCCAATGTGGCTTCTATTGGTCCACACTCTATAAAGATTCCCGAGAGTTTGTACGTAACTGTGACAGTTGCCAAAGAGCTGGTAATCTGCCTCATGGTTACACCATGCCTCAACAAGGAATCTTGGAGATTGAGTTGTTTGACGTATGGGGAATTGACTTCATGGGACCTTTCCCACCATCATTCTCAAACACTTATATTCTGGTGGCAGTTGACTATGTATCAAAATGGGTTGAGGCCATTGCCACATCCACCAATGATACTAAAACAGTACTGAAGTTCCTCCAGAAAAATATCTTCAGCAGGTTTGGGGTCCCTAGAGTACTAATCAGTGATGGGGCACTCACTTCTGCAACAAACAGCTTTACTCTGCCATGGTCCGATATGGGATTCACCACAAGGTGGCGACTCTATATCATCCACAGACCAATGGACAAGCTGAAGTCTCTAACAGAGAGCTAAAAAGAATCCTAGAACGGACTGTAAATACCCATAGAAAGGATTGGGCAAGAAGCTTGGATGATGCTCTGTGGGCATACAGAACAGCATTCAAGACTCCTATAGGGACCTCTCCATACCAACTGGTCTATGGTAAGGCATGTCACCTGCCCGTGGAACTGGAACATAAAGCCTACTGGGCAACCAGATTCCTGAACTTTGATGCCAAATTAGCTGGAGAAAAAAGATTGCTCCAGCGAAATGAGCTAGAGGAATTCAGAGTCACTGCTTTCAAAAATGCCAAGCTTTATAAAGAAAAATAAAAAAAGTGGCATGACAGAAAGCTGTCATCTAGAATCTTTGAACCAGGACAAAAGGTTCTGTTGTTCAACTCTAGGCTCAGGCTATTCCCCGGGAAACTGAAGTCCCGGTGGAAGGGACCATATGTGATTACAAGTGTATCACCATATGGTTATGTGGAGCTTCAAGATATTGATTCTGATAAGAAGTTCATTGTCAATGGACAGAGAATCAAGCACTATCTTGAAGGCAATGTTGAGCAAGAGTGCTCAAGGCTGAAGCTAGACTAAAAGCTCAGCAAGGTCCAGCTAAAGACAATAAAGAAGCGCTTGCTGGGAGGCAACCCAGCCATGGGGCATCAATCCTCTAAGCATTTTGCCCTATTTTTATTTTTATTTTTATTTGTTTATATAAAGTTCGTTGATAACAAGGTAAAGAATCAATTGCATAAGTTCACAGGGTTACAGAAGGATTCTGCACACAAAACAGAGAAAAAGAGCTCACTGGCAAGAAAACGCCAGTAAAAGTCTGTTTTGGGCGTTCAACGCCCAACAGAAGCATCCACTGGGCGTTGAACGCCAGTGAGGATAGCCATCTAGGCGTTAAACGCCAGAAAGAAGCTCTTTCTGGGCGTTTAACGCCAGATTTACAGCATTCTGGGCGTTCAGAAAAACGCCCAGTAACAAAGGACTTCCTGGCGTTCAACGCCAGAAAGAAGCAGCAGCTGGGCGTTGAACGCCCAGGAGAGGCAGCATTTGGGGGTTGAACGCCCAAAACATGCAGCGTTTGGGCGTTCAAACGCCAGGATGGTGGGGAGGAGGTAAATTCATTTTTTCTTCATATTTTTCATTTTAATCTTAATTTTCATGCTTCAATTCATGATTTCTTGCATAAACATGTTAAGAACCCAGATTTCTAAAATCCCTAATTTCTAAAAACCCTACCTTAAAAATATCAAATGTATCTTAATCCATAAGCACAAACCCTCTTTTTCAAATTCAATCCAACTCTTTTTCAAATTTTCAAAACAAATCTATTTTTTTTCAACTAATATTTTTTTCAAATCTCCACATTATCTTTTTCAAAATCTAGATTTATCTTTTTCAAAAAATTTTCATATCTTTTCAATTTTAAACTATATCCTCTCTCATCATATCTTCTATCTTATCTTTTCCAAATCAATCTTTTTATCATATGTTTTCAAAATTTTTGAACCCACCCCCCTCCCTTTATATATGGGTTCGGCGTCCACCCTCCTCCATCAACAATTGCACCTAGCTCTCCTTCTATCCCTCTCCTTTCTTTTCTTTTGCTTGAGGACAAGCAAACCTCTAAGTTTGGTGTGTTTATCCGTGATCACTAAGAGCATGGCTCCTAAGGAAAAACAACCCACTTCAAGAGGCAAGAAAGAGAGCATTCCAAAACCACTTTGGAATCAAGGGAAGTTCTTATCTAAAGAACATTCAGACCATTATCATAAAATAATGGGTCTAAGATCAGTGATCCCGGAAGTTAGATTCGATCTGAAAGAAGACGAATATCCGAAGATCCAGGAGCAAATCCGAATCAGGAACTGGGAGATCCTAGCCAATCCTGAAACGAAAGTGGGAAGGAATATGGTCCAGGAGTTCTATGCTAATATGTGGCATACAGACAGGCAAAGACTATCTGGATCTGATATCTATGACTATCAAACCGTGGTCAGAGGAAAGATTATTCATACCCACCCTAACAAGATCAGAGAGATCTTAAAGCTACCTCAGCTGAAAGATGATCCAGACTCCTTCAATAGGAGAATGATGAGAACAAACAAGAGCTTGGATAAGATTCTAGAAGACATATGCATCCCTGGAGCCAGGTGGACCACCAGCACGAAGGGTGTTCCTAATCAACTCAAAAGAGAAGATCTCAAACCAGTGGCCAGAGGCTGGCTGGACTTCATTGGGCATTCCCTGCTGCCCACTAGCAACCGTTCTGAAGTCACTGTTAAAAGAGCAGTGATGATCCATTGCATCATGATGGGAAAAGAAGTGGAAGTTCATCAACTAATTTCAACTGAATTCTACAAAATTGCTAACAAAAATTCTAAAGAGGCCAAGTTGGCTTACCCAAGCTTGATTTCTCTGCTCTGCAAGGACGCTGGAGTAAGGATGGGAGTAACTGAGTATATCTCAATTGAGAAACTAATCACCAAAGCATCAATGGAAAAACAACAAGCGCAAGATGACCCCATCAAGAAGAAAGCACAGGAATTTCTCCCAGAAATCCCTCAATCTGAATATTGGGAGTATCTTGAAACATCAGTTACCAAGATACAAGAAACTATGGAACAAATAATAAAGGAACAGAAGGAACACAGTCAAATTCTTTGCTATTTGATTAAAGAACAGGAAGAGCAAGGGCGTGACTTGAGGGAATTGAAGCGCCAGAAGTTATCTCTTGAAGGACCAGGCACCCCACAGATCCGAAGAACATCCACTTCCCAGAACAAAGGTTGTTAAATTCCAATTTCTGCTTTAACTCTGTGATAGTTGTCGTTATAGGAGTTTACCTTAGGAGTCATATAGTAGTAAGTAGTGTCTATTTTGATTTTATCTCCAATTAAGTTATAGTCTATTTTTCTCATCATCAGCAAACATGAATAAAATAGCAGATCTTTTGAATAAGAGGCAATACAATTCGAGTTTTAATAAGAAAAATTCTAATTAGTAACATGTGGTGGCAATGCTTTCTGTCTTCTGAATGAATGCTTGAACAGTGAATATATCTTTTGAATTTGTTGTTTAAGATTGTTAAATATGTTGGCTCTTGAAAGAATGATGAACATGAGACATGTTATTAATAATCTGAAAAATCATAAAAATGATTCTTGAAGCAAGAAAAAGCAGCAAAGAACAAAGCTTGCAGAAAAAAAAAAGAAAGAAAAAGAAAAGCAAGTAGAAAAAGCCAAAAGCTCTTAAAACCAAAAGGCAAGGGTAAATAAAAAAGATCCCAAGGCTTTGAGCATCAGTGGATAGGAGGGCCTAAGGGATAAAATCCTGGCCTAAGCGGCTAACCCAGGCTGTCCCTAGCCATGTGCTTGTGGCGTGAAGGTGTCAAGTGAAAACTTGAGACTGAGCGGTTAAAGTCAAGGTCCAAAGCAAAAAGAAGAGTGTGCTTAAGAACCCTGGACACCTCTAATTGGGGGCTTTAGCAAAGCTGAGTCACAATCTAAAAGGGTTCACCCAATTATGTGTCTGTGGCATTTATGTATCCGGTGGTAATACTGGAAAACAAAGTGCTTAGGGCCACAGCCAAGACTCATAAAGTAGCTGTGTTCAAGAATCATCATACTGAAATAGGAGAATCAATAACACTATCTGAATTCTAAGTTCCTATAGATGCCAATCACTCTGAGCTTCAATGGATAAAGTGAGATGCCAAAACTGTTCGGAAGCAAAAAGCTACTAGTCCCGCTCATCTAATTAGAATCTGAGCTTCACTCAAAAACTCTGAGATATTATTGCTTCTTGACTTATTAGTCTTCTATTTTATTTTTCTAGTTGCTTGAGGACAAGCAACAGTTCAAGTTTGGTGTTGTGATGAGCGGATATTTTATACGCTTTTTGGGGTTAATTTCATATAGATTTTAGTATATTTTAGTTAGTTTTTAGTTTATTCTCATTAGTTTCTAGGAAAAATTCATATTTCTAGACTTTACTATGAGTTTGTGTGTTTTTCTGTGATTTCAGGTATTTCCTGGCTGAAATTGAGGGAGCTGAGCAAAAATCTGATTCAGGCTGAAAAAGGACTGCTGATGCTGTTGGATTCTGACCTCTCTGCACTCAAAATGGAATTTCTGGAGCTACAGGAGTCCAAATGGCGCGATTCCAATTGCGTTGGAAAGTAGACATCCAGGACTTTCCAGAAATATATAATAGTTCATACTTTGCTCAAGGATAGATGGCGTAAACTGGCGTTCAAGTCCAGTTCCATGCTGCTGTCTGGCGTCCAGCGCCAGAAACAAGTTACAAAGTGGAGTTCAACGCCAGAAATAGGTTACAACCTGGCGTTGAACACCCAAAATAGCCCAGGCACGTGAGAAGCTTTAGTCTCAGCCCCAGCACACACCAAGTGGGCCCCAGAAGTGGATTTCTGCACTATCTGTCATACTCTACTCATTTTCTGTAAACCTAGGTTACCAGTTTAGTATTTAAACAACTTTTAGAGATTTATTTTGGATCTCATGACAATTTAGATCTGAATTTTGTACTCTTTGACGGCATGAGTCTCTAAACTCCATTGTTGGGGGTGAGGAGCTCTGCTGTGTCCTGATGAATTAATGTAAGTAATTCTGTTTTCCATTCAAACATGCGTGTTCCTATCTAAGATATCCATTCGCGCCTAACTATGGAGAAGGTGATGATCAGTGACACTCATCACCTTCCTCAATATACGAACGTGTGTCTGACAATCACCTCCGTTCTACATCAGATTGAATGAATATCTCTTAGATTCCTTAATCAGAATCTCCGTGGTATAAGCTAGAATCATTTGGCGGCATTCATGAGAATCCGGAAAGTCTAAACCTTGTCTGTGGTATTCCGAGTAGGATTCTGGGATTGGATGGCCGTGACGAACTTCAAACTCGCGAGTGCTGGGCGTAGTGACAGACGCAAAAGGATAGTAAATCCTATTCCGGTACGACTGAGAACCTGCAGATGATTAGCCGTGCGGTGACAGCGCACCTGGATCCTTTTCACTGGAAGGATGGATGGTAGCCATTGACAACGGTGATCCACCTACACACAGCTTGCCATAGGAGGACGTGCGTGCGTGAATCAGAAGACAGAGGAAAGCAGAGATTCTGAAGACAAAGCATCTCCAAAACTCCAACATATTCTCCATTACTGCATAACAAGTAACCTTTAATCCATGCTCTCTTATTTATTCGCAATTCAACTAATAAATATAATTGACTTCCTGACTGAGAATTGCAAGATAACCATAGATTGCTTCAAACCAACAATCTCCGTGGGATTCGACCCTTACTCACGTAAGGTATTACTTGGACAACCCAGTGCACTTGCTAGTTAGTTGTGCGAAATTACATTGTGAAGTAATTTTCGTGCACCAGGGGTATACAGATACTACTCCCGTATGCAGCAGTAATGGGGTTAGCATATAACCCCAGAGTCCTTCTGGACTGTTCATTTTCACTTAGGTCCATGATGGAGAAAAGGGAATTGATGTGAATTGCAAATAAAATATATTTTTATTTTTATTTTATTTAAAAAAACAAACCGAATAAATAAAAAAAAGAAAAAAAGATAAAATAAAATAATTAGAAATTAAAATATAAATTTCGAAAACTAAAAGAAAAAGGAAAAATAAATTCGAAAACTAAAATAACTACTTAATTAAGAAGATTTGAAAAACTTTGGATATGATTTTTGAAAGGAAATTTGAATTTTGAAATTTTAAAACTAAGATAAGACAGAATAAAAATTTTCTAAAATAAAAATATGAATTTTTAAATGAAATTTTCAAAAATTCAATTAAATAAATATGAAAGATATTTTTGAATTTAATGAGGAAATAGAAAAACAATAAAATGACACCAAACTTAGAATTTTTGGATCAAAACAAAGAAAACAAATATGAAAACTTTGAATATCAAGATGAACACTGAGAGCAACTTTTAAAAATTCTTTAAGAAAACAGAAACACAAAGGACACCAAACTTAAAAATTTTTATACTCTGAGCACTAATAATTCAAAAAAAAATGAAAGAAAATAAACTTATGCACTTGACACCAAACTTAAAATATGAAACTAAACTCAATTACAGAAGACTAAATTATGAAGTTATTGGTTTTGAAAATTTTCGAAAATAATTGAGAAAAATAAGATAAGGATTTTAAAATTTTAACCAAAAACAATAATAGAAGACTCTAAACCAAAAAGAAAAATTTTTCCTAATCTAAGCAACAAAATAAACCGTTAGTTGTCCAAACTCGAACAATTCCCGGCAACGGCGTCAAAAACTTGGTGCACGAAATCACACACACTTTTGCAATTCCGCACAACTAACCGGAAAGTGCACTGGGTCGTCCAAGTAATACCTTACGTGAATAAGAGTCGATCCCATGGAGATTGTCGGCTTGAAGCAAGCTATGGTTATATTGTAACTCCTAGTCAGGATATCAATAATAATTCTCAGTTTTAATTGGAATGGGTAAAAGAACATGGATTAAATAATACTTGTTATGCAGTAATGTAGGGGTGGCAACACTACCCGAACGCGCGGGTACCCACCCCGTCCCTACCCACTCGGGGCGGGTAATTACCCGTCCCCGCACCGGGGCGGGTTTTAACGGGGCGGGTTCTTGGGCAGGGCGGGGCAGGGTCAGGTTTAGGTTAAACCCGCCCCGGTATATGTAATATATATATATATAAATATATATATTTAATATATAATATATGTAACATATATAACATATATAAAATAATTAGTAAAATGATTAATAATATTATATCATATATAAATTTTTACTTTAATTTATGTTATGTATGTAAATGGTGGTTATATAATTTTTAAAATTTTATTTTATTTATTGGATTTAATAATTATAGGGGGTAGGGGCGGGACGGGTACCCGCAGGGGTGGGTTAGGGTTTAACATTTTACTACCCGCGGGTAGGGCGGGGCGGGTTTTATGCGGGTTTTTTGTCAGGTGGGACGGGGTCGGGTAGAGCAAAAGCCCCTACCCGCCCCGTTGCCACCCCTACAGTAATGGAGAATAGGTTGAGGTTTTGGAGATGCTCTGTCTTCTGAATCCCTGCTTTCCTACTGTCTTCTTCTTCACGCATGCAGGGCTCCTTCCATGACAAGCTGTATGTTGGTGGATCACCGTTGTCAATGGCTACTATCCGTTCTCTCAGTGAAAATGGTCCAGCTACGGGTTTCGTAGGGCTAATCATCTGTCGGTTCTCACTAGTGTTGGAATAAGATCCATTGATCCTTTTGCACACTGTCACTGCGCCCAACATTTGTGAGTTTGAAGCTCATCACAGTCATCCCTTCCCGGATCCTACTCGGAATACCACAGACAAGGTTTAGACTTTCCGGATCTCAAGAATGCTGCCAATTGATTCTAGCTTATACCAGGAAGACTCTGATCTCACAGATTTGAATGCTCTGTTGTCAGGAGAGGCAATCAAACTCGTGAACCAAGAATCAAAGAGATACACACTCAATCTAAGGTAGAACGGAGGTGGTTGTCAGGTACGCATTCATAGGTTGAGAATGGTGATGAGTGTCACGGATCATCACATTCATCATGTTGAAGTGCGAGTGAATATCTTAGAATAGAAACAAGCGTGATTGAATAGAAAACAGTAGTAATTGCATTAATCCATCGAGACACAGTAGAGCTCCTCACCCTAACCATGGAGTTTAGAGACTCATGCCGTAGAAGATACAAAATTCAGATGTAAAAATGTCATGATGTTCAAAATAAATCTCTAAAAGTAGTTTTTATACTCAACTAGTAACCTAGGTTTACAGAAAATGAGTAAGCTAAGATAGATAATGCAGAAATCCACTTCTGGAGCCCACTTGGTGTGTGTTTGGGCTGAGCACTGAAGCTTTCATGTGCATAGGCTATTCCTGGCATTGAACTCCAGCTTTTGTGCCAGTTTGGGCGTTTAACTCCAACTTTTATGCCAGTTCTGGCGTTTAACGCCAGAAAAAGGGTAAGGAGTTGGCGTTTAAATGCCAGTTTGCGCTACTAAATCTCGGGCCAAGTATGGACTATTATATATTTCTGGAAAGCCCAAGATGTCTACTTTCCAACGCAATTGAGAGCGTGTCAATTGGACTTCTGTAGCTCCAAAAAATTCATTTCGAGTGCAAGGAGGTCAGAATCCAACGGCATCTGTAGTCCTTTCTCAGCCTCTGAATCAGATTTTTGCTCAGGTCCCTCAATTTCAGCCAGAAAATTCCTGAAATTACAAAAAGACACACAAACTCATAGTAAAGTCCAGAAATGTGATTTTTGCATAAAAACTAATAAAAATATAATAAAAAGTAACTAAATCATACTAAAAACTACATGAAAATATCACCAAAAAGCGTATAAAATATCCGCTCATCACCAGGTAATCGGAAACTTCCTCAACCTGGTCCATGGTTCAGTTTTTGAGGCCTTCAAGAATCACAATCCCAACCTGTTGGTTCATAGGGCATGTCTGGGTAGCGCAACTTCACCGACAGTCCCTCCGAAGTCAAATAACAACCTTCACAATTGTAAGGATTCAGAGATCGATCAACATTTAAAGGCTTCAACTTGCGATTATATATCCTAAAATTGGCATGCATTTGTTCGACATGAAGACTCAAATCTGCTTTGACAATTTCAGGCTTGCCTTCCTCAGTCCATAGAAGCACACTTTGATGCACCGTAGACGGCACCGCACTTACTCCATGAATCCAATCTCTCCCAAGTAAGACGTTATAACTTGCCTTCGATGGCACCACCACAAACACTGAATGTCTCTCCGATGATCCCACCTTCACAATTAAGGTAACCAGCCCTATCGCTGTCGTGGAATCCCCACTAAAATTAGTTACAGCAATATTCGTAGGGACCAACTCACTAACATGTTTCCCTACTTTTCCTAGCATCCTTTCAGGCAAAAGACTTATTGCTGCCCCACCATCAATCAGTACCTTGTTTATCTTGTAACCATTTACAACAGCAACAATGTGAAGATGATGCAAATGAGACATTTGCTTTTCAGTAGGGCGAAGGAAGACACCTGGTTCATCTTCTATGCGAATAAAAGAAAAAGCTTCTTCGTCTTCCTAATCGTAATCCTCATCCGGATTACCTTCACACTCCCCAAGGTACTCGGTAGGGATTATCGAAATCGTCCCCACCATGTCATCATCTCTTTTGTCGAAGTATTCCTCATCGACATCAACATCTTTATGTTTATCTACCCCAGAAGACTGAGCGATTGCCTTCCCTTTGTCCATCTTGGCTGGTGATGGAATCTCTTTAGGATAAGTCTCTCCATCAGAAGGAAAGACAATTCGGGAATGCACCGAAGGAGTTGCCCCCTTGCTTGCTTCCTTCCCTGTATCAATTTAAAGTTTCTTATTCTGATGGAAACTTCTCCTTCCTTCTCTTCCTCTCGGGTATCCTCTGGCTCGTCCTCGAAAAGCGGCATACTAATTTTGAGACGGCGCTCTATGTCCCCATTGAGGATTGCGTCGATACAAGTGATCATGCCTTTGAAACTCTTGACAGTTTCTGATCCACTGAACACCAATAGCCTGAGATCGACTCAAAGGTGTATCCACATCATGTAGAGGAATTTTTGAACTAGAAGCTTCTACACATTGAATTGATTGTCTTTGACGTGCTTGTTCCTCCCTGTGGGCTAATTCTTTCTTCATTCTTTCCTTTTCAAAGATTGCCGCCACTTCAGCATCAAAAACAACGTTACACCGTGGACACAGAGATACGTCCCGATTTTGATTTTTTTCTAAACCAAGAAGTCCAACAAACCATCCCCTGTTCTAGGGTACACAGCTCTTACTTGTGACTCAAAATCATCAAAAGCCACATCAAAATCATAAGACATCCCCACCATATTCACTCCAAAGCAGGGTTCCACATAACTGGCATCAGTTTCGAAGGGATCTACATCAATCATCATTTCCTTTTTGCCATCATCAAATTTCAAACGTCCTTCCATTATTGCCTCCTGTATCAAATCCCTGAAACGAATACAACTGTTAGTCAAATGACTTGTTGCTTGGTGAAATTTGCAGTAAGGCTTTCCTTTCAAATCCTTCAAGGAAAGTAATGTTCTACCCTCAGGCAAAACCAATTGTTTATCTTTAAGCAACACATCAAAAATCTGATCAGATTTCGAAATATCAAAACTATATTTCTTTCCACTTTTAAGTTTTGAATCATTCGACTTTTCACTACCAGGGAGTTTTTTCAACAAAGAACAAACATATGGAGGGCCCTTCTTAAGTTCGGCCAAATCGACTTCTGTTTCGAAATCAATTTCTTCCTCTGAGGACTCCATGGTTACATAAGCAACCTTCTCCTTTCGAGTAAATGGTTTACTCTCTGACCTTTGTTCGGTTCTATATTTTTCTTTTTCCTTTTTCATTAACTCAGTTTGCCGAACATTTTCAGCCAAATGAGCCAAATCAGGAATATGCACATTAAGCAACTTTCTGCGCATATAAAATCCTAACCCCATAGTTGCTATTTTCACTATCTCATTTTCAGGCAATGTGACATAGCACCTACTTCTAGCATTTTTGAAACGTATTAAATAATCATCAATGGTTTCACCATCTTCACGTGTCAAAGCTACTAAATCAGTAACTGCTACGTTCATTTTTCCTCGATAAAACTGAGCGTGAAAAGCAGTTTCCAACTGATTCCATGTTGTAATCGAATTTGGTCTAAGATTCGAAAACCATGTAAATGCATTCTTCGTTAATGACGACGGAAAAAATTTTCATTTTCAAATTTTCATCATTTGCTAAGTTTCCAATCTCGACCAAATAACGAGCAACATGTTCAGTTGTTGATTCTCCAACTTCTCCAGCAAATTTTGTAGTTATTTTCGGATTTTTTATCCCTCTTGGCACTTCAGCCATTTGAACTACTTGGGGAAAAGTCGAGACAAAATGTGGCTGATTCATAAAACCAACATTCAATCCAACCCGATTTAACACTTCTTCTACAATTTGGGTGACCTGATAACGATCACCTCGCAATCCATGTAAAACATTATCAGCATTCTCATGTCGATGAACTATGCGAAGATTTTCACGATTTGGAACATGATTTTCATTTTGAAAAATATTTTTCATCCCCTCATTAGTTCCTCGAGCATTATGCCTTTCGCCTTCATCATAATTGACGATTCGAGTGATCCTCTCGACTTGTCTAGCAAGACGCTCGAATCTCGATTCATGATTGGCCATCATCGGATTCAGAATTATAGTCATTTGCTGAGTCAATAAATTAACCAAATCATGATGACTTTCCTCCACTTGTTGTCGATACGCTGCCATTGAACTCGCAGCATTCGAAGTGGAGCCCACATGATACTCACGAGAATACTCAGAGTGTTGTTGTGGGTTTTGCATAATATTTACTCTATTTGCATTCCCAAAACGGATAGGCGGGACAAACCCACCCACTGGTGGGGTGTAACCAGCAGGAAGACCATAAGGGGGCCAACCAGCGGTTAATGGAGGTTGAAACGGTGGCGCAGGGCCACGTGGATGCGTATTACGCTAACATTTCCAGTTTGAATAGTCGTGACGACTATGCTTTCAGTTCCGATTGCACCTTCCGAACGTGAAGACACGTCGGCTTATTGTACGGATACCGGTATACTATCACTGGTGGAAAAACCACCATTCACATTTGATAATTCATCAGCCATGTGAATGATCTTCCCACTTCGTAATTGCGTACACTAAGAAATTACTAGAAAGTAATTATTTTTGACACACTTCGACTTAAAAACTGTCCCACCGGGCGTACCAATTTGTTTTGTCAATTTTTTAACAAATCGATGGTGGTTCAATTCTAATAGTCTGGGAGCAAAACCAACTCCTCTGTGCGAGTACCAGTTTTCTAGAAGTGCATCAAACTGTCTTCAATTAGACTAATTTTGATAATGAAAAATAAAATAAATTCGTAAAGTTGATAAATACAATTCGGAAATTAAAGTTCTTAAATAAAAAGAAAAGCAATAACAATAAGTCAAATTAAATTGAGAGACTAATAAAAAAGAATAAAGTGTAGAAAAGTGGAACAAAAGAATTAAAGAACACTTGAAGAATTAACTTAATTGAAATATTAAGTTTTACAGAAAAGAAAAAATAAATTGAATAAAGAAGATGGAAGGAACCCTACAGAAAGTGTGACTCGATCGCAAACTCAGGAAATCGCTGAGATGTGAGAATGCTTAGAGTGTTCTTTTCTGAGTGAAAGTTCCAACCTCTTTTCACTGAAGTTTCCTAGTATTTATAAGCTAACCTTACATAACGGTAAATCGAATCACATTAATTACAATTAATTATAATTAAAATAAATTACAATTTTGAAATACAACCGCCCTTGGTAACTGTTCCCGCTATACGATTATAGATATTCCCCATGTGATTAATTATGAGTAAAGTACCAACCCGGTCCCTGTCCATTTCCCAAAATGTCAAGACAATCCTTAATCAAAAATACGTTCCATTACGGTCCTTGACCCTGAACTCCATCTACCAACCCGGTCCTTCTGTCACCTCCACGGCGGAAAGTCGACGGAAAATGCTGAGGTGTGAAGGCTTGGGTATGACACGGATGGCTCGGATTGTTACGTGGAAGATAGAATCCTACATGGCAAGATGAAATGGACAGGGGTCTTTCTGTCCTCGTCCACAACACAAAAACGATGGCGTTTTGAGGGTTCCAGGCGTCTTTATTAGACGAGCCTGGTCGTCTATCTTCCCTGTTTTGTTTATGAAACTGATACCACCATGAGCAATAGCAGAGATCGTGGGATTGGAAGAGATGCGTCGGACGATGAGGGCAGGAGTATTTCTGTGAGCTCCGTTGGTAGTGCTGGAGCGAGGATGAAGAAAAGATTCGTTGCCCCGAAATGCAATTGTGGGATGCATGCAATTTTATTCATGTCATCAACACAGTCGAACCCTAAAAAGCTATTCTTTAGATGCCTAAATTTTAAGGTATGAAACAGTTAGTTATGTTGCTATTCATGCCAAGATCTGTAGCAGGCATCTCTGCATTAATAATTTGAGTTTTCTTTCTTTTTATTGTGCAGACTGCACAAGGTCATTGCAAATATTTTCAATGGTTGGATGAATATGTTTCACTGTTTGAAGAGGAGCAAGTAAATGATGGCAGTCCTTATGGTCGGAATCGAAAGCAAAATCATTTTTTGGATGCAACCGTTTGGATGGAGGAGAAAGTGACAAAGCTAGAGGACAGAGTTTCTGGGTTAGAGTTGCAGTTGAAAAATTCTAGCCACGTTAAGTGTAATAGGTGGTTTAGTTATCCATTGATAGTTGTTGTGTTTGTCTTTAGAGTTGTATGTGCAAATTATCTCCTTTAGAGTGGATAGCAGATAGTTAGTGTATCTTGTTGGTTTTGTGTTGGAAGTTCTTGTTGCTGAAATAGTTGTATTGTATCAGTTAACAGTGTAAATCCGAGTTTATTAAATGAAACAGCTGTGTTGGTTGTTTGGAAAAGTTTCATTGTGTCAAAAAGTAGAATGTGTTATACTTGAATCATTTCATACCATGAAAATCAATCCAGTAATAACTAACAGTAATATGTAACATTAACAACTGCAAACAGCCACCAAATGTCAACATGTTGTTCACAAAATAACTCCAAAAGTGGGCAACATATAGCAAGACAAAAAAAAGAGTATTATAGGCCCTTAATTCACATATGCTATCAAAATAGAAAGCATAAAATTGTTTGTGGTGACTATATATAAGCTAGTTTATCAAAAAGTCAGCATCTTCTTTTAACTTGACATAAACTTAGGACCACACTTCTAGTTCTTCCTAGGAGGCCTAAATCCAGGAGTGGGAATGAACTTGAATAGTTTTGATGCAGTCCCAGAAACTGCTGCGGCCATTGTCTCGGCACTAAGACCATGTTGTTGACTTGGTTTAGGCATCCTTGATCCAGTAGGAACATTAGTATCATTGTTGGGTGGAATTTCTGTGTTGGTAGGAGTGGAAGGCCTGAAGTGAGGTCCAATGATTGGGGGAATCTGATTCACCACAGAAGCTTGAACAAAGGGGGAGGAGATTGGTGGCCTAACAATTAGTTGCTTCATCCTTTGTGGAGGTGGATTATTGAAGATGGGGGTCTCAGATGCTCCCTGCAAACCAACAAGATTGCATTATATGAAACAAAAAGTAAAACTAAGACATTGCTATTTATAATGCAATTGTGAATTATTCTGGTCACTTACAACTTTTGGTTGGAGAGCAGACTGTGAAAGAGGAATTTCATCTCCTTGTCCCAGTGTTGTACCTTCCTTTGGTGTTGATTTAGGTAGTTTTTTTTTTTTGTTTTTTTTGCCTTTGTCTACATTCATGAATAGTACTCTATCTCAATCTAGAGTCAACAATAGAACTCATGTGAATATGTAAACAAATTAATCCTACAAACTACTTACCACAGGATCCAAGATTGTACCTTCAACACTAGTAGTCATGTTGTTTTCCTCACCAACCTGGTTCTATGTGGGTCATCATACAGAACAGACATTTAAGTACTGGATCAATCTTTGCAATAACAATTAAATCCATAACCAATCTATCATGTGACACTTAAATCCCTAACCATTATAAAAATATGACAAATCGATCCCTAAAGCAGGCAAACCTGGGTGGTGCTAGCAGAGTCCACTGTTGGAGCAGACTGCTTCAAATTCCTCCTTTCCTTCTTGGTCATAGGCTTCCAATTTGGGTCTTTGGATGGATTGGAGCATGTTTTATAGTAATGACCCTTTTGGCCACACCTGTTACAAGTCACTTCGAATGACTTTTTGGCTTTGTGGGAATTCATCTCTGTCTCCACAGAATCGACTTTTCTCTTCATCTTTGGACGATGTGCAGCTTTCTTAATTGGGGGAGGTAGTGGTTGTGGTGAATCAGTTGGGTTCCAGTATTCTTCACTGTTAACTGGATTAATGCAGACAGAATAGGCTGATCTGATAGCATCCATAGTGAGCCATTTATGCACAAAGTCCTCTGGCTTCAACCCCATCTTAGTCATGGCTGCAACCGCATGTCTGCAAGGCATACCTGCACACAGATGATGTTAAAAAAATATTAAGTAGTTAAAGACTCAGCATTTGATAACTAAACCAGCCATATAAGACGATGAATTGTATACCAGTTAGCTGCCACACATTGCAAGTACATGTCTTGCTTTGTAAGTTTACTCCCACTTTGTGCCTTTGCATATGAACCTCGAACAAAACTCTATCAGAATCACCAGCCCAGGTTGCTCTCCACTTGGTACTCTTGGGCTTGATAAACTAGTCAAGCTTCTTCTGCTGCACAGGGGCCAAGATACCAGTGTGGTGCTCCAGTCTCTTCTTGTGCATAGCCCTTTTCCTCATGATGTAACACCTCAAGTCTTCACACATTGACAGAATTGGCTTCTTCCTGTATTCAACAATTTTTGCATTCCACACCTCACACATATTGTTCCTTATGTTATCAACCTTGGGTCCATGGCTGAAGTAGGCCTTGCACCACACACCCGGGTCAAACCTCTGTAGATACTCCCAGGCTCCCTCATTCATGTTCTTTAATTTCTCCATTGCACTTCTGAATTCTTAAATTGTTGTACAACGAGGCACTCCCATACCATCTACTTTGTTTGTTCATCTTTGAAATGTTTTATAAAGTTCTTCCAAATATGAAGAACACAGTTTCAGTGATGGGCAGTAGGGTTAACTTCCTTCATTGCCAGCTCCAAACCCTATGGCAGATTCATAACACAATATCAGTGTGTTTAATATCAGTAAAAGGTAAACTGAACATGTGACATTTAACAGAACATGTAATTAACTTAAAATAATTTAATTATGATAATAAGGTATACTTGTTAAATAACTTAACATAATTAACTTACTTTTTGTTGGTCGGAAATAAAGTTCCAGCCATGTTGTGGAACTTCACCCAGGTCTTCTTTCAGTAAAGTTAAAAACCACTTCCATGTCTCCTTGCATTCATTCGGGACCACTGCATATGCAATGACATAGAAGTGGTTATTTGCGTCTTGACCCACCGCACTTAGAAGCTGGCCACCATAACGACCCTTCAAGAAGCAGCCATCCAACCCTATTAGTGGCCTATATCCCTCCTTAAACCCCTTCTTGCAGGCATCCAAACTAATGTATAACCTATCGAATAGTGGCAGGGATTCAGGTTGGGGAATTACTTCCATCAAGGCAGTTGATCCTGGGTTACTTCTATGCAATTCCATCAGGTAATCCCGTGTCTTTCCATACTGTGCCTTTTCACTCCCAATGACAACCTCTCTCGCAACCTTCAATGCTCTAGCTACCATTCTAAGATTCACTTTCACATTGTATTCATCTATGATATGATCCCTGGCTGCACCTAGCTTCAGGTCAGGCTCTGTAAAGAGCTTCTTAACTAACTTATCAGTGACACATGCTCTGTCAGCCAAGTTGCTACCAAAATCCCTTCCACAGTTGTGTTCATTGTAAAGAGTTTTGATCTGAAAGCAACCTTTTGAACTGTTCCAGCTTATAAAAACTAGCCAAGGACATTTTTCACCTGCACAAGCTGCTCTCACCCTCAGCTTCTCATTCTTAATATATAGAACATCTTTACCCTCGTGAACAAAATAATCTTTCAGGGCCTTCTTGAATGACTCCATGGTGGGGAACAACTGTCCAACCTTAAATTGGACCTCACCATATCCAGTGTCCTCATCAAAAGTATCATAGGCTGTTTTACCCTCATCTCCAGATGAAACTGGACTGTTGAACACATCACTTTCATACTCATAAGGTTTCTCATACTCACTCTCCAGCTCTGCTGCAGTTGGGTCTGGTACATGGTCTTCACCTCCATTAGCAGCATTTATTGTATCCTGCCCAGCAGGCCCATGTTGTCTGGAGCTTCTTGGGCCTCCCAGATCTGGCCCAGGCCCACTGTTCTCCCCCTGCATATCTTGCCTACCAAGCCCATCCTTTAGCACATGTTTTCTCCTAGCACCAGAGTATTTTCTACTAGCCCTTCTCTTAGCTATTTTAGGGGACATTTTTGGCCCATCTTCTGCTGACTTAGTCCCCTTCTTCTTAGCCACACCAGTTTTTTTTCTTCCTTTAAGTGACACCTTCTCTTTAACTCGAGTCTTCTGCTTGTTCTTCCTCCTATTCAAACTGTCATCACTCCCACTGTCATCAGACTCATAACCAGGAGGAGGCGGTTTGTAAGCCTCATCCTCAGCGCTTTCGTATCCATCATCCGAGGAAGATGATGATGACTTAAGCGAATTGACATCACTGGCAATCACATCCTCCTCCACAACTCCCTCACCAACTACCTCTGGCAAGTCCACAGGATGATCAAAGTAGATGTAAAATTCATCTGTGTGCCTGTTCTTATCAATCCCCTCCCTCAGTTCGTTAATTTCTTTATCCCCATGAATGGCATGAAGGCCAGATTCCATATCAGAGGCAGTCATATCACACCAGTACATTGCCTTAAACTCCACATAGCCTAACTCTTTAAACAAAACAACTAGATCAAAGTAATTAATCAGGTCAACATCCATTGGTGGCCACCTATGAACTTTTCCATCCATGTACCTAAGATTTCCTTCACTGTCCTTCGTGAAATTCCCCCCATGGTGAAACACAGGGGTAACCAGACATTCAGACATCTGGAAAAGTGCAATAAAATTTTGTTAACTCCTAAATAAAAAATTTAAACATGCAACACAGTTTCTTCAATCTTACATCAATTTAACAGCCAATCCTAATAATCTGTTCCAACTATCACTAATATTTTAACTCATCTCTACACTTTCATTTTATTTAAATACATAAAACTCCTAGGATATGGCAACAGAAACACTTTTTTAACCTCTCTCTACCCCCACCAACGCTGAATGCAAACAAGAATGGTAGAATGAGGACCACACACAAGCAAAACAGTGAAAGCGACATTAACGACACCTACCTCAGCAATCAATGCTGTGTGCCGAACCGTCCAACTTCCGTCAAGAGCGTCGTCCAACAACCGTCCACGTCTCCGTCAAGAGCTTCGTCAGAAACCTTGTCACCAAGATTTTCACTAGTCACCACTGCCTTGATGGAGAAGAGAGCTGTCTGCTAGGGTTTAGAATATAATTGTATTACAGAGACAAGGGGTCTTTAGGGGATAACATATAAGGCGCGAAACCAAACGACGCCTGGAAACCTCAAAATGCCATCGTTTTTGTGTTGTGGACGAGGACAGAAAGGCCCCTGTCCATTTCATCTTGCCATGTAGGATTCTATCTTCCACGTAACAATCCGAGCCATCCGTGTCATACCCAAGCCTTCACACCTCAGTATTTTCCGTCGACTTTCCGCCGTGAAGATGACAGAAGGACCGGGTTGGCAGACGGAGTTCAGGGTCAGGGACCGTAATGGAACGTGTTTTTGGTGATCGTCTTGACATTTTGGGAAATGGACAGGGACCGGGTTGGTACTTTACTCATTAATTATCCACTAACATGCTCACTTCTTTGACCACTCGACTAAATCTGCGAAAGTCCTCCTTCAAATCGAATCTCCCTCTCGACTTAGCTTCTTCGATTTCGACAAAGTAATTGGAAACAATTTCCGTGTCAGCAACTCCCAAACTTAACCTCCTAAGTACATTTTCTCGAAAACCCATACTTAATATTTTTCGATTTGACTATTTCTTTGGATCAACACATGGCACATCAAACATTAATATCTTTAGATTTTAGGTGCTGACCATCATTTGATTGCTTGACATATGAATACTTTCAAATTACCAACTATCCAAAGATTATATATTAATTTTTTTAATTTTCAACTGTTTCGACTTTCGAGTTTCGACTGCAACGGTATTTTTTTTAATCTTGAATTGCATTGATTTTTGTGGCCAATTTTCGGTTAATTCCATTGAATATTCTGTCCAACTCTCATAACTGTGGCTATTAAATTGTTTTGCCAACAATTAGAAACAGAGAAAACAGAAAGTGAAAAAATAAAATAAAATAAAAAAACAAAACCGACTTTAGTAACGTCATGTAGATAGCACAAAAATGTTTTGGAAACTAACTCCAACAAATCCTTGAGTCCAGATCAACAAAGGAATAAGCATGACAAATTTCGGAGCGGTTAGTAACAATATTTGATCCATATATAGCAAATATGACAAATAAAATACATAGGAGAAGGACAACATATTTTGTCATCACCAATAGTTTTTTATTTTTTATTTTTTATTCTTTTGGGTATCTTCAAACGTGAATTTTGATTCCAATAATCTACCCCAAACCACACCAGCCACCATCAGTAATGGTAGATTTCAGAAAATCAGCATCAGCTAAGCCTAAAAATAGTGGTGGCCCTACGACTGTGATCGCCGTGACCAGTGGCCGGAAAAGCCAATACGCCATCCAGTGGGCCGTAGAACATATTCTGAAGAAGAATTCCTCTTGCATTCTCATTCACGTTCAGACCAATCGTTTGTACCATCGTAGGTTTCCTTGTGCTTCTTAAATTTTAATAACATAAACACATTTCTATATTTTCAATACTTATATGTTAAATATAAAATAAAGTTTTTGAAAAAGTACACATTACATGTTCTCTAGAGGCATTCAATAATTTCTCACCTCCTCCTTTGGTGGTGGTTTTTGAACCTTGGAAGCATAGCTAATAATTTCTCACATCCATTTAATTAAAGGTTTAATTATTCTGTTGGTCCTATAGTTTCGTGAAATTTTCAATTAGGTCCCTATACTTTTTTTTTAATTGGGTCTTTGCACTAAATTTTTTTTCAATTAAGTCCCTTTTAATAATAATTGACTTAATTTTATAGGGACCTAACTAAAAAAAAAAGAATTGGTATAGAGACCTAAATAAAAAGAAAAAAAAAAGTGTAGGGACCCAATTAAAAAAAAATTTGTGCAAGGACTCAATTAAAAGAAAAAAAAAAGTATAGGAACCTAATTGAAAATTTCGCAAAATTATAGGACCAACAGAGTAATTAAACCTTAATTAAATTGTTTACAATTGTAACTGAGATTGCAATAAAATTAAAGTTTACACCTATAGCATTAAGCAATAAAATAATTGTATGGAAGTTAAAAAATCATGATGGATAATTATTTATGTTGATTTAATTTGGCACTATTTGGGATTTTCATCAGTTGTTGGTTAATATCAATTATTAATTCTTCTTATCTTTAGATAGATAAATTATTCACAAAGACTTTATTCACATATAGTTTTGTATGTCTTTTTATGTAAACTTTAATGTTTTCTAAATCTTTTATTAGTGACATTATTATTTTGATCACTTTTAGAACAATATATTATTCACATAAAATATTTGTTACATGCATTAGAGCCGTAATAAACAAACTCAATAATTCATTCTTTGTTGAATAAGGATAAAGTATTATTTAGTTTATAACATTTGGGTTAAGTCTTAATTTCGTTCTTAATGTTTGAAACTTTATATTTTTATCTCAAACATTTTATTTCATTATATTTTAATCTTTTGATTAAGATTCGATTTTTTCTTCCAAAAATACCTCTTTTTCTATTATAATTTTTTTTGGACAGCAGTAAAAATTATAATTATAATAGTCAGAGTGCATAGTTATTAGTAATTTGAGAATGAAAGTGATAGAATAATAAAAAAATTTAAATAGTATGAAATATAATATCTAAAATAAAAATAAAACATTTAAAATATTAAGAATAAAGTTAAAACTTAACCTAAATGTTAAGGATTATAGCACCGCTTTATCCATATAACAAGAGTAGTGCTAGGGAGCCAATGGCCTAAGTGTACAATGTGTACAATGGGTATGAATAAAATGAACATCACCTACTATGTAGAATAATCATCCGGATACCAGGGATAATAAACATCTCATATTATAAAAAATTAATTTTGGGTTCACCAAGGTTCGAATTCTTGATCTTCCGAATTTGAAACTCTAATACCATATCCTGAAACTACTCATCCCAAAAACGTAACCTGACAGAACAATGTAACACTAATAATCATATCTCTAATACTTTCTAAACTATCATTGTACGCTTTGTACGCTTAGATCATTGGCTCCCTATACTTTCTCATATAACAATTACCAATCCTTTATTGTTTATTTGTGCAGAGAATGGTGTTGGACCTAGTCATTGTCGTCCACCAACTGAAGAAGAATGGCAACGGATTTTTCTCCCTTTCAGAGGGCTTTGTGCTCGAAAAGGGGTTAGTTATCCAACAAAAATGAGAAGAAAAAAAAAATATTAGTTTTTAATCATTATCTTTTTTGTCTACGTTATCTTTGAAATAGTAAATAAGAATTGAACAGGGTATTTAGTATTTGGTGAAAACTCACGTGAAGTCGACTTCACGTGAAGTTAATGTCTGAGAGCCGTTAGATGATTTGACTTATTTGATTAAATTTTTATCTAGCGACTCTCAGATATCAACTTCACGTGAAGTCGACTACACCTGAGTTTCTACCTTAATATTTACTTTAAAAATATTAAAAATTATGTTTAGTTTGAAAAAAAAAAAATAATTTGTGGTTGTGGACGCTTATTATTTCAGATTGTAGCGACAGAGTTGGTGTTACAAGGCGCTAACGTTACCAGTGCACTTACTCAATACGTAAATGAAAACTATATTAGTAGCGTCATTGTTGGTGCTTCCCAATGGAATTCTTTTATAAGGTTGAATTCTTTTATCTCACAATCATGCATACTCAAGCATTTCCAATAAGTAAAAATCTCTTGCGGTCCATGAGATATATTTTTAGCTTTAATTATTTTGTAAATCTCGATAATTTTATCAAATTTTTAATTAAATTTTTATATTATATCAGATTTTGTAACTAAGTCTTTATCATGATAAAAAATTAAAATTAACAAAAAAAATTCTGTTAACTAAATATTAAATATGTTCGTTTTATTTAATAAAATATTTTTTTTAATTTCAATATTTTTATCACGATAAAAATTTAATTACCAAATCTAATATAATATAAGAATTTAATTAAAAAATATATATAAAAATCTAATTAAAATTTTCAATAAAAATATAAAACTACCAAAATAATTAAACCATATTTTTATGTTGTGCTTCTTAAGCATAACTAAAATACCATGGCCTTGATTTTATTTTATTTTATTTTTTTTCAGGAAATTTAAAAATACGGATGTGGCAGCTAGCTTAGCCAAGTCTTTGCCAGATTTTTGCTCAATATATGTTATATCGAAAGGAAAAGTCCAAACTATCCGTCCAGCAGGTCCTGCTCAAAATGGTAAATTCACAAAAGCAGCAACAGTAAAAGGGGTAGCAACGCCAGATTATTTTTTTAACAATTCACCTCAACATATAAACAGGTATGGATCTCCATTAATTGCAATACTTATACATATCTTTTTTTGGAGTAATACAATAAAGACATGGATATCCTTTTCTGTGATTCACTTAGCTTGGTCAAAGAGGCTACATTATCAATGACACCAAGTAATTTTTCACCAATAGAACAAAGTCCAACAATATCCTTTGGAGGCTCTTCACCACAAACCGACAGTGATCTTGAATTCGCAAAGTCACAAATCACTTCGTCAAAATCCAAAGTAAGTAAGTAATGTATCTTGTACTATCAATGCAGTAAGGGTATTTTGGTCATTATAGAACATGCATAAGAAAAGCAGAAAAAAAATTAGAAACTATTAACAATGGTACATGGAAAAGTGAGTAAGTATAGTAAGGGTTATTTTGTAGTTGGGATTGGTTTATTTGTATTTCAATGTGCACCTATATCTAAATATTTATCTTTGTTATCTCTTCTTTTTATATTTTTCGTCTTCAAAACAATGTTAAAGAATTTCAATACAAAAATATTATTCGTATACTAAAATCAGTCATCAATATTTTTATATATAAATATATATGTATAATTTAATTTATTTATATTTTATACTAGTGACTATTTTGATGACTGGTTTTAGTACACACATAGCATAATCGATTTCAATATACTGGTAATAACTAATTATGTAGTTTAACTTACTTTTTCCCATGTGAATGATTAGATTTTTTTTTCCACCCATCTTTATAGAAAAAAATGGAGGAAGAATTAATGAAATTAAAACTTGAACTAAAGAAAACAAATGAGCAATATGGATTGTTCTATAAAGAAGTCGACTCTGCGCATAAGGTATGATGAAATGCTTTCTTTTGAGATATTGTTATTATAATATTTTCTCTATTTAATTTGAATATTAAACTTTAATTCAATTGCCTGAAAAATAAAAAGAGAAAACACTTGAAAAGTACATTTCATATTTGTTATTTAGGGAGTGGATGAGTATGAAAAGGCTAAGCTTTCAAGGCAGAAAACAGTGCATGCTATGGAAAACGAGGAAAATCAAGGAGCTTCAAGTTCTGCCTACATTTATAAAAACATCGTTCCATACAGAAGATACAACATTAAAGAAATAGAAATTGCAACTAATTACTTTGATATTGATCTCAAAATTGGAGAAGGTGGTTATGGACCAGTTTTTAAAGGAGTAATTGACAACACTGATGTCGCCATCAAGGCTGTGAGGCCAGATATAAGCCATGGGGAAAGACAATTTAACCAAGAGGTATCTATAAATAGTTAATGTTTCTTTGGTTTAAATAATGCATTTTTTTTTTCTTGCTATATTAAAAATGACAACTATATTCTAACACATTAACATTGTTAATGTAAATTATTTGTGTAAAATTGTCTTTATACAAAGATAATAATTAAAAATCTTAGATAACAATTTAATCAAATATATTAAATATTTATGTGTGTATTAGTGAGAGCAATTCTAATAAAATATTTTTGGAATTTTAGATTTGACATCTAGAAAAAATGAAATCATCAATCAAATAAGACCAATTTTAGTATAGAAACACAATTTCAATTTGTTGGAGAATCAATTATATTTTTTCACTTTATGTAAAATTTAAATTGAATTAAAAAACTAAATATTAAAATGATAAATCTCATATTTAGAATATCTACAATATTTGATTTTTGTTTAATTTTATTGTGGGTCTCACAAAATATTACATCAATATTTATGAGACTATATATTATAATAATAATATTTGTAACTAAATGTGTAATTTATCACACAAATATCTAGATTCAATTTATTTTAAATTTTATAAAAAATAACAAAATTTAATTAGTTTTCCTCTAAAATGAAATCGCATTTTAACAGGAGATCAATCTCCTTTCATGGATTGCCAACGAGCTATAACTCAAATAGTATAGTTTCGTATATTCATTTAGAGTTCACGAATTCCATTCTCACTCTTAACTTAAAAAAAAAAAAAAAACTCTTTTCATCAATTATCTGCATGCAAATTGAAATTCAAAACGTTTCCCTTCACGTACACTTCAAATTTAAAACTTCAAAAAGCTCTGTCCTAAATTATTATCAACAAATCTGAATAAAAATTAATAACAACTTGATGTTAATGCAGGTTCAAGTTTTGAGCACCATAACACATCCAAACATGGTACTACTCATAGGTGCATGCCCAGAATTCGGATGTCTTGTGTATGAATACATGGACTATGGAAGTTTGGAAGATCGTTTATTCAGAAAAGGAAACACTCCTCCAATCCCATGGAAAATCCGTTTCAGAATAGCATCGGAAATCGCCACCGCCCTTCTCTACCTTCACCAACTAAAACCAGAGCCACTAGTCCACCGTGACCTCAAGCCAGCAAATATCCTCTTAGACAGAACCTATTTAAGCAAGATCGGCGACGTCGGTCTTGCGAGGCTCGTTCCGCCTTCGGTCGCTGACAAAACTACCCAGTACCGGCTGACGAAAGCCGCCGGCACGTTCTGTTATATCGACCCGGAGTATCAACAGACAGGGTTGTTGGGTGTGAAATCGGACATATATTCTTTTGGTGTGATGCTGCTTCAGATTATAACTGCAAAGCCTCCAATGGGGTTGGCTCATTTGGTTCAGAGTGCTATTGATGCTGGAAGCTTTGAACAAGTTCTTGATCCTAGTTTGAATGATTGGCCTGTTGAAGATGCTTTGTCTTGTGCTAAGTTGGCATTGAAGTGTTGTGAGATGAGAAAACGAGATAGACCCAGTCTTGCTACTGTGATTTTACCCGAGTTGAATAGGCTCAGAGATTTGAGATAGATAAAGATAATAATGGCAATAAAGAAATAATAATGAAAAAAATGAAAATCTTCTATGGCTGCGAGAGCTTAGTTGATAGAGCCAAGGCACCTGGAACCTGGAAATTGATTATTAATAATGTAAACTGCTACTCCTAGAATATTATTCTTAAATCGTCTCATCATTTTCTTTTATTATAAATTCTATAGAAATAATCAAGATGGATATAGTTACATACTTACAAGGACTAGCTAGTACTTGCATGAGAAGCCTCAACTCAGGGAAATATGCATGTAATGTAACTACTATAGTAATGTTTGGGTGAAAATAAAAAATCAGTCTAAACAGTCTAAAATTCGTGTATTTAATATTCATTAATTATCGATAGAATAATGGTATAATTTTAGATATAATAAAGGGTTAATGTTTAAATTCGTCCCTAAAAGATCACGCGATCTTCATTTTCATCATCGAATGATTTTTTTAATCAAATTAGTCCTTAAAAGATAAACTGTTAGTCAAATTAGTCCTTCCGTCAATTGGATGATGACGTGTCACGTTAAGTGCCATGTGGCATGATGACGTGACACGCCACGTGGCAGCTCAGTAACACGTGACACGCCACGTGACAAGTCAGTGACACGTGGCACGTGTCACTTGACATATAAAATTTTTTTTTATTAGTCAAAATAGTCCTTGAAAGTTTAGACGTAAGTCATTTTCATCCCTCAAATTTTAAAAATTAGTCAAACTAGTCCTTATATAATTTTTTTATTTTTTCTTCATAAAATTATCTCTCTCCTTTAATTATTCTCAAAATCTCTCTTATTCTTTTCTATTCTAAAATATTTTTCTTACACTACTATATTTTGCTGGAATATATATATATATATACTCAAAATTGAAATGTATGTATTTATTAACTTAAATAAAGTTATATGCTCAAAATCAAAATTTATGTATATTAACCTAAACAAAGTTATACCACTATTTTTTTTCTACTACATCTTTTTTTTTTCCATTACGATATTACTTATATATAGGATGTAATGGTAGTGATACTTAGAGTCAAAATCCAAGAAGATCCACAAATTTTGTTTCAATTCCAAACTTTACAAAATATTAAAAATTTGTTGGTTAATTATTATTATTATTATTATTATTATTATTATTATTATTATTATTATTATAAACGAATTGCTTCTTAAGCGTAATACGTGCAAACATCATAATAAATTTTTGTGTGTTTCATATGTTTGAGATAGATTATATAATTTTTTTTTTAATTTCACAAATCAATGAGATAAAATGAAATAGGAAATATTATACCTATGCATAACACAGACTACTCCGCACTAGTACATTATATAAATAGATATGCTTTGTATTAAAATAAAATTCCTTTTGTTTTAAATGAAATATTTAAAAAATTATATTAGAATATTAAAATTCAAAAATGATTCCATAAACCAGTTTTTCAATTATTGAGTTTTACTATATAAATTAAATAATAATAAAAGTTATAATTTTAAAAAATTTAAAAGATTTAAAATTTAAAATAATTACTATATTATTTAGTAAAATTTAAAATATTAAATTTTTAAATATATAATCAACAATAATTTGATAAACTCATTTAAATAAAAAAATTTACATAAAAAATTACAATTTGAAAATGTAAAATTTTAAAATACAAATGACAAAATAACTTTATAAAAATTTAATTATTTTTATTATTTTATATAAAGAGAATTTTATTTATTAAGGTTTAAAAAATAATAGTAAAATTAGTAGTATAAAAAAATATTATAAATTTAATATTATAAAAAATTATATAAAGACTAGTTTGACTAATTTTTAAAATTTGAGAGATGAAAATGACTTACGTCTGGACTTTCAAGGACTATTTTGACTAATAAAAAACTTTTTTTTATGTCAAGTGACACGTGTTACTGACCTGTCACGTGGCGTGCCGCGTGGCACTTAACGTGACACATCATCATCCAATTGACGGAAGGACTAATTTGACTAACAGTTTATCTTTCAGGGTCTAATTTGATTAAAAAAATTATTCGGGGACGAAAATGAAAATCGCGTGATCTTTCAGGGACGAATTTGAACATTAACCCATATAATAAATATATAATTACGAATAGTATTATGTAACTAGTAATCTAGACTTAGAATATGCAAACAAAATATCTTATATTACACGCAACAATTTTTAATCTGTTCTCTTACGAAATAAAATAATGAACTTAGAGATATGAACATGAAGATAGTTATGAACATACGATGTTTTTAGTAGTTCGCAGATGTTTTATGCCTTTTGTATTAGGCTTTCATTTTTCAGAGGTGGAAGGTATTCTAATTCAAACATTTAAGCCTATTGATAAAGTTTGTGTTTTAGTGCCAAAATATTACCGTTGCATGCTGCATGTTTTTAAAGTTTGCAGTTATGAATTTCTCTGCTTCTGAGATCCATGAGCCATGATATTTTATTTTGAGGTCTTGACAATTTAGTATTCTTTATTATAAGGTGAGTATTGAGTAATAGCTGATCAGATATACTATTTGAGACCTTTATTAAAGAGAGAAAGATAAATTGAAAACAAAAGGGGTAACCGACTATAGTAGCTATAAGGGTGTTTCAATTTTTTTTGGGTGACTAAACAGAAAAAAAAAAAGAAAAAAAGAACAGAGACAAAATCAAATTAATTGGCTAAGTTCATATCTAAATCTATTAGATGTTGAAGCTCACTCCATAGTTGATTCCAATTCGAGTGAATGTCCGCGTCATAAGTAGCTGCTTTAGCCATACAATCTGCAACACTATTTGCATTCCTTTGAATTAAAAGAATAGAGACTCTCCAATTTCAATTCATAACATCCTGTATATGCTTTGCCAAATCCAATTCCGGAATATCCTTACCAAGCATTCTTTTGTTTACTAAGAAAAGAGCTTATAAACAGTTTGTTTCAGAAATAACCTCACGAAATCCACTATCCCAAGCTAGAAGTAAATCTCTCCAAATCGCATACAATTCAGCAAAAAGAACACTGCACACTTCGACTTTCTCAGTGCAACCTTTCATCCAAAATCCATCAGAATTGCGAATGATACAACCAAAATCAGCATAGCCAAAAGGAGCAAAACAACTAGCATCACACTTCAATTTAACAGAATGAACTGGAGGTGGAACCCAATGCAAACAAAGCAAAGGAGGAGACAAACAGTGATGCATAGCAAAAATAGTGTGGAACTCTCTTACTAAACTACGAATCAAACTCACCACTTTACTAGCACTCCAAGAGTCATCTATATTAAATAAGTCATGATTTTTGCTTCTCTAAATCCCCTAGATGGTCGAAAAGAAAAGAAAAACATCTCCACTCCTTGCACATCTGCATAGCCAATTACGTAAATCCGAGTTATCTGAATATAGGTCTAAAAGGTTCCAGACCTCCTTGGCACTAGGGCACTCCCGAAGACAATAAAGAATGGATTCAGAACCATTCTGACACCGATGACAAGTGCTAGATAAAGCTAAGCCACAACCCAAACGAAACTCTGCCGTAGGAATAACGTTGTGAAGACTGAGCCAAATCAAGAATTTGTACTTCTCAGGAATATCCAGTCGTCATACCCACAACCAATTATCACGCTCATTTCTGTCAAACTTTCTTCTGACTAGCCAATTATATCCACTCATATCTGAGTAGAGTCTAGAAGACGCCACAGCCCACGACCAACCCGATCTCTCTCCAGCATTCAAATCCGGATTATAAGCATTCAAATGCTGTTTGACATGTTCTGGAATGTTAGAGAAAATATCATGGAGATTCCATTGACCATCTTTTCAAATGTCTCTAATAGTTAAATCAGAGTCAAATATATGTACAAAAGGGACATCTTGAGCAATTGGACCCTCAATACTCCAATTGTCAAACCAAAAAGATTGATCAAGTGACCCAACGCACCAAGAAAAGGCATCTTTAAGAGCACCAAAAGCCTTTGAGATACTCTTCCAAACATGAGAAGCGTTGCAAGGGACAGGGCCATCTAAAACTCCCTCATTCTTCAGATACTTCGCCCTTAATAGAGCAACACAAGACTTGTCCTGACAATGAAAAAGTTGCCAAACCAATTTACCAAGTAAAGATATATTAACACACACAGGATCTCTAATACTCAAGCCACCAAATTTCTTTGGAGTGACCACGGTCCTCCAATTAACAAGAGAAAGACCTTTGCCATCAACTTGACCCTTTCAAAGGAATTGTCTCATCATAGAAGACAATTTATTGCAAACTCAATTTGGAAAAAAAAATATACCTGTATATGATAGACAGGAATGGATGCTGCAACAGAATTGATCAGACAAAGTCTTCCTGCTTTATTTAGAAGCCTTCCTTTCCAATTAGCTAATCTTCCCCTCACCTTTTCGATCACTGAATGAAAAGAAGCCATACTGGTACGGGAATGATTAAGGTTAACTCCAAGATATCTTCCTAAGTCCAAAGCAAAACGTATTGAAGAAACACTAGTAAAAATATCTCTTCTACGAGTAGTCACATTTTTAGAACAAAAAGTTTTAGACTTTTCAAGATTTACTTTCATGCCAGATGCCTTGCAAAATATGTTAAGAGAATACATGACCATTTGGACCTAACTCTTTGTAGCTTGACAGAAAAGTAAGAGATCATCTGCAAACATCAAATGAGAAAATTTTGGGCCACCCCTAGTGACAGAAACTGGTTTTCACACACCCTCGACTACCTTATGAGATATATAGCAAGCAAGTCTTTCCATACAAAGCATAAATAAGTAAGGAGACATTGGATCACCATGTCTAAGCCCCCTTCTAAGAGCAAAACTATTCAATCTATTCTCATTCCACGTAATAGAAAGAGATGACGCACGGACACAATTCATAATCAAATTAACAGTGATGATAGAAAAACCAAAAGCAATGAGAGTACTCTCCAAAAATCTCCAATCCACCCTATCATAAACTTTTTCAAGATCAATTTTAAAAGCAAGAGTACCTTTCTTGGATTTTGTGTGCTTCATAAAATTCAGAATTTCTTGGGCCACAATAATATTATCAGGAGCACCACGACCCGGAATAAAACCTCCTTATAAAGGACTAACAATATCTGGAAGAAAGGGCCGAAGTCGATTAGTCAATATTTTGGTGATAATTTTATAAACAACATTACACAAGCTAATAGGTCTGAAATTCTTCATAAAGGTAGGGTTATCAATTTTAGGAATAAGCACAATCAGAGTTTCCATGATGCTAGGATTTAAGTACTCTCCCAAAAAAGCGCTCTGGATAATATTCCAAATCTCAGTGCCTACTATCTTCCAATATTCTTTAAAAAAAATAAAATTGAAAGCCATCTGGACCAGGACCCTTAAAAGGGCTCATACTGAATACTGCTGATTTGACTTTCGCAAAAGAGACAGGGTCAATTAACTTAGCACAAGTCTTGGTGCTTAGAGTGGGCATCGGAACATCCCCTAAACAATCAACCTCAACCTCTTCCGTTGTACCAAAGAGATTCTTGTAAAAAGTGAGGGCTTCTTCCTGGAGAATATCTGGATCAGTAGATTAAGACCCATCTCTAATATATAATCCATGTATTCTATCATGGTTTCTACGCACCAAAATCTGAAGATGAAAGAATTTAGTGTTTCTATCCCATACTTGACCCACTGCGTATGCTCTCTAGATTTCTGGTACCAAAAAAATTTCTCTTGCAATAAAAGCCTATTGTAATCTTCCCTCAGTTCAGCTTCTTTAATACTCAGAGACAACATATCGGTAACCTCCAAACGCCATTGAATCTGATTAATCTGATATTCCAGCTTACTTTTTTGTACAAAAATATTTCCAAAAACCTTTGAGTTAAAGTCCAAAAAAATATGTTGAACCAACTTAAGCCTTTCAGTAATGCCTCTAAACCCTTGATTCCAAGCTTACTAATAACATGTTTATAAGAAGGATGTGTTGCCCACGCAGCCTAGAACCTAAAAGGACAAGAACCTTTCACTATGGGGCCACCATGACAACGAACTAAAATAGGGTAATGATTAGAATGAAGCCTGCTAAGAATTTCAGAATAACCCTCAGGAAACATTGTCATCTGTGCCTCATTAATTAGTGCTCTATCCAACTTTTTAGCAAAGTCCCAGCCAACTTGAACTGTTCTATACCAAGTATATCTCCTACCAGTCATTTTAAGATCAAAGAGTTCACAGTCATCTAGAGTAGTAGCTAATAGACTAGCTCTGTGAGAAGAAAAATAAGCACCCGTACTCTCGTCTGGCATCACAATCTCTTTAAAATCACCAACGGCCAACCATGGTCCATTATGGCCTGAATTAATAGAATGCAAATGATCCCAAAGCATACTTCTTTTTTCAAATTAAGGACTCCCATACACTGCACTACAAAGCTAAACTAAGTTACCCACACTCACTTTTACTGTGATACGTCAGTCAGTTTAGTCAGTAACCACACAAGAAGCATTAGCAATAGAAGAGAGAAATCAAATGCAACCCATGTGTCCTACTGCTTCCTCAACACCAACACAATGAAAACCCAACTTATTCCAAAAACTCTTCAAATTATTAAACATAGTATGAGTCTTAAAGAGAAAGAAGAAAGATAGTTTATATATTCTCACCAAATTTTTGCAATGTACACGGGTTATCTTGTTAGACGCACCCCTCACATTTCAGGCTATGATATTAAAACTATCCATAAAAAAAAGCAAAAAAGGAGCTCCAATAACAAACCCGAGAGTCAACATGATGTCCCTGTCTTCGATGATCCTTCCTTTAATGGACTCTCAAATTGCAACGCAATTTTCTCCGTCAAAACTTGCGCCACACCTGTCGCCGATGCTCCATGCTTATCTGCCGGCAAATTCTGCAAAGAGTTTGGGTGAGGACACTTCGCACAATGCCATTTGTTGTCTCACCTTGCTACTGATGATGTATATTGTGACGGGTCCCTGAAGAAGCCACACTAACCGATTTTTCAATATTGATACCCCTGCTTAATTTTACTTTGGATCCAATAGCATGTGTTGTACGTTGATGATTAGGCCTTGTCCAAGTATTGGTAGCCTTGTTAGGAGTCTTCTTTGCCTTTGGTTGGACCTGATGGGTGGTAGCAGAAGGCTTTTGACCCATTTTATACTTTCCTTTCATAATCACTTAAGTTCAACTTTCCAAATTCTCATGTTGTGCGTGGTCTACATAAACAGCATGCAAATCACCCTCCACCAAATCCGGGACAACAACAGTTGCGGTCTCACCTCCAAGATTCTTGGCAAAATGAAAATTTTCCGTTTCCACATGCATCGGATTTTTTGAATTTGAACTTTCAGGCTGCTTTGCTACATCGCCGACCACCTTGGCACTAGTTCCTCCTCCCGCGTTGCTGTCAATCTTGCATGCCTTCATATCATGACCAAACTTGATACAAGAGCCACAAATAAGGTGAAGACTTTCATATTCAACCTCATATTCAACACCTTCAACAAGAATCTTCTTAGTCATTGGCAATCCTAAATCTATCTGAACATAGGCACGAGCATATCGTCCTCTTTCAACTAATTTTGTTGTCAAATCAATCTTGACGGGGATGCCAACTGCAGCTGTAACACAGAGCATTGCATCTTCTTGGTAGTACCAAATTGGTAATCTAGAAATTTTAATCCACACTAAAGTTGCTCCAAAACAGTTTTTACTTGAGCTGAACTCTTGATCCCAAGGCTTCACTGCCACATAATTTCCCTCAATCTTCCATGGACCTCCTAAGAGAACCTTTTCTCGCTCCTCAGCCACATCAAACTTCACAAGAAAATAGTCAAACCCCATGTCCAACAAATCAAAACCTCCCTTAATCTGCCATATCGTTCGGAGTTTATGAGACAATGTAGTGTAGCTATAATGTTTACCTAGCACCTTAATCACTATAACATCCTTATAAGGTTTTGCTAAACAATTCTTAGCTTTTTTGGTAAATGCTACACTCAGTGGTAAGAGATCTCCTTGCTTCCCAGAAACAACGCAATGTTATCTCCTGACAAAGTTTTAACGAGTGAAAAAGTTCTAGCAATCTTAGAACCCACAACTTTGTCCCTGAAAGAAACCTTCAAAGGCTTAAAAACCCCTCACGAAATATAATCCTCCTTTTTTCCTAATGCAAGCCCTCCCCCACTCTCCCCCTTATCTCTTCCGCCAATATTGTCAGCTGCCTCGCCGTATTTTACCCTCAAGATCTCTTTCCGCTCACTCCACCGCTCATCTTTGATTTCCAAAATTGTACAGAGTTAAGGGTGTTTCAATCTAACCAATGTAAGTAAAACCCTAAATTAGTTTACCACCCTAAAATTATAACATTTTCTATTATAATCTTAAAATGCTATTTTTTAAACTAAAAAAACTCATTCAATTCAAATTTTAATAATTTAAATCAGATTGAGTTAAATTTAAAAATAAACTCAAACTATTCAATTCAAATCGCAATAAATTATATACTTTAGATTAAATTAATTTTACTTTTAAAATTGATTTAAAGTAAAATAAATAGAGGTTCTTAGTGTTTTAAATATAACTACCATGATCATGTGTTAGAGATAATATGATAAAAACAAAAAAATAGTTATAAAAACAAGTAAATACTCAAAATCGTTACTAAAAGATCTCTTATTTTTTAAATTGGTTTGCGAAATTGTTTTAATCAAATTAGTCTTCAAAGAGTATAAGTTATTACCTTTATCGTTCCGTCAATTCTACAATTGAAGCCGTTAATGATTACCTTGTTAAAGTATTCATTGCATACTGACATAATATGTTTATAAAATTAAATCAAATTAATCTCAATTGCAACCCCAGTCAAACCCAAAAACCCAATAGACCCACCCAACCTGACACAACTACTCCAGCAACCCAGCGTCAAAATACCAAGTAACTTGTTCATCCCTCGGCAGCTTCCATTAAAGGGTCTTAATGTAAGCCTCGAAGATGACTTCTCCTTCATCTTTCCTTACCTTTATGTAAACACTTTGATAAACCACTATTTTATGGTTTATCTTGTATTTAATTGAGTGGTTTCATCAAGTCTTTACCCACTTATTCATATGATTTGCATGATTTTATAATCCCTTCCTAGTATTGTTTTATGATTGAAAACTTGCTTCATAGAGATCTTTAATTAGTATATTTTAATTCTCCTTTATACCATTCGATGCCGTGATCTGTGTGTTAAGTGCTTCAGGCTTTATATAGCAGGAATGGCTTAGAGAATGGAGAGGAAGCTTGCAAAAATGGAAGAAACACAAGAAACTAAGGAGATGACCAGCGAGTACCGACGCGCACGCATGGCTCACGCGAGCGCGCAGAATGGAGAAATTTGCAGTGATGCGTGCGCGTGCCTGACGCGTACGCGTGGATTGGAGTCTGCACAGATGACGCGCACGCGTGACTGACGCATACGCGTGACCTGCGCGATCTCCAGAAATAACAGAAAATGCTGGGGGCGATTTCGGGCCGAGTTTTGACCCAGTTTTCGGCCCAGAAACACATAATAAAGCCAGAGAACATGCAGAGACTCGAGACACATTCACATATTCTCATTAGGATAGTTTTAGATTTTTAGATCTGAATCTAGAGAGGAAATTACTCTTCCTTTAGTTTTTCTTTACATTCATAGTTTATTAGTTTAAAGCTTTTGCTTTTGGATATTGAAGAGTCACCACCTCCGTTGAAAATACTATTCTAGTTTGTTTCCTTACTCTTTTATTTATTTATTCCATATTCTTAATTCTTGTTTAGAGTGGTAATTGGATTATTTTCATGGATTGTTAATGCAAAGGATTACTTTTACTTTTAATTAATTTGAATCTTTATTTTTAAATTATCATGTCTCTTTTCTATTCCAAACTCCCAATAACAAAGATGGTACTCATGTCAATAGAGTAGATTTCCTACTCGACATGGAGGTTGATTAAGAGGAGACACTTGAGTTGGAATTCAAGTGGTTAGTTAAATTGGAAGTTGTTGGCTAATTCTGTATATACTAACGCTAGACCTTCCTAAGGGAGAGGACTAGGATTTGCGAATAAGAGTTAGCTCAATCACCTGACTTTCCTTTATTTAGTAAGGGTTAACTAAGTGGAAATAACAACCTCTTTATACTACACTTGAGAGAATTCCAACAAGGATAGAACTTCCAATTAATCATTCCCTCCAGTCAAGGCTTTTTATTTTGAATAATATAAATTCCTTTTAATTTTCATTGCTCTTAATTATAATTATTTATTTTCTATCATTCAACTCTCAAAATTCTCGGAAAACTCCTGATTAATAACTTAGCACCATTTCTAGCAACTCGTTGGGAGACGACCTGGGACTCATACTTCCAGTATTTTTTTTATTCTAAACTTTTTGTGACAACCTTTCTAAATTGATGAGGTGGATTTTTGCTGGTTAATAGCTATACTCGCAACGCTGTTCTACTATATTATAATCTCTTAATTGGTCTAACTTCTGCTACGCATCAGTTTTTGGCGCCGTTGCCGGGGAGTTGCAATTGTGTGCTGAATTATTAATTAGTGTACATATTTTTATTTTATTTGCATATTTTATTTTATTTTATTACCATGAGCTATATGTTTCTTTCATTCAATGACGTGTTCACTGCCTGATCCGAGCTTAGCTGCATTTGATCCTGAAATTGAAAGAACTCTTTCACGTATTAGGCGAGCTCGACGCAGGTTAGCCTCAGAGGGTGGTGAAGTGATTGTTATCGATTCACCAGTCTCATCTGAGGGCGAATCTGAACCGCCATCTGAGAGCAAAACAAGCTCCTTTACTACTGATTCAGTTGATTCACGTGCAGATAACATGGCAGCACCTAGGAGGATTACTCTCCAGGAAGCTGGAGCTCCAGATTTTACACTGCAGCCATACCAAGTGCATCATCCAACTCTGGCTGCAGATTTTGAGATGAAGACTGCATTAATCAACTTGATGCCCAAGTTTCATGTCTTACTTGCTCAGGAGCCCATCAAGCACCTCAGGGATTTCCAGACAGCCTGTTCTACTATTAGGCGTCATGGTGCAAATGAACTTTCTATTCTGTTAACTGTCTTCCTGTTTTCTCTTGAGGGAAAGGCGAGGGAGTGGTACTACTCCCAACATGAAGCAACTATTACCAACTGAGATATGCTCAAGAGAGAATTCTTGGAAAAATACTTTCCAGCTGAGGTTACAGACAGACTGAGGAAAGAGATCTCCTGCATTGTTCAAGGAGAATCAGAGACTCTTTATGAGTACTGGGAGCACTTTAAGAACCTTCTGGATGCATGCCCCCATCACATGATTGACAGGTTAGTATTGATCATCTATTTCACTCAAGGCACAAAGCCTCGGGATAAAACTACACTAGATGGTGCTAGTAATGGTTCTCTGAAAAAGTACAAGACCGCAGATGAAGCATGGCAACTAATCAGTGACTTAGCTGAGTCCACCAGGAATCATAGGCACAGGAGTAGCCACTCAAAAGATGTTGTAGAAGTTTTCTCTAGCAGTGAGACTACTGCTCTTACACAGAGTATATGTGAAATGACCAACCTACTGAAGCAGATGCAGTTGAATCAACAACAAACTCAGCCTTTCCCACCACAACAAAACCAACAGTTAGTTCCCCAAAGTGTATGTAGAATCTGTGCTGATTATAGTCATTACATTGATGAATGCTCATAGCTCCAACAAGAAGACAACACTGTGGCAGCTACTCATAACTTCTATGACCGCCCAAATCAAGGATACAATCAACAAGGCGGCAACTACAACCAAGGTGGGAACTATAACCAAGGATGGTAGGATAACTCCAACCAAGGCTGGAGGGATAATTCCAACCATGGCTGGAGGGATAACTATAACAGAGGAGGCAGAGATAACAATGGAAATCAGAGGTGGAATAACAACAACAGACAGCAAAATCAGAACCAACCTTACAGAGCTCCTCACCTTAGGCAATCCCAAGGACCCCAGCACAATCAACAACAGGTCCCCCAGATCACTTATCCACCTTCCTCATCAAATGATGAGATTCTTCGTTCTCTTGCACAAGGACAACAAGACATGCAAACTACACTGAACTCTATTTTAAACGGTCTAAATGCCACTTTACAAGCTCTCGCCGCCCGAATAGATTCATTACCTACTTCCACCAACCAGCCTTTAAGCTCCAGTGGAATTCCTTCTCAACCCTTACCTAATCCCAAAGGTGGCATCAATGCCATCACTTTGAGGTCAGGAATCACACTGCAAGAGAGGAACCAAGAGGAGCCAAGCCCACTAGAACACACCCCAGTTGAGGATATGGTAGAAGTGGAAGATGCTGAAGAGGAAGAGGAAGTACAAGACAAGGTTGAAGAAGAAGTAGCTCAGCAAAGGAATGGAGCGCCAAAGGATGCAGAAGCTGCAAGTGGCGCCATTCCTATCTCATTTTTACACCTTGCAAGGAAGTCCAGAAAGCAGACGGAACTTGATCCCAAAATGGTAGAAATTTTCAAAAAGGTTGAGATAACTGTTCCCCTTTTTTATGTTATTCAGCAAGTACCTAAATATGAAAAGTTTCTGAAATATTTATGCATACATAAAGATAAAATTGATGAATTAGAAACTATTCCTTTAGGTAGTTCTATATCTGCTTTAATGGGAGGTATACCTGAAAAATGTAGTGACCCAGGTCTATGCATGGTTAACTGTACCATTAGAGGTGTAATATTTTCTGATTGCATGTGTGACTTAGGAGCGTGTGTTAGTATAATGCCATTGTCTATATATGATACTTTGAGGTTCCATCCCTTAAAAAGGTCAGCAGCTCGTTTTGTGTTAGCAGATAAAAGCATTATTACAGTAGTTAGAATTTCTGAAGATGTATTAGTGAGTATTAAGGGGCTCACATTTCTCATTGACTTCTATATCCTGGAAATGCCTCCTAATGACTCAGGAAGACCATCATCAATCCTGCTTGGAAGACCATTCCTGAAGACTTCGAAGTTCAAGCTGGATGTATTCTCAGGAACTTACTCCTTTGAGATAGATGGCAGAACAGTGAGTTTTAGTTTAAATGAAGCTATGAAGCACCCTCCGGAAGATCATTCTATATTCCAGTGCGACATCATTGATGAAACTGTACCTAAAGTTCACCAAGAAGAAGTAGAAAAGAAGCACATGGAGCAAGGTCCAAGTGTGGGGACACCCTCTAAACACAATGAGGACCCTTTGCCATTATCATTAGCTCAAGATAATCCAGAGCCTAGCCATGAGCAGAAATTAGAATTGAAACCCCTTCCTCCACACCTCAAGTATGCTTACCTTGAGGATAATCAAAATTTCCCAGTTATCATTGCAAGGGAACTCACTTCCCAACAAGAGGAGCAGCTACTTAGTGTGCTGAGAAAACATAAGAAAACAATTGGGTGGAGCTTGGCGAATATAGTAGGCATCAGCTCTCAAGTTTGTGAGCACAGAATATAATTAGAAGAGGGAGCAAAGCCTGTCTGTCAACCCCAAAGAAGTGAATCCTACCATCTTAGAAGTTGTCAAGAAAGAAGTGACCAAGCTACTTGAAGCAGATATCATTTATCCCATCTCAGATAGTGAATGGGTCAGTCCAGTACAAGTGGTACCCAAGAAGTCTGGAGTCACAACAATAAAGAATGAGTATGGAGAGCTCCTGACAACTAGAGTGCAGAATTCATGGAGGGTTTGCATTAACTATAGGCGTCTCAACTAAGCTACTCGCAAGGATCACTACCCCTTGCCATTTATTGATCAGATGCTTAATCGCCTGTCAGGTAAATTCCATTATTACTTTTTAGATGATTATACAGGCTATTTTCAAATTCATATAGCTCCTGAAGATCAGGAGAAGACTACTTTTACATGTCCCTTTGGAACATATGCATATAAGAGAATGCCTTTTGGCTTATGTAATGCACCGGCTACTTTCTAAAGATGCATGATGAGTATCTTTTCAGATCTTATTGAGAACTGTATGGAAGTTTTCATGGATGATTTTAGCGTATATGGTGATTCCTTTATCCTTTGCTTGGATAGTTTAACTAGAGTATTAGATAGGTGTGTTAGTTCAAACCTTGTATTGAATTTTGAAAAATGTCACTTTATGGTAAAACAAGGGATTGTTCTAGGACATGTTGTATCTAATACTGGTATTTCAGTAGATCCAGCAAAGGTGGATGTCATTTCTAGTTTACCTTACCCCTCCTCCGTGAGGGAAGTCCGTTTGTTCCTTGGCCATGCAGGTTTCTACAGGAGATTCATTAAGGACTTCAGTAAGGTAGCATTACCTTTATCCAGACTGTTGCAGAAAGATATTAAGTTCGAGTTCAGTGAGGATTGCATGCAAGCATTTGATAAGCTAAAGATCGCCCTGACTCAAGCTCCAATCGTGAGAGGACCAGACTGGAGCCGGCCATTTGAGATTATGTGTGATGCTTCCAACCATGCAATAGGAGCGGCGCTGGCTCAGCGCGAAGGTAAGGATCCTTTCGTAATTGCTTATGCGTCTAAGACCTTAGACGCTGCTCAGTCTAATTACACTACTACTAAAAAAGAGCTTCTTGCTATTGTTTTTGTCCTAGATAAATTCTGAGCCTATTTACTTGGTACTAAGGTGGTAGTGTACTCAGACCATACAGCTCTAAAGTATTTATTAGCTAAAAAAGAGTCTAAACCAAGGCTAATACGATGGATACTGTTGCTACAAGAATTTGATTTAGAAATTAAGGATAGGAGTGGTAACCAGAATTTAGTGGCAGACCACTTGAGTCGCCTTGAGCACATTAAGGATGACTCCACTCCTATCAATGATGCTTTTCCATTTGATAGCTTGCATGCAGTATCTGAAGTAGTTCCTTGGTATGCACCTGTAGCTAATTATCTAGTTAGCCACACTTTTCCTCTAAATTTTACTAAGTGTCAGAGAGACAAGCTGAAAAGCGAGTCTAAATATTATATATGGGATAACCCATACTTATGGAGGTGTGATGCTGACCAGGTAATTAGAAGGTGTATACCTCAAATAGAATTCCAGTCCATTTTAGAGGCCTGCCACTCTTCTGAGAGTGGAGGACATTTTGGCCCTCAAAGAACAGCTAGAAAAATCTTAGACTGTGGATTCTGGTGGCCTACCCTTTTTAAAGATGCTGCTGAATTTTGTAAATCTTGATTCCCATGCCAAAGGTTTGGTAATATATCCAAGAGGGATGAGATGCCTCAACAGATTATGCTTTTTTGTGAAATTTTTTATGTTTGGGGCATTGACTTCATGGGTCCATTTCCAAACTCTAATGGTTACCTTTATATACTGTTAGCTGTAGATTATGTTTCTAAATGAGTGGAAGCAATTCCTACCCGTACTGATGATGCTAACACTGTTGTTTCCTTTGTTAGAAACCATATTATCTGTCGCTTTGGATCACCACGAGCAATCGTGAGTGATCAAGGCACTCACTTTTGTAACAGGAGACTAACGGGATTACTGAAGAAGCATGGAATTGTTCATAAAGTAGCGATAGCTTATCATCCCCAAACTAATGGATAAGCAGAAGTATCTAATAAAGAAATAAAGCGTATTCTGGAGAAGATAGTAAAGCCTCATAGGAAGGACTGGAGTGCCAGGCTACAAGATGCACTCTGGGAATAGCCCCTTCCGCTTAGTGTACGGAAAGGCTTGCCACCTTCCAGTAGAGGTGGAACACAAGGCTTTCTGGGCTGTGAGGGAGTGCAACATGAATTTTGAGGAAGCTGGTGCTGAAAGGAAGCTGCAACTAGCTGAATTAGAGAACCTTCGCCTAGAAGCATATGACAACTCCAGGCGATATAAAGAGAAGATGAAGGCTGTCCATGACAAGCACATAAAAAGGAGAAAATTCAGACCAGGGGAATTAGTTCTTCTTTATAACTCCAGACTGAGGCTTATACCAGGCAAACTAAGATCAAGATGAGAAGGTCCCTACAGAGTAGAAAAGGCAGAGCCATACGTAGTTTTTCACCTGCGTTATTCTTCTAGCTCCAAATTCATCAAGGTTAATGGACATCGCCTAAAGCTTTATCATGGAGAGAAGATTAAGGATCACAAAGAACTAGAGGTCTTCCTCTTGGAAGACCCACCAACAGAAGCAGAATGAGCTTGAAGAACGTCCAACTTAAGGACGTAAAAGCAAAGTGCTAGGTGGGAGACAACCCACCATGGTATGGTCGTTTCGTTTCAGTCTTAGTTTTATTTTAGTTTATTCCCCTTTATTTTTCTTAGTGACTCTTCTCATAATCTCTGCATATAGTCTGCATTTGCATTTGCATTCTGCATAAAAAAAAAAAGGGAAGCACGTGACGCGCGAGCGTGTGCATTTGAAACAAGAAGAAAAGAAGCAGAGTTACCGGGAGCGTGGCTGGAGGCGTGCCTTAGGCACAAACACGCCCATGCGAACGCATTCCTGACGCGTTCGCACAGCTTGAAAAACCAGCCTCCCACGCGTACGCGTGACCCTGCGAAATCGACGTAAAGAGGTGTATGGCAGAGAGTTATGATGGAGTGGGGCTGGAATGGTGCTGGAAGCACAAGCCCTACCACGCGAACGCGTGCCCCACGCGTCCGCATCAATTTTCAAAAAGAAGCCATTCATGCGTGTGCGTCACCCACGCGCACGCGTCACCCTGAATTTTGGCAATATGCGTATAAAACAGAGAGTTGTGCGTACGCGAGGCTGCACTCGCGCCAATGGCACAAATCAGGTCACGCGCACGTGTCACCCACGCGTCCGCGTCACCTGAAAAATATAGCCAACCACGCGAACGCGTGCCCCACGCGAACGCGTCGCATGCGACGCACAGTTCAACTATACCTGCGCCAGAATTCCTATCTTTTCTTCCCTAATCTTATTTCTTTCTTCCTCATTCTTATTTATTTCTCCTTCCTTCTTTCTTCTTTATTCCTTCTCACTTTTTACTCTCCCCCTCATTCTCTTTCATATTTATTATCAAGGTTCTTTTCTTTTCTTCTTCCCCTTTTTACTTTTCCATTATTATTATTTTTACTTATGTTTTCTTCTTCTTTTTTTTCTTTTTACTTTTACTATCTATGTTTTCTTTTTCTTTCTTTTTCTTTTGCATACTTTTAATTGGTGTTAGAAATTTATTTGGGTGATTGTTTTCTTCTATATTTTAATTGTGAATTATTAAGGAGTTGTTTGATAATTATTAATTATCTTAGGGTTGCTTGCATGTTCAAATTCAACACTTTCAATAACATATTTATCATGCATACTAAGTGTTTGTGAAAAAACTCGTATGGCATTATGCATATTTAAATATTCTATTCTTCTACTCTAATGTCTGTTTTTCACAAAACCCCTTTTTATATATTATTCATTGAATATGATTGTCAATACAAACAAGTTGTTAGTTTGAAACACTTGATAATCAAATGGTGAGTTTTAGGAAGTGCCTGTCACAATGAGGCACAACATTAGCCTGTCCTCTCTGACAAAGGTTGCTGCTTTATTAGTGGGTCTTCTTTAAAATTTTATTTTGACCCTATCTAATGTTAAATATGATATTGTAGTGTTTCAAGTGAGATAAATTTCATTTCTTCCCCTTTTTTGTGTTGATGGGCCCATTCATTCCATGCATTGCTTTTGAAGTTGAGAACAAACAAACCAAAAAGATAAGGATGATAAAAGGTCTACACAACTAATTAAGTGACGGGCCAAAATATTGCTTGAATGCTGGTTAAGTTATAAATAAAACAAACATTGAGACTTAGACTAAAATACCCACACCCATGAAAGGATGAATACCATCGTTCGTTGGATCCGAGTCAATCATCGCCGTTGCTCCCTGCTCTTCGGAGAGATATAGATGGTTGTTCCGGCCTCGCTCGGCTTGCACCACCGCCGCCGCTCACTCGGCTTGCACCCCTATTCGCTGCGCTGCGTTGCGCGTCTTCGATTCCTACAACTTCAGAGGAAAACGCATCTGTCATTGCTAGCGCGGAGGAAGGCCATGGTTTTGTTGATGAATCGAAAACCTCTACCCAGTAGCCAAACTTCACTCTCGGAGATCTACCTCGCTGCCGGAGGAGCACGGTGAACCAGAGCGGGAAGCTAGTACAATCAATTTTTTGGTATACAACAACGGCAAAGTTCATTCACAAAAATTGTCCTTCAAAAAATAACAGGCCCACGACATATTTAGATCTACAAGCCTAGATATTAATCATAAAAAAAATATCCCGATAATAAGACTTTTCATTTTGTGAAATAATAATTTGAAAAAAAATTGTAAATTAATCATTCAATTACAAACATAAGTAAATTATAATTAGGTTAATAGTCATAATTAAATTGTTAAAATTAAAATTTATTTTTTTATATTCATTTAAATAAAAAATCCTCATAAAAAGTACATACAAGTAATTAAATGATATAAAATCACTAAAATAGAATGTAAAAATGTCTTTGTCCGTCCAAATTACTATATTATATTAGGTGTTATAGGCTTATAGCTTTATTCTAAAATGCATATTTCTCTAGTTATTCATTAAAAATTTGAAAAAAATATGTTTGTAAATTGGTATTAGTTATTTAGTTTTACTTTATGATTATGATATTATGATTCTGCTAATAATTTTTTTTTGTGAAAGTCATTCTAACTTAATAAGACGATTTAAAAATTTCGCACTTAGATAATCCTTTATAATAATAATAGAAATGCATCTTATTTTTATTTTCAATTTTGAGGGCCTGAAATAACAGTTTTTTTTTTTTGTCTAGAACCATTGTTTATAATGGTTGGTCTTTTTTTAAGTAACAATAACGATGTGGTCCTTATTTTCTGAAGCTTACATCAAAAGCCCAAATTTCATTCCTCCAAAAACCTATCCCATGAAAAACAAATTTTAGCATATATAATTTGGATAATTATGAATTGTCCCCAAACATGGGTAACAGTAACAATTTCACTAGAAACGCAGACTCTCCTTTGACAGTGAACTCTTACGTCACTTATTCACAGGTGTGAATAAAGTGAGCCATGTGTTACACTCTCCACGTGACAGCAAGCCCAAAAGGACGAGGCTAATGCTGTGCCTCATTAGTCGAGGCTCAGGCTAAAACTCACATAATCAAATTTGGGTAATTAATGCTTGATCTATGCTACTCATGCCTTTGCCAACATGCCAATAAACATCTTGCATCTACTTGCCATAACATGCACTTGCTATATTTTCATTGATGAACTTCTCACATGTAGTCGCGACCATGTGTTAACGACATCCTTCTTTACCGTGCATTGATTATCACTTGTACCATCCTCTTCCTTGCTCTAACCCTTAGCTTTAAAAGTTACTTTCTTTTTCCCTTTTCAGGATGGCCACCAAGAAAGGTAAAGAGAAAGCTACTCCCAAACCACCGGTAAGGAAAGGAACAAAAAGAACACTAACTCCGGAGCCATCTTCAACAGCAGTAAAACCCTCAACAAAGAGAATCAAGAGGATCACCAAGGTCGATGAAAAAGAGAAAGCCTTTCTAGCAAGGGACACTGCGCGGTTCACTAACTGCTACTATGAACAGATGTTCCCCATCCTGGCTGACTGAAACTATAATAATGAGTACCTTCTCATCCTCCCGACCAAAATTGTTGACTTTATTGAGCCAAGAATTGAACGAAGACAATGGGGATTCCTACGGAGACAGCCACAGTAGGTCAATCTCTCATGGGTAGTTGAGTTCTACTCAAACTTTCACATGCCATCCCTGCAGTCTGTCTATGTCTGTCAGAAGTAAGTTCCCATAACTGAAGAGGCCATTCAGCGAGCTTTAGATCTTCCCCCTGCTCCAGAAGGATTGGACGCATTTCAAAAAGCCTCTTTTAAGCGCCAGACATACCAATTTGACTGGGACGCCGTTCTCAGAGTTATAGCACAACCTGGCAGCAAATAGATCTATGGATACCATCGATCCCGACCTAAGAGCATATTGGCTTCAGCACTCACCTTGGAGGCTCGAGTATGGGCACAGATCATGTCACATTACGTCTTCCCGAGCACTCACGAGTCCTCCTTCACTGCAGATATGGCTGTTTTACTCTGGTGTATCCTTACAGACCAGGCTCTCAATTTACCAAGACACATCCGGAATGCTATGGGACACATACAGATTGCGGGCAACCTACCTTTTCCCACCTTGGTTTCAGATCTAGTCTCAGTAGCCGGAGTCTCCTATAGAGCTGGGGACACCAAGGCCATGCTTCCATGGGATGATCAGTACATCCCTAACGGAAAGTATATCAGACCTCCAGCAGCCACTATCAACCGGAGAACAGAACTAGCAGAAGATATCCCTTCTCCTACCACATCACAAGCACCTTCAACAAACCAACTGCTCCATCAGATACTTGAAAAATTGGACCGGCTTGACCGGCAAGGAAAGCGAAGAGAGCGCCGTAACAAGCGCAGATTTATATACCTCAATGAGCTACTTGTTGGTAACCACCCACCTGAAGAAGACCCAGACACCCCGGACTCCACTTCATTTACCAGCATAGGGAGCCATGACGGTCCCGATTGTGGAGATGCTACTACCAGCCCCCCTTTGTTCCTGACTGATGGCACCGAAGACGGTGCCAAACTTTAAGTGTGGGGAAGTCGGTCAGTACCTGACTTTCGGAGGTAATTTCTCTTTCTTAACACCAATAAATTAGTAATTTTTCTTTTATTAGGATAGGATAGATAGCATAGTAATAGGTAATTGCATGCATGTTCTAATTGGTTGAAAAAATATGTTTCTTTTCAAGACTTTATTTTGAAAATTTTTCACTAATTTAAATAAGAATTTTTTGTGATAAACTTGTTTGAAGATTGTATTTGGAACATGGTTTAAATCCAGAACACACAACCCGTGAGATTTGAGCTTAATTACATGGTTACACTATTTAACCATAATATTTTATTCTTGTGTGTTTGCTTCTCTATGACTGTAATCTGTATTTTGTTCCATCCTATATGTCCAATGTTTAATGTGTTATATGCATGCATATGATTGAGGCCATTATTTTATTAGCTCACTTATCCCAAATAGCCTACCCTTTTACATCACCTTTATTAGCCACTTTGAGCCTTTTAATCCCATTTGTTCTATATTTTACCACATCACTAGCCTTAAGCGGAAAAATAAGTTAACTACCCCAAATTGAATCTTTGGTTAGCTTAAGATAGAAATTGTGTGTCAATTAAGTGTGGAAAACTGTTCATACCCTGGGTCGAGCTATCCAACCTGGGATGATTGGAGATAAAGCGACCGACCTCTTCAGGTCAGACTATCCGACCTCTTCTCAGAGAGCTCGGCGAAATCAACAAGAGAGCCCAGAAAAAGGCCCAAATAGAGGAACACGACCCAAATCCTAAGGCGGCCTAAGCCTATAGAGATAAGGGCGGTTCCAATGAAGATACGCTGACCTCAACTCTAAAGATAAAGATAAGATGAGATAACTAACTTATCTTATCCAACAAAGGTCACATCTCAACACTATAAATACACTGGAGCACCCAGGTATAACTCATATTCTGATTCTACTAAAAACCTGTTTAATACCCATGCTAACTTAAGCATCGGAGTCTCTTGCAGGTACCCCCCACCCTTCGGTGGCAAAGGATCAGCAGCACAACCAGTCCAATAAGTTGGACGCACCAGCTCTGGTCGCCATTCACCAACCGGACACTTCGGTTCCGACCAGCACAAAAGGTCTCGACCGAGATCGACCTACAATTTCAGGTAACCCACGGAACATTGGCGCCGTTGCCGGGGAACCTGGAAGTCATCCCATCACCATGGCGGACAACCATGACAACGACAACGATTCAGGTCTGGAGGATCGAACACCGCACAAAAACACAAACATCGCGCTACAAGACACTCCGGAGACCAACCAAGACAAAGACTTACCAAATTCAGGGGCCATAGAAGCACTCCTAGATCGCCTAAAACAACTGGAAAAAGAAACCCACCAACAACGGGAAATCGGAAGAGATCTACAAAAAGAGATGCGGCGACGTCGGGAGTTGGAAGAAAAACTGCAGCAATTGGAAGCCGATCTCAAATCCAAAGCCCCTCGTGCTAATCTCGAAGAAAATTCACACAAAGAGCAACACCCCTTCACTAGGGAAATCATGAAAATCAAAATTCCAAAAGACTTCAAACTCCCGGATATGGCTCTATATGATGGCACCACGGATCCCAACCACCATCTCAGTAACTTCAGAAGCAGAATGTACCTCACTGACGCCCCAGATGCTATTCGCTGTAAAGCCTTCCCAACAACTCTCACAAAGACAGCTATTCGGTGGTTCGACAACTTACCCCCAAAATCCATCTCAAGTTTCGACGACTTAGCCAAAAAATTCCTAGCCAGATTTTCCATTCAAAAGGATAAAGCTAAGCACGCCCCCAGTTTATTAGCAGTCAAACAAGGAGATCGGGAGAGCCTTCGCAACTACAGGGAAAGATTCAATAAAACATGCATGGACATACAAAGTTTACCCACGGAGGCCACAATCATGGGACTCATCAACGGCCTACGAGAGGGACCTTTCAGCCAATCTATATCAAATAAGTACCCGACTACCCTCGACGAAGTACAGGAGCGAGCAGAAAAATACATCAATATGAAAGAAAACGCTCGGTTAGGAGAATCCTCGAAATCGGGAGCTTCCTACCGTGACAGAGACAATGAATCCAAAAGAAAAGACGACAGACAAGGGGAGAAAATTAAGAAGTACCATAACTATACTCCTCTTAGGGCATCCTTGGTCGAAATATACAAAGAAGTCTGCCACACGGAAAAAGTTTCCCCAGCACGGCCACTCAAAGGCAAGAAGGGAGGAGGAAACCGAAAGGAGTATTGTGAATATCATCGGGTCCGGGGACACTCCACTAACGAATGCTTCGACTTGAAAAACATCATAGAAAAATTGGTGAGGGAAGGAAAACTAGATCGATTCCTGGCCACCCGAGATGACGAGCAAAGAAAGAGACGAAGGGATGATGACACTGAACGAGCGGAACGATCACCTCGGACGCCAGAAAGACATGTCCACATGATACACGGCGGCTTTACAGCAGGAGGGATCTACAAATCCTCTCGTAAGAGATACCTCAAAGAAGTATACCATGTCGAAGGAGAGGAAGGAACACTCAACATCCCAACGATGACATTCACTAAGGAGGACGCAACCGGCATCATTACAGGACACGACGATCTAATGGTCATCACTATCATATTGGCAAACGCCAACCTACATCGGACGCTAATAGATCAAGGGAGTTCTGCCGACATCTTATTCAAAACAGCCTTTGATAAACTCGGCTTAGAAGAAAAAGAACTTAAAGCATATCCAAACAGTTTGTTCGGGCTAGGAGACACTCCGGTTCGACCACTAGGATACATACCAATGCATACAACCTTTGGAAATGGAAACCAATCCAGGACCCTCAAAATAGACTACATTGTAGTCGACGTAAGCTCAGCCTACAACGCTCTCATAGGCCGGACCACGCTCAACTAACTTGATGCAATAGTCTCGACCCCACACCTATGCATGAAATTCCCAACTCCAAAAGGGATAGCCACGATAAAAGCAGACCAAAGGATGGCGCGTCGCTGTTACAACGAGAGCCTCAACCTCAGGGGCAAAGGAGAAGAGTTCTACACAATTGAGCTGGGCGGAGTTCAACGACGAGAGGAGTTTCGCCCCCAACCAGAGGGCGAGATAGAAAAAATTCAGATCGGGGACACCTCGGAAAAAACAACTAATATCGGCACAATCCTCAAAGGAGATTCAAAAGAACTGCTAATACAATTTTTGCGAGATAATACCGAACTTTTTGCATGGAAAGCCGCAGACATGCCAGGCATAGACCCTAAACTAATGTGTCACAAATTAGCAGTTTATCCAGGATCTCGACCGGTCCAGCAGAGACGAAGAAAACTCGGGCCAGAGCGATCCCAAACTGTGGAAGAGCAAGTGCAGGCACTGCTGGAAGCCGGATTTATAAGAGAAGTCAAATACCCACTATGGCTAGCCAACGTTGTTTTGGTGAAAAAATCAAATGGAAAGTGGCGAATGTGCACCGATTACACAGATCTCAACAAAGCTTGCCCAAAAGATCCATACCCACTCCTGAGTATTGACGCCCTGGTAGATGCTTCCTCTGGATATAAATATCTCTCGTTTATGGATGCGTATTCAGGATACAACCAAATTCCCATGTACCCACCAGACCAGAAAAAGACCTCGTTTTTAACACCAAAGGCGAACTACTGCTACATCGTAATGCCTTTTGGCCTCAAGAACGCAGGAGCCACTTATCAAATATTGATGAATAAAGTCTTCTCGGATCACATCGGGAAAATCATGGAAGTTTATGTGGACGACATGCTAATTAAAACAAAAAGCAAACAGACACTGTTGACCGACCTAGCCCAGGTGTTCGACACCATCCGGAAGCATGATATGCGACTCAATCCAGCAAAATGCACCTTTGCGGTAGAAGCAGGCAAATTCTTAGGCTTCATGCTCACACAAAGAGGAATTAAAGCAAATCCAGATAAATGCCAGGCCATACTCAACATGAAAAGCCCAACCTGCGTAAAAGAAGTACAACAACTCAACGGGAGGTTGGCCGCCCTATCCCGATTCTTAGCAGGAGCCGCAATAAGATCTCACCCCTTCTATGCTACTTTAAGAAAGGGAAAACAGTTCGAGTGGACGACAGAATGCGAACAAGCGTCCCAAGACTTTAAGAAGTTCTTAGGATAGCCGCCTATCCTATCCCGACCTCAAGAAGGAGAACCACTCATACTATATCTTGCAGTAGGAGACAAGGCAGTAGCGTCAGCACTGGTCCGAGAAAGCGAAAACGGGCAACAACCCGTCTACTTCGTTAGCAAAGCACTGCAGGGATCTGAGTTGAACTATCAGAAAATAGAAAAATTTGCTTACACTCTCGTTTTAACATCTCGGCGACTCCGCCCCTACTTCCAGGCCCACACCATTAAAGTTCGAACTAATCAGCCCTTAAAGGGAATACTGCAGAAAACAGATTTAGCAGGCAAAATTCTACAATGGGCAGTCGAGCTGTCAGAATTCGACCTCCAATATGAAGCTCGGACCGCCATCAAATCACAATACCTGGCCGATTTTATCGCCAAATTCACAGATGCCCTAGAAGCCCCCATAGAGTGGAATCTGTATGTGGGTGGTTCTTCAAATAAAACGGGAAGTGGCGCAGGAGTTATAATAGAAAGCAACCAGGGAACCCAAGTTGAGCTCTCCCTCAAATTCGGATTCCCGGCTTCAAATAACCAGGCGGAATACGAAGCATTGCTAGCCAGTCTAAAACTGGCTGAAGAGGTGGGAGCTCGAAAATTTAACATTTATAGTGATTCGCAAGTGGTCACATCACAGATAGCAGGGAGCTACCAAGCCAAAGATCCCACCATGAAAAGATATCTGGATAAGACCAAGCAACAGCTCGAACAAATCAGGGAATACAAGATCTTCCACATACCCCGTGAGCAAAATGCTCGAGCTGACGCACTCTCAAAACTGGCCAGCACCAAACCAGGGGGCAACAATAGAAGCCTCATCCAGGAAATGCTACAGAACCCATCAATCTCAGAAACGAAAAAAGTCCTAACCATAACAGATCAGGACCAAGGATGGATGATCCCCATAATTAACTACCTCAAAACAGGAACGCTCCCCGCAGAAGAAAAGGAAGCAAAGAAGCTAAAAAGGGAGGCACAGTACTACACCATCATAAACAACATCCTGTACAAAAGAGGGATCTCGGTCCCATTACTAAAGTGCGTACCGACCTCCCACACTAGGGAAGTGTTAGAAGAGGTACACAGCAGTATTTACGGCAATCATCTCGGAGCACGGGCTCTTGCCAAAAAGATACTCCGGGCAGGGTTTTACTGGCCAATTTTACAGAAAGAATCTACAGAATTCGTAAAGACATGTCCTCCATGTCAGAAACATGCCAATTTCTACATCGCCCCGCTAGAAGAACTCATCAGCGTGACTGCGCCTTGGCCTTTTGCGAAATGGGGACTCGACCTTCTCGGCCCCTTTTCCCAGGGATCAGGGCAAGTTAAATTCCTCATAGTAGGGGTAGACTACTTTACAAAGTGGATCGAAGCAGAACCATTAGCCAATGCCACTGCCCAAAGAAGCCAAAACTTCTTATACAGAAATATTGTCACAAGATTCGGGGTCCCGTACTCAATAACCACAGACAATGGCACTCAATTCACAGATGCGGGCTTCAGAAAATTAGTAGCCGACTTGAATATAAAGCACCAGTACACCTTTGTCGAACACCCCCAAGCTAACGGACAGGCCGAAGCCGCCAACAAAGTCATATTGGCAGGGTTAAAATGGAGATTACAGGATGCGAAGGAAGCCTGGGCAGAGGAACTCCCACAAGTCCTATGGACATATCGAACGACGCCACATTTCACCACAAAGGAATCCCCATTCCGGTTAACATACGGAACGGAGGCAATGATTCCAGTAGAAATTAAGGAAGGATCGCATAGGGCAGTCCATTATAATGAGGGAGCAAACTCCCAACTCCAGAGGGAAGAACTCGACCTACTACCTGAGGTTCAGGAAAGAGCTCGGATCAGAGAAGAAGCGCTAAAACGCCGAATGGCTTCTAGATATAACCAAAGGGTAGTACCAAGAAGTTTCGCTGAAAACGACCTCATATTAATCCGAAACGACATCGGAACAACTCGACCCGGAGAGGGAAAGCTGACAGCCAATTGGAAAGGACCATACCGAGTCATAGAAGTACTCGGGAAGGGCTACTACAGAGTGTCCAAACTCGACGGACGGGAGCTTCCAAGGTCATGGTACGCCTGCAACCTAAGAAGGTACTACAGTTAGAAAAGGTAAAGGATCTCACCAGTGGATGCGCTCTTTTTCCTGAAAAGATTTTTTAATGAGGCACCAGGTTGAGACATAGATCATACCCAACTTAAGAGGATGAGAAAATTCCCACATGTATATATTCGCATTTTCTTTGAATAAAATTTATCTAGGTATTCTACAAAGATTTCAAGACGCATTAATCTTAAGTATTCATCGTCCGATTATAAAGCTACAGGTCGGCAGAAAGTGAAAAACAATTTCACTGCACGACCACGATAAAGATGAGTCGTCCGATAAAGGTGAAAACGCGATTCACCTAAAGGACGAGCTAGAGATGCCAACCACTTTCTACAAATCGGCAAAGATGAACACAGAATAATGTAAGAAGTTATAGAAAGCAATCTAAAAAAGAACCTGACGAGGTCTTACGGATAGCTAATAAAATAACTTAAAGACTGGCCGGCGTTCAGAAGTCGGACCAAGTCAACCCAAGTTACAAGTAAACCCTGGAAAGAGGTCTGGCCAACCCTATTAAAGAGGATTACTTTAACTTTGAAGGGCTCGACCTAACAAAGTCAGCCCAAGATGAAATGGTTATAAAAGTAATCCCTGAAAGAGACCCGACAAAGGTCCAAAAAAGAGGATTACAGAAATAACCTAGGAAGAGGTCGACCTAACGAAGTCGACCTCCTACAAAAGACAAGTTATAAAAGTAATCCCTGAAAGAGACCTGACAAAGGTCCAAGAAAGAGGATTATGAAATAACTTAGAAGAGATCGACCTAACGAAGTCGGTCCCCTACAAAGGACAAGTTATAAAAGTAATCCCTGAAAGAGACCTGACAAAGGTCCAAGAAAGAGGATTACGAAATAACTTAGAAGAGATCGACCTAACGAAGTCGGTCCCCTACAAAGGACAAGTTATAAAAGTAATCCCTGAAAGAGACCTGACAAAGGTCCAAGAAAGAGGATTACAGAAATAACCAAGAAAGAAGTCGACCCAACGAAGTCGATCCACTACATAAACCCAAGTAATCCCTAAAAGAGACCTTACGAAGGTCCAAGAAAGAGAATTACAAAAAGGAGTCTATCAGGGGACCAACGCAAAGAAGTCGGTTACAAAGCACTGAAGAACACATACAAAGCAAGAACACCAAATTGGACCCCTACAGCTACAAAGAGTTAAAAACTCAAGAAGTTCGAGTTGGGAGAGTTCAACATCAGCAGAAAACCTTTTTATATAAAGTTATAAAGGCCTCGAAGGGCCACCAACACTTACTACCCAAAAGGTAGCAAGCTACTTGTCTGTTTTTCAAAAAAATAAAAAGATTGCTAGGAAAGCAACTAAAAAAGTCAACATCTAAATAAAGTTTCAAAAAAACGCCCACAAGTCGGGCCAACTATAATCAACAAACATCAGAAGTTTTCTCGGCAACATCATGAGCTTTCTTGGTGGCATCAGGACCAGGAGAAGGAGAGCGAGCTTGAATCGGCACCGCATCAACAGTCCCATCCTCCCGATTCAGGATCTGGCAATCCAGGTCAGGCACAACAGGAGAAGCGGAAGAAGTCGGTGCTTTGGTGGAAGACACAAGGGGAGGAACAACTTCATCATCATCCCCCTCATCATCAGGGACAATCTTGCCATCTCTGACGACATTATCCAAGCTAAAAAGGGTAAGATCGGCCTCGGGAGCAATAATTCGGATTTGTTCTTTCAAGTTCTCGTAAGCAGCAGTTATGCTGCCAACAATATGACTTTGGAGCTCAGCATAATCCTCCCGGGCATTGTCGAGCTCTTCCCTCAGGCGCCTCCCCTCCCTATAGGAGGTCACATAGCTGTCCTTGTGCATCATGGCCGCATCCTCAGCCAACCTCAAGGAAGCAGCCAGTGCCTCAGAACTCGCCTTCTCATTCTCGAGATCCTTCTCCAATTTGACCACCTTCACCTCGCGCTCCTCCTTCAACCCCTTCATCCGGTCAAATTCTCGTTTCGCCTCCTCCATAAACGCCTTGGTAGCGTGGAGAGGAAGATTCTGGGCAGTACGATGAAGTGCAGCCGCCATAAAGGCCATCCTCACATGATTCTGAGCCATAAACTCCAAATGATGGAGAATGGACACATCATCCATAGGAATGGTACCATATGGCCCAATTTGTTGATCTATAAACTCAATGGCGTTGAAACCAGGAGCTTTAAGGTCAAAAGGCTCAGAAGTCTTTTGCTTTTTACTTGGAGGAGCAGCGGATGGAGCGGCAGAAGAAGAAGGAGGATCCACCAAACGAACCCGAGGTATCGGGATCGCCTTCTTCACCCCGGGAGAGCTCGGCACGGCCGGCTTCTCGCGGGGCTGAGAGGACCCCTCCCCTGCAGCCCGGGCAGCAACATTCCTGGCAGCAGTCGCCTTCTGTGCCCTTTTAAAAGCTTTCATAGACTCATTGTTCTTCATTACCTCTGTAAATAAAATAGAAGTCAAGCTACAAATCAAACAAGTCGAGAATACAGCTACAAGCATCATAAGACAAACAGCAAAGAAAACACAAGATACCCAGTTCAGATTGAAGAAGAGAAGGATTTGTTAGAAATTTCTTTGTGTCTAGATGGGGAGGCTGACCCCAACGCTCCTCTAAAACAGTCACAAAGGCTTGCTCAGCCTCATCCAACATGTCCCAAGAGTACCTGGAGACCCTAACATCCTTCTGCCACTCTAGGGGAAAGGCGGGCTCATCATTTTCATCCAAGAAAAAGGGGCGAGATCCTTCAACAGCTCGAACCTTAAAAAAATAGTTTTTAAAATCCCGAAACGATTCGTCAAACATGGAAAAAACTTTCTTTCCTTGGGTAGAATGGAAGGAGACCCAAGCTGACTTCTTTTTCACCACACCAGGCTTAGTCAAGACAAACAAATAGAAAAAGAGAGATTAGGAAGCAGGAATACCAAAACCATTACATAACAATTGGAAGACTTTAATAAAACCCCAGGAGTTGGGGTGAAGTTGAGAAGGGGCAACATTACAAGACCATAACAGGTCAATTTCAAATTGAGTAAAGGGAAGAGTAATTCCAAGTTGACCAAAGAAAAAATCGTAAGCATAAAAGAAAGGGCGATTGTCAACAACTCGAGTCGAGAAACAGACTCTCTCGTCAGAGGAAGGAGGAACAAGCTCATAATTCTTCTCATCACCAGAGTTACTACAGACGCTGTGAAACTGCCTAAGTTGAGAACTAAACTCAGAGTCAACCATCGAGATACACATGAGAACCATGGAGTCCACCCAATCGGCCATACCCGCAAGGACTTGGGAAGGCATCGCTACGACGTTATTTCGGGAATACATGAGATCAACTAAGATCCTACAAAAGAAAAGAAGAGCGGATTACTCAAAAACATCTCAGGCACGGGTCAAAACACCTCGACGGGCGGATAAACAAAAGGACAACCCCAAGACTCAAACCAAAAGTCCTGGGGCATCCTTTGGAGGCAATAACAAAGCAAGGTTTCTAGGAAAAACCTACACCCCAGTATCTCTCAAAACAAGGAAAGAAGACCTAAAGTAGCAAGCATTTCGTCCATCAAGTTAAAAAACGCAAAAGTCATCAAAGCAACTATCTTTCTACAGTCTACCAGCGAAAGCACTATCAAACATCAACAATGCAGAAAAACACCAAAGACACAACCTTTCTCAGAATTAGGCGAAAACCACCATCAAAAGCACAAACAGAAAAGACGATAGCATGCGAAAACCCTAAAAGCATTAAGCGAAAGCAATCATGCAGAAGATGAAAAAACTCCAGAGCACACGGTGACAAACAGGCACGACAAATGCAAAAAGATTCAAGTTTTTCAAACAAGGATTCAAGCAAAACCAAAACTTTATCAAAAATCAAAGGCCAAAGCGGAAAAAGAAGTAAGGAAGCAGAAAGTAGAAACCAAACCTGGAAAAAGGAGGAAAGTTCTGAAGAAAGATGAAAGCCGGGGCAGGAAATCGTCTCTCAAAGTGAAGCACCAACGGAGGCGAAGTAGAACAAACACAAAGAAAAGTTGAGAGCGAGAGAATGAAGGGAGAAATGCGAAGAAGTTACGAAAGGGCCGAAGGAGAGAAACCGTTTCTGGGTTTGCAAAATCAAAATAAAGAGAGCCTAAGGGAAACGGGGCAATTAATGTTAATAAAGGCATTAAACCCTCGCACGTTTCCAAAGCGCCGATATAAAAGCGCGCGCTTTTAGAGAAAAATGTTCTACATTCAAAAAAGACTCTACAAAGAAAGGAATCGACAAAAGTGCTTGAGTTCGACTTCAATCAAGGACTCGGCCTCAAAAAGAAGACCGAGCTCAAGCAGGGGCACTGTTCATACCCTGGGTCGAGCTATCCAACTTGGGATGATTGGAGATAAAGCGACCGACCTCTTTAGGTCAGACTATCCGACCTCTTCTCAGAGAGCTCGGCCAAATCAACAAGAGAGCCCAGAAAAAGGCCCAAATAGAGGAACACGACCCAAATCCTAAGGCGGCCTAAGCCTATAGAGATAAGGGCGGTTCCAATGAAGATACACTGACCTCAACTCTAAAGATGAAGATAAGATGAGATAACTAACTTATCTTATCCAACGAAGGTCACATCTCAACACTATAAATACACTGGAGCACCCAGGTATAACTCATACTCTGATTCTACTAAAAACCTGTTTAATACCCATGCTAACTTAAGCATCGGAGTCTCTTGTAGGTACCCCCACCCTTCGGTGGCAAAGGATCAGCAGCACAACCAGTCCAACAAGTCGGACGCACCAGCTCCGGTCGCCATTCACCAACCGGACACTTCGGTTCCGACCAGCACAAAAGGTCTCGACCGAGATCGACCTACAATTTCAGGTAACCCACGGAACAAAAACTGTGGGAACATGGGTTAACAAGGGAATGTGTTATGTTTTTTTTACAAATTGATAAGATATTGGAAATTTGGGTACCTACTTATGTGAAACTAGAAAAATTAAAAATCCAGGTGCATTGATCAAGTTATTTTTACTTTTACTTTTAAAAAAATTCAAATAATTAAGTAATTAAATAAATGAATAAGGGGACAAAATTACCCCAATGTTAAGTTTAATGGAAAATCAATGCATGTGTGATACAAGTTAAGAGAAAAGTTGATGTATGAGTATGTGATACAAAAGTGGGAAAAAAATTGGGTAGCTAGGCATGATTTTAAAAGTATATAGAGTGTGTGTATAGGTGAGAGCTTAGGTTAATCAAGGATTCAATTTATAGCTCACTTAGCCATATATATACCCTCACCTTTACCTTAGCCCAATTATAACCTTGAAAAGACCTCATGATGCTTGCATTGGTACATTAAATATTTGTTGATTGGTTAGGTGAAGAACAAAGTTTAGAAAGCATGACTAGAGAAGACTAGAGTGAATTACCCCATACACTTGAGTGATTAGAGTGCATATACACCATCAGTAAGGGTTCAATGCTTAATTCTATGTTCCCTGCTTTCATGAGCTGTCTTCTTACAAGTTTACTTGTTTTTACTGTATGAATTTTAATTAGTGACATTTGATTTATATTTGTCTTGAAAAACTTATTTACTTTTAACCAAGTAGGCAAAATCATTTTAGCATATAGTTGCATTCATACATAGGTTACATTGCATGAGTCTTACTTTTCCCTACTCATTTATTTTATCTCCTTGAGCTAAGCATGAGGACATGATAATGTTTAAGTGTGGGGAGGTTGATAAACCACTATTTTATGGTTTATCTTGTATTTAATTGACTGGTTTCATCAAGTCTTTACCCACTTCTTCATATGATTTGCATGATTTTATAATCCCTTCCTAGTATTGTTTTATGATTGAAAACTTGCTTCCTAGAGATCTTTAATTAGTATATTTTAATTCTCTTTTATACCATTCAATGTCGTGATCTGTGTGCTAAGTGTTTCAGGCTTTATAGAGCAGGAATGACTTAGAAAATGGAGAGGAAGCTTGCGAAAATGGAAGGAACACAAGAAACTAAGGAGATGACCAGCGAGTACCGACACGCACGCATGGCTCACGCGAGCGCGCAGAATGGAGAAATTTGCAGCGACGCGTGCGCGTGCCTGACGCATACGCATGACAAGAAAATTTGCCAAATGACGCGCACGCGTGACTGACACGTACGCGTGACCTGCGCGATCTGCAGAGATAACAGAAAATACTGGGGTGATTTCGGGCCGAGTTTTGACCCAGTTTTCGGCCCAGAAACATAGAATAAAGCCAGGAAACATGTAGAGACTCGAGACACATTCACATATTCTCATTAGGATAGTTTTAGATTTTTAGATCTGAATCTAGAGAGGGAATTACTCTTCCTCTAGTTTTTCTTTACATTCATAGTTTATTAGTTTAAAGCTTTTGCTTTTGGATATTGAAAAGTCATCACCTCCGTTGAAGATACTATTCTAGTTTGTTTCTTTACTCTTTTATTTATTTATTCCATATTCTTAATTCTTGTTTAGAGTGGTAATTGGATTATTTTCATGGATTGTTAATGCAAAGGATTACTTTTACTTTTAATTAATTTGAATCTTTATTTTTAAATTATCATGTCTCTTTTCTATTCCAAACTCCCAATAACAAAGATGGTACTCATGTCAATAGAGTAGATTCCCTACTTGATATGGGGGTTGATTAAGAGGAGACACTTGAGTTGGAATGCTCAAGTGGTTAGTTAAATTGGAAGTTGTTGGCTAATTCTGTATTTACTAACGCTAGACCTTCCTAAGGGAGAGGACTAGGATTTGCGAATAAGAGTTAGCTCAATCACCTGACTTTCTTTTATTTAGTAAGGGTTAACTAAGTGAAAATAACAACCTCTTTATACTACACTTGAGAAAATTCTAACAAGGATAGAACTTCCAATTAATCATTCCCCCAGTCAAGGCTTTTTATTTTGAATAATATAAATTTCTTTTAATTTTTATTGCACTTAATTATAATTATTTATTTTCTGTCATTCAACTCTCAAAATTCTCGGAAAACTCCTGATTAATAACTTAGCACCCTTTCTAGCAACTCGTTGGGAGACGACCTGGGACTCATACTCCAAGTTTTTTTTTTATTCTAAACTTTTTGTGACAACCTTTCTAAATTGATGAGGCAGATTTTTGCTGGTTAAGAGCTATACTCGCAACGCTGTTCTACTATATTATAATCTCTTAATTGGTCTAACTTCTGCCACGCATCACACTTCCTAACCCAAATCCACCAACCAATACTTTAACTGCTTTGTCCTATAAATAATCTTCTAGAATCTTGAGCAAAGGAACAATATCTCAACCAAGTTTGCATAACAAAACAGGACAAAACTGTCCACTATGTTGTTGTATTGTGATTAGAAGATTCCACTATCAGCAGTGTTTTCTTTAACTAGGCACGAGATTTTGAAGAAAAATAAATCACAAAAATAATAATTTATCAAATATTGAAGAACTTGAAATGCACATTTCAGAGAGTGATTAAAATAGCGGACCATTGTGGAAATAATCAAATAATTGGGTTTGAATACTACCAAGTCACATGGTGCACTCTTATGGCCTAAACAAAAAGGAAACTTGCTTCCTAAACTAACATGGATTACACAACATACTTATTTTGAGATAAAATTGGTGATCCGTGTCAAGAGTGAACAGAGGAGGAAGAGAGTTTGTAAGAGGAAATTTAAGAATAATTCATAAGAATGATAAACTACAAAGAACAAATACATTTGAACTAACTATTTATATTACTCACTATCATTAACTATTTGATAAATATCTAAAGTCACACCTTTCATACTATTTTAACTACTTGCCGATTAGGTAATTTCTTAACTAACTCATTGAACAATAAAATTACACTACAGACTCCTCATATTAACATCATGCACATACAGTACACGCAACTAACTCACTAACTGTTAAGTATGTCAACACCCCCTCAAGCTTGGATGTATGGAGATCATACAGTCGAAGCTTGGAGACACAACTCTTGAATGGACCAAGGGAAAGGGGTTTTGTAAACACATTGGCAACCTATTTATCAGTTCTAATAGGAAGTAATTTGACCAAACCATTATGAGATTTCTCACGTACGATGTGACAATCAACTGTTATATACTTTGTGCGCTCGTGGAATACAGGATTGGCCGCTATGTGACGTGCGAAGCTGCTGTCACAGTAAAGAGGAATAGGTTTGGTAAGAGGTATACAAAATTTCTTTATCATGAATGCCAGCCATTGAGCTTCACGGATAGTAGAGGCAAGAGCTCGATACTCAGCTTCCAATGAAGAACAAGGTACAATCACCTACTTTTTGCTTTTCCATGAAACTAACGCCGTCCCCAAAAAGAAGTACGTTCCAGTCACAGATTTTTGTGTATCAGGGCAACCGGCCCAATTAGAGTCAGAATATACAGTTGAAACCAAATTAGAGGAAGTTGGGAAGAAAAGACTTTGGGCTAGAGCAAGCTTCAGGTACTTGAGAACTCTAAGTGCTGCTTGATGATGGGTAATTGTGGGACAGTCAAGACACTGGCTTAGCTTGCCAACAATAAAGCTAATGTCAGGTCTTGTATTAATAAAGTACAAGAGATGTCCAACCTGTATTCTATACAAGGAAACATCCGAGAAAAGGGCTATACAATCCTTGGACAGCTTGGTAGAGTAGTCCATGGGAGTAGAAACAAGTTTTGCATTAATCATATCAAACTTAGAGAGCAAGTCAAGCATATATTTCTGCTGATGTAAAGCAATTCCGAAATTGTTTCGAGCTACTTTCATACCAATAAAGTACTTCAATTTTTCAAGATCCTTGATCTTGAAGGCATCATCCAACAACCCTTTTATGCGTTCAATTTCTCCCGAATTGTTCCCAGCTAATACGAGATCATCTACGTAGACTAATATTGTGGTGAAGTCATTGTCAGTGGTTCTAGTGAAAAGAGAATAATCATGCATGCTTGCTCTGCGTATATCCATAATAAGAGAGCTTTGAGCATAGCTTTTCGTGCCATTGTCGACTTGCTTGCTTTAACCCATACAATGATTTTTCCACTTTACACACAAGATTGGACTGCAAAATGGATAAACCTGGTGGGACCTTCATATGAACTTCCTCGTGCAAATTCCCATGGAGAAAAACAGTGTTCACGTCTAGTTGTTGGACATGCCAATTCTTAGTAGCAGCAATATACAACAGAATCTGGATTGTCGTAGCTTTAATGACCGACTGAAAGTGTCAAAGTAATCAAACCCGGGTGTTTGAGTGAACCCTTTGGCAATGAATCTTGCCTTGTGTCTTTCGATAATGCCATCGGGTTTGAACTTATTTTTGAAGATCCACCTACAACCAATAGTGTGCTTACCTGCTGGAAGCGTGGTTAATATCCAAGTCTTATTTAGTTCCAGGGCATCTAGTTTAGCTTTAATTGCATCTCTCCAACTAGAATGAGTTATGACCTCATCATAGTGTTTAGGTTCATGCAAGGCAAGCACAGTAATAGAAAAGGCCTTTATGTGAGGGTGATAATTGTGAATAAGAAATGTGGTTTGAGATCAGGTATCTAATTGAGAATTGGTGAGGCTTGTCAGAGGTGGTCTGCATACAATGAAAATCCTTGAGATGTAATGGTTTTCATCTTTTCCTAGTTGATCTTCTAGGTGTGTGCATGTTATACTAATTAGAAATAACAATAGGTGCATCAAATGTAGATGAAGTTGATGTGTGAGATGTTAGTGGGGGTAATGCATGATATTACTATTGATAGTTATCAGTGGCTAAGAGAAGGGAGTTGAATCTTGGCCTCCATTTTCTTTAGCTTTTAACCTTGAGTTTAGTAGAGAAACTTTAAGTAGAAAACATGATAGATTATGGTTTTGTCTTTTAAAGTGGTAGGAGATACTTCAGTTTTGTCTCCTATAGTGCAGAACCAGAAACAGAGAAGAGAATAGATAATGGCACATAGATGTATCCTGGTTCGGCTACCCAGTGCAATGTAGCCTACATCTAGTCTCCATCACAATAGTGACGGAATTTCACTATCTTTCAACAGAATTACATTCACCAATTCTTCCTAGGATCTACCCAATCCTATCTGGGACAAGTTCAAATTCTAACCCAATCTGAACTTGACTAGGACTCAAACCTAACTTTCAACAACAAAGTGCTAACCCAACTTGTAAGGGAATCCCCACAGGATCATGATACAAAACAGAAATACTTGCAAAGGATTTCTGAAATAGCTTAGGCTTTTTCTCCAAGTTTAGCTCACTAACTTTTTTCTCTCATTGGATTTTTCTTACAAACTTTACCATGTTTACCTTTTTTCAATGAGACTCAGACAGACTAAGCTAAGAAAAAAATACAAAATGAGAACCACGAAGGAGAAGAACTAGAACAGCTCAGAGAGCTATGGGAACTCAAACGTGTGCTCTTACTCCTTACTCAATCCTTGGCCGTTCACCCCTATTATAAAGGAGTGAAGCTTCCATGGCTTGAAACCTTGCTTCAGCACATGTTGGTTCTCTTCTCCCAATACACAGATGTAGCAGCAGCATTCACAGGGCAGAGAGATGGTAGAAGCAGTGACATTCAACCATACCTTCAATCTTCTCTTTCAATCTTTTTCTTCATGCTTCTTGAATATAGGCCGTGCATCTTTACTTTGGCCCCAAGTTTATTTCTTGACCATTGATAAGACACAAAGCACCATTGACTTCACTTTCTTCATTTTTTCAATTCAGTGCTTGTAACACAAAGAAATTTTTCATCAATCCTTGATGAAGCATAAATGGAGAAATCTCCTTTTTGTGATTTTCTTCCTAATGAGATCTTCCCTTTTGTTATAGTTCCTTTGACCTTCTCTTCTTACTTGAAATTGGAAGCTTGCTTTTTGTTCTTCACTTTGTCCTAACTCTAGAAATTTTCTTTTCTTTCTTCTTGCTTCAGAGTGATGTGACATTACAGAAAGAGAAGAGAGAGAAGAAAGAATCTTGGTTCGGGGGTGAAGTGAATGGTTCAAATGAAATGGAATTTGAATCACTTAGTTACCATCTAAGTGAATGAATAGATTTGAATATTGACCACCGTTGGGCTTGTGTTTGTATATGGACTTGTTTATGTTCTTGGGCCAATTGCTTTCTTTCCTTCTTTGTTTTTTTATCACATTGCTTGCTTTCACTTCCACTCATTCTTTGAATTGAATATATGATATGAGTGCTTTATTTGAATTAATATTGGGCTTCATTAGTTTGTTGGGCTCACTTTCTTTCTTTGATCCCTGAAGCATTCTTTTTATCTTTGAAGGAAATATGTGATGGTAGCAAGTAAATCTTGAGCCATGATTGTGTTTGTGTGGGGTGGATGTCATTTGGGCTTGTTTTATTTCTTCTTAGACTAGTTTTTATTAAGTTAATTTCCAGCACACTAAGCACACTAATTACACATATAATTGCCTTTTAATTCAATTAATAATGTTTATTCATCATCTTTAAAATATAGATAGTTCTTCAAATTCAACAAATATCACTAACTAAAGATGTCTCGGTAGTGGTGTCATTTTGTGATGCATTCATGGGTGCATTATAAATATGCAGGTTTGCATATGCATGAACATTTGAAAAGGCATCATCATATAGAACATTAGTATTTCTAGTGACGATGGATTGTGATTGACTTGTAGCCGATACAGGGTTCATACATTGAACAAATGGAATCATATTTTCATAAAAAATAGCATCTCGAGAATAAAAAATTTTCCTGGTTTTCAAATTCTAAAACATATATCCTTTCACAATTTGTTTATACCCCAAGAAAATAGTTTTTCTAACTCTTACATCTAATTTTTTCTATTGACTTGAAGTGTGCTAATAAAAGCCAAACAACTAAAAATTTTAAAATGCTTAAAATTAGCAACTTTTTCATACAAGAGCTGAAAAGGTGATTGATCATTTAACAACTTACTAGGCAATCGATTAATCACTTGTACAACCTGAACTAATGCCATAGTCCAGTAGTATTTTGACACAAGAGAGTGAAATAAAAGAGTTTTAGCAACTTGCAAAATATGTTGGTACTTTCGCTCCACTATACCATTTTGTTGTGGAGTTTGAACACAATAGGTTTGATGTATAATTTCATTAGATGCATAAAAGTTAACCAATTAAAACTCTTTTCTAATATCAGACCTAACTATTTTAACATCTTTACCAAATTGAATTTTAGCTATTTGAATGAACTGTGGGACAAGTGTAGTAGCTTTAGACTTGAGTTTTAAAAAGTATGTCCAAGTGAACCTACTACAATCGTCCATTACTGTTGGAAAGTATTTGTGTCTATCTATGGAAGGAGTTGCAAAGGGACCCCAAATGTCTAAGTGAATTAGATCAAAACATTCATTTGAGTAGGAGTTGCTAATGAAAAATGAGAGTCTCTTTTGCTTTGCAAAGTGACAAACATTACAGGACTTTATCAACTTAATTTTATTAATATGACCAATTGATGGATATAATTTTTGCATTATATTTAATCCATTGAATGGGACATGGCCCAATCTCAAGTGCCAAAGTTCAGATGCTGAAATATCAGTCATACTTGCACCTAATTGTTAGTTGTTATGACTAAAAATACTCATGTAAATTATTTTAGGAAGTCTATTTGTTCTGATTTCATTGTATACAAGCCATCTTGTACATTAGTTGCATCAATCTTCATCTGAGTCTTGTAATCTTGTATCTCACAACCAAATCTATTAATCACAAACTGACAATTTAAGGAATTAAACAGATGAAAAATTGACACTAGATTGTAAAAAAATGATGACAAGTACAACACATCAGTTAGGTACAACAAATTTGAAAAAATCACTGTACCAACTATGCATGCTACTAAGGTGTATTTATTTGGAAATTTTACTCTTGTGGGTTTAATTTACTTATATATATGAAACAAGTTTAGATCATTTGTGGCATGAATGGTAGTCCCTGTGTCAATTACCAAGAGGCTCCTTTGTGAGAAGTTATGGTCATTATAATATTTTTACCTCTTGTAGAGTTAGAAACCTGATTAGTGCTATGAATTGGTTGAGCTCCATTTTGTTGCAAGTGTGCTAGTAATGCCTTCTTTTAATCTGGAGTAAAATTTTCACTTGAATCTTCACCATCATCTTCATAAAATGAAATTGTGTTGCTATTCTTTACTTCATATTTCTCAAAAGTAATATTGTTGACTTTCGCAACTTCTTGACGCTTCAAATCTTTCAAATGTGGTGGCAGACCATGCTTCTTGTAGATGTGTCTACCAAGTGGCCACTCTTACCACAATAAGAACACAGCTTCTTTGCACCTCTGCTAGCTCCATATCCACGACCTCTGTCTCTCGTAGAGTACTCTTAAGAGGTATTTGAGTCCGTTTTATCAGCAACACTTAATAGAGCTTTCGGATCATAGCTCTCTGGATTTAATGATTGTCTCTCTTGCTGCATCATTAATAATAAAGCACTCTCCACATCAGGCAAGCTCTTCATAAGCATGATCTGTGATCATACATTTCCATATTGCTCGTTCAATCCTCGCAAGAACCTTACGACGTAAGTGTCCTTCCTATATCTCTTCACCGTTTCAAGGCACTCGCAGTCATCATCATACGCACAACTCGGTAATGGCCTCAAATTCTTTAGCTCTTCCTAAATAACCTTCAATCTGGTAAAATTCATTGTGATGCTCATATCCTCTTATCTAATCAAGAACATTTCTTCCTCTAGATCTGCAATTCTAAACACATCACCCTGGTGAAAATGACGCTTCAAGTCATTCCACAAGTTCAGTTCCTTTCGATTCCACAACACACTTTGCGCTATATCTTGACTCAGAGACAGTTTAATCCATGATACTATAAAGGTATTGCAGCGATCCCACGCATTAAAACTTGGATCATCTTTATCAAGTTCATGAATGGATCCGTTGATGAAGCAAACCTTATTTTTAGACTTCAATGCAAACCACATATCCTTAGACCATCTGTGATAGTTTTGATGGTTGAGTACCTTAGCAATGAGAGGAACTCCTGGACTCTCTCCCAGATGGAAGTAATACGGACTCATCAGATCCATCAACGGATTCAGATTCAGTTTTGTGGCTGCGTTCTGTATCGCATAGATATGTGCAACCAATTGCGCCAAACTCTGCAAATCAATGCTTCCTAAATTCACATTTTGTGAACTTAACGAGTTTATTGGATCTGAGTTCATCATCTCGAGGATTCAAGTCCAAAAAAATGTTAGAAAATGCTCCTATTCGAATAAAAAAATGTATCCTTTCGATCACAACCTCAAGCTACTCTTGATTCTACGCTCACTGCACCATGAGAAAAAAATTGGTGATCCATGTCAAGAGAGAATAGAGGAGGAAGAGAGTTTGTGAGAGAAAATTTAAGAATGATTCATAAGAATAATGAACTACAAAGAACAAATACACTTAAGTTAACTATTTATACTACTCTCTATCACTAGCTATCTGATAAATATCTAAAGTCAGATCTTTCACACCATCTTAACTACTTGCTAACTAGGCAATCTCTTAACTAACTCCTTAAACAATAAAATTACACTACAGACTCCTCATATTAGCACCATGTACATACAGTACACGCAACTAGCTCACTAACAATCAAGTATGTCAACATATTTGACAAAATTGCTTAGTGCAGAAATCCCAAGACAACCTACAAGAGTGTGTACCATATATTGTTTTTTCTATTTCAAATGATGACACACATCTATCACAAATCTAAAAAAGCTCATAATTCGTTACAAATTCAACCAGCAAAAACTTACTAACAGAAGTACAAACAAATTAAGTTTATCCACATATTAATTCGGATTAAGTTCAGGGACTGTATTGAGGTTAAGATTATAAAGGACCAGAGAATCACTCGAGAAAAAAAGAAAGAGATTGGAAGAGAAGAAATTGGCAACGACAATGAGGGGAGCTGATGACGCCTAGCAAGAAGAGCGAAGGGAGAAAGCGATAAGCACAACGAAGGTGACATAGTTGATGAAGCTGAAAGAGTTATCGTTGTTGTGCGCTATTCTGCCTCCATCACCGACTTGTCTCTGCGTCTACTCCACCACCGCCTTGCCTCCCCTCCTCTTCTGCTCAACGCTTTTCACTAGATGAATGGAGAGTTTTTTTGAGTGAGTGTGTGAGGAATTAGTAACCAATGATATGGTGCCATTTTGATGCACTCATTTTTCTATAATTTAAAATGACCTCGTTTTCTATTGTGACGTGTAATTTAATGTGTCAGGTCAACTTTTGTTAACGCTAATAGAGAAAGGAGTGATAGAATAATTAATATGACTAATTTAATTTTTTAAAGATAAATTTAATTAAAAAAATTTTTTGGGAGCTAATTTAAAAATCGTGTAATAATTTAAGAACTAATTTAATAATTTACTCTTATAGATAAAAATTCAACTATTACTATCTTTATTATAATGAATAGCGATAAAATATTCTTTTTAATAATATTTTAAGAGAAATTTTTAAGAATCAATAGAATTTATTATTTTTAATTAACATTTTTAATCATTAATTCAATATTTTATCTAACAATCTAGTAACACACTTTTAGTTCATGCTTTTAAATATTACTAGCGTTTTTGCCTATAATAACATTACGAAAATATAAATCTTTTGAAACTATGCTGACTTTGTCTTGATAATATAGATTATAGTAGATAAGATTTATAGAACTAAACTACTTTTGTAAAAAAGTCGTAGAGGACAAAAGTTCCTGTTAGCTAAGAAGATCAGAGTCTTCATAGATAAAAAAAAAATCAAATAATAAGCTTTTTAGTTATTATTTTCATGTGAAAGTTTAATTTTTTACTAAAAATTAATTTTAATATTCATTATCTAAAACTTGAAAGAATTTAATGTTTATAATTTTACATTTGATTAGGTTTTAAGTTTGTTGTACAAATAAAAATAATTAATTTTCATATTTATTATTTAAAAATTTTTTTGATATATATATATATATATATATATATATATAATTAGATATTAGTATAAAAAAATTTTATGTTGACAGTTATGAAATTAACTCAAAATTATTTCTTTTGAAACAATTGAATCTTGATTTTAATTATTAATCACAATATTAGTATTCTTTTCAAATTATATGTAATAAATATTTGAAGAAAGGGAAGTAAAAATATAGGTTAAAAAGATAAGCAATAAAAACTTAAAACTAAACAAAAAAAACTAAAAAATATGCATATAATAATAATAATATATTTTTTATGTGAATAATATTATAGAGTATATTTTAATTATATTTAATTATATATTTAATGTATTTTTTATAATTTTATGAATTTATTTGAATTATATTATTTTATTAATTTTATTTTTGATAGAATAAAAATATAGAGAGAGATAAAAAATGAGAGAGAAAGATAAAAAAGAAGGAGAAATATAGAGAAAAATTATTAATTTTAGAGAAAAAGATTTTATTTTAATTGTAATTAAAGAATATCTAGTAGCATATTTTGTTTGTCAAATTAGTAATATAAATTATAAGTTATATATAGAGTGAAAAAGTAGAAAAAAAATAAAGAAGGGGAAGAATAGATAAGAGAATGGAGGAAGAAAGTTTATTAATTTTGGAAAGAAATATTTCATTTTAATTTTAATAAGAGAGAGTTACGTGATATATTTTAATTGTTAAATTAGTAATATAATATAATTATATTTCAATTTTAATTTTAATATTTAAATTTTAATTTGAATTAGAGAATTTTATGTTGCATATTTTAATTGTTAAATTTATAATTAGTTATTGATAATGATATATAAGAGAGACAGAATAGATAAAAGAATGAGAGAAAAAGGAAAAGCGAAGACTCATTAATTTTAGAAGAAAAAATTTGATTTCAATTATTATATAAGAGTGACATGATATATATATATATATAAAAGTTGTCTTCTAACGATCATCGAGTATTTTTCGTATTTTAAACAATAAAAAGGTACCTATCAAAATAAGTCCACTATTGTTCATTCTTTTCCTTGCTTTTCGTCAAAGAAAGATAACTTAAACTCCCTTAACTACTTAAGGCCCAAACGAGTAGAAAAGTGGCAGGAAAAAATCATAAAACCAAACACAGCCTTGGAAGAAGAAGAACCCTCCTCTCCCAAACTAGAAAACCCTAGCACGCCATTTCTCTCATTTTGCCGTTGCTTCCTCCCTTTCTCGCCGTTCATCATCCCGTCGCCGGCGAAGCTGTGTTGTCAGCACGCCGTCCCGCTCGCGAGAGAAGAAGCTCGTGAACCAGCTGGTCCTCCTCGCGAGCTGTTCGCTGCCGCCGTGGGAGGTTCATCACCAGAGACGGTCAGAGACAATTTTTTTCACATCTTTTTCTTTTGAGGTTCAGATTTTGGCCCTGTAGTTCTAGTTCTTTAGAGCTCTAATTTTATTATTGCTTCCCGTGTTTATTTTTGTGTTGTTTGAAATCTCTCATGATTTTTATTTTATGATGCTCAACTTTGGGTTGAGTTTTAGGGTTTCTTATTGTGGTGATGTTGTTATTAGTTCATCAACTTTATGTTCATCGATTTTTTTTGTCTGCCATGTGTTTGCTGTAATGCTTGAAATACATGTTGCATAATACACGCTGTTTTTCGCATCCAATGTCATCAATTATTTATTTATTTCGTTTTTTTTTTTTTTTTGGGAGGGAGGGGGGGATTTTCCCTTGACTGTTGCATCTATATATGGATCAATATGCTAACAATGTTCATTTGCAGGTTCCTCTGGGTTTTAGTGATATGTGCTGCCAATTCTCCTCCATAGGTACTATTTCCCCCCCCCCCCCCCCTATTTTTTAGGGTGCTTGTCAATGCTTAGTTAAAAAGTTTATCACTAAGAAGCTGTTCATTTTAGAAACAATAGGAAAGCCTCTTTTGGTTATTGGAAATTTATCATAGCTTGATGGAAATGCAATTGAAATGATATATATCAGTGCTCGTCTAATTTTCTATAAGACTTGTCATTATAATTTTTTTTACTTGCTAGTTGAATGACTTGTTTCTATATTTTCTGTTTCTGCTTCATTTTATTCCCAGGTCCCCTTTCAGATTATGATATCTTCCATGTTTGCCTCTATGAAATTATTAATGCTACAAGTTGAAAAATAGTCTGCTGAAGCTGAGTCTATATACATAGGGCTCTAGATGGATACATCTGAGCAAGGGAACGGGGATTATGCTCCAATCAGGGATTCAGAAGATCCACAATTGGGAAAATTTGACAAGCCACTTCCATGTTTTGGCTGTGGAATTGGATGGTTCTCGTGAGTTATTATGCACAGATTCATTCTTTCCCATTTTCTTTAGGCTGCATAATCTAATGTTTGCATATTTTCCTGATCTCCTACTTTTGTTGCCAGTCTTCTGTTAGGATTTGCATGCCCATTGCTGTGGTATTATGCTACAATTCTCTATTTTGGAAATTACTATCATAAAGACCCAAGAGAGCGTGCTGGACTTGCTGCTTCTGCAATTGCTGTAAGTGTTATACTTGAGAGGGAATTTACAGTTTTAGCAGTTTGTTTCTCAATCTATCCTCTCTAATTTCTAGTGTATATTTCATTTTTGTTGTTAGCTGCTTCTGCTGCTGCTTTATATATATATATATATATATATTCTCATGGGAGCCACTAATCTGATGTTATGACCAACTCTCATTGTTTTTGCAGGCTCTAGTTTTTACAATTGCTGTGCTGATAGCAGTACTGGTTATTTTCCTGTAATTATGGTTTCAGCTAACCTCTATTTATTCAATTAATGAAGAAAAAAAAAGATCTGTATAGAGCATCAGTCTCCACACAAGGAAGGCAAGGCTAATGCAAGGTGAATCAAGGGTGAACCACACACATATATATGGTTGCTTCGGTGACCTTGTTAAATTTGTGTAAACCAAATGCGTTTGTGATTTTTCGGTTTTGGAAGGGGAGTGAAAGGCGAACATTAACTATGAATAATTTTTATTTCTCAAATCTTATTTCCACTCCCTTTTCTTCAAAAACCTTAACTCGCAAACTCATCCGAATATATTTCGACTAAGATATCTTTAGATTGTTCACCCACATTTTAGTAAGTTAATGTATTATATGTATGTCCTTGAATTGGGAATCAGAGGCTATAAAGTGTCTCAACGTGTAAAGTTAATATTGATGAATTATGTGCATGTAATCCCTAAATGGATTTAGCTAATATGTGCTGTTAGGGCACATGATAAAGTTATTAAAAAAGTTTTTATAAAGGTGAGTTTAGGAAGATTCTTTCTACACTTGTATGTTTTTGTTGTCAAGAGTAGTGTGTGACAAGTGTGTAGAGAGAAGAATTGAGGACAATGTCTGATAATATTCAGGTAAGTTTTAGTGTGTTTTGTCCCCTGAAGCACGTGAAGGGGTTATTAAGTATATCAAATGTGATTATGATGATGGGCCTAGTTTGAATGGTTTTTTTGGTTTCTGTAAAATACTATCCATTTTGAGTATGTTACATTCACAAAATGGTTATATTTTTGTTTTGCATTAAAATGCGTACTAAGTATTCATATACTTTACATCCATTTTGGTTAAATTCATATATGAAACAAACAAAATGAAAACATCATTTTTATAGGAAAAAAATAAAAAAAGATAAAAAATTCATCAATGGTTGATTAAGGACTAATGTATAGCCTATTTTGCCCCTTTTGCTCCACTGAATTCTGGAAGTGTTTTTGTGAGTTGTTAAGCTTGCAAAAAGACTATGTACTCACTAAAATAATTCTTCTAAACTCACATAGAATGTAATTTCTCTTTTTTCATGAATTAATTTCTTTTATTTACACATGAAAAATTAAACTTAACTTTCAAATATTTATTAATAATTACTTATTTTAATATAAAAGAATTAAATTATGTATATACATTAACATGTATAAATAAATTAATATATTTTTCAAAGTATATATTACTAATTAAAATTTTTATTACTAAGTAATTATTATTCTAATCGTATTTCTACTAAATTTCTATAATTATTTCAAAAGGTTTATTTAAATTAATATTTTAAATACTAAACGTATATCGCCTAAACCGTAAACACTTATTTATAAATATTCAACGTTAAATCTTACACCGTATATCCTAAATTCTAAATTGTACATTCTAAATCGTAATTCCTAAATCCTAGATCTAAATCATAAATCGTAAACCATAAACTTTAAATCCTAAATTCTTAACCTTAATTCTGAATTTTAATTGTAAACCAAACATGTATAAAATCTAAAACCTAAATCATTCTAAATCATGGATTCTATTTGGCTATTCCTAAATCTAATCTTATCCCTTGAACCATAAATTCTAATTCCTAAACATTAAACACCAATCTTTAACCCAAAAACTCAACATTTGTGTGTTAGCTTTTGTTTTAAAATTTTAGTTAAAAATTTTTAGAATGACATAAACATTATCTCATTTTAAAGGCAAAGACCAGATAATTTATTAATATTGTCATTGAATGCTAAATCACCTAACTAAGCAAATTACATTGCAACTATTTTTGTATTAATTAATTTAAAAATTTAAATTTTTTTTAGACAAAAAGTATACGTTTATCATGAGGAGGGAAAATTGATTAGGTGGCAAATCATTATTCTTGTGTTGCTTTTTAATTAGCAGTGATATCCCCTACAACATAATCGATAAACCTACTTACATTAGTCCTTAATTAACAAGTGATGAATTTTTTGTTTTTTTTTTTTCTATAAAATTAAATGGGGACGTTTTCATTTTGTTTATGTTTTGTATGTGAATTTAACCAAAATGGATATAAAGTATATCAATACTTTGTATGCATTTTAATGCAAAACAAAACTATAACCATTTTGTGAATATGACATGACCCAAAATAGATAGTATTTTACAAAAACAAAAAAAATCATTCAAACTTAAATTCATTATCATGATCACATTTGCCATATTTAATCAATAACCCCTGCACGTGCTTCAGGGGACAAAGCACACTGAAGCTTATCTGAAAGATATAATCGATGGTCCCATAACAACATATATATTTTTTTAATTTTTTAATAAATATTAAATAGTGCTTAATTAATTATAATTATGAATTGATCTTTTATATATTATTTAATTATAAAATTTATTTTTTATTTTATAAATTATTATTTTATTATTTATCTATCATATTTATCAATAATTAAGAACAAAAACAATAACGAATTACATCTTCCAAGAATCGTAATAAATATTTTGACAATCCTAATCAATTAAAATTTTATCCTTAATCTGTTACATTCGTAAACGCTCGTGAAATTGTGTTTCTTGTAAATTCAATCGATTGGACATACAACACAATCGATTGAATTTCTGAATTTTCCAAAATTCAAAAGGATTAGAATTACTACACAATTGATTAAATTTTGCAAGGCATGTGGATTTTTTCTAATTCAATCGATTGTTCTTGTTACCCAATTGATTGAAGTCATCAAAGCAATATGGGTTTTCACAATTCAATCGACTAGAATAAAAAAAATGTATATAACCATTATATGTGTATATATAAAATATTTGTATTATATATGATATTAAAATGAAAATTTGTTAATAAAAATATCATTAAAAAGATAACATAATTAGTATATTTATTCAAAATTTATGTAGTCATCTCATTTTCTACCAATAAATAAATAGAATGAGTGTAAATCAAATTTGTTAGTTTTAATTTACATAGTTATAACACAACCTATCAATTGACTTGTGAAAAACTGTTGAGTTGAGAATTCAACTAATTTAAATGATGATGACAAACATTGATTTATTGGATTAAACACCCAATTAGTTTTGATTGCTTTAGTTAATGTTGCAGGTCAAAAGAAAATTAAAGAAGCAGTAACCCAAAGCAATGAAACCAAGAAATAAAGGTTGTTGGTGGATTCTTTAACTCTCAAACAAAGCCCAAAAAAATAAAACAAAAAAATCAATTAGGCTGAATGGAAAGTCAAGCCAATCCAAGCCCAAGTCAATTCATCCAAGTTGAAGTCAACCAAAGCCAATTCACAATGCTTTCTTCGGTCAGTTTCATGCAGAAAGAAAGAGAAAGCTTCTTCCTGGTTCATTCACCAGGGAAGAAAGAAAGAGAAAGGTAAATCACAAAAGCAAATATTTAATCGCCCTAATCAAAGCAAGCTAAGCTAAGTCGGGGGATAAAGATGATTTATTTCTATTTACATGCAAGTTAATTTCTTCACTTCTTCATATCTCTGTAACGCCACTTTGGGATAAATGGAGAAAGTAGTTTATGATTTTCATTGCTGTGAATCAATGGCTTAAAAAGTTACTTGGAGTCAAAGCACACTTTCAATGGTTTGAATTTGGGATTATCATTGAGTAAGCTCACATCTGTTGACATGTTGTTTTCAGTCAAACAAATATTTCAAATTGAAATCCCTAATTTAGGGATTGATTGAAGAAAGAGAAGGGATGAACCATGCAAGCTCAAGGTCCAAGAAGTTGACTTGATAGAAACTCCAACTGTGACTCAATATAAGGTACAATAAGAAAAAAATGTTTCTGGTTGGGACTCAAGGAGAGAGATCCCGAATTGAGAGCTGTGTGTGAAACCTCACTACTAAGTTGGAAATATTGGAAGCATTGCACCTACACTAAAGGGAGCACTTTGTCAAGATGAAAAATGAAGTTATGAGTTTAGATGCTGGATTCAGTGCATAGAGTTAAAGCTGTGAATCATCAATCTCCTTCATATTTTACTATTTGTTGTTTCAGTTTCAATATATATCTTTCTGTATTTTCTTTGAGAGATAAAAGGTTGAAAGAGAGACATTGAGAAAAAGCCTAAGAGTAAAAAGGCTGACTGAAACACTTGAGAGAAAAGCCAAGAGTGATTTCAGATTTCTTTTAGTTGTATTTTCTGTCTTGTATCAAGTACCTGTGTGGTGTCCCTTGCTAAGTTGGGTAAGCACCTAGTGTAAAGAGTTTAAGTATTAGCATAACCAAGTCAAGTTTAGGAAGAAACTTGTGTGTCCAGATAGATTGTGTGAATCCTAGAAAATTGGTGTATGTAATACTTTGACTATAGTAAAAATTTCATCACATTTGTGGTGGAGACTGGATGTAGGTTGCATTGTACAAGACAACTGAACTAGGATACATGACTGTGTCATCTTCTTCCTCTCATTTGTTATTCTGTTTTCTGAAATTTATGAGACAAAACTAAATTGTCTCTTAAATTTTTCGCTACACAGTTCAAACAGAAATCAAGATTGAAGTTTGGTATTAAAGGTTTATTCTATTAAAGTAAAAGAAGGCCATATATTCAACCCCCCTTCTCTAAACCTTTTGTAACCTTAAATTGGTATCAAGAGCCAAGGTGTCAAGAATCAAGCTTCACATCTTGGAGCAAAGGTCCAATGGCGAACAATTCGGGCACAACCACGGTTGCCTACACTCTAACAAAAGGTCACTCAAACAACAAGCCTCCCTTCTTCAACGGAAAGAAATATGCCTACTTGAAAGAAAGAATGCGGATCTTCATTCAATCAATTGACTACAACATATGGAAGATAGTGACGAATAGTTCTAAAATCCCTACAAAGACATGTGCTGATGGAGTAGTGACTTCAAAGGAAGAAGCTGAATGGAATGATAATGATAAAAAGAAGGTGGAGCTGAATGCTAAAGCAATAAACTTGCTGCATTGTGCTATCAGCTTTGAGGAGTACCAAAAGATGTCTAGATGCAAGACGACCAAACAAATCTAGGAGAAACTCCAGGTTACACAAAAAGGTACCAAACAGGTCAAAGAAACAAGGATTGATATGCTACAAAAAGAATACGAGATGTTTACCATAAAGGATGGAGAAAGCATTGATGAAATATTTGAGAGATTCTTAATCATTACCAACAGCCTTGATGCTATGGGCTTGACACACACTGAACAAATCTTAGTGAGAAAAGTCCTTAGAAGCCTCACAAAAGAGTGGGAAACAAAAGCCACTGTCCTAGCTGAGAATAACAACTTAAGTCCTAAAATCAAAAGTAGAACCAAATGAGAGCGAGTCTAGTGACAGTTTTTCAAATGATAAAATTGTATTTTTTGCTAGGAGACTAAGGGGACTAATGAGGAACAAAGGCAGGTACAAGGACTTAAGCTCAAAGGAATACAAGAAGGACTTGAGCAAAGTGATATGCCACAATTGCAAGGAGGTTGGACACTTTAAGTACAACTGCTCAAAGCTCAAGAAGGAAGAAAAATGGAAGAAAAAAAAAAGAGAGTACTCATGACATCTTGGGAGGATCTTGAGAGCGATTCGGATGTGGAAGAGGACTCCAAACACGAAGCCCAAGTCTGCTTCATGGCTGGTGAAGATCAACTGGAAGAGGTAAATTATTATGATTTATCCATGGATGATTTACACATCATTATAGATGATCTTACCCATCTTTCTGAAAAGTTGTTGAAAAATATAATAAATATAAATCTGAAAATGAGATGTTGAAGGCAGAAAATAATTCCTTAAAAGAAAAAGTAAAAGAAATAGAATGTGCAATGGATCTTATTGACGAAAATAGGTTTTTGAAATCTGAAATTGAAAGACTTAAAGGAAAGCACATTGTGGATCCTTCACAAGAACTTGTTGCTGAAAATGAAAGGCTAAATGAAATGATCAATAGATTGAATAGTGATTTAGTAAGAACAGTTCTAGTAACTTGGACAAATTACTTGCCAATCAAAGACTATTGTTTGAAAAATCTGGTTTAAGCTATGTGACAAAAAAGAGTGCGATTTTTAAGAATTCTTCTACAAAATTCATGGCATCTTCTTCAAAAACAAAATCCACCATAAAAAATCTGGTCTTGGATATATTCTCGCCTTTGAAGAGGAATTTGAAAAATCTTATTTTGATGAAACTGCATCATCTTCAAGAACCGAACCTGCATCAAACAAGTTGAATCTGGGATATGTTTCAAACAATGAGATTGCTTTCAAAAAACCACAGTTTCGTGCATTTGCAAAAAGAGATGCTAATAATAAAAATAACTTTATCAAAAGAAATGCATTTTTTTCAAAAACCAGAAAATCTCACTCTTTTGATCATTTCCAACATCAAAACTTAAATTAATTTCAGCAACATGCACCAGAAAATTATTGTTTTATTTATAAGAAAATTGGTCACTTCTACTTACAATGCTTTATCAAAAAAAGAAGAGTAGGAAACCAAACTTACAATGTTATTTGTAATTTTAATGCACTTGGCCAACCAAGGTGGATTAACTTCAAAGGATCCAAATTAATTTGGATACCTAAGGTTACTTAAGATTGTATGCAGATTTGTCTAGCATCCAAGAAGAAGAAAGACATGTGGTACTTGGATGACAGATGTTCTAGGCACATGACGGGAAGGTCAATATTCTTCATCAAACTCAACAAGTATAATAGAGGGTTTGTGACCTTTAGAGATGATGGTAAGGTCAAAATTATAGCAGTTGGAAAAGTAGGTAAAAATTATTCTTCCTTCATTAATGATGTCTTTTTAGTTGATGGTTTGAGGCATAATCTGTTGAGTATCAATTAGTTGTGTGATTTAGGTTACTTAGTGATATTCAAAAGATTAGAATACCGAGTGATGAGTGAAAAGACTAATGAGGTACTGTATATTGCAAATTGGTGTGATAATGTGTATGACCTCACTCTTAATGAGCTAAATTATCAAAATGTAGCTTGTTTTCACTCCAAAGATTCTGAAAAATGGCTATAGCACAAAAGATTGGGTCATACAAGCATGTTCCAAATAAACAAGCTAGTTAAGAAGGGATTAGTAAGAGGTCTTTCTTTGATAAAATTTGACAAAGATATCACTTGTGATGCTTGTCAAAGGGGTAAACAAACAAAGAATTTTTTTTTAAATCAAAGGAATACATCTCTACTAAAAGACCACCTGAAATGCTACATATTGATCTATTTGGTCCAACAAGAACTCAAAGTTTAGGTGGTAAACATTATGGTTTAGTGATTGTGGACGACTACACAAGATTTGGTTGGGTTTTGTTTCTTACTCATAAAAATGATGCATTTGCGGCTTTTGAAGTTTTCAGCAAAAGAATTCAAAATGAAAAAGATTTAAAGATTGTTTCCATTAGAAGTGATCATGGCAAAGAATTTGAAAACCAATATTTTGAATCCTTTTGTGAGGAATTTGAAATATCATAAAATTTCTCTTTTCCAAGAACACCACAACAAAATGGTATTGTAGAAAGAAGAAATAGAAGCATACAAGAAATGGCAAGAGCTATGCTATGTGAAAGTGATATTCCAAAATTTCTTTGGGCTGAAGCTGTTAATACTGCTTGTCACATGTTAAATAGAATAATCATAAGGAAACTTTTGAAAAAAACTCCTTTTGAACTTTGGAAAGGTCACCTACTAAATCTGAATTATTTATATATATTTGGATGCAAATGTTTTGTTGTAAATAATAAAGAAAACTTAGGACAATTTGATCCAAAGACATATGAGTGTTTATTTGTAGAATATTTTATCACTAGCAAAACTTATAGAGTTTACCATTAAGATGCTAGAATCATTGATGAGTCCATACATGTTCTCTTTTATGATACTAACTTGGTTCAAAGTATCTTAGAAGATTGTGATGCAGGAACTCAAGTTGAAGGCAACAAGGGAGAAGCCCAAAATCATGAGGAAGAAATTCCTGGACTACCTGAATCTAAAATTGCTGCTGCAGGACACAATTCTATTTTATCTCCTAAAATAGGTGAAATTCCTAAGAATACCAGCTTTTTGGATCCCTCAGTGACCAAATCTGCTCCTAGATCCACTAGACCCCATGAGTAAAAATTTTTAAAGAATTATCCACAAGAATTTGTCATTCGGGACGTCTCTTAAGGTGTCAAAACTCGATCTCCACTAGAAAAGCTAATAAAGAATCAAACCTAACTTTTCTCTCTCAAATGGAACCACAAAATATCAAGAAAGCACTTGATGACCTCTCTTGGGTAAAGGCTATGGAGAAAGAGCTTTTGAGTTTGAAAAGAATCAAGTTTGGACACTTGTTCCAAAGCCAAATGAAAAGAAAATGACCAGCACCAAGTGGATCTTCCAGAACAAGTTGGATGAAGATAGAAGCATAGCTAGAAACAAAGCAAGATTGGTGACACAAGGATATGATCAAGAGAAAGGAATAGACTTTGATGAATCCTTTTCCCCTGTTGCCCGAATGGAAGCCATAAGACTTCTTCTTGCTTATGCTGCTTATTGTGGTTTTAAATTATTTTAAATGGATGTGAAATGTGCATTTTTAAATGGAGTAATAGATAGAAAAGTGTATGTGGCTCAGCCACCTGGTTTTGAAAATAAAGAGCTTCCAAATCATGTTTTCAAACTTTCAAAGGCTCTTTATGGCCTAAGACAAGCTCTTAGAGCTTGTTATGAAAGACTTAGTTTTTTTCTCTTGAAAAACGAATTTCAAAGAGGCACCACAGACACTACTCTATTTATTAAAAATTCAAATGATTCTTTTATTCTAATCCAAATTAATGTTGACGACATCATTTTTGGATTAGCTAATGAAACCCTTTGTGCTGAATTTGGAAAACTCATGACAAGTGAATTCGACATGAGTATGATGGGTGAACTTAATTTCTTCCTTGGAGTTCAAATAAAGCAAACTAAAAATGGAATTTTTATTCATCAAGAGAAGTATGCCAAGGAACTAGTTAATAAATTTGGTATGAAAAATACCATACCCATGGGAACACCCAAGCATCCTAACTCAAAGTTAGAAAATTGTGAAACTGAGAAAGATGTTGATGAGACTAGGTATGAAGGAATGATTGGTTCTCTCGTGTACCTAACATCCTCTAGACTTGATATAGTGCAAAGTGTCGGAATTTGTTCCAAATTTCAATTACAACCTAAAGAGTCACATCTTTCTGCAGTTAAAAGGATTATTAGATATGTTCATGGCACATCCAATTTTGGTTTATGGTATCCCAAGACTAACGATTTTTCTGCAGTTGGTTATTGTGATGCAGACTTTGTCGAAGATAGAATTGATAGAAGAAGTACTTCAGGCATATGCTATTTTTTTGGAAGGTCTTTAAATGTCTGGTCTAGTAAGAAGCAATCCACAGTGGCTTTATCCACTGCTGAGGCTGAGTATATTGCTGCCTCCTCTTGTTGTTCACAACTTCTTTGGTTGAAAACTCAACTTACTGATTATAAATTAAATGCTGATAATATTCTCTTGCTGTGTGATAATATGAGTACTATAAATATTTCCAAAAATCTAGTGTTGCATTCAAGAACTAAACATATTGAAGTGAGATTTCACTCAATAAGGGAACATGTTCAAAAGGAAAATATTAGTATTTAATTTGTTAAATCAGAAGATCAATTAGCTAATATTTTCACCAAACCTCTGGCTGAGTAGATTTAGTAAACTAAGAACTAATCTAGGCATTCTGAATTATGATTCCTTATTTAAATCTTGCTGATGTGTTTGTTGAAGTTTTGACTCTCGGGTTGGGAAGAGACAATCTGGACAAATGAAGAACCATCATCCTAAAAAAATTTTTTTGGGCTCAATGGCAAGTTCTGAATCTTCTGGGCCAATCTTTTAGTTCAGAGTTCTTGTGGTCCAATATGTTTCCTTAAATTCTATCATCTCTGGGCCCAATGAGTGTTACATCATCCATATGTGACTTTTTGTTTTGTCTTTTAGTGAAAAAAAATTCATTTTAAAATTAGCTTTGTTTTACCTAGTATTTTATTTTTTAATAAAATCAAATCAATTTTTTTAATGATGTCAAGTCTTTTCAAGGTCTAGTCATAGGTGATACAATTGCATGTTTTCAAGAAATCTTTTTCTTGTTGCAGTTACCAAATCTTTCTCTTCATAACTTCTTCTACAACCTCTTCGTTTCCTCCCCACTATCATTAGTGCCTTGTTTGTGTGAAACCCTTGCTCCACACCAATGAGAAAGAAAATTGTTATTTAAAAGAGTCCCAGGACCAAAATCTTCAAACTCTCTGAAAAACCTAAAACTTCTCCTCACTCCAAAGATCAAACTTTTACACCATCACCCTCTCCTCCAACCTCTCCTCCTCGCACCGATCCAATGGCAAGTACCAAAACAACTCCAATGTATGTTTTATCTTTCAAACCTACAGCTCCACCTAGTGCTCCCTCTCGGCCAAGCACCTCGAAGGGAAAGCGTCCTGCTGCTGAGGAGCCTGTGCCTGAACTATCTCGACCTAAGCCTAGGTCAACTCTTCAACGTTCTCAAAGAGTGAAATAGCAAAGAAAGGGGCCTACTCAAACTGAAAAAGTGGTTCTTGATGATGATGATGACTATGAGCTTGATGAATCTCATCCTCCCTTTGTCTCGGGAACTTCGGCCTCTACTAGACATAAATCACTTCTGTATAGAGTGGTAAAAGATGTAATCTAAGAATTTGTCTCTCAATCCAACCATCTGATCACATTAAGCAAAGATCAAAGGAAACTTGCTTCCAAGCATGAAAACTTCCTCAAAAATTCCAGAGATAGAGTGGTAGTTCTCATGAAATTAATTGACAATATCCATGAAGATGACACTATGGTCACTGTCCCTGAAAACCCTGCTGATTCTGAGGAGGATGGTTCGAATGCTTGAGGATGTCTCTTCCATTGCTGTTTTCTTTTTTTTTTTTTGGATAATTGTCTCATGGAACAATTGTAGTTTATTTTAGACTTTGTCTTATTTCGGATGACTGTAAATAATTAACTAATGCTTTACTTTGCTTTTGTTTTATCTAGTTATTTGGACTCTGTACTCTTACAGCTTTTTGTAGGTTTGATATTGATCTTATTTTCTCTTTTGATGAAAAAAGGCGGAGTAGCAAAGAGAGAGCAGATTAATGTTATGAATGCTTGATTTTTTCTTATTATTGGTTTGCATACTCTGCTTTTTGAAATACTATTAAAATGATCTATTTTGAATTCTTCCTTGCCTATGTTTGGTCATGACACAATCAAGTGTTTTTGAATAATTTTTGTACTGGAATCAAAATTTAAATTTATTGGCTGGATTCTGGTTAATGCTTGAATAAAGCCAGTGCGACACAGATGCTTCTTGTGGTACTGGATTTCTGTGTGTTTAGTTACATGGATTAAAAGTGTCATACCAAAATCAGTTTGTACAAACTTGTGTATGCTGTGAATAGTTGTGCTATTTTTATGAAAAATACATGAACAGAAAATTAAAGAAGAGCACAAATTCAGGGTGAGCAACCCTTGAAAAGGAAAGGGGAAGCAAGTCAAAAGCAAGTGATATCATCTAAAGAGAAGTACTTTAACTCTATCTAATTCAATCCTTTTGATCATCTTTCTTAACACTATGTTTGTCATCAAGGGAGAGATTGTTGAGTTGAGAATACAACTAATTTAAATGATTATAACAAACATTAATTTACTGGGTTAAACACCCAACTAGTTTTGATTGCTTTAGTTCGTGTTGTAGGCTAAAAAAAGTTGGGCTAAATGAAAAGTCAAGCCAATCCAAGCCCAAGTCAATTCATCCAAGTTGAAGCCAACCAAAGTCAACGTTCACAAGGCTTTCTTCGGTCAGATTCATGAAGAAAGAGAGAGAAAGTTTCTTCCTGGTTCATTCACCAGAGAAAAAAGAAAAAGAAAGGTAAATCATAAAAGCAAATGTCTAATCACCCTAATCAAAGCAAGTTAAGCTAAGTCAGAGGATAAAGGTGATTTATTTCTATTTACATGCAAGTTAATTTTTTCACTTCTTCTTCATATCTCTGCAACGCCAATTTGGGATAAATGGAGAAAGTGGTTGCTGATTTTCATTGCTGTGAATCAATGGCTTAAAAAGTTATTTGGAGCCAAAGCACACTTTCAATAGTTTGGATTTAGGATTATCACTGAATAAGCTCACATCTGCTGACATGTTGTCTTCGGTCAAACAAATATTTCAAATTGAAATCCCTAATTTAGGGGTTGATTGAAGAAAGAGAAAGGTTGAACCATGCAAACTTAAGGTCCAAGAAGTTGACTTGAGGGAAAGTCCAACTGTGACTCAGCACAAGGTACAAAAAGAAAAAAATGTTTCTGGTTGGGACTCAAGGAGAGAGAACCCGAATTGAGAGCTGTGTGTGAAACCTTACTACTGAGTTGGAAGTCTTAGAAGCATTGCACCTACACTAAAGGGAGTACTACGCCAAGATGAAGAACGAAGTTATGAGTTCAGATGCTGGGTTCAGTGCATAGAGTTAAAGCTGTGAATCATCAATCTCCTTTATGTTTTACTGTTTTGTATTTCAGTTTCAGTGTATATCTTTCTGTATTTTCTTTGAGAGGTAAAAGGTTGAAAGAGAGATATTGAGAAAAAGCCTAAGAGTAAAAAAGGCTGAGTGAAACACTTGAGAGAAAAGCCAAGAGTGATTTCAGATTTTTTTTTTTGTTGTATTTTCTGTCTTGTATCAAGTACTTGTGTGGTCCCCCTTGCTAAGTTGGGTAAGCACTTAGTGTAAAGAGTTTAGGTATTAGTATAATCAAGTCAAGTTTATGTAAAAATTTGTGTGTCCAGATAGGATTGTGTGAATCCTAGAAAATTGGTATATGTAATACTCTGACTATAGTGAAAATTTCACCACAGTTGTGGTGGAGACTAGATGTAGGTTGCATTGCATAAGACAACTGAACCAGGATACACGACTGTGTCATCTTCTTCCTCTCATTTGCTATTCTGTTTTTTGAAATTTATGAGACAAAACTAAATTGTCTCTTAAATTTTCTGCTGCACAGTTCAAACAGAAATCAAGATTGAAGTTTGGTATTAAAGGTTTATTCTATTAAAGTAAAAAAAGGTCATAGATTCAACCCCCTCTTCTCTAAGCCTTCTGTAACCTTCAAAATCCATATTGCTTTGATGACTTCGATCAATTGGGTAACAAGAACAATCGATTGAATTAGAAAAAACAGACATGTCTTGCAAAATTCAATCGATTGTTTAGCAATTCCAATCGTTTGAATTTTGGAAAACCCGGAAATTCAATCTATTGTGTTGTATGTCCAATCGATTGAATTTTCAAGAAACATGATTTCACCAGAGTTTACGGATGTAACGTATCAAAGATAAAATTATAATTGATTAGGATTACCAAAATATTTATTACGATTAATGGAAGATCTAATTCGTTATTATTTTTGTTCTTGATTATTAATAAATATGATAGATGAATGATAAAATAATAATTTATAAAATAAAAAATAGATTTTATAATTAAATAATATATAAATAATTAATTTGTAATTAAAATTAAATAAGGACTATTTAATAGTTATTAAAAAACTTAAAAAATATGTTTTGTTATAGGATCATTTAATGGTCCAAATGTTTTAGGACCATCGAATCCGGTGTCACCTGAACATTATTAGACATTGTCTTCCACTCTTTTCTCTCTAGGCACTTGTCACACACTACTCTTGACAACAAAATCATATAGGTGTAGAAAGAATATTCTTTCTACACTATAGAATTCACCTTTTATAAAAAACAATGTAAAATTTAAATTTTCAATGTATTTGTTAGACATTTATTAAAGTAAATTATTTAAAATTTTCTATTACTAGTAATCTTAACTTGTGCCCTTATGACACAAGTTAGCTATATTCTTAATAAATTTAGAGTAGTTATTGAAATGTGTCCCCGAAACTTTTAAAATCGGACGTTTTAGTTTTTCAGGTTTTAAAGTATATAAAATAGTCTCTCTAATGTTTATTTCTATTAGATAATACAATTTTTTTTCGTTAGCTTGCATATGTGATTGTTTTCACGAATGTGAGCTGGATAAATCAATTTTCAATGTGAAGTATAAAACAGTTTTTGAAAAATTCAAAAAATTTGAAACAATATGTTCCAATATTTTTTTATCGTGTAAAATCTTGTGTTTAAGAGCCAAAGTTTTAATACAAGAAAGATGAATTATATATTTTATTCGATATAAACTTTTTTTTAGGATCCATTATAATAATGAGTGTGGAAAGCCATTGATAAAATACTGAAAACTGAATATTTTGAACATTGGGATAGCCATTTTATCCATTTGGTCAAAATAAAAAAGACATAGTCTATCATAACATGTTTTCAAAAAAAAAAAAAGCGCAGCACCAATAAAATTCATTGAATCATATTAAGTATATTTGAATTCTATTAATTATAGACTAGCTTCATAACAATATAAAAAAATGTAATATATAAATTAAATATTCTATAATTAATAATTATATATAGTAGGTACAAATATTAAATCGAAATTTTCAAAAGTCAACGCATCTTATAATATTTTTATTAATTATAATAATAAAATATTATTAAAACATGTATAGTATAAAAAATAACAAGATATATATTAAAAAATAATTTTATTTATTAATTAAATATCATAAAAAATATTATTATTTAATTATTAATCTATGATACTTACACAGATGTGATGTAAAAATTAGAATAATAACTAAATTTAGGAGGTCATGGCATTTTGAAGATCGTTATTTATATAACTTCTTTAGATATTGACTAAAACTTATAAATTTGACTTCATAAGTAACTTGGTTCATATTGTATACAAGTCCTAAAGTATTACCTTTGTAGACAATAGACTATTTGTATAATGTGTACAATGGGCTATTGAGTTACAAAATGAACATTCCTCATACTATCTAGAATAATCATCCGAGTACTAGTGATAATAAACATCTTCCCTACAAAAGCTTAAAGTGATTTTGGGGTTCACCAAAGATCGAACTCTTGACCTTTCGAATTTAGCGCTCTAATACCATGTCACGATACCACTGATTCCAAAAGTTTCAGCTAATGGGGAAATGGTAACACTAATGGTTATATCTCTAATACTCCCTAAACCTCCATTGTACACATTGTACAAATATTTCATTGGCTCCTCATATTTTTTCATATTTTTAATTATTTATGTAAAAAATTTTGTGTTAAATGACAATTTTTTTATCTCTTGAAATAATACTAGCACATTCTCTTCATCATTAAATAATTATCATAGAATATGATATCTATAAATTAAATTAAATTAATATCTTACATAGTCAAAAATAAATATAAGTTTATTCATTTAATTTTTTTAAAATACATAAAAAATTTTCTACATATAAATAATCAAATTTGAGATAAATAGACCCAAAGTCTTAAAAATTAAAATTTATTAATTTCAAAATAAATATATATTAATAATTCAAAACTATTTTAAAAAATTTTAAAATTTTTTAGCGATAATTTTAAAAATTTTTAAACTCTTTAGGGGTTATTTTATATTTCATTTTTAGGACTAATTTGTCAAGATCGTATGTGACTCAACATTTTACATTAGCAGCCATCCGGTGACTAATAGGAAGAGACTGTATTGTCTAACAGAAATAAATATTAGAGATTATTTTGTATATTTTAAAATTTGAGAAACTAAATATCCAATTTTAAAATTTTTAAAAATTGATTTGAGTAATTACTAATTACCCATGAGTTTATTTCATATTTTGGTGCAACGAAGGAAATCAGGGAACTACCGATGCTGCTCTTTAACCATTGAAATTAAAACCTCCATATCTGCTTTTTCCCATTCAAATTTCAAACTGGCTTATCACTAATCAGCTTGTGATGGGCATAAATAAAAGTAAATTCTCAAAACACATTCTTTTTAGTGCTCTACATTTTCTTTAAAATAGTTTCGGATGTTTGTTCAGGAGCAGCGCTGCTTCTCTCGTATTTTGTTTAGGCTTCAAAATGGTGGTTTAGTTTTTACTCAGAATTTTAAATTGGTCTTTATATTTTTAATTATCTCAAATTTTCAACTCCATTTGAATCTTGAATTTGCATTATATGATTTACATTAATTTTTAAAGATTTTATATTAATGATGATGTGAATAGTGAGCGTCACGTTTAATGAAACGATAACGTATTAGTTAGTGACACGAGATATATAAATGTGGATGGTATTGTCGTAGAGATCAGTATTAGTTGAGTGTAATGTGTCGTAATATTATTTATCCATATGTTATTGATATGTTATCATTGTAAACGACTTAAATTGATTTCTAAATCTTACTATGTGGCTCTATTCTTTGAAATTAAAGGTCGTTTGGTCAAATTAGTCTCCAAATTAATTTTTTCTATTTTCTGCTTCATAAATTCAAAGTTCTTAATATTTTAAAAATATATTAATTTCTTTTTTTATTTTTTACATATGTAAATACAAAATTTTATATAAATATTTCTAAGTTTTAAATTTTGATCATACAATTTTTTATATAAATATTTCTAATTTGTTTGAAAACTAGTTAAAAGGAGAGATTAAATTTATTTTCATTTAGATATTAATAGCTTTTTACCTTTTTATTTTTCCTATTTTTTAAATTTATCATCAAAATCAAGCCTCCATTCTTGTTCATATACCTTATATTCTGTTGAAATTTTAAAAGGATCAATGGTCTCATCCAGTAAGAAAACAAACGAATGGAACAACGCGATGTTACATTGCCTTCCATATATCACCTCTAAATTACATATTTTAAGTTCATTAGATTCGATTGGTGATCATGTTTTGTATTTGATTGAAGAGGTATTATTTTTATAATGATTATTCAATAGTTTTACATATGAGCAATGAGAATTGTCCACTTCTACAGGAAAAAAATATAATTATATAAAAATAAAATAATTTTTCAATATTTTTAAATATATAAGTTATGTTGTTATTGTTTTTATAAATTAATTTGTATTTGAGGAGAATTTTACTTGCATATGAAAAAATAGATGGAAAATTAGGTTTAAAAAACTTGAGAATTTTGAATTTATGAAAAAATTTTAAAAAAAAAATTGTTTTATAAACTAATTTAATTCATGATATTTAATTTTAGAAGCTAAATTGAATCGCTTAGCAAAATTTTATGGGTCAAAATCACTTGTAATGAATCATGAGATGCTAAGTAGCTAACAACATATGGATGAACTGTGTTATAATCTATGAAATATAGACATTTCGTTGAGTTATTGTATCGTATCCGACATATTTTAAATACGATATTCATAATTAAAAAACTACATTAAAAATTTTAAAATTTAATTTGTATTTTGATATTAATAAAATATTATTATAATTTATCTAATAAATATTTTATATTTTATATATATATTATGCCTTTATGTCTTATAAAAATTTAAATTTTATGTATTTATATATCCCGTGTTATATCATATTCAATATCCATATTTATGTCTATACATAATAGATTATGACACTTGATACTACCATTCACATTAACACATAGACAAACATAAACTCTACCTTTTTTCTCTTAAGATTTTAGTGTCTATTGTTCTTTTCTATTTTTTTTTTCTCCTACCCGTAAACTCTTGAAAATCAATGTAATATATTTGATTACATTGTAAATAAATAAGAATTGCTTCTTATATGCTTATATACAAATTTAATGAGTTATTTGAATACATAAAATAATATTCAAATTTTTAATACTTATTTAAACGAATAAATGAACTAACCGCTTGACTAATTTAAATTGATTAGTTACATGCACATGCTTATATACATGATCTTCATCATAAGCATTGCAATCTAAAGATGGATTGATAAAAGCATTATCAGCAAAACATATCATTGCATATACTTTATAATTAAAATTTAACATAATATTGTTAGAAGACTCAAAAATATTTATTAACGCCAGTTTTTAGGGAAACTTTATATATAAAGTGGCACATTGTAACATCCTAGAAAATATTGCAAGCAGTGTAGATTTACTTGACTACCATTATCATCTACAGTTATACTACACATTTAAATATTTTTTGATAATTAAATTAGTTTAAATTTAGCAAAAATTAATTTCATTAGTAGAACATGAATACACATTTTAACTCCATAAAACGGTTTTCGCATTCTTCTCTTTCTCCTTCTTCTTTTTCTTCTTCTTCTCATTCTTTTTCGCATTTCTCCTCCTTCTTCTTCTTCGTATGTTTCCTTTTAATCGTCGTTCTTTTATTGTTATTGCTGCGTTTTTTTTCTTTTCCTCCTCCTCCTCTTTTTAGTGATTTTGTATCATTATGCTTTTTTTTTTTCTTTATTTGATTTTTTCTTATTTTTATTCTTGTTAAGAAAGTAAATGAGAAGATAAAACAAGAAAAAAAGATGAAGAAGAAGGAGAAGAGAAAAAATTTTGAGTTATTATTAAGTAACTTTAATGCCTTCTAGATTTAAATAAGGTGAAGTTTTAGTCTGTGTTTTTTTATTTAAGTTTGTTTGTGTGTAGTCATCATTAAATAATTTCAGTGCATTCTGGATTTAAATAAGGGACACTTTTGGTCTGAACTTATTTTGAATTGAGTTTGTTTGTGTATGATCATCATTAAGTAACTTCGGTACATTATGGATTTGAAAATATATAAAAAGAAGATAACGATGATAATAACGAAAATGAAAGAAAAATGAGAAAAAAGGAGAAAGAGAAGAAAAAATAGCAGCAATTTCTTCTTCAAGTGTGTTAAAAATAATTCTAACCTTTATGACAAACGGACACAATTCCAACCTTTGTGGCAAACGGACACAAAAAACACCGAAAACTTATAAGCACAATATCAAAAACAATTCTATATTACACCAAATTGTGTTTCAAAATGCACCGAAACTTCCATTAAACGTAACATAAATAGATTCATCGAAAAAACAATTCAAAACTCCAACATTTCATTCAAACCTTCAACCATGAACACGAATTTTTACAAAAAAAAACGAAATTATTCAACTTGTATTCAAAACTATACCAACATTAACTACTAACGAACTACATTAACTAGGTTTGAACCAAACATCATCCACTTGATTCGTTTCAAACAATAATCCAATTCGTCCTAATTCAACTGACAGTGTGAACTTGCATCATTCATTGTCTTCGAAAATGAAATACCTGTTCAACCCTAATTTCACAGCTTGATCTCATAAATTTGATCCAAATCTTCAAATCAGATCAAAGAGCACTAATCATGAACGAAGAAAACACAAAAAAGAGAACGCAAAAAAAGAAGAGAACACAGAAAGCGTTGAGAAAATTTAAAAGAAAAAAAAAACAAAATCCGAGAAAATTTAAAAGAAAAAAAACAAAATCCACATAAAAAAAACAATTATATATAGTTGAGCGTTAAATCAAAAGATTGCTAGAGATGGTAGCGCATGAAGTTGAATTAGGTTATAGGAACTTTGTTGGACTTGGTTAAATGACTATGATTTAAAACTTTATTGTATCATTTAATTCTATCTGTATCAAATAGAAACAAATAACACTGTAACTTTAAATTAATGTTACTTCCATGACTTTTTATTGGAATAATTTCGCACAGAACTCACCATTATGCTCCCCAATCAGCATAAAGACTATCAGGAGGAAAGTGAGGAATGGATGTCAAAAGTTCAATAAACTTTCTTTCAATTATTCACACCATCTAACAAGAAAATGTTAAATGCTCATAGGGCCCTTATGGCAGCAACCTCTTCTGGCGGCAAAATTTTAGGGTATAAATTTAAAAGCCTCATCTACCCTCATTTATTAATAGATAGATAGATACAAAGGATGTAAAGAAATATATCTTTACTGAGTAAGGACAAAAAAAATTGGTCAAGGATACAATCAACCAAACCCAAAATGGGAATATGGAGATACCGAGGTGAACAAATCTCATCCCCCGCCTAAAAAATATCACTTGAAAGGAAGAGTCATGGAAGCCTCCGGTTTATTCTTACAACAACATGGACTCTGGATTTTCAATATAGCCCTTGAATGCTTTTAACCATTCAGCACCAATTGCACCTGAACAAAACAGTGTTTAGTTAGTAAGCCACAATTATGATTACCCTACAAAGAAATAGAGGAGGAGGAGGAGGAGCTTAAGGGTGAAGTTACAAATGAAACTCATCCAAACTTCTATGCGGCATGTTCTTTTTTTTTTTTTTTTTTTGTGGGTTGTGCAACCATTCCCAGTCCACTACTGGGTTTGATTAATCTAAACACCCATATAAACCAAGAATGATTACCATCTATATTATACCCAAAAGACAAAAATGATTACCGTCTATTACGCGATGATCACAGCTAAGAGTCACAGCCATGAAGGAAGCAAACTTGAACTCTTCAGGACCTGAACCCGGTACAACTCTCTTCTCAGCTGTTCATGTAGAAGGAAACAAATGAAGATGATCATTAAGTGAACAAAAAAAATAGCTACAGTACTAAAAGTAACAAATGGGGGAAAAAGATGTTCTCACCAGATCCAACTGCAAGAATGCCTGCTTGAGGAGGATTGATGATTGCACAGAACTGCTTGACACCAAATGGCCCTCCCAGGTTAGACACTGTAAATGTTCCTCCCTGAAAAGTGTATCAACCAAAATACTCATAATCCAGCACAAGGGTAAATCATTTACAAAACAGATATGAACTAATGTGAACATTCAATAAACCTCATAATCTTGGGGTTTCAAGCTGTTTTCTTTGGCTTTCTTTGCCAATTGTTTGACCTCTTCACCAATTGCAGAGAGGCCTTTCTTGTCTGCATCCTGAAAATGACAAATAAAAGGTCAAGCTAGAACCTGCAATTGGAAATGGGTTGTAAATGTCTGTGATATTAGGAAGAGGTCATCACTTACCCTGATGACTGGAACAAATAATCCATGATCAGTCTGCACTGCAACATTAATGTTCACATTATGATACCTGCACAAAGACAACAAAAAAATGTGTTACAAAGAAGGCAGTACACAAACTTCATGGAAAATGAAAGTTTGACTTACTGGCGAATATAATCATCTGTCCATGAACTGTTACATTGAGGAACTTTACGTAGAGCCAAAGCAGCAGCCTGAAATGAAAGAAAAAAGCAAAATGCACACTGAGATCTCCACACAGAACTGACTGCTTAAGCTTTGACGAAATAAATATTTTCTTTTCTAAAGAAAATGGGCAGAGACAGACCCAAAAAACCCGTAAATAAAGCTTATCAGAAGAGATTTGAGGATAAATGGGCTGAGTTCATACATGATTTATGACAAGGGGCTATGGTGTCATTTGATCCATATATTCAACCCTACCTACTGTAGCAGGGAGTGGTGTTGCGAGAAATGAAATTTGAGACAGTTGCAACTTGGACAACCACAAAGGCCCAATGAAAAGATCCTGTTAGAAGCCTCCTGTATGAGGTAAAGGAAGAGAAGGGAACTGGGGGCATAATTGCAACTAATTTTAAAGGACTTTTTAAGTGTGAAACGTAGTTAGGATGGGTATAGGAGAATAAAATAGTCTCTAAGTAGATTCTCAGATTAGTCATTTGGTGTCTTACTGCAAAACTCCAACTCTTCTTCCACAGAATTGCGTGCACATACTTATATCATTATTCCCCACTTTCTAGGGTTCATGAGCGTCTTAGAAACTGATGCTTCCAATAAAGGTCTAGGGGCTTTACTATCTCAAGAAGGCACGCCAATTGTTTTTCTTAGCCAAGCTTTTATTAGTGTTCTCAGTTGAAATCAATGCATGAGTGGAAACTTCTGGCTAGTCATGCAGTGCAGAAATGGAAGCATTATCTGTTAGGCTGACATTTTGTAATACAGATAAACATTTAGGAGGTGGGAGATAAGTTGAATGGACGGGCAAGCCCATGCAGTTAGACTTTGAATTTTGTTTTTTACCTGGTTTGGAAAATAAGGTTGCAGATGCTTTAACCATTGATCAAGAGGTGCAATTGGATAAAGAATTACATCCCATTGTGTAGTGCCTAGCCCTTGATCACCAGGCATAGCTGTTCTCTCAAAGGCCGGGTGGTCCTCTCAGACTCCTTCCCTTTTGGCTGAATTCCATGACTAACTAATCACCGGGGATCATTCTTCCTAGGACTTTATTTTGGATGGGTATGAGTATGTGAGAATATGTAAAGGATTCTGTTCCTCCCTGACAGGACTTCTAACAGAAGTATGATGTATTATCCCCAGCCGGGTTAATTCAGCTAAGGGTAGAAGTTTCTTGGATTTTGTTTTGCTTTACCCTGAGCTAACGTCAAAAGTTTTGTGCTGGTAGTCATTGACAAACTTACTAAGTATGCTCTTGGCTAAAATATAACACTTCCTATCACCCACAAATGGATGGTCAAACCCAAGGGGTTAACCATTGTCTTGAGACTCATTTGCAGTGTTTGAGTGCCAAACGGTTATTGCCTGATTGATTGGGTGGGATGGACTGAATACTGGTCCAATTAATCCTCAATGCTTCCACTTAAGTGACACTAAAGAGACTGAAGTGCAGCCATTGATCAAAAGATTGTGAGCATGTACTGGCTGAGCTAGATAATTTAAAGTTTAGCCCAGCTCCAACGGAAGCTTCTTGCTGAAGGCATTCTCAAAAGGTAGAATATGCACTGTGGAATCAAATCTTTAGTAACCTAATAGGCAGCACACTTTGGCTCAGTGACACAGCTAATTTTAGAAATTCCGTAGGAAAAGTCTCTTTCCAGGGAGGGGGCATAAAAGGGAAGTCAAGATAGGAAACTTTGGGTTTGGATGATTTACGGGGTCCACAGACCTTGACTAACTTGGCTGAGTGTATCAGTGTGATCTGCTGTGTGCGTGTATGTGCTGGCAGAGTAGTAATATTCACAATTTTGTTAAGGAAAGGATATAACTTAAGGTAGTTTGGTAAGGAAAGGATAAGCAGAAATATGACAAGGTCTTAGGAGACTGAGAGCCGTGATTTTTTTGCGCTCAGTTATTCTGAAATTTCATCACTATACTACAGTCCTCCAGTTTTACCTTCTGTTGCTATTTATTTGTTGTGGGTTCTATCAGCTAAGCTCAGTCCTTATTACTTTGGCTAAGTGCTAGACTGGACCAGTGGCTTATTGCCTTGCACTTCCTTTAGGGTGCGGGTGCAGATAACAATCTGTGTTGCATGTGACGGCTGGAAGATCAAGAAGGTGGCAGCTCCTTTGTCACACACACAATCGTTATCATGGCAGAAATTTTAGCATCAAAGATCCTACACGATCATACAGTATCTGACAAACGATACAAAAAGCCCACAACCAAGCAACATTTTGACATTGCATTTTAAGCTAACAAACTGAAACCAAATGTCATCTAAGCAGAAATATTTTTGGTTGGACCAAATTGACACATTTTGAGTAGAACATGAAAGGTAATTCAACATGATCGATCACCTGAGACACAATTTGATAGCGTTCCCCTTGTGCTAAAGCACAAAATTGACAACTCACATCAAGGGCCAAGGAAGGTAATATGCATATTGAAAGCACAAATATTTTTGTTGGAGGAAAATCTAATACCTTGATGACAAGGTCATTAACTGATATCCGGGCTCCACCGGAGGCTTCTTGCAATGAATTGAGTTTGGTCCTCAAACTGGAGAAAGCAAGTTACAATCATCACAAATATATGTATCACAGGTATATATATATATATATATTTGAAAAAAAACTCACCTCATGAGTTTGTCAACACATGTATCTACTGTCAGATAGTAATGAGGAATAGTTTGTTTTGACAATAATAGACGGGAAGCTGTGATCTGTCAAAATATGTGGAGTTAGTTACATGTCAAGTGAACCACTTATGCTTGCAAAAGGCATAGTAAGATCAGAATATTACATAAAAGTGAAAATAACAAATGAAGATAGGAGGCAACAGTACTAAAGATCAAAAGAACCAAAAAACAACAGAACTGTATCAACAAATAATGGAGAAAAATAGATGCAATATCAATGATCTTGACTGAAGATTGCAAAACATATATCCTCTATTAAAACCTCAGAACACAAAATTCAAAGATTAGTTGACAATCTACCTTCCTTATCTGAGAGATAGGAACATCGGTATAATCCAATGCTGCATCTGTTGCAACCTTTGCCCTTGATGGTGCTGAAACTTCTTTAGCCCCAGAAGCTGCATGAGGTAATTTTGAAAATTACAACCAAATCATTTCAATCAGCCATAGCAAGGTATGACTCAGCTAGAATGAGAGATGAAAAGACAAAAGACTTCTCTCCTATAACAAAGTGCCATTGTTTACCCCATATGTATAAATTAAAGAAAGAAAGATAGAATGGTACCCAAGTAATCATCAATGTCACCCTTGACAATGAGCCCTTCTGGTCCTGTTCCTTTAATGCTTGAGAGTGGTACCTATGTTGGAAGGAGCAATGGCTTAATTAACGCATTGAAAATGGATTAAAGAGTTCTCTAATGGAAAGCTGTCAACCATGGTATTTTGCTCACATTTTTCTCTTCAGCCAACTTTCTAGCCAGAGGACTAGCAAAAATGCGATCTCCTGAAGGTGGTGGTGCAGTAGGTTTGGAAACCTTTGGCTCAGGTTCTCGGGTAGGTTCCTCAACCGCCTGTTTCTTTGGTGGAGGAGCAGCAGATTTTTCTTTAGGGGCAGCAGTAGCAGGCTCTGATGCTGAAGGTTGGTAATCTTTAAACTTCGCAATATCCCCCTCTTCTTCAACAGTTATAGCGATTACCTAGGAGAAACTTTCATGTTACCATTGCTATGCCTTTCTAAACGAAATAGCTTGAAGTGAAACCAAAATTTGTGAAAACTAAACTATTGAACACCATATGAAAATCCATATACATTGCTATTTTCTTAGAATTTTTTTATTAGAAAGGTTGGTAGAGCATCCGGCTAGGAAGATAGATAAGTGACAAAAGGTAGAAGAAGAGTTAAGACCATACACGGGGTGATCAAAACTCGAGAGATCTAAGTGTAAGCGGTCTCACTATAAATATGATATATGATATGGCACAATAACGTCATTTGGTCCATGTAGTTGTTGTTGTTGTTGTTGTTGTTGTTTTATTATCAAGGACAGCTAGAAGATATCAATACCTCACCAACTTTAATTTCTTTTGCCCCATCCCCACGTATTATTTTTGCAAGATAACCTTCCTCCATGCATTCCATTTCAACAGTAGCTTTATCCTTCAGAATAGAAACAAGTCAGATGCCAACATTTACATATGATTATAAAAACTAAATAAAAATCGTTCATTACAAGGTCTATTTTCAATGGTTCAGGAAACGTACAGTTTCAACTTCACAGAGCACTTCACCTGGTGAGACTTTATCACCTTCTTTCTTCAACCATCTAGCAATGTTACCCTACGTATAATTGGGAAATAAGTTGGTACAAACATTTACCCCCACTATGATCTTGAAATCTTCAATTAAGTACATACCTCTGTCATTGTTGGTGAGAGAGAAGGCATTCCAATTTCCTGGTGTGGAGGGAGATCTGAAAGGCATTCAAACATGTTTGTGATTAGATCTACTGATATTAACATATATATATTTTCTTTTTTAAATAAATTGAAAAAAGGTGGCTATGTAAACGGTGAGATCCTAATAACTTCTTGAAAATATTTCTTTATCCAAACAACTATGCTTTCAGAAAACAAGGAATTCAATACATAAGATCTTGCTAAGGGGCAGATAAATGGTGAGTGGTATGAGGTGTATTAGATCAACAAGAACGTCAGCTGTATCATGGAACAAAGGAGTTCCCATAACTGTTCACAACTTGAAAGAAAGCTTTACATTTAATGGACCAATTCCCAAGTGGTAAGGAATTTGAATGAATACGTTAAACTTAGAAGTAGACAAAGTGGGATGCATTGCCAACTCATCAAGTTGAAAAGATCTTGGGAAAGGAGGTATGCTAGAGATGTAATAACATTCTTTTACCTCCATTTACAAACAGTTAGGCTTTCAGGATTACATCCACCATAAAGCCACATCACAGATTAAGGGAGTTTTAATATATGTGAAACAGTAACTGGGCAAAGATAACTTATAAAAAGATTGCAAGTGTTTCACAAAATACATTTAGGTGTTTAAGACTAGAAATATACTAATAAAGTTCAAAACAAAGTTGATTAACATAATAAGGCACCCAAAACTAGAAGCATATTAATCATATTTTTAAAACTATTAAGCATTTTACTGATTCTGCTTTCTTCATTTTGGTTTATCAATAACACTATAACAGGTAGTGTGTAGTTGGCCTTGGTAGTGTTAGAACTCACCAATTTTATCATTACAGTACTATTGGTCTATCTCAACAATTGCACTGAGCAGATTCTTGACCATAGTCATAAAGTTTAACTAGCAACAAATGTGAATGATAGGTCATTGATGCATTGGGTTGTTTACAACCTAATAGTATTTGAATGCTCATCTTCCATTTTTTCTATGTTTCCTGTCGAATTTGCCAAACTGAAGAAGACTTGGAGCTGCTGTGATGTTAAGACATAAATGTGCATGCAAAGCACCATATTGGATCAGAAGCATCACCACCATTTCAGATCCATGATTTATAAATGGTTCAGCCAAATGCAAAGCACTTAATGAAACACAAAACCTAGGAGTAAAAACTCGGTGAATATGTCAACTAGGCTGGTCAAAACTCCATATTCTATGATCATGAAATGTTAAATGATAAAGAGCTTATTATATAATATCAGCACTAGTGCAACTCTTCAGACATCAGTTTTGCAGGACAGAGATCATGTGGTTTGCCACTATATGGGGTAAAGCACATTGTTTTCTTGAAAGGTTTCCCAATGATGATGGAGAGAGATATTTTTTATAGCTTTTTATATAGTTAGTATTTGCTTTATCCTCCTATCCTGCAGCTTTCTATTCATCTAGATAATATTCTTATTTCACCACTCAAAAAGACAGGATCATGACATATTACATTACAAAATATTGTTAAATGCTTCATAAAACTCCCAACACAAAACGAGGAAAGAAAATCAACAGAACCAACAAGTCATAAACTGTACCTGCTGCTGATGCATAACCTCTCCTTGTCTGGACGTGTGAACCTCTTTTGGAAGGCATGATGGAATGAAAACACAAGTTACAGATGCACGCATATTGAAGGAATACAAACACATAGGGTTAAAAAAATAAAAAAATGAAAATGACATACCGTGAAATCCCTCCATTAAACAAGGATCCACCAATGGAATCCATTTTCATGGTAGCCACAGAGAGGTTTCTCTTCTATGAACCAAATGGACAGAACGAAAGAATTTAGGCGAGAAGAAAAAATTAGCTAACACAGGTAGTAAAAAAGCCAGTGTAGAGGGAGGGAATGAATGAGGGGATAGCATAAGCATAAAACATCTTATGATATATATCTTAATTATCATTTAAACTTACAGTGAAATTCGGGACTGTTCCAGAGACAGTGTTTCTTGTTGAAGTTATATAACCCTGGGACCGCATTTTCCACAAATCTAAACAATAACCAAACAATTATAAATATAGAAAAATAAAATTTAAGCAACATCAAGCAATTCAAATCATGTTGTTCCTATAAAATATGCCAACAGAACGGAAATTTGTCTAAAGGTGATTTTCCTACTTCTATTATCATACTTCCTTCAAACACACGGTTGGCTTACTTAAAAGTTAAAACAACACATGGCCAACTGATTTTATTCCTTTTGTTGGTAGGTTTGCCACTGATCAACTCACCAAGGTCAAAGCATGCCCCTAGGCTCAACGAGGGCTTACGACAAGTACTTACAAATCCCCTATCAAAGGAGCCTCACAGCGGCAGTGAGGAGTTGAACCCGAATACATCCAGAGACCTTGCCACATGTGTCAAACCTCTTTGGCCATGGCAAACTGATATGACTATTATTAGTTTATTACCTATGAAGGCATTACCAAATTAAGTATAGGGTGTTGTGCCCCTTCACTAGTTGCTCCAAGAGGACACGGTTTAAGACACACACAAAAAATTTTCACGTGAATTCATAGCCTAATTAATCCAACATTGGACTCCCCTAATTTCTTATTGTACTATTCAAAACACGAATGATAATGCCGTAGCAGTACATTAAATCATTCATGCAACTCTACATAGGAAAAGTCAGAAAATGAAATAAAATAAAATAAACTCTCCGGTGACAACACAATATCATCGATACCAGAAATTAATACAAAGAATGAATTTAATTTTTTCTTTTGCTTTGAATTTAGTTGCAGTTCATTTTATAAGAGGCAGAGAAAACATCACAAGAAACAAAACAAGTACCGCTTTTTCTGCTGATAGAGGTTTGAGCATCGCTGGAAAACCAACGAACCAAAAGGGCAGGGTCATGGTGTACCAAGTTCGAAGCATTTCTCAACTGAAACCAACAAATATCGATTATTACTATTATAAAATAATAATGAAAATAGATTTATTAAAAATGAAATAGGAAATTACGAAGAATAAAAAGAAGAAAAGAAAGAGCTGGTTGAATAAAAGTTATACCTTTCGAGAATGATTGAGAAGACGAGATGCGTAAGCCATTGTTGCAATCACAGATCGAATCACACTTTATCGATGAATAAAACGAAAGGAATGAATCGAAGGAAAGAGAGGAAAGGAAAGAAAGGTAGGGTTTTGGTTGCAGATCCGATCAGGTAGATGGGAGTGGCAAAAGCATGGAAGAAGCTGCCACAGTAAACCAACCCAGAATTTTATTACTTTTTCGTTTCTGTTTTATTTTGTTTTGCCAACCTTTTAATTATTTTTATAGTTTCATTCTTCTGAACATTTTAAAACAATTGTTATCAATTCGGAATCCCGGCATTGAAATTAGAAAATAGGTTCGGCATTTTAAAAAACAATATCAGTTTACAAGTATCCAATAAATTAGTTTTCCAAAAAAAAATAGTTTCTAAAATAAAGGATAAATTATTAAAATTATTTTAAAGTATTTTAGCATAAATTAAACTATCGTAAAAACAAAACAATAAAAATATTTCTAAGAAAAGTTTAAAACATGACAAAACTGATAAAGAAATATATTTTTTTTCACTAAAGACAATATCTAATAAACGATTGATGTATTTTATTCAAATTTTACATTTTATTCAAATTTCTTTAAAATATTTGCATAACTTTTAGAAAGTGAATAAAAAGTTTAGGGTAAAAAACACATATATTCTAATGGAAGACTAAAATTACACAAATCAGCCAAAATGAAAACTGCTTCATAAATTCACTAATGCACGTTTATATGTAGTTCGAATAAGCTAAATTCGGACTCCATTTCTACATAATTCGAACCAACAAACACACGTACACACTAATTCGAACCAGGTGGATTCGAATTATACACAAACACACGCACACACTAATTCGAACCAATTGGGTTCGAATTACACACAGTAATTCCTACACCTACGCACGCGTTTTCAAATAATTCGAATTTGACTGATTCGAATTATTCATGGTATAATTCGAATTATGCTGTTAAAAAATTAATAATTTATTAAAAAAATTATTAAAAATTTATTAAAAAATTAATAATTTAAAAATTAAAAAAATATATATTTTATTTCATACATTAAAAAAAAGCTAACAAAATATTTAATTACGAGACTTCTTTAAAATATTTGTGATCTATCAATTCGAATTTCATACAATACTCTTTTGTCCATTTTTAATAGCTCATGAATATTTTTTAATAAATTTTTTTAATAAATTTATTTAAATTATACTACAAAAAATATTTTATCCTGTGCAAAACAATTTTTAAAAAATGGCTTAAAAAATGTTAGGAGTACTATAAAAATTTGTAATGTTCTAATAACTTAGGTAAATACATGCATGTACTCAAATTTTAAATAAAGTACTCTACATAGTCAATAATAATGTAGAAATGAAAGAAAATATTTTATTCCATAAAAAATAATTAAAAAATATTTTATTCTATACAAAATAATTTTAAAAAATGGCTTAAAAGATGTTATGAGTACTATAAAAGTTTGTAATATTCTAGTGATTTAGGTAAATACATGATAAAAATATTTTTTCTTTAATTTATAAATTATTATTGACTATGTAGAGTATTTCTTTAATGTCATAAGTCATTAGGATATTACAAATTTTTATAGTACTCCTAACATCTTTTAAGCCTTTTTTTAAATTAATTTGCATAGAATAAAATATTTTTTTGTGGTATAATTTAAATAAATTTATTAAAAAATATTCATGAATATTTTTTAATAAATTTATTTAAATTATATGGTGAGATATTACATGATTCGAATTACTAATGGGGAAGTTCGAATCACTCTTATTCAAATTATATGGTGAGCAATTCGAATTCTATACAGTACTCTTCTGCCCATTCTCGTAATTAAATATTTTGTTAGCTTTTTTTTAACGTATAAAATAAAATATATATTTTTTAATTTTTAAATTATTAATTTTTAATAAATTTTTTTTAATAAATTATTAATTTTTTAACAGCATAATTCGAATTATACCATGAATTACTGTGTCTAGGGGTGTGCATGGGCCGGTTGAAACCGGGTTTGATGTGACCCAGACCCGGCCCGAAATATATACCAAGCCTATTTGTTAGACCCAAACCTGACCCTAGACCCGATGAAACCTATACACTTTCGGGCCACGATTATACCGGGTAAAAACCGGGTGAAAACCAGGCCGTTAACATTATATTACCTTGATACCTTCTTGTAAGTTAGCATGTAAAAATATCCAAATTTCCAAGACTCCAACCATTATTTGACATGGTAAAATTCACTTAGAAAAATATAATAAGTACTAACTCTTCTCTAAAATTAAAGTATAACTATAATCAATACTAATATTGCCTAATAACACCAAATATTTAAATCAATACAAATAACACAAGATTATGCATTAGTCTAAAGTCTTATGCATTTTAAACATAAAACATTAACTTATAGTCTTATATATAATGACTAATAACACAAAATATTAAGGTTTACTAGGGGTGCACATGGGCCGGGTGAAGCCGGGTTTGATGTGACCCAGGCCCGGCCCGAAATATACACCGGGTCTATTTATTAGACCCGAACCCGGCCCTAGACCCGATGAAACCAATACACTTTCGGGCCACAATTATACCGGGTGAAAACCGGGTAAAAACCGGGCCGTTAACATTACATTACGTTGATACCTTCTTGTAAGCTAGCATGTAAAAAAATTCAAATTTTCAAGACTCCAACTATTAGTTAACATGGTAAAATTCACTTAGAAAAATATAACAAGAACCAACCCTTCTTCAAAATTAAAGCATAACCACAATCAATACTAATATTGTCTAATAATACCAAATATTTAAATCAATACAAATAACACAATCTTATGTATTAGTCTAAAGTCTTATGCATTCTAAACATAAAACATTAATTTATAGTCTTATAATGACTAATAACACAAAATATTAAGGTTTACAATACTTAAATTCCACATAAGAATAGTCATGATCTATCACTAATAACACAAAATATTAATTGTGTATGATGACCGGGCCACCGGGCCGACTTCGGGTGACCCGAGCTATGGCCCGGACCCGACCCGAAATAATGACCGGGTCTATTTTTGAGACCCGTATCCGACCCTAGACCCGATGAAATCACACCAAATTAGTCCCTAAAGTATTCGGGACCGGGCCGGGCCTTCGGGCCGGGGCGGGTCTGTGCACCCCTAAGGTTTACAATAGTTAAATTTCACATAATAATAGCCATCACCATCACTAATAACACAAAATATTAATTGTGTATGATAACCGGGCTACCGGGCCGATTTCGGGTGACCCGAACTATGGCCCGGACCCGACCCGAAATAATGACCGGGTCTACTTTTGAGACCCATACCCGACCCTAGACCCGATGAAATCACATCAAATTAGCCCCTAAAGTGTTCGGGACCGGGCGGGGTCTTCGGGCCGGACCGGGCCATGCACACCCCTAACTGTGTCTGTAATTTGAACCCAGCTGGTTCGAATTAGTGTGTGCGTGTGTTTGTGTATAATTCGAACCCAGCTAGTTCGAATTATGTAGAAATGGAGTTCGAATTTAAATGGTTCGAACTACATATAAACGTACATTGGTGGATTCAGTTTTCGTTTTGGCGGATTCCTGTAAAATTTTGCTCCTCTTAGCTTATTATTGTGATTTGCCCAAAAGTTTATATTAGATCTATATCAAAATCAGTATTAAATAAATTATTAGAATATAAAATATATAATAAAAATAATTTAAATAATATATAATAATTAATTTAGACACCAAAAAATATAATAAATGATTTAATAATTAATTTTTTTTGTACATAGATTTTATATGAAAAAATGTAAGCAAAATTTGATTTCAAGCTTTATTATTATTTTTTTTTTAAAATAGTCACTTGCAAAATACAAAACCACAAAGGAATTCATTTGGCCAAAGTTATTAAATTTTAAGATGAAATTTTGATTTTTAAAACTTTTTAAGAATATACATTTCTATTTTGTCTGCATTTAATTTAATTTTTGGTTTAATTATTCTATTAATTTTAGGGTTGCACATGGATTGGATAATATCCGCATATCCGCGATAATTATCCGCATCCGATCCAAATTTTGAGGATATTATCCGATCCGCACTATGGTAGGATCAGATTGCGGATTTGGCAGTGATATCCGCGGATCCGATCCGCAAATCCGCATATCCGCACATCACATATAAATATCATAGTTTAAGAAAATAAACCCTAATGTGATATGAATTTTAGTGTGTTGTTTTATAAATTTTATGATATCTTGTTTTTTATTTTTTATGTTGTACTCCGACTTAGAATAATTAAACTTAAATCTTGTGTTATTATTTTTTTTATTATTCAAAAGAACTTTTATTGATAATATTTTAGAATTAAATATGCTTAAACAGGTGAAAAATAAATTTTTTTTTTTGTAAAAACAGCCCAATGAAATTTGAAAACATTTTTTTTAATTATCCAGATATACCGAATATCCGATCTGCATACTTGCGGATCGAATCGGATCGGATCCGGCCTGAAAAATTGCAGATATCGCATCCAATCCGATCCAATAAGTGCAATGCGGATCGGATAGAATTTTAGGCTATATCCGATCCGATCCGTGTGCAGCCCTAATTAATTTTTATACTTTTATCAAATGTGTAATTAAGTTTCTATAACTTATTTTTTCATTTTAATTAGATCTTTAGTTCTTTATAATTTTATCAAATGTGTAATTATGTGGTCAAAAATTTAATTAGATTATTAATTATGACTATCTTTAATTTGTGAAAAAATATTTTGTTAATTCTAATATTTTTTACACTAATAAAAATTTAATTAAAAGTAGTATAAAAATTCAAATAAAAAATATAAAAATATAATTACAAATTTGATACAATTATAAAGACTACAAAAATAATTAATTCTTAATTTTTTTTTACGTATTTTTAGTGTATTGCCATAAAATAAAAGTATAAATTAGTCTTTAACATTTTAAAAAATGACAAGTTAGTCCTTAATTATTCTAAAGAAATATAATTGAGAAATCAAATTATCTAAAATTTAAATTAATAAAAAATAATATTTAATCTTCTTTAAAAATATTTAATATTTTTTAAAATAATACTACACATTTAAATTTTTCTGTTAATTAAGTCTAACTAAATTTATTTAATATCATAAAAATTAGTTATAATTAGCATTATTTTAATTTTTATTGTTTAATTTAGTTAAACTTAATTCATAAAAAAATTTAAATATGTAATATTATTCTATTTTTTAAAGACTAATTTATCTAATTTTCTTAAAGATCAGTAGCTAGTTTATCAAATTCTTTTGATAAAGACGAACTTGTCCAAGACAATTTACGAGACCAATTTGAATTTGAGGTTTCACTCTCTTTTTTTATTTTTTCTTCTTGAGACCAGCCGCCAGCGTCCCCTCAAGCACGTGCAGTTTAATGTTTTTATATTTTTAATATATTTAAAATATCTTATATCTTATATCTTATATCTTATATCTTACATTAAAATTCTTAATTTTCTTTATTATTTTGTAACTTAAAAATTTATATTATTGATAGCTATTTTATTTATTACGTTTTTAACTTTTTAATGTTGACTAAAGCATCTAATATGAAATTATTAATTATTTTGTGGGATTGGTATCAGTATTTATAAATTGGTATTGCTTAGTTACAAAAAAAGTTTGTATTGTATAAGAATATATGGATAGGATAGTTATAGGATAACATATCATTTTAAAGAGGGTTTAAAAAATTTTAGAGCACTAAAACTGTGTTTAGATATTTAGCTAGAGAGATTTGCAAAACTTATACAATTTTAATAAAAAAATTAGTTTTTAATAATATTTTTTATTTTTTAAAAAATATGTATAAAAAATTAATTTTTAATTTGTTAATATTAATTTTTTTTATTTCTAAAATTTATCGTTTTTTAAGAAAACTTATGTAACACTCGCTCTCTCTTTTTATATTTAAATTTTCAATTCCTAACATAAAAACTTCATAACGTGTTATCTTAAAATAAAATTTATAAATATAATTATTTTTTAAGTTAGGAGACTCGAATCTGCAATCTCTTAATTAAGTATGGAGAGACTATGTTCTTTGAGTTATAACTCATTGGCTTTTAAATTTATTATTAATAAGATAATAAATAAATAATTTTATAGATAAAAAATATAAAATAGTTTATAACAGTATTCTTTAAGTTTTGAGTGACTTAAAAAATTAACATTTTTAATATATATAATTGAATCAGAACTAAATTTTTTTGTAATTTCTTTTTTATTATAAATAATTAAATTATCCGCAAAAAAGCCATCTTCCATCCCATTTCTTAATTTTGTCTTCATTATTTTCATTATTGAAAATGATCATTCTATAGTAGCTATAAAAACTAAAATAGTTAATATAAGACAAATCAATCTATCAATCAAGTAATACATTTTTTTTTTTTATTTCTACTAAACATCTATACAATTCATAAATAGTTGATAGATTTTTTATTTATTGATGTTGACGAACATCAAGAATAAAATATTGAAGGTGAAAAGGCAAATCAATCTTTTCTTATTCAATAAAAGTCTTGGATAATAACTATCAACAAAAGTAGAAATCTTAGCAATGTTAACATTTTTGTAAGTATTTTTAGGCATGAGAGTAGAGCTTAGATTTTATAAATTTATTGCTTAATTATTGAATATGCTATTCAACTATTATAATTGCTTATCAATTGTGACTAAAAAGATCTTAACTCTAAAATAATACTCAACTATAATATGATTTTTTGGTGATGCAAGTATGCTTGCCTTACTACATAACAAGCAGTTAAATCAGGAATTAGAGTATCATGTTACTTGCAAAATGATTTCACATCTTTCAATAATTTCTCTCATCTATCATCTCTCATGTTTTAGATAAGTGTTTTTGTAAAATGAACTAGTTGCATAGCATTAACTATGTTTTGAGAATGTTTTTGTAAAATTTGATAAAAAAAATATTAGTTATTCCCATAATATCTTTCATCAAATACAAGATCAATACAAACTCAAATGATGGCAGGATATTATAAACACTACCTGCATCACCACGCTAAGAATAAGTTGATCCAACAATAATAACCTTTTGTAAAACAGTCAACGTTGCACCATACATATTTATCAAATTTTAAACAAAAGAGAAACGAGAACTCCATCAAATATCGCATGCTCGTTTTAAAGTACCAATTTAGTTTGTCCCTTTACTAGTTTTAAGTTCATCAATCTCTAATAAATGGACAATTTCATCTGTCTTGGTAGCATTTAACTCATCATGTCACTTATTAGAAGAACAAATGATGTTGACGATGAAAATCAATTTTTAAAAAAAAATGATGCAAATGAATAACTTTTCTAGATATATCAACTAATGCAAGTTGTAATCTATGAGCAAAACAATGAATATATAATAAGCATAAGGCAAAATTTTTAAAAATAATGCTTGTAGTCTATTCCATTTCCTTTTCATGTTGCTGGCACCATCATATATTCTTGACTACGAATATTAGAGACATTAAGTTCATGTTGAGAAAGAATGCCACATAATTCTTATTTCAGAATTAATAATGTAGTATCTTCAACATATATAAGATCAAGAAAACACTCTTGATTAAAATCATGTATATCAACAAATCTTAAAATAAGTGTCATTTGCTCTTTTTTGGATTCATTACGAGTTTCATCTACTATAATACAAAATTAAGAAGCTCTAATTTCTTCACAAATATGCTTTCTCACCATGTTTGAAAGAATATACAAGATTTTTTTTCGAATTTGATATGAAGTATATCTAGAATTATATGGAGCATTTTCTAACACAGTTTTTGCAATTTGGTCATTGTAAGATGCTATGAGTTTTACCATTTCAAAAAAATTATCTCATTTTTTTTTATTTTGGAGTCTCATCATGACCTCTAAAATAACAAGCTTGAAATGTAAGCTAACGAGTTGCATCAATGAAAGATTTTAAATGCAATCGATTATTTTGAATTTTCTCAAAATTATAATCATCAATTACATTTTGGATGTGACTTACCTGATTTAATAAGTCTAGACATGCTCTAATTGCTGCATTATTGTGTGATAGTAATGATCTCCAACATGTTTAAGAAAAGTACAATTCATCCCATTATTAACTTTTTTTCAACTTTTAAACTCTTTACTAATAAAAACATCTAACCTATTACATCTATTGGGTATTTTGCTAACCAAATAACAAAATAAACAATATACAGCATCTTCGGAAGGTAAATACTCTAACCATGAAAGAAAAATACCAAACCAAGCATATTAAAATCGTCTTGGATGCTTTGTACCAGAAAGAGGATAATTGTCAAGATGTTTTTTATATGAATCCCATTTAAGATAAGCTTATCTAACTTCATCTCTCTGTCTTAGGTGATATTGTCAAATTTGACGTAATTTCTCAGAGTCTCCTTCTAAAGAATTAAGGTCAAACTCATCAGATGCAACTCTTTGAACCTTTGAAGGTTGTATCTCACTTTTTTCTTCATTCATTGAAGTGGAAGAACTATCTACAAGTATTGATATTGTAGAAGTTATTTTTTTTCTTCTTGAACGTTAGTCTTTCTCTTAAAAAATATATCAATTCTTTGATTTTTTATCATTATAATGGTACAAAATTTTTGAATATATATCCTGTAAAATATGTAAAAAAAATAAAAAAATAAATATTAAAATTTATAATATTTATTGAATATTTTTTATAGTCAAAAGACTTTCAATTAAGACATTAACAAATATAAAATAATACGAAATTAAATAAATAAAAAATTACCTAATTTCACAAAGATGATGCCAAAAATATAATTGTTTAAAACTTAATTTAAAAAATTGAAACTTCTTAAGTTATAATTTACAAATTCTTCTACCAGTCTATAAAAATACAATGATATCAATACTTATTGAATATTCTAATATTTTATATAATATAAAAAATTAAATTAAATAAACAATAAAATATAAAATAATATTAAATTAAATAGATAAAAATACCTAATTTTTATAACTAACACCATTAAAACCTTGCTTTGCGTGTTTTTTCTTTATTATGAATAAAGGCAATGAGTTTTTTCTTTTTAATAGAGGCAGCGGGTTTTTCTTTTTTGAATAGAGGCAAGGGTTTTTCATTTTTAAATAGGAGCTTTTTCTATTGAGTGGAGATTTGGTACTTTTATTATTGAGAGTTGAGAGGCAAGGAATTTAATTATGATTCATATATGTTTCTTGTTACATAATCTTTCGAGATTTGATTTGATTTTTTTTTTTTTTCAAATAAAATGAAAGATTTTGATGTGTTCTCCAAAAAACTCAACAAAGACTTTTAACATGTCAAAATTCATTTCAGCCCAAATCCAAAGTTTAAGTTACTATTTACTAATATTTAAAACTAAAAATTATTCAGGTTTGGTACTTTTATTATTAAGAGTTGAGAGGCAAAGGATTTAATTATAATTCTTATAATTTTTTTAGTACATAATCTTTTTAGATTTGATTTTATTTTTGTTTTAAATAAAATGAAAAATTTTGATGTGTCAACAAACACATTTAACATATCATAAATACAAATTCGAATACCTCGTATCAAAATAAAGAAGTTAAGCCGATTGAACTATATTTTTTTTTTTTAGAAAAGTACTTCTAATTGTTTTATAAAAAGTTTGAGAGTCACGCTCTTTCATTGTTCAACTAAAGCTTCGCCCTGGTGACAAGTAGGGTATACAAATTTAATCTGATTTAAATTAAACCGTTCTTCTAATTTAATCTAAATCGAAAATCGATTAAAATTGCATTAATTTGGATTTGATTGGATTCTATTTTTTACAAACTGCTAGATCGGATTGAATTTTGGATCTACTTTTCATTACCGATCCAATTCAATCCAAATCGCACAATGTGCTATAATATTATTATTTTATTATTATATTTACAATTATACTTATAACATGTTCAATTTGTTATATATTTTTATATTATTCATGTATTATTATTATTATTTAATAAATATTTTATGTTCAAAATATTTTTTTATTTATTTTAACTAACCTATAATTTTATTTCTATTATTATGTTATCGTTGACTTGTTAAGATATTGTTGAAACTTGTTATGTCATTGTTGATTATTTAAAATTTGATGTTGAGACTTGTTATATATATATATATTTAATTTTTTTAATTTACAAAACTACAACTCCAATTCAATCCAAAACTGCTTGAAATTAGATTAGATCGAATCGAATTTTTTTAAAAATTTATCCAATTCAAACCGCACCGCAAGTAAAATTAGTGTTCGAATCGGATGAGTTTTTGACTCAAAACCGATTCAAAGCACACCACAAACACCCTACTGACAAGGGAGTGGAGTAGGAGTTTCAAATTTTAAATTTTAATAAAAGTCTAACTATCATCTAAAGGAAGATTCTATGATGTTTACCCAAAAAATCAACATAATATACTGTCCTTATGTGTCAATTGTTGAGGATTATTGGAGGCTATTTTTTTAAATAAAAAAAATTAAATTAAAGTAATATAATAAAATTTTTTAAATAAATAAATTAAATATTTTATTTATCAAAATATATTATTATAAAAATATTTGTTAATTAATATAATATTATTTATTCTATTTATATTAAAAACAAGATGTATATACATATATTTTGTTTACATTATAAATAAAATAAATAAAATAATATAAATAAAATATTAAAAAATTCTATTAATATCTGAAATAATAATAATAAATATAAAATTAATTAAAATAATAAATATTTGATATTTTTTATTATAAAATTGTTAAAACATAAGAACAGCTAAACAAAATATCAAATATTAATTATTTTAATTATTTTATACTTATTATTATTATTATTTTAGATATTAATAAATTTTTTTAATATTTTATTTATATTATTTTATTTAGAGTGTAAATAAAATATATATATATCTTGTTTTAAATATAAATGGAATAAATAATATTACATTATTAATAAATATTTTTATAATAATATATTTTAATAAATAAAATATTTAATTTATTTATTTAAAAACTTTTTTAATATTTTTATTATTATAATAAACTATTATAATAAAATTTGTATTGTATTATTTTAATTTAATCTTTTTTTTTCTTATTTAAAAAAAATAGCCTCCAATAATTTTCAACAACTAATACATAAGAGCTATATTATGTTAATTTTTTGGATAAGCACAATAGAATCTTCCTCATCTAAATTGTATTGGCCAAGAAGCATCTTAGTTTAAATTTAAAATTTAAATACCTATTGTGAGTATATAAATAAGAGGAGACAAAAAAGGAGAATTCATCATTTCAAGTTTATTTCTTAAAACGCTAACAAAAGTCACACCTGATTTTAAAATGCGGACAAAAATAACTTTTATTTTTAATAACGATAAAAATGGACTTTTTTATCTGTCTATCACTTTTTCTAGAACTAGTCATTAAAGTACTATTATTTTCAAATATTTTACCCAATTGTTATTTTTTTGCTACAGTAGTAATTTTTTTTTTTTTTGCGTTACTGATTTGGAGGCACTAAATCGGTTGACAAATTCAAGATGAAAATGTTAAAATGAATGACACACACAATAAGAAAAACCTATGAAGCACAGACACGGACACGGACACAAGACACGACACGACACGCGACACAGCGACACGCAAATTTTAAAAAGTTGTCAGACACGGGGACACGCATATACTAATAATATAATATATTTAAATAGAGATATGTCTTAATAGAGATATTTTCAAAAACAACCATATGATATGCATTTTCCTAAAGTGTATAGGTATTCAAAAGATAAAATTCTAAACTCCTATGTCTTAATAGAGATAGTAAAAATTTTGTACATCATATGTACACAAAAAAAAGTTATCTAAAGTCATTATTTCTCCATCATATATGGTTGATATCTTCATCATTAGAAAAAGTCACTCTTTCCAACTCCGGTTCATCAAGAGAAAGGTGAGCAACTTCAAGAACACCATTTTCTTCATCAATTGGTGAAAAAGCATCTCCAGCAATATCCCACATCATAGTTTCTCCTTTATTATATTGTGGAGTTTTTCTTGAAAGAAGACGAAGATTAGTGTGGACAAATACTAAATTTTCTGCACGTTTAGGCTTCAACTTGTTTCTTTTTAGGGAATGGATAAAAGAATATGTGCTCCAATTCCTTTCACAACAAGAAGATGAAGATGGTTGCCCTAGTAGCCTAAGAGCAATTGGTTGAAAAAATTTTGCTTTACTACCATGAATTAGCCACCAAGACTTTGCATCAACTATGGCTCTATCATTCAAAGAGTCATAATCATCAAAGACACCTCTACCATCAGAAAAGCTTGCAAATTCAATGTTTACCTTTCTCCTCTCTTCTTCGTTAGGAAAATACCTCTTCAAGCATTTAACTCTCTCATTAGTGATCTCAATATCTTGATGAGGAGAAACTCGTGTAAGATCTTCTCTCAACCATTGGTGGCTATAATACCTATATAATTAGTGTTTAAGCATAAATTAATAATGATTCAATTATCTTCACTTATAAATAAAAGTTATAAACAATAAATGTAAAAAGTTACCTTGGATTCAATGAATGTGCTAAACAATGAAGAGGTGTGCTACTTTTTGTCCATCTTTGAACTAATATTGAGTGCACAACATCGTAGAAGGACGATGACTCTTGTTCATCTTTTCTTTCATAGAGATATATAGCACTTTTTACTTTCTTGATCATTGAATCCCACATCTCATGGACCAAATGAAGAGTAGGTACATCTGTGTCTGTACTTCTTAAAACATCATAAATAGGATTTGTGAAAGTAAGAATATAATCAATTTTTTGCCACCAATTTTCACTCAAAATCTTTTCTGTAACAACCTCAGCTCTGCCAATATTATCTTCCTTGTATGAAGACCACTTCTCAGTTATAACCATTTCTTTGAGGCCTTGCTTTAACAACCTAAATCTTTTGGGCATCACAATAGTAGAAGCAAATCGAGTAGGAGCAACATTAAGCAACTTCAATGTATTAAATTCATTGAAAATAGATAACCTCATATGATGATTAACAATAAAATTTTTTATAAAAGAAGCATCCTCAGCAATTTGAGTAATCCATGAGCATTCTTGATAGACAAAATTATTCTTCTCTGTATTCTTAGCTGCACAAATGTCCTTTAAAGCAAGGTTGAGAGTATGAATAACACAAGGAGTCTAAAAAACAGATGGAAATTCAGCTTCAATCAATAAACCAGCCGCTTTACAAACCGGCGCATTATCAGTCACAATCTGCACTACATTTGAGAGACCGACTTCTCTTATCACATCTCTTATTTGCTTTGCAACATAATCCTTGTCTTTGATCTCATCTGAACAATCTACAACTTTCAAAAACATAGGCCCACTTTCAGTTACAGCCATAAAATTAAGAAGAGGCCTCCTTTGGGATCACTCCATCCATCACTTACAATGCTCACTCTCTTTCCACTCCATGAATTTTTAGTAGGTTCTAACATTCTCTCCACATGTTGCTTCTCTTTCTCAAGCAAAGTTGTCCTCAATTTATTATATCCAGGAGGAATATAACCATCAATATAATTATTGGCAGCATAAGAAAAAGCTTTGACAAAATATGGATTTTTTGCTAGATGAAAAGGCAATCCAGATGAAAAAAATATTCTAGCAATATGTAAATCTAGAGTCTCCCTTGCATTCACATTAAAAGCTTTCTCTAAAGGTCCAGTGGCTCTTCTTTTTCTTGAATCAAGTTCACTTGCATTAGATAAGGGTGGAAGAGGAATTAACTTAGCCTTTTTACTTTCATGCAACAATGTACTTTCACTATCAAGTTTCTTAAGTTCTTCAAGCTTTGTTGATGTAACTTTTGCACAAAATCTAATTCCTTTTCCTGAAATCTTCAATAAATGTGCTCTTACTCTAGTATAAGAACCACTGAATAAAACCTTGCAAAATTTACATTAAAATTCAAGATTTTCGCCCCCTTCAATTTTATCTTTCTTTGTTACAAATTTCCATAAAGGCTTATTAACACTTTCTTTAAAATTGTTTTGAACACTCTCTGAACTCATCTCTCACAATCCTACAATAATTTAAGAACCAAAATTATTTTTTTACAATTCAATTTGTTGAACAAAATAGAACCAAAAAAAGCATAGAAAAAAAACAAAACCAAAAGAAATTATTATATAATAGTAACTAGACTTGTTCAAAAAAACCAAAATCTGGCCTCAAAAGTCAGTAAGTCACTTAGTCCCTTTTATCACAAATAACACCTAAAACATTTCTCTTTTTCATACACGAAGTTTGAACTCTATAACTTAGATATCTCTATTTCTTTAATATTTATTATATTAGACCCAAAATACTCAATCCATTTAACTTGCGGTATGGTCTGAGTTTGTGATTGTGTCTTCCTTACCAATGCAGTAATGCACACTCCATACATTGTGTTATTTCCACCACACAAAATCTTGAGTGCATCTAAATCTTGTAGTCACAAATCTCGCTTTATTTCAATTTTTTTAATCACTTGATACAGGAATAATTGCCAATGCACACACTGTACTTTGTGATATTTCACTTATATGTAATGCCGGGGAAATAACGAAGGTCAATTTTCACATGATGACTTGATGAGTTATAATACAGACAAAAATATTAGACAATTTAATTCCAGAAGCACAAAACAAAATAAAACCAAACCAAGGAGATGCACAGAACAAAATAGAAATCCAAAATCAGATGGAAGCACAAAACTGACAAAACAAATCGGAATCAAAGAGAAGCACAGAGGGCAGAACAAAATAGAAATACAGAACTAGAAATTAATTGATGAAAGAATAAACATTCTCCCTTACTTGAAATAGAGGATGCAGAAGAGCACGACAGAAGAGCACAAGAGCAGGGCAACGGTCACGGTAGAAGTGGCGACCGGGGAGGTGTCGATCACGGCAGCAAGAACTGGAGCAACGACGACAACAAGTGGTGGCTGGAGAAGCAGTAAACGACAGCAAACAGCGATGACAAGCACCGCAGAAGAAGTGGCAGTAGTGAAGAGGAGATGCTGAGATTAAGAGTAAGTGGGTGTGGAGAGGGACGATGAACATCCACGGCGGTGACAACCGGAGGTGGCGGGGATGACTGGAGGTAGCGATAGACTGGCGGTGAGGAGAGGGTGAGTGGGTGTGGAGGAGCCACTAAGCCAGAAATGGCTTTGGGGGTGGAGGTGGAAAGTTAGGTTTCTAAGTTCTAACTTTTGTCAAAGTGAAACGGTAAGGTAAAATTGAGGAGAGCTTTTGAAAATGAAAGTGGAAGTGTCCGGGCCGTGTCCAACCCGTGTCCAGTTGGTTTTTTTGTTTTTTTGGACAGGACACGTTTGGACACGGGAGACACGCGTGTCAGACGAGTGTCTCCGTGCGTCATGTCCGAAATGTGTCCGACACACCGACACGGCAATTAAACAAAGTGTTCGTACTTCATAGAGAAAAACTCATAAATCATTGGTGCCTCCAATGAAGAAGACGCTAGCAGGAAAGACACTGCATTTGAAAAAGGCACACACCGCATTGGCACATCCATGTGACGTGTAAATAATTTTTTTTAAATTAATATAAAAATTAATATTAAGCATGTAAATTTAATGAATACTAACTATTTAAATTAATAATATGTATATTAATATTAATAAATAATTGCTTATGAATATTTAAATTAATGTTAAATGTAAATATTCTCTTGTCTTTGTTGATCGAAAAATATTTTCGATTAAGGAAAGTTGGTTCGAAGAAATAAAGAAGGCGAAGATTTAAACAATTTTCGAAAAAGTGCATGTGCAGGCATTGGCTGGAGATATTCGATGCAGATTCGATTTTGAAACACATTATTGAATTGAACAAGTCTAATCAGTCAAGTATTCAAAAGAAGTAATCGAATGAGTTATTTCGAATAGTAGATCAAGTGGTTATGTAAGTGGAGAAGTTGAAGGCATTTACCACATGAGGAATTTAGATTGCATTTTGTATGCAATCAAGGAGAACTTTAATTCGAAAGGGCGGGAACGGTTACCAAGGAGTATGCAATCAAGATTGCATTTTGTAATTAATTGTCAGTTACAAAGGTAGATTATAAATACTAGAAAGTTTTAGGGAATAAGGGTTGGAACTTTAATTCAGAAAACACTCCAACACACTCACATCCCCTGCGAATTCCTGAGTCTGCGATCGAGTTTCTTTTCTCTAGGATTCCTTCCATGTTTTATCTTTTCAATTTATTTTTTCTGTAAACTTTACTTTTCAAGTAAATTTATCTTTCAAGCATTTCTTTAATTTTCCTTCTCCAATTTACATTTCAACACTTTTAAATTCTTTGTTAAAGCCCTTTGACCCAGTCGAAGGTACTTTATTGCTTTCTTTAAACTTTAACGCAACTTTTCAATTCCAGTGCATTTTCTTTTCGAAAACCCTTGTTTCTTTATTTCTTTTATTGTTTTACAAATTTTACCTTATCTTACATTTCAATATCCGTCTAATCGAAGACACTTTGATGCACTTTTAGAAAACTGGTACCTGCAAAGAGGAGTAGGTTTCGCTCCCAAATCATTAGATATCGAACCACCATCGATTTGCTAAAAATCGACAAAACAAATTGGCACGCCCGGTGGGACAGTTTTAAAATTGAAGTGTGTCAAAGAGTTTTTATATTATTCGATGTATGCGATTAAGAAGTGGGAAAATCATTCACATGGCTGATGAAGTGTCAAATATGAATGGTGGTTTCTCCACCAATGATAGCATACCAGTAATTGTGCAACAAGCAGACGTGACTTCACGTTCGGAAGGTGCAATTGGAAGTGAAAGTATAGCGGTTACTACCGCACAAACTGGGAATATTGGACGCAATATTCGTCCACATGGTATTGTACCACCGACCCAACCTCCATTAACTACTGGTTGGCCTCCTTATGGTCTTCCTCCTGGTTATGTTCCACCAGTGGGTAATTTTGTTCCTCCCGTTTGATTTGGGAGTGTAAATGGAGGAAATAATTCTCAAAATCCACAACAACATTCCGAGTACTCTCGTGATTATAACGTAGGCTCTACTTCGAATGCTGCTAATTTGATGGTAGTATATCGACAGCAAGTAGAGGAAAATCATCATGACTTGGTCAATTTACTGACTCAATAGATGACCACAATTCTGAATCCAATGATGGCCGATCACGAATTGAAATTCGAACGTCTTGCTAGACAAGTCGAACGAATTGCTCGAATCGTAGATTATGAGGAAGGTGGAAGGCATGATGCCAGGGGAAATAATGAAGAATTTAAAAATATTTTCCAAAATGAAAACAATATTTTTAATAGAGAAAATTCTCATGTAATTCCTCGAGGCCAAAACGCTGATGAATTTCTAGCCAGATTACGTGTTAATCATGGCAGTGAATGTTATCAAGTCACTAGAATTGTGGAAGAAGTGCTCAATAATGTCGGTTTGATGAATCAACCTCACTTTGTGTCTGCTTTTCCTCAAGTTATCCAAATGGCCGAAGTGCCAAGAGGGGTAAAAAATATAAAAATAGTCACAAAGTTTGCAAGGAAAGTTGGAGAGTCGACTACTGAACTTGTCGCTCGATATTTGGTTGAGATTGGAAATTTAGCCAATGATGAGAATTTAAAAATGAAGTTTTTTCCTTCTTCGTTAACGAAGAATGCGTTTACTTGGTTTTTGAATCTCATACCAAAATTCGATAATGACATGGAATCAGTTGAAAACTACTTTTCATGCTCAGCTTTATCGAGGGGAAATGAATGTGGCAATTACTGATCTGGTTACTTTGAAACGCGAAGATGGTGAAACCATTGATGATTATATGATACGTTTCAAAAATGCTAGAAGTAGATGCTATGTTTCGTTACCTGAGAATGAAATTGTGAAAATAGAAATTATGGGGCTAGGTTTCTATATGCGCCGAAAGTTGCTTAATGTACATATCCCCGATTTGGCTCATATGGCCGAAAAAGTCCGTCAGACCGAGCTCATGAAAAAGGAGAAAGAGAAATATAGGAGTGAGCAATGATCAAAGAGTAAACCTTTTACTCGAAAAGAAAAAGTTGCTTATGTGACTATGGAGTCCTCAGAAAAGGAACTTGATTTCAAAACAGAGGTCGATTTGGCTGAACTTAAGAAGGGCCCTCCATATATCTGTTCCTTACTTAAAAAGCTTCCTAGTAATGAAAAGTCGAATGATTCAAAACTAAAAAGTGGAAAGAAATACAGTTTTGATATTTCAAAATCTGATCAGATTTTCGATGTGTTGCTTAAAGATAAACAGTTAATTCTGCCTGAGGGTAGAACTTTACTTTCAGTGAAGGATTTGAAAGGAAAACCTTATTGTGAATTTCACCAAGTAACAAGTTATTCGACTAATAGTTGTGTTCGTTTCAGGGACTTAATTCAGGAAGCAATAATGGAGGGACGGTTGAAATTCGACGATGGAAAGAAGGAAATGAAGGTTGATATCGATCCCTTCGATGTTGATGCCATCTTTGTTGAGCCATGTTTCGGAGTAAACATGGTTGGCATGTCCTATGACTTTGACGTGGCTCTTGATGATTATGATTCACAAGTTAGATCGGTGTATCCCCGAGCGGAAGATGGTTTATTGGACTTTTTAGTTCAGCAAAAGATTAAAGATCGGGACGTATCTCTGTGTCCAAGGTGTAATGTTATTTTTCATGCCGAAGCAGCGGCAATTTTTGAAAAGGAGAGAATGAAGAAAGAATTAGCTCACAGAGAAGAGTAGGCGCATCAGAGATAGCCGATTCGGCGCATAGAGGGTCAGAGTTCCAAGGCTCCTCAACAAAGTGTGACTACACCCTTAAGCCGATCTTAGGCTATGGGTGTCCAGTGGATTCGGAACTGTCAGGAGTTCCAGAAGCAGGATGCTCTATATCGACGCAACCCACAGTGGGGTCATCAGGGACCTCCTCAAAATCGATATCCCTACTATCGTGGTTGAGCCAGAGGGTATCCGAGAGGCAGAGGAGGTAGGAGAAACTTCAATCAAAATAAAAAGCCTTAGGTGGAAGTAAGCAAGGGGGCAACCCATTCTGTGCATTCCCAAATTATCTTTCCTTCTGATGGAGAGACTTGTCCAAAGGGAATTCCATCTCCTGCAAAAATGGAAAAAGGCAAAGCAGTAGCTCAATCCTCAGGGGTCGATAAAAACAAAAAAATTGATGTCGATGAAGAATATTTCGAAGAAGGGGATGATGACATGATCGGAACGATTTCAATCATTCCGACCGAGTATCTGGGAGAATATGAAGGTGACCCAGATGAAGATTATGATATGAATGATGATGAAGCTTTTTCTTTCATCCGAATTGAAGATGAGCCGGGGTATTTTCTTTGACCTACTGAAAAACAAATGTCTCATCTCCGTCCGCTTCATATAACCACCACTTTGAGTGGAATCAAGGTAAACAAAGTCTTGATCGATGGTGGGCCAGTAATAAGTCTTTTGCCTAAAAGGATGTTAATGAAGGTGGGGAAACATCCTGATGATTTGGTTCCCACAAATATTGTTGTGACGGACTTTAGTGGGGCTTTGTCTCCGGCAAAAGGACTGGTCACTTTGATTGTAAAGGTTGGCTCATCTGAGCGAAACACAGTGTTTGTGGTGGTTCCATCAAATGCAAGTTATAATGCTTTGCTGGGGCGAGACTGGATCCATGGTGTGGGAGCCGTACCTTCTACTGTACACCAAAGTGTTCTTCTTTGGATGAAGGATGGCAAGCCTGAAGTCATTAAGGTAGATTCGAACCTCTATGTCGAATAGCTGCATATTGATTTCAGGATGTATAATCCTAAGTTGAAGCCTTTGAATGTTGATAGGACACTAAACTCTTATAATTGTGAAGGTTGCTATTTGTCCTCGGAAGGTTTATCTATGAAGCTGCGTTACCCAGAGTTGGATTTTACTCCAACTGGTTGGGATTGTCTCCCTTGAAGATCTTCAGGAGGGTTGCTCTATGGACCAGGTTGAGGAAGTTTTCGATTACTTGGTAACTCTGCATAATTATTTAAATAATTGTCTTTCTGTAGGAAATAAAGATGATTCTTCTGATGAGATAGAATCACTTAGGGTTCAAAGTTCTTTTAATGATAATTGTATCAACTCGATATCTTCAGTCGAGTTTAGTCATCGTTTACTTGTTCCTTATTTATGTAACGGAAGTGATGTTGTTGGCCGAACTGCTGGTTTAGTGGCAGAGGCGCATTGTATTGAAAATTGAAGTAATTTCAGTTTAATAAATGATCAAGTTCATCCTACTCCCAATGAGTCTATTGATTTTTCTTTTGATTGCATCTATGATCTCGAACCTTTGGGTTTCGAAAAATATTCAGTAAAAGATGATAATCATTTCAAAGGATTTGAATCTCAAGATCCCTTAAAAGAAATTAATCTGGGGACTCTTGATGATGTTCGAATTACATATATTTGTAAAGATCTTGTCGATCCTTTTCGAACTGAATTTTTCCATCTTTTACATGAGTTTAAAGATTGTTTTGCTTGGGATTATCATGAGATGCCTGGTCTCGATCGTTCTCTAGTAGAACATCAATTAGCATTGAAACTAAATGCTCGACCTGTGAAGCAAACCCCTCGTCGTTTTGTTCTAGAAATCAATCAAAAGATTAAAGAAGAGATAGAACGCTTGATTAAGGCGAAATTTATTCGAACCGCGAGATATGTGGAATGGGTTTCGAATATTGTTCCTGTGATAAAGAAGAATGGGAAGTTAAGAGTATGCATTATTTTTCGAGATTTGAATAATGCTACTCCGAAGGATGAATACTTTATGCCAATTGCAGATATATTGATTGATTCTGCAGCGGGAAACAAAATTTTAAGTTTTATGGACGGTTATTCAGGATCTAACTAAATCTTCATTGCGGAAGATGATGTGTTCAAAACTGCTTTTCGTTGTCTTGAGGCGATAGGCACTTATGAATAGGTAGTTATGCCCTTCGGTTTGAAAAATGCCGGTGCTACTTATCAACGAGCGATGAATGCTATATTCTATGAGTTTATAGTGAACTTTATGGAAGTATACATCGATGACGTCATGGTCAAGTCGATTTCGGTGACTCAACGTATTGATCACCTAAGAAAAGCATTTGTCACCATGAGGAAGAAAGGGTTAAAAATGAACCCTTTAAAATGTGCTTTTGGGGTATATGCTGGAAATTTTTTAGGTTTTGTTGTTCATAAAAAGGGGATTGCAATCGATAAAAATAAAGCAGATGCAATATTAGCATTGTCTGCACCTAAATCGAAAAAAGAGGTGCAATCTTTCTTAGGTAAGGTAAATTATCTCAGAAGGTTTATTTCGAATCTTTCTGATCGAACTCGAGTGTTTGCACCTTTAGTGAAACTAAAGAATGATTTACAGTTCGAATGGATGAATGAGCATCAATTAGCATTTGATTCAATTAAGACTTATTTGTCTAAGGCTCCGATTATGGAAAATGTTCGTCCACATGAGCCTTTAAAATTATACATTGCAGCATCTAAGAACACGATTGGGTGCATGTTAGCCCAAGATGATGAGAATGGGCATGAACGGGCAGTTTATTACCTTAGTCGAGTTTTAACTGATATCAAAACGAGGTATTCCCCGATAGAGAAATTATGTCTGTCTTTATACTATGCCTGTATGAAATTGAAATGTTATATGGTGGCTAAATCGGTGAAGGTTATAGCACAAACTGATCTCATTAAATATATGTTAAGTTTCCCAATGTTGCGAGGACGTTTAGGAAAATGGATGTTAGCCTTGACAGAGTTTGATTTGCAGTATGTCCCAGCCAAAGCTGTGAAAGAACAGGTCATTGTAGATTTTCTGGTAGATAATTCGAAAGATCTAAATGACCAGGAGGCAAATGTAATCGATGTTGAAGTCGATTATTGGAAGTTATATTTTGATGGATCGAAGCATAAAGATGGTGCAGGGGTTAGAATCCTTATTATTTCACCAGAAGGGATTCCATCAGAATTTCTATTTGAATTAAAATATCCTTGCTCGAATAATGTGGCAGAATACGAAACCTTGATTCTAGGTCTCGAAATATTAATTAGTAAAGGGGCTTTGGAAGTCCAGATATTGGGGGATTCCAGTTGGTTTTGAAGCAGTTATCAAAGGAGTTTAAATGCAATAATGAGAAGTTGTAAAAGTATTTAACAACTGGTTGGGAGTTGTTGACTTCCTTTCGAAAAGTTTCCTTGGTTCATATTTCAAGGATTCATAATGAAATTGCTAATGAATTAGCCCAAATTGCTTCGAGATATAGAATTAGTCCAGAAACTCTTAAAAAATTGGCTAGTGTCCATCAAATATTAGTGCCTGCAAATGAAAGAGAGGCTTTGTGCATAGATGAATGGGAAAATGATTATTGGAGGAAGCCCACTGTTAAGTATTTGAAAAATCCTAGCACCTCAGTTGAAAGAAAAATAAAATTATAGGAGATGAGTTTTGTCTTAATGTCCGATGAATTGTATAAAAAGGGAATCGATGGAAGTTTGTCGAGGTGTTTATTATCAGATGATCAAAGTATTGCTTTGGGTGAAGTCCATAATGGGATATGTGGTGCCCATCAAGCTGGAAAGAAAATGAAGTGGGTATTATATCGCAATCATGTGTATTGGCCATCTATGATAAAAAATTGTATCGATTATGCAAGGGCATGTCAAGAATGCCAGAAACATGGTTCGATACAGCAGATTCCAGCGTCTGAGTTGCATTCGATAATAAAACCATGGCCATTTATAGGTTGGGCTTTGGATCTGATTGGATTAATTCACCCTCCTTCATCGAAACAGCATAAATTTATCTTGGTAGCAATCGATTATTTTACAAAGTGAGTTGAAGCAGTTCCCCTAATAGAAGTTAGTCAAAATAAAATAATAGAATTCATTGAGGAACATATTATCCATCGATTTGGAATTCCTCAAACATTGAGCACTGATCAAGGAACTATGTTTACTGGTCAGCGAATTAAAAATTTTGCAGCCTCGAGGAATATCAATATGGTTACCTCAACTCCTTATTATGCGCAAGCTAATGGGCAAGTGGAGGCAGCGAATAAGATCTTGATAAGTTTGATCAAGAAGCATATCGGGAATAAACCCCGAATGTGGCATGAAACTTTAAGTCAAGTATTGTGGGCTTATCGAAATTCGCCAAGGGGGTCAACAAGTACTTCGCCCTATAAACTGGTTTATAGCCATGATGCAGTGCTACCAATAGAGATTAATTTGAATATTTTAATATTATCGAAATAGAATGAGTTACCAGTTGATGACTACTGAAATGCAATGTTTGATGAGTTGAATGAATTAAATTCAGAGCGAATCCTGGCACTTGAGAATATGATTCGACAGAAAGAAGGTGTTGCTCGAAGTTATAATCATCGAATAAGAGAAAATTATTTCAGTATAGGTGAATTAGTTTTAAAAGTCATTTTGCCAATGGAGAAGAGATCGAAATTTCTCAGCAAATGGTCCCATACTTGGAAGGGTCCTTTCCAAGTGATAGGATTGTATTCGGAAAATGCATATCGAATAAATGATATCGAATCGGAAAATGTAATTGATTCGATTAATGGGAAATATTTAAAGCAATATTTTTGTTTGCTGAATTAAATTTAGGATGCATAAGTCCGAATAAAAATAAACTATTACAAATACTAGAATCACTACTGAAGTCTAAGAGGAATAGGGTGTCAGGAGTCTTGCCAGGTCTGAGCGTAGCTTTGCCTTGTTGTTGTCTAGAGTTGAAATTGCCTCAACATGTTTGAACTTTTCAAATTGGATCTTGTCAAGTTGTTTCTTATATTCTTCATGCTTGGTCTCAATGGAAACAATTTCTTGAATGATTTGTTGCTGTTCTTGCTGGGCAGTGGTCAGAGGTACAGCTATTTCAGCTCGTCTCTCGCGTACTTTGGCAAGCTTTTCATTGATTTAGCCAACTCTGTTTCGAGCTTTATCTCTTCTTTGTCATAAAAGGCTTGAATAGAGATAGTGTGAGAAATTCTCAAATCGAACTCTTCACGAGAAGCTTTCTTCGGTTGAAGAGCAGAGGCACAATTATCTACTTCAGTTGTGATCTTAGCCTCTTCGTTCTCGATCTCTTGGAGTTTATTCTGGAAAGCTACACTGTTGTTGGCAAACTGTTTGAATTGTTGGATTATGGTAGAATACGGAGTAGAAGTCAGAAATTCAAAGGGAGAATTCAAAAGATCAGATAAAAGCTGGTTGAGAATGGCATCCTTGATCCATGCAGCAAGTGGATGATCCAAGAGCTTAAGAAGTGATCGAAACTGTTCTCGAGTATCAACATCCAATTCGAATAGAAGACTGGATGAAGATGGTCTAGGAAGTGTTGGTACAGGATCGGGTACTTCGTCCTCTTGGATGACTCGATTTAAGACAGAGATCAGGTTAGCCAATGTAGCACTTGTAGGTGTGGTAGAAGTACCCAAGTGTCTAGATTCTTGACCAGGAAGAGTTTGAAACCTAGCCTGTTGAGGGGGACTGAAGAATCCTTGAGGAGTTTCTAAGATTCTGGATCGAGACGAGTCTGAATTGGTAGTTTCAGTGACTCAAGAAACAGAATCAGAGTCTGGGGCTACTTGGTTTTCAGTAGAAAGTGCAGCTTGGTTGTTTGGAGAAATTGGATCAAGGATTTATGTTAGTGTTGGAGAATGTTGTGAAGGGTCTTTTGTTAAATCAATCACCGGTGTTCTGGTGGGAGGTTGAAAAGCAGCTTGTAATGGTTCAACAGACCCCGTAGCTTGTTGCAGAAGTGGTTGATCAGGTGCCACAGGAGATGTAATGGAATGAGCAGCAGTGGTGAGCTGATATAAAAGGTACACAGTTATAAGTTAGGATTTATTCTAACTTAAATGAAATATATATGTGGAAATGATAATGTTATCAGGATGTGTCTTGGCCTTCAAATTAGCTGAGGACCAGGGTCTGAATCAGCTGTGTCCTCTGATTGAGAGGAAGCAGCAAGAATATTTCGGATGGTTTGATCACTTCCATCAGAGCTGTCACTTGATGGTTGCAATCGTAACTGATGAAAAAATCAAAATTAAAAATTGTCAAGCAAATATGATATTCAAAATGTTCTAATTCGAAGTGTATGGGTGTGCAAGAAAACAGTTACCCTTCTAGAAGTCCTGGTTGGAGTCCTTCAACTTTTATGTTGAGGTTGTCAAGAGGAGGCTACGGTATCAGCTTTTTTTTTTTTGAGATTTTTTTGGGAGAACCTTCAGCAGCAGGGGCTGTTCGAATGACAGATTGTTAGATTTTCTCTAAAGTACGATTGTACCTAGAGTAATAAGCAGTCCACCATTCGAGACAAGACTTGGTGATGTATGAGCTGCGATCATAAACAAGGAAATTGAAATGTTCCCTGTGTTGTTGATTTGTTTCAAGGAGGAAATCGAGGTCACTTTGAGAAGTCAGAGTGATGTGGCAAAGTGGCTTGCTGTTTCGAGGAAAAGGGGTTGGAATGGCCTGTGAGAATCCCAGTTGCCTAGCTGTAAGGTGAAGGGCGTACAGGGTCACTTTGAATTTTTCTTTGTTGTGTTGGGTAGCCCTGTAGGAATTACTTGAACAACTAACAAGTTTGCCTAGTTTCGATTAGCCAGTTCATTTTCCTCAGTATCATGTGGAAAGAGCAAGCGATCGAGCCATGTAGGACCACAATTTCGACGCAAAAAGGAGGGCAAAATTGAGATTTTCATTATCAAAATCTTTGCAAGAATAGGAGAGAAAAAACTTCCCAAAATTGGTCTTCATCTGATTGTGTATCTAGGAAGTTTGGCTCGTAGTCAGCCAGTCGGAATCCTTCGATATGTTGCTTGTCAGTAGCGCCACCTCCAGGCTTTGTCATGTACTTTTTAAAATGGCATTTAGCCATAGTTGGAGAAGTCAGAGGGGGCCACCAGTACTGATTAGATTATTGTCTCGAAGACAATGCACAAATTGACCAAGATCTTTGAAAACATGCCCTAGAAGGAGCTTAGCCAGATTGAGGGTATTTCCTTCGTGAAGCAGAGCAGCCAGGGGCAGAAAAAATTTTGACATCTGGACACTTCAAGAACAAAAAACTATGGCATTTAACCAATAGAATAAAATGGCTACATGCTCGTCATCTGTGACAGCGATGCCCTATTTGCCCATGTGGTGAGCAATGAAATCACTGTAAGAACTAGTAGGGGCAATGTTGTAGTGGCGTCTTGGTTCCATGTCAGGGGTGCAGTCTGGGGGATTGATGGGAAGCCCTGTAATAGTGGCTACATCTAAAAAGGATATACCAATCATCCCACAGGGGAGATGGAAACTGTTGGTTATTCTGTTCCTGAAACAAGTCACAGCCCCAATCATCCAGGGAAATGTCAAAGGTGAGAAGTGAGAAAGCCTTAGGAGTTCCTAGATCCCCAGAGCTCCTAAAGCAGCACTTTTTGAAGGAGTAAGGCACTGAAGCCAGGCTGTAAAATCGGCTCCTTGAGAGTTAATTTTTGGGTTGTTTCTGAAGGGCTTTTGGTTGATGAAGAAGGAGATGTCTAGGACTTGTTTGATCAATAAATCCTCCCCTTGAGCACTGGGGAAGAAAAGTAGCTTTTTGTTTGCCCTTTCCAAGGATTCGACAGTCCCAAGGAAGCAATGAACGTTTTCGCCTACTGTGAAAAAAATTCTGTTATAATCAACTTGAAGTTGGGGGTCGCCAATAACTGACTTGATTCAGTATGTGAAGCACTAGTGGAGCTGGTGGTACTACCTGGGGACCTTTACCCTTGTCTTGGGCAGCGGCGTGAGAAGAGGAAGTGGCCATTGCAGAACAGAGGAAATGAAAGTTTGAAAGGTTAAGGGTTACGCAAGAAAAATTGGTGCAAAAGGAACTCAGAGAGCAAGAGTTCAAGAAAAAATTGAACAGGGGTGAAGATGTTGAATTTAAGGGAAGTGTTGTTGTGCCCGTTATTGCAGAAGGAATGCAAAAGGAGATAACTTCGCGAAGAAGGCGAAGTGGTGGAAAGAGAAAGCGTAAGTTTCGGGAAACGTGTCGAGTGGATTAGTATTAATTGGGAAGTTAAATGGTAATTATTACTGATTTAAGAGATCAAAATTTGAATTTGGATTAAGTGTTTCATATTCCAATAACGTTATCGAAGGCAAACACATTAATCCAAGGGGATAATTTGTTGATCAAAAAATATTTTCGATTAAGGAAAGTTGGTTCGAAGAAATAAAGAAGTCGAAGATTTAAACAATTTTCGAAAAGGTGCATGTGTAGGCATTAGCTGGAGGTATTCGATGCGGATTTCATTTTGAAACGCATTATTGAATCGAACAAGTCTAGTCAGTCAAGTATTCGAAAGAAGTAATCGAATGAGTTATTTTGAATAGTAGATCGAGTGGTTGCGTAAGTGAAGAAGTTGAAGGCATTTACCACGTGAGGAATTTATGAATAAGCGTTTATCAGCCAAAGGGCGGGAACGGTTACCAAGGAGTGTGCAATCAAGATTGCATTTTGTAATTAATTGTCAGTTATAGAGGTAGATTATAAATACTAGAAAGTTTTAGGGAATAAGAGTTGAAACTTTAATTCAGAAAACACTCAAGCAGACTCACATCCCCTGTGAATTTCTGAGTCTGCGATCGAGTTTCTCTTCTGTAAGGTTCCTTCCATGTTTTATCTTTTCAATTTATTTTTTCTGTAAACTTTAGTTTTCAAGTAAATTTATCTTTCAAGCATTTCTTTAATTTTCCTTGTCCAATTTATATTTCAGCACTTTTAAATTCTTTGTTAAAGCCCTTTGACCCAGTCGAAGGTACTTTATTGCTTTCTTTAAACTTTAACGCAACTTTTCAATTCTAGTACATTTTCTTTTCAAAAACCCTTGTTTCTTTATTTCTTTTATTGTTTTACAAATTTTACCTTATCTTACATTTCAATATCCGTCTAATCAAAGATACTTTGATGTACTTTTAGAAAACTGGTACCTGCAAAGAGGAGTAGATTTTACTCCCAGATCATTAGATATCGAACTACCATCAATTTGCTAAAAATTGACAAAACAATATTAAATATGTTACAGAATTTAACTGGTGTTAAAAGCATAAATATATATTGATGATCAAAGTCCTAATATAAAGCATTGTCATAAAGAAATACAAATTTGTAAACAAGTGTAAAGCAAATTGTATAACAAAAAATCAAGAAGGTGGGGAATTGATATACGGGTAGGAGTATGAGTATGGAAAAGGAACGACACACCTAGTAATGTGTCTTATATCTCATCTCAATCACCCCTAGTTTGTTTAGAGACCACTTGACCATCAATTAGGAGACTTGAAATCATGCCAATATCTCATATGTGATTGTACATTCTCCGAAAATGTGTGAGAAGTATGAATTTTTGAATGTCATTTCTCGATTAATGCAGATATAAAATGATGGTCAATAATGTAGTATTCCATGTAAATTAAACCAATTATCCATCCCCCTCACCTAAGAAGTATTCAGTCTATAAATCCATCCATATGTTGGAAGACATAATATACCAGCTGTAATTCTAAAACAGATGGATCTAATGTGCCGCGATTAACATAGACTGCCATAATCCTAGAGGTAAAATAATCTAAAATTAACATCTTCAAAGAGTAACATACATTATGAATTCCTAACTTAATCTAACTAAAATATTTAATTTCAACTAACTTAAAAGTCTAAGAAATAATTCATAAACCTAAAATTAAATTTTTAAAGCTAATTTATACACAAAATTATCATAACAAATATGTCTTATATTGTTGTTCATACCCTAACCCAAATTATAAAGCCAGGCCCAATAAAGACACAAGGTCCACCTCAAATGATGACCTCTACCGGATACCCGACCTCTTTGAGAGGTTGGACACGACGAAAAGGACCGGCTTGTACTTACCTAAATAAGTAACTGCCTCCCCAAATCTCTCATATTATCTCTATCTCATCTAGAAGATAATATCTCAATAAACTCCTAAGATATAAGATAAGATAGAAATACCGCCACCAAGGAGGTCATTAAACTCTACTATAAATATACTGGCACCCCTAGATATAACTCACGCTCTAATCTACTAAAAACTTGCCTAAAACCCTTGCTAACTTAAGCATCGGAGTCTCTTGTAGGTACCACCCCCTCCTCCTCACGAGAAACTCGGACAGGCAGCATCTCGGCACCAAAGAGGTCGGACACTGCCCTAATAAAGGACCTGGACATCACGTTCAGGCCCAAATCAACGTTTCAGATAACCCTCGGAACATTGGCGTCGTTGCTGGGGACCTGGAGTTCATCCTACGACGATGGTGGACAACCAACATGAAGATGGCCATACGGCATCCGAATCTGAAGTTGAGCCCCAACCTGAGGGCAACGCTACTATACTACCACCACCACCCCAACCACAAGGTCCACAGGAGGAAGGACCAGCGGCTAACCCTCGACCAAGGCAGATCTGTTTAGAAGTTTGTCCCCGCGAGGAAGAAGAACCCCTCAAACAGCCGAAATACTGGGCCTCATCTGAAGTCGGCGAGATCGGCTAGAAAAACTCGAATATCAGGCGAAAAGATAGTAGGAGGCCGAACGAGAGTTACGGAGAGAGGTAAGACGACAGAGGAAGCTAGAGAAAAAGCTCCAAAAGCTAGAGACCGATCTCCAAAGCCGAACTAGCTGGACAGATCGGGAAAACAGCCCTCTGGGGCAAGAAGACCCATTCTCTAAGAGATCATGTAGGCCAAAGTACCAAGAAACTTTAAAATCCCCGACATGGACCTCTATGACGGGATGACTGATCCCAGATACCAACTCAGCAATTTCAAGAGCAGAATGTACCTGGCAGGTGCCTCAGATGCTACCCGCTACAAGGCGGCCATGAAGTGGTTCGACACATTACCTCCCAGATCGGTAATTAGTTTTGATGACCTATCCCGAAAGTTCCTGACCAGGTTCTCCATCCAGAAGGATAAACTAAAACATGCACCGAGCTTGCTAGGAATCAAATAAGAGATGGAAAAAATTCCCCGAGACTATATGGAAAGGTTCAACAAAGCATGCATAGAAATCCAGAGCCTACCCACTGAAGCTGTGATCATGGGACTAGTCAACAACCTCAGAGAGGGGCCGTTCTCCCAGTCTATATCCAAACGACACCTGACTTCCCTAAATGAAGTTCAAGAAAGGGTGGAGAAATACATCAACATGGAAGAAAATTTTCGACTAAGGGAACCTCTTCCTCGGCCAAATCTGCCGTACCAAGCCCGGGAGAAGGAGAAGGAAAGCTAGCTGCTAATTGGAAAGGACCCTACAAAATAGTAGAGGTCTTAGGCAAAGGCTACTACAAAGTGTCCAACCTCCAAGGGTGAGAGCTCCCGAGGTCTTGGCACGCATGTAACCTAAGAAGGTACTACAGCTAAATAGCGAATCTTGTGCAGAAGTATACTCTTTTTTTCCCCGATCACAGGGTTTTTAATGAGGCACCAGCACGGGGGTTAAGGGCACTCAATCCCTTTGTATGCAGATTTTTGTAAAGGAGTTTTTTATTTTACTAATAAAAATTCCTACTTCTTTCATTCCTACTTTTCCAAAAGTTTCCTACTTAAGACGCATTAACTTAAGTTCGACAAAACGCAAAAAATCATTGTCCAACCTAAACTCGGTTGGCAAGATGAAGCGATAAGGTACAAGTTAATGTAAAAAGTTATATAAACAACTCGTATGGAGCGATCTCAATGAGATTGGATAAAAAACCAGTCGTAAAAATAACTTGATAAAGGCTGATTACTCGAAGTCGGACCTATGAAAGGAAACTCAACGTTTCAAATGACCTAGCTCTATTTTAAAGGAAAAAAGGTTTTTTCGAAAAACAAAAGAGCGATTTGAGCACTATTTATAAGAGTTACAAAGAACAAACAATTAAATTTTCAAATGGGTCAAAATCCGGACCTCCATAGAAAGGAACACCCGACGTCTAAGCAGAAGTTACAGAATGCTCGAGCCCGACCTATATAAAGATCAGGACTCAAGCAGGGGGCACTGTTCATACCCTAGCCCAAATTATAAAGCCAGGCCCAATAAAGACACAAGGTCCACCTCAAAGGATGGCCTCTACCGGATACCCGACCTCTTTGAGAGGTTGGACACAACGAAAGGCACCGGCTTGTACTTATCTAAATAAGTAACTATCTCCCTAAATCTCTTCTACCATCTCTATCTCATCTAGAAGATAAGATCTCAATAAACTCCTAAGATATAAGATAAGATAGAACTATCGCCACCAGGGAGGTCATCAAACTCTACTATAAATACACTGGCATCCCCCAGGTATAACTCACGCTCTAATCTACTAAAAACCTGCCTAAAACCCTTGCTAACTTAAGCATCAGAGTCTCTTGCAGGTACCACCCCTCTCCTCCTCATGAGAAACTCGGACATGCAGCACCTCAGCACCAAAGAGATCGGATGTTGCCCTAATAAGAGACATGAACCTCACGTTCAGGCCCAAATCAACGTTTTAGATATCCCTCGATACAATTATTATAAATAGTCATAATTGAAAATAATTTTTAGAGAGATGACATATAGTTTTAGAGAGAGAGTGAAAGTAGCAAAATAAGGGAAAAAACAGACTCACTTTGGGATAAGGTGGTGGGAAGTGGAGGCGCTAATGCGTGCCATGTTTCTACTATGGAGGCGTGCTTTCAGATATTGTCTTCTTCTGATGTGGCACCTTCTATGTTGGCAATCATGTGCTGAAGATACCACATAGATTGGCATGTTGGCCTTGGAGACGTGATCTTTTCAGCATTTTCTGATAACAGGCTTAGTGTCTCCAAGTTAACAACGCCAATTAAAAAAAAACTATTGCCACCGTGGGAAAAAGGGGCAGTAAGGTGAAATATTTGAAAACAATGACAATTTAGTAATTAGTTTTAGAAATAGTGACATATCAATAAAAAGACATAAAAATATCTTTAAAATATTTTGAAATGTACAAAAAATATTCAATGTTAAATATATATTTTCAAAAAGTGCTTTAAAAATTGGATTTTGATGCACTTTTTTTGAAAAGTATGATTAGAAAAATGAGAGAGTTTTATCCTAAAAAATTAGTAATTTACGTTAATAGATTCTTTTGCGATTTTTTTACCAGTGACCAATAAAACTTTTAAAAGTGAAAAAAATCCAGAGATCAAATTTTTTATCAAGTTTTTTGTATGTACTTTCTAAATAATTATCCAAATATATAAATGTTTAAACAAATGCATAAGCAATTTTTTTTTCAAAAAGATAAATTGCATTTCATAAAATTGACAGGATTACAAGTGTCCAAAGGAACAAAAATAGAGCAAATGGAGTTCTCTCACAATACACTTTCGAAGTGTAAAAGAAAATGAGAAAAAAAACTTAAAGAAAGAGAAAGCAACTTAGGTAATGAGCATTCATTAATTTCTACTTCTTTCTAACTCTTTACAAAGCTTCCTCGTTGTGGCAATGATGTCTGAACCTGATGATTCCTTTTTTTCAAAGATGAATAAATTGCGAGCCTTTCACAGATTCCAATGTAATATAGCATCTCCCTCCAACTTTCTCGTTTCATCCCTACCAGATCTTGTTGCCCTTACTCTTCTCATCCACCATAAAGTAAATTTAGTCTAGTATACCTTAGATTCAGCTTCCACCGACGTGTACTCCTTCTACACTGTCTCTGCTATTGGACATCTTGTTAAGCAATGTATTATTGTTTCTAGTTCTATCTAACATTTTGGGCAAAAAGGAGCAGTAGCTGGAAATCTTTTATGGATATTGCTAAGCACCGGAAGCTTCTCATGTGCCGTTCTCCATACAAAAATCTGTATCTTTGTTGGCACCTTCAATCCCGAAATCGCATTCCATAACCCTTTATTTTGCATGAGAGTAGGGCATTGTTCAATTTGGGGATGTTGGAAACTATATGCAATCTTATAACTGGATGAGACATCATATAATCCATTTTTGTTCCAAGTTCAAATCAAAGAATCGGTACCTGAGTTATTTAGCGAGACACCTTTAATCCTCTCCACAGTGCTTGTAGGAAGTAAATCTTCGATCAGTGGCCAGTTCCAACTTCTATCTTTATTGAGTAGATCCTTTACTCGGTGAACACCATGAAAGGTTTGGTTGATCAAATTAATGCTAAAAGGGTAAGGAGGAGGGAGCCATGGATCGTTGAAAATATTCACCATATCGCCAGACCCAATGCTCCATCTGAGTCCCTTCTCTACAATCGATCTTCCTTCAAGAAGACTTTGCCACCCCCATGATGGTTGAACACCTTTCTCTATTGTTAGAGCTGTTGAGAGTCTGTAATACTTGCCTTTTAGTAGTTGTGCAAGCAATGAGTTTGGTTTGGTTGCCACACACCAAAACTGCTTTCCTAGTAGTGCCAAGTTATGAGCCCTTAGATCTTTGAAGCCAAGACCACCTTCAGATTTTGGTCGTGACATCGTTTCCCAATTGATGCAGGCCATCTTCCTCTTCGTCCCCTTCTGACCCCACCAGAACTGATTTAGAATCCAGTGAATATTGTTCAGCAGATTGTCAAGGAGTTTGAAACATGACAAGGTGTATACCAGAATCGCCTCACCTACTGCTTTGATCAAAATATGTCTTTCCCTACCAGAAATTAAGTTTCTTTTCCGAGCTTGGAATTTTTTCTGAACTTTTTCCTTAACTACACCAAAAGTAGCTTTTTTAGATCGTTGGACAACTGATGGTAATCCAAGGTACTTATCTTATGCTCCTATGTGATTGATCTGCAATACCTCAGCAAGTTCTTTTCTAATATTAGGAGGTGTTATTGCTGGAAAATGCTGCCGACTTATTGAGATTGACTTTTTGCCCACTTATGTATTCATATTGCAGGAGGAGAGTCAGGATGTTATTGCATGAGTCTAAGGAGGCCTTGCTGAATAGGATCGAATCATCTGCAAAAAGTAAGTGATTAATTGCTGGAGATTTTCTATGTATTTGAATTTCTTAGATTGTTCTGTTTTGTTCTGCTTTGTGTAGCATGAAGGAAAGACCTTCTGCACAAATTAGAAAAAGATAAAGTGATAAGGGGTCACCTTGTCGGATCCCCCTTGATGGCCTGAAAAAGCCATATGATTGACCTTTCACAAGAACAGAATAAGAAACAGTAGAGACTAACTCCTTAATCAAAGAAATCCATTTTTATCAAAACCCATTTTTTTCATCATAAACCATAAAAAGTGCCATTCGACTCTATCATAAGCCTTACTCATAGCCAGCTTTAGAGCCATTCCATACTCTAACCCTCTCTTTTTATTCTTCAAGTAATGCATACATTCATGGGCTACAAGGATATTGTCCGAAATTAATCTACCCTTCAAGAAAACACTTTAATTCGGGCTCACAATTATATTCATAACATTTTGCATTCTACGTACCATCACTTTAGAAATGATCTTGTAAAAAACTGCAGACAAACTTATCGGTCTCACCTAAGTTATGTCGCTAGCACCAGGGACTTTTAGAATTAAGCAAATTTGGGTGTGATTTAGTCGTTTCAACATTCTACTTCCTCCAAAAAAGCTTCAGACAGCCTTATAGACATCTTCACCCACAATATTCCAATAATTATGCAAAAATTTTACCGTGATGCCATCATCTCCCAGAGCACTTGTCAAATAAATATTGAAAGCTGCTCTTTTAATTTCTTCATTGTTGACAAACCTCAATAGTTTTCGGTTCATAGACTCTGTAATTCTAGGTTGGAAGTCTTCAAAAAGATGATTTGGATCAACATCATTTGTCATGGAGGAAATATTTTTAAAGTACTCTTCAGCTACCTTTGCTATGTCTTCAAGGGTAGATGCAACAGTACTCTCGTTCCTTGTTAGTCCCCAGATCTTATTTTTCCAGTTTCTAGTATGGAATTTCGGGTGAAAAAATTGTGTTGTGATCCCCTTTCTTTTACCATTTGCATCTCGATTTTTCCTTCCAATAACATTCTTCCTTCACATAGGCCGCCTCCACCTGCTTTCTAGTTCATTAATCTCTCTTCCTCCATGGACTCCTTCGCCTTTTAGTCATTCTAACTGCATTAGAACATTCTCAATTTCGTTTTTGAAATTAATGTTATTCTAGAATTGCCATTGAAACAGCTTATGCCTGCAGTCCTTTAGCATCTATACTAGAATATACATTGGTGAGCCCACGATTTGTCGCCTCCAAGTATCTTTAATGATTTGTTGGACGTCGCTCTTTTCGCACCACCTTTCTTGAAATTTAAATTGCCTCTTGGTTGGCCACCTTGGCAAGTTAGTGTCTAATAATAATGGAGAGTGGTCTGATCCATTTTCAGAAAGCCTCCTCATGACTGTTGCACTATACTTCTCCTGCCACTGTTCCCTCACTAGCACTCTATCCAATCTCTCCTTGATTAATTCATCACCAGTGTACCTATTGGTCCACGTGAATGGTTGTCTGATAAACCACTATTTTATGGTTTATCTTGTGCTCAAAATTGAGTGGATTTTATCAATCTTTCATACACTTGTTCATACAAAATGCATATTTTACATTCTCCTTCCTGATTTTGTGCTATGATTGAAAACATGCTTCTTTGGACTTATATTTGCTAATATTAATCCTCTCTTATTACCATTCGATGCCTTGATATGTGTTTTAAGTGATTTCAGAGATTACAGGGCAGGAATGACTCAGAGGATGGAAAAGAAGCATGCAAAAGTGGAAGGAATACAAGAAGTTGAAGAAATTGCTAACCTGTCCAGCCTGACCTCTTCGCACTCAAACGATCATAACTTGAGCTACAAAGGTCCAAATGAGATGGTTTCAGTTGCGTTGGAAAGCTAACATCTAGGGCTTCGCAACAATATATGATTTGCCATAGCTGCCCCGAAGCTAGGCGACGCGAACGCGTAGATCACATGGACACGTGACCTGGCAGAAACGCAATCCACGCAAACGCGTGGACGACGCTTCCGCGTCACTTTTCCGCGACCTGTACGTACCAGAATATGCTAGGGGCGATTTCTGGGCTATTTTTGACCCAGTTTTCGGCCCAGAAAACAAATATTAGAGGCTATAAAGTGGGGGAATGCATCCATTCATGAAGAAGTCTTCCATTATTCACTTTTCATAATTTAGATGTAGTTTTTAGAGAGAGAGATTCTCTCCTCTCTCTTAGGATTTAGGATTAGAATTCCTCTTAAAGGATTTCTTATTATTTCAACTTACAATTTCTTTTGAGTTCCAGGTTCAATGTTCCTTTTACTTATTTTCTCAATTTAGTTTATAAACTCTTTATGTTTGGATTGATTTTCTATTTAATATAATTTAAGGTATTTCAGAATTATGATTGCTTTCCTTTATTTATATAAATAATTTAGATTTTCCCTTTTGGCTTTGGTTGATTAATTGGTAACTCTTGCGTTGTCAAACTCATCGTGATTGATAATTGTTATCTTTGCTGATTGATTTAAATTCCTATAACTCTAGTCTTTCCTTAGGAGTTGACTAGGACTTTAGGTGTTAAATTGATTTATCCACTTGACTTACCTTCATAGTTAGAGGTTGACTTAGTGGGGAGAAAAATATAATTCTCATCACATTTGATAAGGATAACTATGATAGGAATTCTAATTCTTATACCTTGCCAAGAGATTTTATTATTGTTAATTTATTTTACTTGTCATTTAAATTACCTGTTCGTTACTTTCAAAACCCCCAATTTACAAGACTCATAACCAATAATAAGAACACCTCCCTGCAATTCCTTGAGAAGATGACCCGAGGTTTAAATACTTCGGTTATCAATTTTAAAGGGGTTTGTTACTTGTGACAACCAAAACTTTTGTAAGAAAGGAATTCTTGTTGGTCTAGAAGCTATACTTACAACGGGAATTTATTCGTGAAAATTCTACATCGCGCGAGAGTTTCGTTCTTCATTGTCCTATCATCCCCAAGTCTATGAGAGAGTTTTCGTTAATAAATTGATTGAAATTCTCTATAGAGCTAGAGGACTTTTCACTACCTCCCTGTTTCTCACTTTGACACCTGATTGCATTAAAGTCTCCTAATATTACCACTTTTTCAGCAAAAATATTCAATTGAGCTGCAAGTTCCTGAAATTAGTTAAATCTGTCCATATCACTTGTGCTAAGGTGAACACCAATCAATTCCCACTCTTCTCCTTTACTAACATCCTTTATTCTTACTGTAAAAAAGTATGCTCCCTAATGAATTATTTGAACTTCAATGCACTCCTTCCACGCAATTGTCATACCTCCCGATAAACCATTCGAGTCAACCAACTTCCAATCTCTAAATCCGCACGATCAAAGTTTCTTTTCCAGAAGTTAAGGTTGATTCTTTGTTTCACATAAAAAGACAACCCCAGGAGAGTGGGATTTGCACATTCTTTTAAGAGAGTGGACTGTTAGGGGTCTTCTCAAATCCCGACAGTTCCACACAATTAACCTCATAATGACTCGGGTGCCATTGAACGGCTGGCACCCCCACCATCTAAGCAACATCATCACCTTCACTAAGACATATCCTCTTTGAGCTCACTTCCTCCTCCACTGCATTGCATTTCTCTTCCCTCTATCACTTTTGGGATTTTTCCTCCATTACTTGCTAAGTTTTTAATCTTGTGAAACTTTCTTGACTTCTTCATATTAGTTTTCTCCTCTGTCTGGCTTGTGCTTTTTTCATCCAACTCCTTAAGTGGCATTCTTAGGCAATTTTTCTTCTGGGCAACAAGTTCACTTTCTTCACTACCAACTTGTATGTGGTCACAATGAGGTGCTTCATTCTCCTTGCTTGCATTGGTTTCCTTGATATTAAGTCTAAAGAAAGATTCAGCGAGACAATCTGGGATTGGTTTCTTCTTTCTTATACAGTCCGCAACTGGTTTTCCTTAATAAGACACATTATTCACCTCCTCTTTTTGTTAAACTCTAATTCCTATTTGAGTTGATTTTATCTACTCACCCACCATGTTTTGAGCCTGCTTCTTATTATTAGTATCATCTAATAGCACAGGACAATTCCCATGTTCATGCCCAATTCTTGCACAATATGTGCAAATTGTTCCAGCTTTTTCATATCGGAGAGCAATCTCAATCATAGTTTTGTCAGACTTGGAAACTTTCAAGTAGTCTTTCACCCTCTTCCCAGCATTCATATCAACTTTAGCTTTCACAATTTTCGTTTCTCTGCCTTTGACGTTAAACAGACCCACATCCAAAACTGTTCCAATTTTGTTTCCTAGTTTCCTCCCAACCTCTGTTGTCTTGTAATATTTTGGGAGCCCCCAGAATTGGATCCACACGAGGTATTTGTTAATTTCTTGCGTGACTCCATCTGTTTTAAGCACCCATCTTTGTATGTGTAGCACAAAATCTTTGAATAGCTATGGAGAGCCTTTTTCCACTCTCATAACATCAATCTCCTTCTCAAAGAAAAAAAAATGGAAGTAATTATGTCCAATTTCACTTACCCGGAAACCATCAGATCATCCCCAAATTGCATGAAAAGCTCCCTCGTCCATTGTTCCGACAGAGAAAGTTTTATCTATAAAGAGTCTTCCAACCAAGCTGGTCATGCACTCTTTGAGGTCGCTCCTGAAATCGCCCCTTCTATTTGGATCGGAATGTCATTCTCATCATCATTCTCCATGGTCCTCTCTATCACTGCTCTTTGGTTCTCATCCATGGAGAAAGATACGTAGTTATTGTTACGAACACTGTTGATGAGTATCTCTGACCAAAAGAAAACATTGACCCGTCGGCACAGTTGAACTCTATCACATAAATTCTAACAGAACAAGAAAATCCTAACAAAGCAAAGGAATCCTAGCGGCAAAAAAACTCGTTAAAATTAACTTTTTAAATGCATAAGCAGTTTGTCAAATATAAAAGTCAGTTGCTACTTAAAAAAATATTTGTTGTGATTTTTATCGTGTTATTTAAGGATATTTTTGTTGATATCAAGAGTGAGGGTTTATTTTTGTTAGCGATTTAAAAAACCCAAGTGCATTGAAATTTTAGTAGTTTACCTATATATATATATATATATATATATATATATATATATATATAAATGTGATGTGTTTCATGATTTCTTTTACTATTATATTTTAAGTACTCTATATATGTGTTAAAGAACCGAGAAAATAATTCTTCCATAAAAGAAGGTGACCCCCAAATATAAGATAATCCATGTTTTATTTTTGGGTACAGTATATTTTTTGTACTTGAAGTTTGGCAAAAGTTTTAAAAATATTCCTAAGTTTTATTTGTTTCAATTTTGTTCAAAATTTTTTATTTGCATCAAATATACCATGGACAGCTAAATTTTAAAAAAAATTTAAGATTAATTCAACAATAATACATGACAATTATGTTTGATATGCTTGTATGGAACGTTGTTCTTATATAATTATTGTTGAATTGGTTCCAATTTTTTTAAAAAAATATTAGCCATTAGAAGTATATTTAATGCAAATAAAAAATTTGTAGGACAAAATTGAAACAAAATAAAATATAGAGGTATTTTCAAAACTTTGTCCAAATTTCAAAGATAAAAAATATACTTTACTCTTTATTTTTTTATAAGATAATCTTTAGTATCTATAATTTTACCAAATTTACAACAAAAATTAAATTTTTTTTTTTTGAATAAGTGTATAACTCACAAGAACCAACATGTTATGAGGTTCAACAAAATAAGAGCCAAAAACCAAACCAAAATCAAAGCTTACTAAATCTTAGCCAAAACACAGCAACAAAGGAAAACAAAAGACAGACAATATAAGAAAAATAAAAAGACAGTAGAGCAGCAATCTGCTAACACCAAGACACAAAGGAAATTTATGGGGTTTTTTTCTCTTTAATTTTTTATTTAAAATTTTCTTTTTTAAAATTTTAAAATGCAAGACAACTTCATTTTGGACTTTTTACAAAACAGTCCAATTCATAATTCCATTCAATCGATTGGTTTTCGGCTGATTTTTCAATTCAACACTAGTTGTGCTCCACCGATTTTTAGTATTATTGCCCGAGCCGATTTTAATAACTTAGGATTTAATAGGTTAGAATTGAAGGGTTAAGTTCAATTTTGGTCCCTAACGTAGGGGTCGAAAATTTGTTTCATTTTCAACTTTTTTTTTGCTACAAAATGATCCCCAAAATTTCATTTTGTTTTAAAATCGTCATTTTTACCAATTTTATTTTTTTATTACCAAATTATCCCTCATTTAAAAAATTATAAAATAAAATAAATATAAAATAAATAAAAAAAGAAGAAAGAAAGGGATACGAGAAGGGGGGTGGGGAGAGAAAGAAAGCAGGGGGGCGCGAGAAAAAGGGGGGAGGGAAGGGGACCGCCGCACCACCGCACTGCCGCCCGCCGCCTTGCCGCCCTCCGGCACCGCACTGCACCACCGCACCACCACCGCCTCTTTCTTCTTCTTCTTCTTCTTCTTCTACTCTCCTCGCCGCCGCCACCGGTCTTCATTACCGCCGCCGCTCTTCGCTACCGCCGCCGCTCTACTCCTCGGGGAAAGGGGGAAGGGAACGCGAAGGGAGAAGAGGGGGGGGGGAGGGGGGTTTCTGGAAGAAGAGGGGGAATGGGAAGGGTCCTCGCCGCCGCCACCGGTCTTCACGGACGCCGCCGCTCTTCGCTCGGCCGCCGGGATCGCTGCTCCTCGCCGGTTTCTGGTTTCTACTTTCTTGTGGTTTCTTCTGGTTCTGCTGCTTCTGCATGCTTATGATTATCAATCTGGTTTCTGTGTTGTTGTTGTTCTTTCGATTCCATTATCCATTGAGTTATAAGTTATGAGTTTTCGTTTTTCTGATTTTGGGTTCTGAGTTTTGAAGATGACGATGATTTTGAGTTCTGGGTTGTTGTTCTTCTATTATTGTTGTTCTTCTATTTCTTACAGTTTTTATTGTTGTTTGTTTGAGTTCAGATGATGATTTTTTCTGAGTTCTGAGTTTTGATGATGATGATTTTTCTGATTTCTGAGTTCTGAATTGGCTTGAATTTGAAATTTTGATGCTGCTTAGATCCATTGTTGTTCTTCTGGATTTGTGCATCTGCTTCTGGTTTCTGGTTAATGTTGAGGAAGAAGATGGGTGTTGAGGAAGAAGAGGGAGGGGGTATTTTCGCCCGTCGGACGATTTTAAAACAAACTGAAATTTTGGGGACCATTTTGTAGCAAAAAAAAAAAAGTTGAGGACGAAACAAATTTTCGACCCCTACGTTAGGGACCAAAATTGAACTTAACCCTAGAATTGAATGAAAAAATATTACTAATTTTAAAAAAATAGATCTAAATTTTAAAATTAGTTTATTTCATAAAATTAAAACTTAGAGTCAGATTAGTCATATATAGCTTAGTTTTGATGTATAAAAAATGGTTACTTAACTGATATGGTATTATGTAATTAAATATACATTAAAATTGTTTTGTATTGATGATGTACCAAATTACATAGAATTTGTTTGGGCGGTATCCTCAAATTTTTTTAAATAATATTTTTTAAAAGATTTTTTATAAAAATAAAAGTAATTTTATATTTAAATATCTCATATAAAAAGATCTTTTTATTTATCAATTATATTTGGGTAAAATAAGATAAAAGTATTTTTTGTTTATTTATTACGTGAAAAATATCTTTTTTTTTTTTAAAAATGATCTTTTAAAAAAGAATGTAAATTGTAGCTTCTCAAAAAAGATGTTTTTTTATTTATTTTTCTAGTGCTTTATTTTTACTATTAGAAATTTATCAAACACACTAAAAAATAAAAAAAGATCTTTCTCTATTGAAAAAATATTTTTTTATCGATTTAATGGCGTCTAAAGAAGCACATAATGTGCTTAAATAAAAATCATTTTCTATAATTGATTTAGCTATCAATGATATCAAGCTAAACATATAGTTACGACTAATTACTATAGTCACTAGGACATAATGTTTCTTTTTTAAATTTAACTAAGAAACCAAAATAGATTATTTTTCGTATTTATTTTTCTTCATGGTTTTAATAGGGGGTTTTTTTTTTGTTAATATGTTTTAACTGTTAGGTTTTCAATTTGAAGGATTTGACATTAAAACACGTATGTAAGGCCCATTTTCCCCAGAAAAAATAAATCGCTAAAAGGACCCATCCATCTTGGATACTCACCATGTACAAATGACTTGCAGATCAAGTCCAAGAAAACATGACTTCCATATATAAATGGGTTCACAAGCTCACAAAGACGTGTTTATGTTAACTAAAAAACCTTCTTTATAGAGGGTTGTTTTTGGTAAACCAACGGGGCCTAGGCCGAGAAAAGAAAAAAAAAAACTAAGAGGAGGGATTTGAATTTTTTTTGTCCACAATATCTCTCAACCCAACAGATTAAGAACTAATCTGTCGTTGATCTGAGTTTTATTTAAGAGTCTACCGCTAGTCAATGAATTATTGCATGTAGTAATTGACCAACTCAAATTGGTTGAATAGAGTTAATTAGATTGATTAATGCTCATGTTAGAGAGGCCCCTATGGCCAATGCTCTTGTAGGTGTGTAGTTTTGTTTTCTCTCATGGACTTAGGCCCTGATTATTCAAAAAAAAAAAAAAAACTCACACAAAAAGAAGCAGCACAGATAAGATACTTTAAATTAAACCAAAACTTGGGCTTAGGCCCCCCTTAATCACAAAAAAAAAAAAAAAATCAAACTAAAACTGTGATGGGAGACCTGGTTCAAATGGTACATCATGTGTCTCTCAAACAACCACATCTAATTTCTAATTTGGCTTTAGAAGAAGCCAAGTGTGAAAAAAAAACATCCATGTAGTTTATGTGAGTGGTTAATGTGAAGGTGTTTTGTTGTGCTAAGAATAAAAAAAAAAAAAAAACAAACTGTCTAAGAAAGAAATAGCAGCAGGTCCTCCATGTATTTAACATTTAATGTCCACACCATATTTGTTGAACTCAATTTGAATTTTCCAAGATTTTTATATTAAATCTGATTTATTCAAAATAATGGGACATTCATGTTTCAAAAGAATAAAAGTACAATAATATATCGAGGTAAGCCTCAAAGTGGTCCCTGAAGTTACCTTCGAACCTCATAGTGATCCCTAAAGTTAAAAATTACTCATATTCATCCCTGAAGTTACACTCCGGGACTCAGACTTGTCCTTCCGGCCAATTTCGTCTGGCTGGCGCAACTGGAAAGGTGAGTTGGACTCGTTGGTGACACGCTGTCAGCACAACGGCTAGCTGATGTGGCGACATAAACTGTTTTGATTCAATTTGGTCCCTAAATTGAGGTTAAAAACTCTAATCCCCAACTGAGTCTCTTCTCCTCTCTTTTCCATTGCAGCAGAGGTGACTCTCTTCTATTGCTTCTCCTACAGTGTCTTCTCCATCTTCAAAAACCACACGGTTATGGCTAACGCGAGCAACGCAGCTGGGAGCTCCAAAAAACCACGATCATTTGGAAGCATCATGAGGAGAATGAATAGAAACAGAGATTCGTGTTTGCCATAATAGTGTGGGTACGGGTCGAGTCCAGTGTTGCGATGGTCAGCGACGGATTCTAATCCAGGAAGACCATTCTTGGGTTGCCCAAATTACAATGTAAGTGTTTGATGCTGTTGTTTGCTTTAATTCTGGATGTAAACTCGGTTGATTCACTTTCCTGGGTGCAGACTGCAGGTAAGAGGTGGTGTGGGTTGTTTCTGTGGGTGGATAAAATTCTGGAAGAAGATACAGTAACATGTGATGGCAGAACAAGCTCTTCAAATGACAACAAAGAATGGAAGATGAAGATTGTTTAGAAACTTGGAAGACTAGAGTCTGAAGTTAGAGTTCTAAAAATTGGGGGGGGGGGATTTTGCTGTTTGCATGTATGCTGCTGCTGCTGATTACAGTAGTTGTGCTTGTCTTAAAGTTGGACAGGCAATAGAGTCAATTGTATTTAGCAAAAAAATAAGTGACATGGGATATGCATATGTTGTTCTGTTCATGTACTTGTACCTGTCTTTTTGGTTGAAAGAAATGCAGATTAAACTGTTTGACATGACTCTGCAAGAATACTTTGGAATTTGAATAAATAAGAGGTTATATGCGTATAATTATTCCTGCACTACTAATGGATTCATATAATGGAATTAATCTTTATTGCATATCAGAGACCAAGATATAAAAAAAAATCTGACACAGCTCAATTCAAGAAAGTCATAATCCATATTCATAATGCAGAAAACACATTCAAAATAGGCATTACAGAGCTAGGGCAATATTCACCAAGTATATCAAAGTTCTCAACATATTGAGAACACAAGTTTTAAACACTAAAATCTCCAACACTAGGTTCAAAATTCAGAAAGCATACATTTTCATCAAAATAGATAAACAAAATAATCTTCTCCTAAACATAATAATCCTAGTCTTCATTTTTTGTTTCTGGGTGGTCTGAATCCAGGGTTGGGCACAAACTTCATGAAGTTGGCAAGCCTTGTAATGGTCCCCTATGATGCACCTTGCATAGGATGAGACAAATGATTTGTTGCGGGTTGACTGGTTGCTGGTGGGGTGGCAGCAGGTGGGGTGGTTGCTGCTTGATTGCTGCTTCCTGGAGTTGCATTTTATTGTTTGGAGGACTTCCTCTTGGGAGGGAGTTTTGGTGGCCTCACAGGAGAAGGAAAAACCTATTAGTAATGACATGTTAAATAGTTAGTACACTGGATAAGAACATGCACATAATGAAATGAATGCCATCTAATTTTGTGAACCTGTTGAGAGTCATCGGTTTGTGACAAGGGTGGTTGACTGAGTTCAAGCTGAATTTCGGTGGGGGGAGGGGTTGTGGGACAAGGGTGGCTTCACCACCATTAGCAGCAGGGGGTTGTGCAGCAGCAGCCTCCTCATCAGCAGCTCTCTTTGCACAATTTCTCTTGGTGTGTCCTGATTCACCACAATAACGACAGTGACCTTTTTTATAAATTCTTTTCATCTTGGTCCTCTACTTCTTACTCCCACTTGGCTCCTCATCTACATCCTTTCTTCTTTTTTTCATAAGTGGACCTGGCTTCTTTCTAAACTTTGGTACTTGTGGTTTGTTATGAGGTGATTTTTTCCATAGGGCTTGACCTAGAATTGGATTAATATGGAAGGCATATGTGTTATTATATGCTTCTATTGTCAACCACTGATAACAAAACTCATCTGGTCTTTTTCTAGTCCTTGCCAATGCAGCACAAGCATGCACATACGACATCCCTAAACAGCATTAACACAACAACAAAGATTCCAATAATAAGCCAACAGTAATACCAGATAAAAAATAACAAAAAGATAACAATAAACAAGTAAAAGCATATTACCACTCAATTGCCAGAAACCACATGTGCAGAGCCTCTTTCCCAGATCAACAACCATGTTAGTTGCCCAGCCATGAACCTCAAATTTTTCATAGTCTTACTCACCAGACCACATCGGGACCCAACTCTTTAACTCCTTCCTTATTTTTTCTAACTTGCTGCGCTGTATAGGTGGTAGAATCACAGTGTTCGAACTAAGCTTGATTTTGTTCCTAACGATGGACCTCATTGCATACATCCTGACTTCTTCCAAGAGTGTAATAATAGGCTTGGCTCTAGCTTCTTTGATCCTAGAGTTGAAGACTTCACAAGCATTATTGCAGATATTGTCTATTTTAGGTGCATTACTGAAGAAAGCCCTGCTCCAAGAGTCCCTAGGCCACTTGTTCAAATACTCCAAAGCATCCTTGTTAACCCTCTCAAGTTTTTTGATAATTTCAAAGAATCCATCTTGGCTAGTACACCTTGCACAATTCCATAGCAGCCCTCTAAGCTAGAGATCCTTCCACTACTTATTGAAGTTCTTCCATAAATGCCACACACAGAATCTGTGACAGACATTTGGAAAAACCTCCTTAGCAGCATGGATAAGGCCTTGAATTTAAGAAAGAAAAGAATGGTCAGACACTTGTTATCGAGCATCATAATAGTCCCTAGAGTTACATAAGTGACATCCATGTAGTCCCTTAAGTTTTATAAGTGACATCAAAATGGTTCCTGTTCATTACATACACATCAGTTCATTATTTACACAGCAGTTCATCAAAATTAGTCCAGCTACTAAGTAAAGCAGTTGTTCATTATATACATAGTAGTTCATTATATAAGCAGTGATCCAACTACCATGTTTTTTTCTATTATCGCAGCAGCCAATACTAATTATACAACAACAACCATTACAATGTCATATAACAATTAATAAATACAATCAATAGAGCAAGTACTTGCTATTCACAACAATTAAATTTCTAAAACGTACCTTCTGCATATTTGATATAAAACAGAAATTGTTTTGCTTATAATCTCCCAAGTCTTGATGAAGTAACTCTAATAACCACCTCCAGTTTTCAGTATTTTCAACAGGGATAATTGCATATGCAATCACATATATATGATTATTTGCATCTTGTCCAATGGCAGATAAGATCTGACCACCATGCTGGGTCTTCAGAAAAGCTCCATCCAAGCCTATGAGGGGTCTGCAGCCAGCCAAAAATCCCTTCTTACACGCATCTAAGCAAATGTACATCTTCTCAAATATTGGTTCATCATCAGGGTTGGGCTGAGGGATAACACCAACTGTGACAGTGGAGCTTGGGTTACTCTTAAGCAGTGTGAGCCCGTAATCCTCACCATCCACACTGAGCAACAACATCACTATACACAATAGCCCTGGCATCTCATAAGGCCCTAGTCAGTGAACACTTGCTTAGATCCAAGTCACATTTTGTCTTAAAATACTGTGTAGCCTCACAGCACCTTAGATTAGGATACTTTCTTAGCTTCTTCACCAATTTTCCGGCTAGCCACTTCCTATTAGCCAGTCTATTTTTGGTCTCCCTTGCACAGGTATGGTCATCCATGAACGTCTTGATCTACCAGTAATTGTTCTTGGTGTCGTTAGCAACATACACAAGCCAGCCACAGTTCTCATCCTTACATTATCATTCTTATTAAACCAAATCCTCTGACCCTCCTGTATACAGTATTCACACACAGCCTCTTTGAACTCCATCTTTGTAGCGAATGTCATTCCAACCTCAAGTCTTAGCTCCCCAAACCTATCTCCATCTTTGAACACAGGGAAGACCTCATCTAAATCAACCTCCTCCAACTCATCCTCAGAGTTTAGAGGAGTCTTCATTTCTTCCGAGTGCCATGAGTCTCCACCATCAGATTCCTCATAACCTTCATCTTGAGCAGCATGGTATGCTCTTTCTGAGCCGAACTTAGGAATTGGTTTAAAAAAAAGTTTATCATCCTCAGAGTCTGAGTCAGCACACACAGAACCATCATCCTTAACCATTACAGCCTTCTTTTGTGTAGTAAGTTTCTTATCTATCCTGGTTCTCAGTTTCACATTTGTCTTCTTTCCTGCTGATCTCTCCAAAGCCACATCTTCCTCACTAGACACCTCATCACCACCAGGCCGATATGGTTCATCCTCTTCACTATCATCACTGGCCTCACTATCTGAGGACTCATCTGAGCTAGACAACGTGACACATTCTGTTTGGGGCTGTTTTCCCTTAGCAATTGGTCTTGCAGTAGTTCCAGTAGCAACTGCTCTTGTTAGTGGCCTCCTTCCATATGGTGCTGCAATTTTTACATTCTTAGAGCCTCTCCTTGGTACACCAGACTTCTTGGTCTCTTTCAATTAGGACTATGGTTTAGGAATTGCAGTGGTTTGGGCCATTTTTTTGTGTGGGTTCTTGGGCTTGGTTTTACTAGGTTGAGCCACTATTTTTGGGGGTGGATTGGGCTTAGACATAGGAGTTGCAATGGGGTGGGGGTGTATTTTTTCTGGTAAGTCTGGTTTACCAACAGAAATTGAAATAAGTGGGAGTTTTTGTTTTGGTTCTAGAGACAAGTTATCTATAGGCTTTGTTGTGGAGACTGTTTTTTAGGTGGAAATAGTGGTGTCATTTGGTTCAGAGGTTAGAGTCGATGGTCTTATAGTGGGAATTGGTTCGGCTGTGACATTGGTGGTGGGGTTTGGGATAGAATTCAAGTCCTGTATCACCATCAGTTCCTTGCCTTTAGATGACACTGGCTGTGCTTCCTCACTATGCAGAGGTTCTGAGACTCCATATTTGTAGTACACATGAATAACCCCCTCGTTCTGCTGAGCAAGGTAACACATCTCCAAGAGCTCCTTGTCATCTGTATAGCCCTTAGACCATTTTGCAAAGGCCTATTAGGCACCAGCCACCATGTTTGATTCACCTTGTCATAACCAATATTCTTGTGGTAGTCTTGGACAAAGAAGACATCCAGTGTGTCTGTATCAACTCCTAACAACTCAGAAACCTCTCCACCATTGTAAGTCATACCTCCATAAATATCCGTGATGAATGACCCTCCATGGTGAAATATGATGGTAATCAAATGATCACCCATCTGCAATTTCAAATTTTTTTTGGTTATATCAGCCTCACTAACTTCAACCACATTACTAAGTTAGAAACTCCATAACTAACACATAACACCATATTCTCAACTGTAAACGTAGTAAACCCTTGGACATAAAAAATAAGTTTCCATGTTAACAAAAATCCCCTAGTCAGTATATAATTTTGTTGGCCTAAGTTTTGATCAAACCCTAGCAAGTAGCACAAAACACAAGCATGCATTCCGACACATTACACTCGAAGAAAATATTTTCGCCCATTATAAATATTAAATTAACAACAAATATAAAAAATAGAGCTTTACCACATATTTATCTCTTTTTTTGCTTACCTGTTTCAGAGAAACCATCCTTCACAACTCTCTGTCTGATGCAGATGATGAAGGCGATCCTCTAGAGCCTGGGTTCTCAACGAAAAATCACTCCAATAACTGTAATCGTACCGACGCCAGTGATTAGGGTAGCGGAGAAGAAGAGACCTCTGCTTATGTTTGCGTTGTGTTTTGAGAGGGAAAGATTGATGAGAGAACTTTTGCGTGGTCTAGAAATTTGCGGATAAATCCTCGTTGCAAGTATAGTTTCTAAACCTTCAAAAGTCCTTTCATACAAACATTTTGGTTGTCACAAGTAACAAACCCCTTAAAAATTGTTAACCGAGTATTCAAACTTCGGGTCGTCTTCTCAAGGAACTGCAAGGAAGTATGTTCTTATTATTGGCTATAAAGGTTGTAATCAGGGTTTAGAAAGTGAGAAGCAAGTGATTTGAATGACAAGTAAAGTAAATGGCAATTAAAATAAATAAATACTGTAAAGCAAACTTTTGGCAAGGTAAGAGAAATTGGAAGTCCAACTTAGTTATCTCTCTCAACAATAATGAAAGTTGAATCTAAATTCCACTTAGTCAACCTTTAAGACAAAGGAAAGTCAAGGGATTAATTAGTTTGACCTTTGAATCCTATTTATTTCCTAAGAAAAAGTTAGGATTATTGAAGTTCAGTTCAATTAGCAAGATAACGATTATCAATTATGTTGAGTTTGATAATGTTGAGTTACTGATTTCTTAACCAAGACCAAAAGGAAAAAAAAGTAAAATTGCTGGAATAAAAATGTCCTTAGATGGAAAGCAATGGTAACACAAATTAAAGAGAAATCAATCAATAACTAAAATACCTCAAATAATCATTAATTCAAATCATAACATGGAAAGGATTCATAAGCCAATTGGGCAACATCTGTAGATACGAATAAAAGCATTAAAGTAAAAGTAGCATAGAAACATAAATTAAAGTAAATATTAAACCTGGATTGAGAGTCACTCTTAAAAACTATGAGAAGTCCTAAATCCTAATCCTAATTCTAATCCTAAGAGAGAAGGGAGAGAATCTCCCTCTCAAAACTAAATCTAAATCATGGAAAGTAATAAAAATGCGAGCTCCCTATGAATGGATGCGTTCCCCCACTTTATAGCCTCTAATCTGTGTTTTCTGGGCCACAAACTGGGTCAAAAACAGCCCAGAAATCGCCCCCTGCGTATTCTGGTACGTTCAGGTCGCGGACAAGTGACGCGGAGGCGTCGCCCACGCGGCCGCGCGGATTGAAGTTCGCAGATGCGATGCATCCGCATGAATCATGCGTTCGCGTCACCTAGCATCAGGGCAACTATGGCATATTATATATCAAATCGAAGCTCCGGACATTAGCTTTCCAAAGCAACTAGAACCGTGTCATTTGGACCTCTGTAGCTAAAGTTATAGTCATTTGAGTGCGAAGAGGTCAGGCTGGACAGCTTAGCAATTTCTCCAACTTATTGTATTCCTTCCACTTTTGCATGCTTCCTTTCCATCCTCTGAGCCATTCCTGCCCTGTAATCTCTGAAATCACTTAACACACATATCAAGACATCTAATGGTAATAAGAGAGGATTAATATTAGCAATTATAAGTCCAAAGAAACATGTTTTCAATCAAAGCACATAATTAGGAAGGCAAATGTAAAACCATGCAAATAGTATGAATAAGTGGATAAAGTGTAGATAAAAACCACTCAATTGAGTACAAGATAAACCATAAAATAGTGGTTTATCAACCTCCCCACACTTAAACACTAGCATGTCCTCATGCTAAGCTCAAGAGAACTATAAAAGTGAAGAGGAATGGTAGGATGTATGAAATGCAACCTATCTATATGAATGCAACTACATGCAAAAAATGTTTCTACCTACTTGGTTAAAAGTAAATAAGTTCTTCAATACAAACATAAATCAGATTTCACTAATTCAAATTATACAATAAAAGACAAGTAAACTTGTAAGAAGATAGCTCATGAAAGCAGGGAACATAGAATCAAGCATTGAACCCTCATTGGTAGTGTATATCACTCTTACTCTAAGGTGTCTAGGGTCAATCACTCTACTCTTCTCTAGTCATGCTTTATAAACCTTGATCTTCATCTAACCAATCAACAATATTTAATATACCAATGCAAACATCATGAGGTCTTTTTCAAGGTTGTAATGGGGCTAAGGTAAGGGTAAAAGTATATATATGGCTAAGTGAGCTTTATAAATTGAATCTTTAATTAACCTAAGCTCTCACCTAATATTCATATACTCTATATACTTTTAAATTCATGCCTAGCTACCCATAATTCTTACTTTTGTATAATTCCCATACTCATGTACCAAATTTTTCTTTAATTTTTATCACATGTGCATTGAACTTTTATTAAACTTAATATTGGGGTAATTTTGTCCCCTTATTTACTTATTTATTGAGTATTTTTGGATTTTTCTCCTTTTTCTCTCTTTTTTTTTGTAGAGAAACAAACATAACTTATCAATGCACATGGATTTTCTATTATTTTTCTATTTTGGTTTTTTATGAGTAGGTTCCCAAATTCCTGATATTCAAATAAATTAGAAACATGATACATTCCCTTATTAACCCATGTTCCCACAGTTTCCCCACACTTATTTGATACACAATCTCTATCTTAAGCTAACCAAAGATTCAATTGGGATAATTAATTTGTTTTCCGCTTAAGGCTAGTGATGTGGTAAGAGATAGAATAAATGGGGATTTCAAGGCTCAAAGTGGCTGACAAGGGTGATTTAAAGGGTAGGCTTATTTGGGATAAGTGAGCTAAAATCAAATAATGGCCTCAATCATATGCAAGCATGTAAATACACTAAATATTGGACATATAGACTGAAACAAAGTAAAGATCACAATTATAGAGAAGTAAACACACAAGAATAAAATATTTATGGTTAAATAATGTAACCATGTAAATAAGCTCAAAATCTCACAGGTTGTGTGTTCTTTTGGCTCAGAAACCATGTTCCAAATACAACTTCAAACAAATTTAACAAAAAAAAATTTCAATTTAAATTAGTGAAATTTTTCAAAAATAGGGTCTTTAGAAGAATTTTATTACTTTAACAAAGTAGTAACTAGATGCATAAAATTAAACAAATATGCAAATGCAACAACTAATTTAACAAAGAAAATTAAACATTGGTGCAAAAATATAAAGTGACTAACCCATGGAAGTCGGTATCGACCTCCCCACACTTAAAGATTGCACCGTCCTCGGTGCATGCTGAGATGTGCAGGCGGACGGGCTGTTCCAACTGATGCTTTTCTTCAAGGATTGTGCTGATGGACTTGTTTGTCTCCCCATATAAACGTCTTCCGGTTCCCTTCCGGGTGGCCATCCTGAAAGAGAAAAGGGAAGAAGAGTAACCCGGAAATAGAGATAAGAAAATAAAAGAAGTATGGGTGGGTTAATGCCAAATGATAAGGGTCTCATTTACATGGAAGCTTCAACATGTAAGTGAGAAAACAATAGAAGTCATGGCATGCCAGTGGTGCAAGATTTGAAACATAGGGAGGAGAGTGTGGGTAATGAAAGACAGTATAAGCTCATGTCAATGCAAAAAGGAATACAAATATCATAAAAGATTAGCATTGATTTAAATAATATTACCCGACAATGTAAACAAGTCACTAAGCACCAAATAATACCAGAAAAGACACAACAGTTGAATATGAACAAGTGACACCAATGGAAAAGTAATAATTTTAGAAAAGAAAAGAAAAATATGCACACAATTAAAATACAATGGATGAAAGTATTTAAATAAAATAAAATAAAAGAGAAGAAGAATGAGAAGGGAAAGAAGGGAAGAAGAAATAAGTAAGAAAGGAGGGAGGAAAAATTAGGATTGGGAGAGAAAAGATAAGATATTTGGCAAATTAGGATAAACTGTGCGGTGCAAGCGACGCGGTCGCGTGGGGCACGCGGTCGCGCGGCTTGCGCTTAAACTGATTGACGCGATCGCGTCGGTCACGCGGTCGCGTTACACAGTTTATGCTACTGGCGCGAGGGCAGCCTCGCGCCCGCACAACTCTCTGTTCAAAATCATATTAGTGCCAAATTTTAAGTGACGCGATCGCATGGAGCATGCGATCGCATGAGTGGGCTTTAAAGGAATATGACGCGGTCGCGTGGGTCACGCGGCCGCGTGGGAAGGATTATGCGTTCAGTACCAATCCAGCACCACTCTCGCACAACTTTCGGGTGTGCACCACTTTGACGTCAAAATCTTGGTCACGCGGCTGCGTGGGGCACGCGGTCGCGTGGGAGGCCATTATTCCCATATGACGCGGTCGCGTGGGACGATTTGTGCCATTGGCACGCCTCCAGCCACGCTCTTGCGTGACTTTCTGTTCAATTCTTTTCTTCCCAACGCACTGGCGACGCGGACGCATCAGCGACGCTGCCGCGTCGCGTGCGCGTGTTTTTTTTTTTTTATGTAGAATGCAGAATGCAGTATGCAGAATGCAATGCTTAATGTGAATGCTATGCATGATTCCAGGTTCAATAAAATAAAATAAAATTCAAAAACAAACAAAGCTAAATAAAATTAAAATTGTAAAAGGAACGATCATACCATGGTGGGTTGTCTCCCACCTAGCACTTTTAGTTAAAGTCTTTAAGTTGGACATTATATGAGCTTCCTGTTATGGTGGCTTGTGTTTACATTCATCCAGAAATCTCCACCAATGTTTGGAATGCCAACAGCCTCCGGAGTCCCAAACTAGGCATGTGAAGCTTCTGAGCAGCTTCAAACAGATTTTCAGGCTCCCGGGGTGATGAACATCAGAATATTTTCCAGGATCCCAAACTTTGGTTCTAAATCCGCCTTCATTTTGATCTATACTTTTCCATCCGGGCGGTTTAAAAAGTGGATTCTCACCATGGTGACCAAACGTTCTCCATGATCCATTCAATTGAGCATGATACCAATCCGTGCACTTTGAGTTGAAGCGTGGAACCTTATTGAACCTTGTGCACCAGCTCTGAGCACGAGCCATTTCCCTCTTACTCTTAAAGCAGCAGAGAGCTCTAAGCTGGCCATCTGTTTCAAGCAAACCATATTCAAGTGAATAAGTAAAGTTATAGGTTAAGGATTGTACCCACTTGAAACTTGTATTAGGTGGTAATGGCCTTGGGATAGGTGTTTCCGGTGGTTCTGTAAGTTCTACTCCCTTGTGCTTTTCTGTGAATTCCTCCGCTTCCTTGCAAGGTTCTACAATTGTATCTGTGTCCTGGTCAAAGTCTTCTATGTCTTCCTCATCACTTGAGTCATAGATTGGAGGTTGAGAGAAATCTACCTCTGCATCGTCTTCATATTCACTTGGGGAAGATTCTTCGACCTCAGAGAATTCACTTGCGGATGCCAGTTCATTACTAAGAGAATTTGACTTGTGACTATCATCATCAAGGGAATTTGTGTCCTGGGTTATTCCGTCTGATTCTTCATAAACAACTTGCCTTGGAGATTGTACAATATCCTCCTTAGCATCAACTGTAGCGTCCTTGACGGAGTTCTCCTCAGTTCTGGATTCCCATAGAGGTTTAGCATCTCCTAGATCTTCAACCAACTCTTCTTCTTGAACAATGACAGCTTCTTCTACTTGTTCTAGTACGAATTTATTCTCTGTCTTGTCCACTGGAGTTTCTGGTATCTCCTTCATGCTACTCTCTTCGTTAGACTGTTCACATGGGGCTGTGGCTGATCCTTGTGTATTTGAGCGCCTAGAAACCCATTGAATTACTACTTGCTCCAGTTGTCGAATGGTTGTTTGAAGTTTATTTACTGTTTCCTTTAGGCGAACCTCTGCTTCTCGGGTTGCCGGATTTGGACATGATACATAGGAAAGTGGCGGTGATTGGGAGTGATTGGATTGGTACTGGGGTAAGGAAGGATCATATGGTGGTGAATGGTGAAGAGAAGCTTGTGAGTGTGGTGGTTCGAGGTTATGTTGAAAGGATGGTTTATATGCACGGGGTGGGGCTTGTTGGTAGTTACAAGGTTGTCCACCATATCTTTCAGCTGGGTATGCATTGTAGAATGGTCTTTGTCCAGGATATCTCGGAGGGTGTTGCTGCCTAAAGGGTTGATTAGATCCTCTTGGCTCCATCCATCCTTGATTGGTCTGACCTTGATGCATATTCCTGCTGTAACTTCTATTTTCTTCAACAAAGTTAGAACCAAACTCAAAGCGAGAGGGGTGAGAATTCATGGTAGTAAATGAAAAATAAAAAGAAGAAACAAAAATAAATAAACAAGCAAAAGAAAAAATATTTATAATAACCAATAATAAGGCACACATTAGCAGTTCCCCAGCAACGGCGCCATTTTGATGAGAGAACTTTTGCGTGGTCTAGAAATTTGCGGATAAATCCTCGTTGCAAGTATAGTTTCTAAACCTTCAAAAGTCCTTTCATACAAACATTTTCGTTGTCACAAGTAACAAACCCCTTAAAAATTGTTAACCGAGTATTCAAACCTCGGGTCGTCTTCTCAAGGAACTGTAAGGAAGTATGTTCTTATTATTGGCTATAAATGTTGTAATCGGGGTTTAGAAAGTGAGAAGCAAGTGATTTGAATGACAAGTAAAGTAAATGGCAATTAAAATAAATAAATACTGTAAAGCAAACTTTTGGCAAGGTAAGAGAAATTGGAAGTCCAACTTAGTTATCTCTCTTAACAATAATGAAAGTTGAATCTAAATTCCACTTAGTCAACCTTTAAGACAAAGGAAAGTCAAGGGATTAATTAGTTTGACCTTCGAATCCTATTTATATCCTAAGAAAAAATTAGGATTATTGAAGTTCAGTTCAATTAGCAAGATAACGATTATCAATTATGTTGAGTTTGATAATGTTGAGTTACTGATTTCTTAACCAAGACCAAAAGGAAAAAAAAAGTAAAATTGCTGGAATAAAAATGTCCTTAGATGGAAAGCAATGGTAACAAAAATTAAAGAGAAAGCAATCAATAACTGAAATACCTCAAATAATCATTAATTCAAATCATAACATGGAAAGGATTCATAAGCCAATTGGGCAACATCTGTAGATACGAATAAAAGCATTAAAGTAAAAGTAGCATAGAAACATAAATTAAAGTAAATATTAAACCTGGATCGAGAGTCACTCTTAAAAACTAAGAGAAGTCCTAAATCCTAATCCTAATTCTAATCCTAAGAGAGAAGGGAGAGAATCTCCCTCTCAAAACTAAATCTAAATCATGGAAAGTAATAAAAATGCGAGCTCCCTATGAATGGATGCATTCCCCCACTTTATAGCCTCTAATCTATGTTTTCTAGGCTACAAACTGGGTCAAAAACAGCCCAGAAATTGCCCCCTGCGTATTCTGGTACGTTCAGGTCGCGGACAAGTGACGTGGAGGCGTCGCCCACGCGGCCGCGCGGATTGAAGTTCGCAGATGCGACGCATCCGCGTGGATCATGCGTTCGCGTCACCTAGCATCAGGGCAACTATGGCATATTATATATCAAATCAAAGCCCCGGACGTTAGCTTTCCAAAGCAACTGAAACTGCGTCATTTGGACCTCTGTAGCTAAAGTTATAGCCATTTGAGTGCGAAGAGGTTAGGCTGGACAACTTAGCAATTTCTCCAACTTATTGTATTCCTTCCACTTTTGCATGCTTCCTTTCCATCCTCTGAGCCATTCCTGCCCTGTAATCTCTAAAATCACTTAACACATATACCAAGGCATCTAATGGTAATAAGAGTGGATTAATATTAGCAATTATAAGTCCAAAGAAACATGTTTTCAATCAAAGCACATAATTAGGAAGGCAAATGTAAAACCATGCAAATAGTATGAATAAGTGGATAAAGTGTAGATAAAAACTACTCAATTGAGCACAAGATAAACCATAAAATAGTGGTTTATCAAAGATGATACGTTTGTGTAGCGTTGAGGGAGGGAGGTTTTGAGCATAAAACGACGTCGTTTTACCTCATTTTGGTACCACACCAAATACTACATTGTTTGCGTGCTGCCAGCATGTCACCAACAAGTCCAACTCACCTTTCTGGTTGTGCCAGCTGGACGAAATTGGCCGGAAGGACGAGTCTGAGTTCCGGAGTGCAACTTTAGGGATAAATATGAGTAATTTTTAACTTTGGGGATCACTATGAGGCTCGAGGGTAACTTCAGGGACCACTTTGAAACTTACCTCATAATATACCTAAAACTCTTTCGTATAGTATATAGGTACAACAAATAAACGGTCATCAAAAGAAAAAAATGAGACGGTCATCAAAATAAAAAAAAAGTTACAACAAAGAGACTTCTTCATAATATCTGAGTTTCGGCCCACATTTCAGCCCTTAAACTAGAATTCAGACTAGCCCAATCCATCAGAACTCGTCTCTCAGGCAATGCATAATAGGAACCATGCCCTTGGCAAAAAAAAAAGGAACCATGTGAGATTAGATTTTCTGGATTTTTTTCTCGTTGAGAAGATATAAAGTGTAATCTCTCATTATACATTTTATATATGAAACCAAGAGAAAATATTAATATATATATATATATATATATATATATATATATCACATATAAGAAAAAAATATATCACTTAAATAGTAAAAATCACATTTTATACTTTTAATTAAAAAATTAAAAAAATTCATTCCCTAAATAATATATATCATATGAGAAAAACCAACTAATAGTATAAACTAATATATTTGGTTGGAAAAAAATAAAAGAGAAATTAAAAAAATGAAAGAAATATTATAAAAGTAAAAAGTTTTATAATTTCTTAGAGAGAGAGAGAAATGAAAAAATGTGAAACAAAGCACATAGAATGCAAAAAAAAAATGTTATATTTATATGCTTTGATCAATATTCTGTATATTGTATAAGTATATAATGTTATTTTTATTTTTATTTTTTTGTTTTTTGGTGTATGACAAAGAAAAGAAAAAAAAAAAGCAAATTTTCTAAGTAAAAAGTTGAAAGTATCTCTAAATTTTTTTGGATTAGCCTTCTAATATCCTCAGCAGAAATAGTCTATTCCTTATAAGGCTCATTTAAGCCTTGCAATTTTTTTTGTTAAGGAGTCAGCAATAATATTAGCAAAACGCATCATCGAATTAAGCAAAGCACGCTAGTCTCTAACCAACATATGTTGAATTTTTTTTACAATATCTTTATCCAAGGCATGAACAACGACATTTGCAGCTTGTATAAGAAGAATAACCTCGAGATAATCTGTTTCACAAATGACTTCACGAAGACCCATCTTCCAAGTTAGAGTTAAATCCCACCAAATAGCAAAAAGCTCCCCTCTAAGAACTGAACTAAATGAAAGAGAGCATAACATTTCACACACTCGTCAGCTGAGTTTGTGATGATACAACCAAAACCCGCTAAACCAATTTCTCCTATAAAACTGGCATCACAATTTATCTTAAACTTATTCATAGGGGAACTACCCAATCAATCAACAAAGAAGGATATGCACAAACTTCTTGAGTATGAACTGATTTGCTGAAATCTTGACAAGACTTATATATAAGGATTTGAAGCTTATTTGAAGACCAAGGTTGATCAGAATTAAAAATGTCATTACTGCGGCTTCGCCAAATCCACCATACAGCAGACAAGAAAAGGAAATCATCCTTCTTAATATTTAAAGCAAACTAATCCTCAAGTTATAGTTCGAGAAAAAAGATTGAGAAGAAAAACCGATCCTATGCCACATATTTTTAGCCGTACTGTAGTCACGCAAACAAAGAAAAATAGACTCTACTCTATTTTAGCAACGAGGACAAAATCAGAATTAGCAAGATCTCTTTTAACTTGAAAATACGCAATAGGCAAAGCCTCATAAAGAGAAGGCCACACAAGAAATTTGATCTTCTCTAGAATTTTTAATCCCCACACTCACTGCCAATTATTGTTATGCTGCCAATTAAAGATCCTCTGCGCAACCTATTCATACCCATTCTTGGCTGTATAAAAGTTAGAATATCCCTAGATCCAACTAGCTTGTGGTCCATATTGAGCAATAGGATTGTATCTGTAGAGCTCAACCCGCACATTATCAAAAATAAAAGAATAACACTTCTCTAAATACTACCTGCCATCCCTCCAAACATCTTGCACCTTAAAATTCGAATCACTAATATGAACATAAGAAACATTCACTGTTAAAGGGTCCTCTGATTTCCACTTATCAAACCAGAAAGATTGGTCCAACGGTTCAATACACCGAGAATACCCTTCTTTAAGCCATCTACTAGCTTTCTCAATACTATGCCAAGTATAAGATGGGTTATGAACAGAAGGAAGCTCCCAAAGTGAAGTATTAGATAAATACTTAGCTAAAATCATTTGAACTCAGAGCTTCTCTTTGCTATATAAAAGATGCCAAACCATTTTTTTTCAAGAGAGTAATGTTAACACAACGAACATCCCTGATACCAAGACCATTATACCTCTTGAGAGTAACAATAATTTTTCAGTTAACCAAACTCAGCCCTCTCCCCTCAGTATTCATCTTTTACAAGAATTGACGCATCATAGAATTTATCTTGTTGCAGACATAATTAGGAAAGAAAGCAATTTGCATATGGTAAATGGGAATAGATGTAGCAACAGAATTAATGAGATAAAGTCTACCTGCCTTGTTAAGAAGCTTACCTTTTCATCTGGCTAGTCTAGACCAAATCTTGTCCAAAACTCCTTGAAAAGAAGCTCTATTAACCTTCTCATGGTTCAAGTTTATCCCCAAATATTTTCTAAATTTTGAGTAAAACAAATAGATGAAATGTCGGTAAATAAATCTCTTCTTCTGTTTGAAACACTTCTGGAGCAAAGAACCTTGGATTTATCCACATTCACCTTTAATTATGAGACCTTACTAAAGAGGTGAAGCACATTCATGACAAGTTGAACATGGGATTTTGTTGCCTTGCAAAAAAAAGTAGATCATCAGCAAATATAAAGTGAGAAATCCAAGGCTCTCCTTTAGACACTGCAACCGGCTCCCACAAACCATCTTCTACCTTTTTACTAATTAGACAAGCTAGGCGGTCCATGCAAAGAACGAATAAGTAGGGGGACATATGGCCTCCTTGCCTAAGACCTCTCTACAAGGAAAAAACCCTTCAAGCTTGGAGCCATTCCATATAATAGTTAAAAAAAGATGATCGAATACAAAACATAATAAGGCGGACAGTATTAGTAAAGAAACCAAAAAGTTGTAATGTTTGTGCTAGAAATCTCCAATCAACTCTGTCATAAGCCTTTTCAAGGTCAATCTTAAAGGCTAGAGTGCCTTTCTTGGACTTGGTACGTTTTGTAAAATGCAAGACCTTTTGAGCAACTATAATGTTGTCTATAGTACCTCTACTTGGAATAAAACCACCTTGCAATGTGCCAACAATATCAGTTAAGAAGGGGCACAATCTATTAACCTAGACCTTGATAATAATCTTATAAACCACGTTACATAAACTGATAGATTTGAAATCCTTCAAACTAGTTGGAGCATTAACCTTCGTAATTAAAACAATTAAAGTTTCAAAAATTAAAGAATCAATGGTAGCACCCAAAAAAGCACTATTAACCAAAGTCTAAACATCTTTTTCCACTATACTCCAATATTTCTTGAAGAAGATAGCTTGAAATCCATTGGGTCCTGGAGCTTTAAAGGGACTCATACTGAACAAAGCTGACTTCACCTCTTCAAATCTTATAAGAGCCGTCAAAGCTTGACATGCTTCATGAGGGAAAGAAGGCAATGGGTACTCACCTATGCTGTCTAGCACTGTATTTTCTATAGACCAAAAAAGATTTTGAAAGAACGCCCTTGCTTCTTTTTTAAGGATATTCGCCTCCGTTATCCAAGTTCCATCATTAATAAATAGGCCATGAATCTTGTTGTATTTCCTTCTCATAAGTGTTTGTGTATAAAAATTTTTGTATTTTTATCACCCAAAAGAACCTAATTTTTCTTTGATTTCTGAGCCCACAACATCTCTTCTTAGAGCAGGATAACTTTATATTTATCAAGGCACTCTTTCTCCTTTGCTCTGAGAAATAGACTATCTAAATGCTCAAGATGTTTTTGAATGTCATCAATCTTCTTTTCCAAGTTTTGCTTTCTCACAAAGATATTGTCGAAGGTCTCTCTGTTGAACTTTAAAGAACTCTTTTGTACTTCAATAAAACAATCAGTTATTCGGGGTGTTTTTCTACTCCACGCCTGTTGCACCACTGTCTTGTAACTAGGATGAGTACTCCAGGCTTGTTGAAATCTGAAAGGTTTATTCTCTTTTGGCTGTACCAAACCAAAGCATCTAAGAAGAATAGACCGTGATCTGAATGAAGTCTAGATAAAATTTTCAAATAAGCTTCTGAAAAGGAATACCTCCAAAAAACATCTGAAATTACCTTATCAAGTTTTTTGACAATATTGCAGCATCCATGAGTTTTTCATACCAAGTAAAACCTCTACCTGTACAAGGCAAGTAAACAAGACCACAAGCATCTAAAGTATCAGTAAAGACACTGGAATGGGTTTCATAAAAATTCCTCCTATTACTTCTTCTGGATGCAAAATTTTATTGAAATCTCCTATCAAAATCCAAGGACATTGACGATCAGAATTTAGAGAAAGAAGATTCTCCCAAAGTAGAGTACGATTGGAATATTGTGGACTCCCATACACTGTACTGCATAACCATTTTTTACCACCCATATGAACTTCAACAGTAAGACATTGATAAAAGAAATTCACAATACTGCAAATTACATTACTAACAGACGAGAGAAACCAAATTCCCTCTTTATGGCCACAAGCCTCGACAATACCCACATCATGAAACTCCAACTTCTCCCAAAAGGACTTTAAATTAGAAAAAGGGACATGAGTCTCAACTAAAATACCAAACGACGGATGATATCTCTTGACTAGTTCCTTACAGTGAACCCTAGCCATTTATTAAATGCTTTCTTCACATTCTAAGCCAAGATATTGAAATTTTTATTATCCATAACAAACATGAAAAATAAAAGAGAGAAACCAGGTACTCATTAATGAGTAGCCATCATGACATCCCCAGAAATTCCATGAACGTCTTGATCGACTTCGACTCCTTTCTCGCCAGGTGCACTTACCTGAACTTCCTGCTCCACTATATTAGGTGAGCTTTGCAGCGATGAGGGTCTTCTCCTCTTGTGCTTATTCTATTGCAGAGGAGTTTTAGTAATATTACAGTGCTTAATATGCAAACCAACGCATTGAGGGAGCGTTATTTTCTTGGATCCAGAAGAGGATGGTCCATTATTTTCTCTTGGTTTTGGGCCTATGTTAAAAACAATTGGGCCTTTTTTTGTACTGGACCTTGGCCCATTTTTGCCTTTTCTTTTCGATGGATCACTTCCCATCCTGCCTCATTTGCATGTGGAGATATGTTACCCTCCTTTGCATGCTGATTTTTCTCCTTAGGATCTATTGAAATTGGTTTCTCATTAATTGTGTTAGGCTTCTTGCCAAATTCAATAACATCTTGCAGGTTGCCTGATTTCCCACAATTTAAAATTTTTGGTGCCGGAGCACCCTTTTGCAGTTGCTGCTTCTCAACTGCTATTGCCGATGGTGGACTGATATTGACTTCATCTTTTTTCCTTTTGAACACTCTCCTGCAATATGCCCGTAGCAATCACAGAGCCCATAAATCAAATGCAAGCTTTCATATTCAACATTATATTTAATTTCATCCACTACAATCTTTTGTACTATTGGTAAACCCAAATCGATATGAGCATAAGTACAAGCGTATTTACCCCTCTCTGCTGATTTTGTTACAAAATCGATCTTAATGGAATTACGTACCTATAACCGAAGCTATCTTATTCATGGCTTTTTTTTATAATAATACATGATAGGTAACCTTGCAATCCTAACCCATACCATGGTGGATCCAAAAGATCCTTCACCTGTCCTAAAGGAAGGACTCCACAGTTTGACCGTTCACCATTCACGGTCCTCCTAGCAAAATTTTGTCTCTTTCTTCTAGCATATCAAACTTTGCCAAAAAATAGCCATATCCCACGTCAAGAAGTTCATAGCCACACTTTAGTCGCCAAACACTGTTGAGCTTGTGACAAGGTTCTGTAGCTTAAATTCTTATCTATAACCTTAAGATCTATAGCCTTGTTATAGGGTTGAGCAAGAGCCACTCTCGCCTCCTCCGTGAAGGTAACGCTAGGAGAAGGATCTCCCTGTTTTTCTTTGACTGATGCCAGTTAATTTCCATCAAGAAGATCCAATGCTCCTAGTATAATTGACATAGAAGTACCCACAACTTTATGATGAAATGATACCCTACCCTGTGTTGGGACCTTCTTGACACCTGAAGCAACCCCTCCTCCACTTTCCTTCTTATTTTCGCCACTGGTCATGCCAGAAACCTCACTTTGAGCCACCCTTGAACCCTCTTTTCCACTCGCACCGTCACTCATAATCGTACTCTCACCGTACTCTCACTATGTTATTTTTATTTTGAAACAATTTATTTTAATATAAATGTCATATAATATTTATTAAATTCAATCTTTAAAATTTATATTTTATTAATTTATCATAAGTTAGGTCCAGCATCAAAATAACTTAAATTTATTTTAATTAATTTATGATCAAATTTGTATTTTAAAATAATTCTAATAAAATATTAAAATTTGATTTAATTCTAATGAAATTTGACCTAAACCAACCATGCATACCCTTGACAAAAAATAACAATGCTACACATAGAATTCTTTTTGACAGCCAAGTCCAACTAAGTTGACCTAAACCCAACAAAAACCAGCTTCATTACCCAGCGCGTGCGAACACGCTTTCACTCTCCACACACACGGCGTTTTAATGTGCGCTCTTTGACATGAAAGACCGTTTCAAAACTTCATTTCAACACTGAACTTGAAATGACTTAAAAAAATTTCTCAACCATCCTCTCTCTACTAGATTGAACCATCAACAACAACACTGAACAAAAAATCTCTCAATGAACCTCTATCCTAGGTTTTCAAATGATCAGCAACAACACCGAAGGAAAAAGCTCTTAGAGAAGCTCTTTGTGCATTTCTAAAAAACGAAAAGTCGAAGTATTATTGAAGGTAACTTGATTCTAAATGGTGTATTTCTGCTTCTATGTAGTTATAGTATTTCTTATGTGATTTAAGCCATGTTGATGAATCTTCTAGTATCATCATTTCAAGTTTTGGTGATTTAGATTTAGTGTGATTCTTGTCATAGGCTTGGAATTGGAGTCTCTATGTAATTGTACTGTTTCTTATGTAATTTAAGCCATGTTGATGAGTCTGCTAGTGTCATCATTTCTAATTTTTTGTGTCATTTTGATTTAGATTTAGTGTGAATCTTGATATATGCTTGGATTTGGAATCTCTATATAGTTGTATTGTTTCTTATATGATTTAAGTCATATTGATGAGTTTTCTGGTGTGATGATTTGTAATTTTTGGGTTTTATTATGAGTTACATTCAGTGTGATTCATGTCATAGGCTTGGAATTAGAGTCTCTATGTAGTTAAATTATTTCTTATGTGATTTAAACTATGTTGATGAGTTTGCTAGTGTCATCATTTCTAATTTTTGGTATAATTTTGATTTTGATTTAGTATGATTCTTGTCATAGACTTGGATTTAGAGTCTCTATGTAGTCGTATTATTTCTTATGTGATTTAAGCCATATTGATGAGTCTGCTGGTGTCATCATTTCTAATTTTTGGTGTCATTTTGATTTAGATTTAGTGTGATTTTTGTCATAGGCTTGGATTTAGAGTCTCTATGTAGTTGTATTGTTTCTTAGTTGATTTAAGTCATGTTGATGAGTCCTCACGTGTCATCATTTCCAATTTTCGAGTTTTATTATGAGTTAAATTCAGTGTGATTCATGTCATAGTTGTATTGTTTCTTATGGTAGCGTTTGGTGGAGAGACAGAGACTAAGAGATAGAGATTGAAATAAATCTCAGTATTTTGTTTGGTGTAAAATAGAAGACAGAAATTAAAACAAGAATGAAACTCTAATTTAATTTTCACAAAAGGTAAAATTGAAATTAATTAATTGAAATGAGGGTATTTTAGGTATAAAATATTATTAAAGTTTCAGTCTCCATCTCTAAAAATTTTAGTCTCCCGTGTTCCCACTTTTTGGAAGTACTGAAATACTGAAATTTTGGAGACAGAGACAAAAATTTTAGTACCAGTCTCTGAACTAACAAACATGATACTGAGTCTCAGTCTCCCAATCTCTGTCTCAGTACCTCAAAACAAACGCTACCTATGTGATTTAAGCCATGTTGATGAGCTTTTTGGTGTGATCATTTCCAATTTTCGGGTTTTATTATGAGTTACATTCAGTGTGATTCATCTTTTTTATTTCTTACAGGCAAAATGACAAAGAAAAAAGTTGCTGAAAAAAATATTATAGCTGAGAAGGCACCAAAATATCATGTAAGCCTATTTTAAACAAAACAACTATTTTTTGTAGCATAAATAAATTTTATAACATAATTTCCAATTACTTTGTAGAAAACTCATGATTTTTGGTACTTTAGAAGAATTATAGCTAATGTTTTTAGAAAAATGAGTAAAGAGAAAAAAGTTATTATGGATGAAATGGGATTCGGTGCTCTGAGCCATATTTCATCCTTAAATATGACATACAAGCTTCTGAAAGAACTGACTAATTCATTCAATTTGTATGAAAACACCCTCATCACACGGCATGAAAAAATCACTATAACCCTGTAAAGATAAGGGATGCCTTCGGCTTAAATGCAACAGATAAAATTTACTTCTGTAATCTATTCTCATGATCAACTTTTAGTGCTCTTATTATTTGATAACATTTTCGTTTACGTATTTCGGTGTTGTTGTAGGGGATTTTATTTAGAAAAGATTATAAATAAAGACATCACTAAGGAGCAAAAGGAAGTTATTAAAAGCTTTAAAGGCTCTTCACTGTCTTCTTTGACAAAATATTTGTTGGAAATGAGCATGGATAGAGAAAAAAATAGGCTAAAATTCAAGAGGACGTTCATTCTCTTCATCCAAAAATGCTTCTTATTGCCAACAACCATGAGCAAAGTCTCTCCAATTCACATGCCAGCAACCCTTGATACTAAAAATACACGAGGACGGAATCGGACTACTCACGTGATGAACTTCATAATTAAAGGAATAAAGAGTCACAAAAATAAAGGAAAATACTAAATCGATGGGTGTTTTTTGCACTCATAATTATATATTTTCATGAGTCCAAATTTATTGAACCACAACCAATACAACTCCTGGACCACCGTGGGTTGCCCACTGGACAAGGGAGATGCTCATTAAGAGGATTGAACGTGAAGAGAAGGAAGAAATTGTAAAATAAAAGAACTCATTTTTTTCAAATTTTGGTATCATTATTCCTTTACAAAATAACACTGAATGTCATTTAAATTAGCACCCAAAGTTCTGTCTTATAGTACTGAGTATGCTAATTAATTAAATTTTTGTTTTAGGAAATTATAAAAAGAACAGAGCTCAAGCAAGAAAAAAAGGTAAAAAGAAGAAGAGTGAAAAGGATCCTGTTATAAAGCTTTCATCTTCAGAAATAAGAATTGATTCTGACTATGAGCAAGATTCGGAAGCTATGTATTTATTTAAAAATATATTCTATTTATAGATCAAAATTTTTTCTATTTCAGAAGAGAAGAAAGGAAGGAGAAAATAAAAATAAAAAAACAGAAAGAGAAACAAAGAAGAATGCCAAACTTGCAGAGGTGAAGAAAAAAAAAGATGTTTCACAGAAAACAACATATAAAAAAAAGATTGTTCAAACTAAAAACAAAAAAGTGAAGAAGACTCAACAAAAGCTTAGCGTGCTTTTTCAGAACGGTAAAACCAAGATTTTATATTGTTTTCTTTTTATTTCTTTATATAATTTCTTAAAAACTATTCTTTTTTGTTAGAATACCGACTGTCAATTTGTCTATGAAAATGATCCTGTGTTTCAAACACAGTCAAACATTGAAAGGTCTTTAAATGTACAAAATGGCTTCATATCATTTCTCTTATTTTTTTCATTTTTTAAATATAAATTTACTGTGTTACAATTGAGTAGCTTATGTGCTTTTAATATGAATAGCTTTGCTCGTAACTATAATTTCATATTCTTTTTCTTAGAAAAGAAATACAAGAATTTCCTTTAAGATTTTTTTCAAAAAAAAAAACATAAAAAAAGGAAAAAAAAAAGAGTTTACTGCCTGCAGCCTTATAAGTTCTCATATATAACATAATTTCTTTATTCCTATTCAATAATTTTTGTACTGTCTTGATATAATTTTGGTGCTATTTAGTTTGAAAGTGTCAAAGGAGAAAGTAGAGGAAGATATCCAAGTTAAAGAAGCACCAACGGAGGAAGAAAATGCTCCTGCTGAAAAAGAAATCCAAGAAGAATCAAAACTGGAAGATGCACCAGAGTCTGACAAGTAAGTAACGTATCCTATCTCTGAGTTGATACTATACAATTTCTGTGTTGTTAAGACCATATTCATATGTCTCACAAAATAAATTCTTGTATTTTAAATTAGTAGCCCAACTGTTAATCTTAGAAATGAGACTGGTGTTGAACAACAAATGCATATGGATATGCGAGTTTCTATTTTAATGAATCTAATATTTTTCACTTAGTTAACTATAATTTTTTAATAACATGCACTTTTTGTTTGTCTTCATTAAAGTACCAATTCATCCTATACTACCTCAACAACAAGCACACACATCCACCTCCAATATTCCAAAACCTGAACAGAAATCTCTTTACGCATAAGTTGTTAAATATATTTTTTTTATAATTTCTATGTTATTCTATTAGTTATTCTATATTGAGTTATTCTAAATAATTTTTTTGTGTCATCCTACGGCTCTTAGGATAGCGACACTGGCATAACTTTTCCCAGCACTGAAGCTACTATTATAGAACTTAGCCCATCACTGACTCAACCCCCTGAATATGTGAGTTTTCTATTTAGTTAAGTATAATTTTTTAAAATTTCGGTGATATTCTGCCAGTTATTATGTGCTGAATTTGGTCCTATTCAGCACTATGTTAATAATATACACTTTTTGTTTGCTTTATTAGAGTGTCAATTTAAGCAATTCATCCTACACCACTTTAATAATAATCACACACATCTACTTCCAATCCTCCACAACCTGAACAACAAGCCCAAGAATCTCTTTATACGTAAGTTCTAGTTAAATATATATTTTTTATAATTCGGTATTATTCCATTAACTATTCTGTATTGTATTGCTTCATAGTATTGAGTTATTCTAAATAATTTTCTGTGTCATGCTGCAGTACTCAGGATAGTGATATGTATGGATCATCATTTGATCTTGGTATAAGTCCTCCAAGCGCTGAAGTTACTATTACAGAACCTAGCCCATCACTGACTGAAGAGATGGAAAATTTGCTTAAAGTCATGGATGCTGGGGTTAAAGTAGTATTGGACTATGTTAAGAAGAATGATCCAGAACAAAATTTGGAGAATGTGCAGCCAATTTTGAGCTTTCTTGACAAATTTAAGACTCTAATAAAAAAGAATAAAATAACAGAGGAACTCAAAGAGAAATGCTACCATTAGGCAATAAATAAAGAAAAAATAACAAAAATGGAGAAAACAATGAGTACGAAATCATATATGTACTGAATTACGAATCTCTGTACGTGGGATATAGAATGCACTTTATGTCTCTAAAACTAACAGGACATGTAGAAAATGTGGTACGTTCTTGTGCTATAATATTAATGGTTTTTCTTATGAGTTATTCTGCCATACATTTAAAAAATTTGTGTCATTTGTTTTCATAGGTGGTCTCTATAATGCGTCACATTCTAAACAAAGAGAAATCTAAAAGATTTCAGGAGCTCATATACTGCGTCACACCAGATATGATGGTAAGGTTTACTACCATTTTATATGTACTTTTTGTGTATTATTTTTTTTGCTATCTGACACTGATTTTGGTGCTATTCACATTTTTCAGAATAGAATGTTGATGAAGTATAACTGTGAATACACTGATTAAAAAATCAAAAAGGCCTTACAGCTTTAATCAATTTTCAGAGTACCTACCTTTTTTGGACAAGAGAAATCTAGCATCCTATCCATTTGTAAGTTTTCTTTTCTAAAACTTCTAAAAGAATTTCAGTGTCATGTTGAATAAAATATGTTTTATTTGCCCCAATTGCAGCTATTTGTCCCAGTTTGTTACGAAAGCCACTGGTATCTATGGATTGTTGATGTTCAAAAAAAATATTTCATGTCCTTGACCCAATTCATAAATTATGTCCCGCTGAAGACAGATTAAAACTTAATAAATTTGTTGTAAGTTGTTTACTTTATCTATTGTCTAGTCAAGTGTTTAGTCTTAGACTTTCTTATATTTTGCTTCCTGTGCTTTTTAGAGATTGATCATAACACAAATGAGGGTGTTTATTGGAGCATCACCTTTGGTGGACAATAAAGAGAAAATTGAAGCACCATACATCTCAATTGCTGGCCAGCGAACAGAGTATGCATGGTTAATCTCTAAATCATGTTGTTTAATATATTTCACTATCTTTTATCTATTATGGTTCTATTCAACATATTTTACTAAGTTATTTAATCTCTGCTTATTAGCTATGACTACGGATTATATGTCATGAAATAGTTAGAGGTCATTGATCCTGCAAAAATAAAAAAAGGGAAATACACATGGAAAAATTGGAAAAAATATGTATATTTAAACATAGTTAATTCTCTAATTCTAAATTGAAAAAATTGGACTAATAATTTTCTTTCAATTGTAGGATAAAGTTGATAATTTCATACAGGAATATGCTTCATGGGTTCTCTTTGATGAAACAAATAAATTGAAGCATAAAGCCATTGAAGAATCTGAAGTCGTAAGACTTTCCAGGCCATCTAGTGCAATTACAAACTCTTTCTGTAAATTTCATCAGGGGATATACCTAGTAAATAGGATGAATATTGTACTTGTCTTTTTAAATTTTATGGATACTATTTCTTTGTAAATATATTGAAAAATACTTGTCTTTTTGAATTTTATGGATACTATTTCTTTGTAAATATGTGAAAAAATAGCAGGTCCATGGATATTGGAAAATTTTACACTTCTTTGATGTACTTTGATGAAAAATAATAGATAGTAAATTGTTTAACATGTTGTAATATTGAAATTAGTTAATACTAGTATTTTTACCCGTAAAAAATCACGGGTATATTTAGACTAAAATTAACTATGATAAAATATAATAAAAATATCTAAAATATTTAATTGTAATGTAGAATAAAAATAATAAAAAAATAACAAATAGTAGTAATAAAAAATAACATGCTATTTTAAATTTGAGAAAATTTCTTTGAATACAATATTTGTTGTGCTACTTAAAACATGCCCTTCTTTGTTGTGAATAAGAATTTTCAACCCCTTCTTACTTCAAACACGAGATATAGCAACATAAAGTTGTCCGTGACTAAACACGGATTTAGGAAGATACACTCCAACATTGCTAAGAGATTGTCCTTGACTTTTATTGATGGTCATGGCATATGAGACCACAATAGGAAATTGTCTCCTATCCAATTTGAAAGGACATGGTGATTGAGAAGGAGACATACACATGCGTGGGATTAAGACCTTTTTGCCAAGATAGCTTGCAACTAATACTTCTGCTTCTATAACATGATTAGATAACCTTGTTATAATTAGCCTGGTGCCATTACATAAACCTGCAAATTGGTCTAGATTTCTTAAAAGCATTATAGGAATTCCAACCTTCAACTTCAAAGCATGATGAGGTAATCCTGAACATTGGAGGCTATTTAAAAATTTTGGAGTAAGTGTTTCAGTAGCATACTATCCGCTTCCATAAGATTTGTCAACACTATCTGAACTCAATTAAATTTTTTCATCTCCTGAAATTTTCATGATAATATATTGATTTACCTTCTCAACGACATCAAGCGTAGAACAAAGAATTTCTCGTGATTGCAACCAATTAGAATCCAAGTGATTTTCAAGAAGATTTGGATATATACAATCCGCAATAGAACTAAGAGGATCTTCAAAATTTGATATGAGCAACTCAGTAGGAATTATAATCTCAGAGATGCCATCATTAGGCCCACCTATATTGCCATCTCCAACATTTAAGATCCATTGTGAAAACAAAGCCAATTCATCATTATCAGCATGTGAAGATTCCTCTAATCTTATATTTTTTGTAAGTCTCAAACACTACAATAGTCCCATATGTAAGAGGAACATATGCTTGCATTAACAATTTCTATCCTACCACCTCTAGGAATGACAGGAAGAATTTTTCTAAAATCACCACCAAAAACCACTACCTTCCCACCAAAAGGCAAATTAGCATTATTATTATTTGTAGATGACATAATGTCTCTTAAACTTTTATCAACTGCCTCAACACTATATCTGTGAACCATAAATGCTTCATCCCATATGATAAGCTTTGTTTGCTTTAACAACTCAGCTAGTTCACTATTTTGTTTAATATTACATACAGAATCCTCATGCACCGTTAATGGTATAGCAAACCTAGAATGAGATGTTCTACCTCCAGGTAGTAGCAAAGCAGCAATTCCACTCAATGCAACAGTAAGAACAATCATTCCTTGTGACCTTAAAAAAGAAGTCAAAACTGTCCAGAGATAAGTCTTACATGTTCCTCCATGGCCATATACAAAGAATACTCCACCATTTTCTTTAGAAACTGCTTCCACAATTTTCTCAAAAACACCTTGTTGTTCTTGTGTTAAGGATGAGAATAATGTCTGAAATTCATTTTTCAAATTGTTCTTGTCATAGTTTAGCTCCTTATAAATTAAACCATTTTGAAATTTCAGCCTTACAAAACATTCTGGAAAAGGCATATGAGGATATTCCTTTAAGCTCTTCCTATTATCTTGCAATATCATCTCAATTTCATATAAGCATCTTGTTTTTAGCTAATCATCAGTCAAAGATAAATCTGCAAAAAAAGAAAAAATAATATAAGAACAAATAAAATAGTTATAGTAAGAAACACAATATGAATCATTAAAAAATAAATTTTTATTAGAATCAAAGGAGAACCTGAATTTTTAGACAATTTTCTTTCATTATACAAAATATCATCAGATAGAAGGCTCCAAGTTTCTTCCCAAACATGTTCTGGTTTGCTCACACTATTTGACATCAACATCACAGTGAAAAGCTTCCTTAGATAATCACCTAAACCCCAACATGAAGCTTCTTTGATAGCTTCAATATATTCTCTATCATCATTAAGTAATCCCAAAGCAAAGCAAGCATCTCTAAAGCTATTGTGAATAACACCATTTGCACTTTTGATTTGGTCATAGTTGGTAGGACCTCGAACAAAATTCAACATCATTCGTAAATAAAATAACTCTCCACATGTTGGAGGTACATAATAAATCCTTCCAATAGTATAGCCACACTTTCTTCTTGACCATATTTTTTCTTTTTTATTATAAACAAAGAATATTGGAAACTCAGAATATGTCAACTCTTTAGCCTCCGAGTAATTGTTATTAGCATCCATCCATGTAGTAAACATTGATTGATCAATCCCGGGTTTTGACAGAATATTATCAATATCTTCACCATCTTCATATAGAATTGGATTCTGACCAGGCAAATGAAAGCTCAATCTCTGTATAGCAGGTTCTCTAGAATGAATAGGGTATGCAAATATTCTCCAAACAGCTTCACATGGGGATATATTTCTACAATCAAGATAGTTTTTTATTTCATCAATAACTTTATTTGAGCATTCACTATCATCAGCATTATCTAAAATAGTAGTGATGCGATCGTAACCCTTGTTTATATATTTGAAGAGATACTTAATTGCTCTGCTCTGATTACACCACTCAACATTCATGTGTGCTTGATATTTCATTAGCAAAGAAAGATTATAAGGAACAACATAGCGATTATCTAGAGCCACATTTCCTTTTTTAGCATAACAACCAGTCTTTCTTCTTCTATATATTGGATACCCTTCAGCATCAATAGTTGTTAAATCAGCAAAAGACTTGGGATAAAACTTTGAACAACGACCTTCTTTCATGCATGGTGAAAATATATTTACAAAACCGCATGGACCATGAAGCATAAATTTTTTTACAGCCTTGTACAACTCTGGATGCTCAAATTGATTAGGAATCTCAGCACAAATTACTTTATCTATATCTTTTGGATCTGGAAATTTGCTTAAAGAATCCAAGAATATCAAAATATGAGCATGTGGTATATCTCGTTTCTGAAATTCAATTGTATGAACATCTGCACATAAATCATAATATAGTACATATTAGCAACTATAGATATACTTGATGTTCTTAAAATAGTATATACTTTTTTTAATGTACACCTTACCAGCAACAACTTTACCAAAGAATCTTTCCTTTTTCAAATCTTTAATTAGCATATCAAGCTTCATTTTGAACATTTGACAAACAATGTCAAGACAGTCTACTGGTTTGAGATGTAAAGGGTCTAAGAGTCGCTTGATTTCTGGCCATTCTGAATTACATGTGAAAGTGATAAACAAATCTGGATAACCAACATGGCCACAAATTGCAACACAATCATGGTATAAGCCATCCATATAACACCTACCTCCTATAAAACTTGATGGCAAAACTATTCTTTTTCCTACACTTGAGCCACTTATTTGACCTGTAGATTTAGCATTTTTCAAACTCTTGTAATCATCAGCTCTAAGTTCCTTTTGATGAATCCTAAAATATAACAAACGTTCTGACTCAATCATAGTGTAAGCATCCACTACAAATAGCTGAAAAAGTTTTTTAGAAACCAGTATTGTTAGAGCTTCTGTTTTCCTGGTTTGAAGCCTAAATGCAAAAAATTGTCGCATGGTCAATTTTCTCCTCTTGTTAGGTTTCAAACTTCCGATGATTTTATGTTGAATATCAATTCTGTAGCCATCTTCTCCATATGGAAAAAGAAGTGGATATTGTAAACCAAGATAAGCAACATGAATCTCATTTATACGCTTTAAGCGACCATCTTGCCTTTCTAAGATTATATCTCTGGTTGATGAAAGAGAATCAATATCACCACAACTAAAGCTGCCACTTCAAAAACATCAGGCAAATTATAAATTCTTCCATCTTTTTCCCTTGAACTTAAAAGCTTCAACCTTACATGTTCTGTATTAGAACCTGCAAATCTTTCTTTCGCCATTCTAAATGATTTTGCCAAAGTATTATTCTCATCTAACATCTTTTGTAACTTGCCAACAATCTCAGAGTCAATAGTATATTCAGAATCATTTGACCTACAACATCAATAAAAAAGAAGTAAAAAAAATAAGAACTTCTATAGCTAAACAAAATGATATAGAAAATAGACAGAAAATATAAATGGAAAAAACAACATATTAGTAATCGAGTTTACATAAAGCAAATTACCTAAATGGTGCTATCCTATTGTTTACTTCGTTTTCTGTGTCATAGATATACAACTGAGCAAACTTAGGTTTTTCACCGGGCATAGGCATTAAACTACCAATATAATGAACATTTTCTCCACTAATCTTGTAGACTGTTGGAGCACGTCTATGGCCTTTGTTTATAGATGAGTCCACCTTTCCAGCAGAAGAAGTAAATGCAAACATTTGATTATATACTTTGATATTATTTTGAAAATTCTTGTAATGCTTTGAACCATAGTCATAAAGTAACTCTTTTAGAACTTCAGGAGGCTCTGTTAGAAAAGGCAATTGCACTTTTCCTAAACTGCAGCATAGACTAAACTCTGGAATGATATAATTTCTATTTTTTCGATTTCTTTCATCATACCACATTAAAGCACCACACTCTTGACAAATTGAAATTGGATCACCGAAATCAAAATAATCTGTATTATATGACAAAATTTTTTCTTTAGAATATACAATACAAAAGGAAAAGAATATTTATAGGTAAAAAGTAACCTTTTACCTCCATATGTGAACTGAAAGTTATTTTCTTGGTGACCATTACCTGTATCATATCAAATATAATATTTCTCAACTAAATAAATTTAACTTCAAAATGAAATAAATGTAAAAGTAATTGACAAAATAAATATACGTGAAACAATATAATAAAAATATAGCATAATAGTACCTTCTTGAAAATCAGTGTTACTTTCATCTAAACCAATGCTCAGAGAGTAAAATTTTTGAGAAGCTGCTTGCATATAAAATAGAAAAGTTAAACACTAAACTAACTTAAAGAATGGGTAACAGTACTAATAGCATAAAAAAAATTAATTTCTCATAGCAAACTCACCAGAAATATCATCATAGTTGAAATCATAATCAACTCTAACAGAGACTAATCCATCTTCTAAAATATCAAATTCAGAATCTTGAGAAAATAACTTCATCCCACTGATCACATGTCGTCTAGAAGATAAATGACAACTTGGATGTGTCATAGATTTCTTTGTATTTGAATAATCTTGACCTGCAGCTACTCCATATTGAAATGCATTTGGATTAAAAAATATTTGTGTAAAGGACTCTAATCTTTCAAGTTCATCAGTCAACATATGTGCTGGTAGGTATAAAGTACTTGCAACAAACTCTCTATCCTTGCAGCTTTTTTTTTTTGAATTTTCACCAATACCAATGAAAATCTTTTTCTTTTTTGACTCTCTATGAGTGATTTCAGCTAACACTTTTCTTTTTCCTAAATTTTTCATATTCCTTTCATCAATTTGAGAGTCACCAGTTCTTTTTTGTTGCCCTCTTTTCAACAGTAATATTGATTTTCTTCTTAATCTAGCCTTTCTGCACTCATCTTTAGTAGAATTCATTCTTTTCTTCCTAATAATAACTGCAAAAATTACAACAGAATAAACTAATAAGCTCTAATATCGAATGCTAAATCATAATATAATAATTTAAAATAGAAAGCAATTTAAATTAAAGATGTCTAATAAAATTTATACAAACTAATGAATAAGTATTACTTAGATATGTATAAACAACTTATGTATAAATTCAAGTTAAATGCCATATGTGATTGAAATAAGAATGATAGCATGTATAATAGATTGAAATGAGGTTCATGTGATAATTAAAGTTTCAATTGATATCATGTAATGCAATACACTACAATGATTAGGTCCACATAAAGTTCAATCTGAATTAATATATTATAGTCTGCTTATAAGAATATAAAATTAAAAGAACATCTCCAATCCATTATAGGAAAGTTTTTGTTGAGCAATCATGTTTGGTCTTCCAGAAAATTCACGATCATGATTTTTCAATGCTTCTTTGGCCAAGATGAAATAATAATTGTTGGCCTTAGACCTAATTGAATGGAGAATATAGGGCCATATTTCTTTGAGAATTGGAATAGCTGAAGATAAAGGGAAGAAGTATCTAATTGGTAAAGATTTCCAATTATTGGAAGGCCTCTAGGACCTGGTAGAAAGACTTTCTTCTTGTTAAGTGTTCTTTGTTTTTGAAAGAAGAAGAAAACTAAGGACAGAGGAAGAGTAAGGAATAGAAAGGAATGCTATAAAAAATCAGCAACTAAGTTTAGGCCTAGCAATTCATCAAACATGTATTGTGCAAGAGAAAGGAAATGATGCAATTCACTGATTATTAAGTTCTGCTACCTAATATTTATACTACAAATCAATTAATCAAACATGTAATGTGCAAGGAAGCAATGCTATAAAAAAAATCAGCAACTAAGTTTAGGCCTAGCAATATATCAAACATGTATTGTGCAAGAGAAAGGAAGTGATGCAATTCACTGATTATTAAGTTCGGCTACCTAATATTTATAATACAAAGCAATTCATCAAACATGTAATGTGCAAGGAAGCAATGCTTCAAAAAAATCAGCAACTAAGTTTAGGCATAGCAATTCAACAAACATGTAATGTGCAAGAAAAAAGAAGTAAAGTAATTCACCGATTATTAAGTTCAAATTCATCAAACATGTACTATGCAGTGAAAGAAAGTAAAGCGATTGACCAATCTCTTGCTTGAATATAAGCATAGAGTTATGAACAAACCCACTCTCGAATCATATTAGGATCAAGGTAAGAGTAGAAAAGATTACACAGTTGCTCACATGAAACTGAAGTAGCTGATGCAGTGGTAAGGTGGTGAATTGAATCGTCAACAGTGCTAGAGAGCAGATGATTGAGCGACTCAATTGGTGGTAGAGGGCATCGTTGCAATGGAAATGGCAGAAGAAGACCCAGTGAAGTGACTCGTGAGGCAGCGTTCTGTGAAGGTTGCGGAAGTTGTTAGAGACCAAGGTTCAGGCGGAACAGGGCATAGGAACTTCAAAGGTGAAAGAGGGTTAAAATTGGAAGAAATTTTTTGTTAAGAACTTAATCTCAATAAGCAATTGGGGATTGTAATGTGAGTAAAGAAGCGGGAAACATTTTTCAGGAAATTTGCAATTAGACTAAAAAAAGCGGGAAACATTTCTTATTTAGGTATAATGAGAAAATGCCATGTGGCAATTTTTGGCTTCAAAATTAGATATATATAATGGATTAACACATAAAACTCTTTACCACAACACCATTGCAGAAAGCATTTAGCAAAAATTGCTGATATTAAAATTCAAAACTATTTACCACAAGACAATTGTAGAAAACTAAAATTCAGTATTCAACAAACACAATAACACCTAAAATTTAGCATTCATTAACACAACTCAACTCATAAAAAAAATGTCAATTTCATTATATTAAACGAAAAATACCGAATGTCATTCAAATTAAAACTGAAAGTTCTATCTTATTGTATTCAATCTCTGAATTGATAATTCATAATTTGTCTATGATAAAGACTTGAATTTGGCTGCATGATTGATCCACCATTTAAAAGGTTCAACTACACAATTTAAAGCATATTAGCACACGTATTTACATGCAAAATTTCAATTTTATTTAGTAAAAGCACATCAATTTTACCTCACTGACGACTTTCTTTTTCTTTATCTTTGATGCATTTTCAATTTATTTTTCAGTATTTAATCCCAATCTATTTTTGGGACATCCTCTTATTCTCACATGCGGCAGACTTTGAAGGTCGTTAATCTGATCCAAGGAAGCATCTTCATGTGATAAAAAGCATTTTTCTTTACTTTTTGCTTTATGTTCTTGCATCTCAATCATCACATTATCATAAGTGCTCTACAAAAATACAACCAACTCCATTGATTTTGATGCAAATTCATATATATTGTGTGACTGAAACATTAAATCATAAAATCTCCTACTTCTTGCCTCTAATAAAGGCTCATCATGGCTGCTCTTCATATGTGTGTGCCTCCTCTTTACATTCTTACTCCGATGTTCAATATATATCTTGGTGCTAATTTATCTACTCGCTCAAAACTTAATTCACACTCAAACAATGATGGCACAAAATGCCTCTTAACTCGAATAATAAGCCTTGGCATTTTACTTCACATGATATTGTGTTGTGTGTAACCACAAACTTGTTAAATTTGGAGTTTGAAACCTGTTCTAAAACTTCACATGCCATGAAACCTAGAGCGGATTATGTTGATCTTATGATACAATTCACATTTTCTCTAAATTGTGCTTGAACTTCCCTGAACTTCGCATAAGTATACACATGCTGAAATTGAGCTTCTATTTGTGACTTTGTTGTACAAGGCATGATAGTATAAAAATCTACAGCATCAGATTCTCTCTCTTTTTGCTCTTTGCTTTCTAGGCAATGATCATATTGTTTCACAAATTAAATCAATGAGCTATTACGCATAATAAATTTGTTAAAAAAGTATGCATGCTCTCACTTCTTTGTGTACTTCTCATCCCAACCCAAAAGTGGTGATCTACATATATTAATATCCATAAATGTCGATCTTCAAAAAGTTCTAAAAAAAATATCAAAATAGTAAATTAGACAGTACAACACCGAAAGTGTATAGAATTTATTAATGTTATTACAATTAAACAACACCAAAATATCTAATAAAGCCACTGTTAGCTGACAGCCACTTATTGTCTATAATACTTCGTTACAAAATCATTCCAATTTCTATCATGATCTTTTGTAAAAGAGTTTCAAATAACATGACTTATCTCTTGTTGAATTTCTTCATGTCTCTTGTAACCATTTAATTTATGTGGAATCTTCTTCATAATATGCCAAATACAACATGTATGAATTGTAGTTGGCATGCAAATCTCAATAGTCCTTTGCATTAATGCACATTGATCGGTAAGAATGTCTTTTGGAGTCTTTTCTCCCATGTAATGAAGCCAACATTCAAATAACCATTTAAATGATTGAATATCCTCATTTTTCATCAAAACACATCCAAAAAGTGTAGAATGACCATAGTGATTCATGCCAACAAAAGAACCGAAAACCAAATTATACCTGAACTTAACAACACGACAGCAAAAATCGGAGTGGGTAGAGCAATCAAAATAAAGAAATTAAACTCCCGTTATATCGGTCCATTTCAGATTCTAAAGGAGATTAGACCAGTGGCTTACAGAATTGCCTTACCGCTGCATCTTTTGAACCTACATGACGTGTTTCACGTGTCGTATCTTTGAAAGTATACTCCTGATCCAAGTAAGAGAAGATTTGACACTTCAAGTGGCTCCAGTTAGAATTGATGACACCAGTGTGAAAAGACTGCATGAAAAAGAGGTTTCATTAGTGAAAGTCGCTAGGAGTCGAGCTGGAATCGAAGAACACACATGGGAACTTGAATCCGAAACGCGAAAGGAATACACATACCTCTTTTTAGGTAACTAAATCTGAATTTTAAAGGCAAAATTCTTAAATTAGGTGGGTAGGATATAATTATAAATCCCACATAATTAACGAATAATTAATTAATAAATTAAATATTAATTAAAGAAATAAGAAATATGAATTTTATAGTTTAATGAGATAGAACTAATTAAAATAAGAATTTAGTCACTAATTTTAAAAAATTTGACCCAAAATTGGGCTGAACGGGCCGAACCGGGCCCAAGGGGCCCAACCCAATGCATAAACATAATGAGCTTCAGCTCATTCTCTCTCCTTCTTCATGCAAAATGCTGAAGAGCTCTGCCTGGGGAGAAGAACATTTCCCAATTCACAAACCCTCATTCAAACACTGAAATTGATATATCTTTCAACTCTGAGCTCCGATCGCCGTACCGTTTGTGGCCACGCATTCACCGCGTCGAGTTCTACAATGCCCAATAGCCAAAGGAAGTTTCAGTTTCAATCTCAGTTATTGATAAGGTTTTTGTCGGTTAGAAATTTCACACAAATAATCTTGTCGAAGTATAGTTCCCAACCAACAAACAATCCTCAATCAAAGTTTAATTTTGGTTGTCACAAGTCCAACCCAATAAAAATAACCAAGAGTATTAGTCCCGGGTCATTCTCCCTAAGAATTACAATCGAATGCCTAATTATTGGTTATGAGTTTCACGGGTTGGGTTGATAAAGAGGCAAAAAATTAAATGAAAATAAAATAAAGAAAACAATTAAAGAAAGCAATTACTTATTGAGAATATATGCTTTCTATCCTAGTCATTAATTATCATACAATGATTAACAAGAGCTAATCCTATTAAGTCATCTTCAACATCGGAAGAAGGTACAATGTTATCTTCAACATAGGAAGAAAGTCAAATAAGACTAGTTAAGCTCAATCCAAAAGTCCTAATCAACTTACTAATTGAATTAGCAAGAGATTAGAGTCAATGAAAATAATATTAACTAACAACTCTAGATCACCAACATAAGTTGGGTATTAATGACTCAAGATTGCCTAATTTCTCTTTCCAAGCCAAGAATGCTTAAAAACTACTCTAACATCCAACCAAACATTTTGTCAAACACTTGGAAGGCATAAAAGGAAAGCATCATAAAAGTGCAAAAATAATAAATCTACAACTACCAATTGTAAGGAAACAATAATAACAACTCAATTAAACAATAAAGGAACATAAAACATAAATTGCATTAAATGAAAATCAAAGTAACAAGAGTTCATCAACATAAAAGAGTAGCTCAAAAGAGAAATTAACAAGGAAACTAAGAAGAACAAAGATGTAAGAATAAGAAATTATAAATAAAACTAGATGAAAACAAGAATTAAACCCTAAATCTAAGAGAAGACTAAACTAAGAACCCTAATTTCTAGAGAGAAGATGGAGCTTCTCTCTCTAGAACTAACCTAAAGCATGTTTCCTACACTACTAATTGCTCCCCATTTGTCCAATCTTGAATTAT